>NC_091832.1:11543177-12159250 GCF_037783145.1 Equus przewalskii
AGAATAAGCCTGGGCAGTCCTCACCCAGAGGTCAAGCACATTCCCATCATCAATCGTGGAGGAGACACAATTCCCTAGACTGGAAATGGGAAAGTGTACTCAGGAGGTGGAAGAAGTCATCACACCTCTCTCTGAGCCTTAATCTCTGGCTTCCCAACCCTGGCTGCAGATCAAAACACTTGGGGAGGTTTCCAACTTCAGACTTCTAGTTCTAATATGGTAATTAGGATCTCTAGGGACTCTGGAGGAGCAGATTTCTCAGAAGGAATCTGCTTCTCCCAGTTGATTCCAGTGCAGGTGTCCCTTGCCCTGTGTTCAGAAACCTCTGGTCCACATCCCCATTATGGCAGGGGACTGAGAGGTGTTCCTGACAATGGATGCTAAGGTGGGCCCCACCACGCTGAGATAACTGGGCAGAACAAGCCAGGATTTGAACCCAGGAGATGCCACGGCTCCCAAGCCAGCCCAGAGGTTTGGCAGGGAGAACCCCACCTTCGGGCCACCAACCGCTCACTCACCTGGAGAGGTCTCTCAGGTGACAGCACTCATCTCTGCCTTCACTTTTCTTTTCAGTCTTAAAAATGGAAATCTTTACATTGCACAGAACAAAGGGGGCGCTGGTCACCCTCTAAACAACATTGCCTAGTTCTATCGGACTGTCCAGGAGATTTCTCCCCAGCACTCTTGCTGAGCCCTTAGCACAGCATTGTGTGAACCTTGGGCCTCAGAATGATGGGAAGGAGTCTGCGGCCTGCTTGGGCCCCAACTGTGAAGTGTTCCCCATCTGAGGCCAGCTCAGAAGGCAGCAGTGAGGGGGAGATCAGTGGAAAGCTGAACGGGAACCATGGCTCCAAGATGTCATCCCCCTGCCCAAATGTAGCATCTCCGTACATGGCCCCAGAGGATTATGCCAGACTCTCTGAAGGAGAGGAGGCCATTTTCTTTCTCTGCCCCTCTCTCCCCTCCACGTACCTCGAGGGCGTGCCCGAAGAGCCAGTGCGTGGGGGGACCTGGGAAGCTGTCCATAGCCCTGGCCAGCTTCTGCCTCCGCAGCAGCAGACTAAGGAGCTTGAGGAAGCCTAAGACCAAGATCAGTCCAGAAGCCCACAGGCCCAGGTAGGACAGACTCAAGGGGAGCAGGACAGGCACCATGGCTGGAGATGCAGCCACCTAGTCTCTGGCCTGCCTCCTGCTGTCCCGGGTTCCCTTGTACTCTGGATCCAGGCACCTGCCAGCTCCCACTCCCAGCCACGCCCTACAGCCAGTAGCAGCCCAGGCTGGGCTGAGCTCCACAGGGCGGAGACAGCAGCCTCAGGAGTCACAGACAACAGAGAAGACAGATCTCAGCTACAGAGAAACCAGGCAATGGACTTCAAAGAAACCAGGCAATGGCTGTCCGGCCTTGGTTCCTTGGAGGAGCACACAGAAGGCAATTCTTGGTGTGATCATCACATGATAACGACTGCCTTTTCATTGAAGCACCTTGTATGTTTCAGGCACTTTCGAAACACTCTCTCGTTTAATCCAAACAGGCAGGTCATAGGTACTTGCTCTTTATACCCATTTTCCTGATAACGTAACTGAGGCTCAGCTTGCCTGTCCTCTCTAACGAGAAAGCTTCCACTGTCCCCATCAGTATGGACCACGGGGTGGGATGCATTTATGCCAGGCTCATGATGCTCTGAGTCCTTTGTTGTGAGACAATTTCAGGGACAAGATTCTAGCCCCAGAAGGGAGATCCTGGGTCAGAAAGAAGCCAACTCCACCCCCAAGACCACAGTACAAACTTGACGCTAAGGAACATAGAATATTACTTTCAGGATGGTAAAGAGAGATCATTACAAGCAATAATCCTGGATTGATGGAGTGAGACACCTGGGCCCAGAGAGAGGCAAGGAACAGTCCAAAGGCTCACAGCAGGGTAGTGGCAGCTCTCAACTCCCCATCCCAGGGTTCTGTTGAAGAACAAGCTTGGCCCAGGCCCCAGGCTTGCCTGGGGAGAGTCTGTGGTTTCTCCCTCCAGTCTTGGGTGGTAACAGTCAGCGTCCCACGGGAAACAGAATTCACTGCTGATGCTTCAGATGAAGAGACTTGGATGCAGGGCTCCTTTCAGAGGGGAGGCAGAGTCGGGAATCAAACAATGATGGGGCATCCAGAGAGGAGCAACAGCAGAGGCCCATCGACATCCCTAGGCTGAAGGAACAGGAGAGGAAACAGCGTTGCTGGAGCCTGGTGGAGGCAGCTATCGCCGGGAACGTGAAGCCGGAGCAGGGAAGGAGCAGAGAAGAAATGTGTCCGCCTTTGCTCTCCCACCCTCCAATCTCTTCCTGGTGTCTCCTATCCGCCAAACCCAACCAGGAGTGAGAGGACAAGGAAACCTCGAGCAGTCAGTGTTGGGAAACCAGCTTCCCAGCAGGGCAGAGAGAGCAAAGACTGGGCCTGGCGTGGAGGTGGCAGGGGGAAAACCAGCAAACAGGTGGACTTGGAACTCAATCTCAGCGCTCAGATCACAGGTGCAACTCAGAGAATGGTAAAGTGTCAACATGGCCTCCTCCTCCTATGTTGAGGGGACACCACATCCCTTCCTACCCATAGGCAGAGGAGGCAAGATGACAACACTGCAAGGGACTTCCTGAAATTCTGCATTCGTGCTTCATGTCCCTAGATCGAGACTTGAGTGCCCCAGGAAAACGCAAGTCATCCAGGTCAGAGAGTAAGGGAGCAGGAAGACCTATCAGCAGACTTCCATGCTTTACGGTGAATTTGTTTATCAGCGTGGTCTCAGCCCGGCAGGGTAATGAAGGCAGTGTTTGGCGGAGAGCCTCAAGGAGCTCCCACCCGACGAAAGAGCCACGGCTCCTGGCAAGGACCATTTAGGATTCCCCTAGTAAGTGAATAGGGCTAGCCTAGAAGCGGGTAAGTGGGTGTTGTGGACATGGGTTGAATGCCTCCAAATCTTTGAATTATGGGAGCAAATAAATCCTCTTTATTGTTCAAATTCAATTTGAGTTAGTTTTTTGTTACCTGAAACCAAAGGATTCCTAAGTCCAGGAAAGTGGGCAAGGCTTGGTTAAGTTGGGCTGAAACCTGTGTAAGGGGCTAGCCTGCGACAAACTGAATGGAATTACCTGGGAAGGGACCAAGTGAGAATAACGTGGTAGACGTTAAGCAGTGGGCCTAGCCTGGGAAGTACTAAGAGGGCTCATAGAGGAGCTCTAAGTGAGATTAGCCTGAGCAGAGCTCCCTCAAGAGGGAGCAAGGTACGATCTGGTTATGGAGAAACTGAAGGCCATGGCTTGGAGGGGAAGCAAACATCTGGGGGATATGAAGCAGAAACCACACGGGGAGGAGCAGATCAGGCAATTGCAGTGTCAAAAGCAGAGTTGACAAGAGCCTCAAAGGGAACAGAGGGGTGAGAAGACGGGACTTTGTCTTCCATGCTGACAGGAGCCACGGAGGGATCTTAAACAGAGGAACAAAGGTGGTCAGAGGCGTGTTCCAGAAAGATCTCCCCCTTTGCGTGTGCAGTGGCTCTGAGCTGGCCTGGTGTGGAAGGGGCTGGGAGCCTGGCTTGGCAATCAGGAAGAGGAAGTCAGAGGGAGGCCCAGCATGGTGGACACTGCTTATGGCGTTAGAGGTCCTGCATACCTTCTCCTGCCACTCCCAGCACTCATGGTCTGTTTGTCACACACCCTGCTCTCCACTCCCTGGCTGAAATCTGACAGTCATCCCCACTTCTAGAGCCTAGGACAGGTCACCATGTGGCCAGAATCAGAGACTGGACGGCAGCCAACTCCCAGGTCCTGGTGCTACCAGTTACCCGTCCAGCTACCTCAGTAGTGTGATTCTTGGAAGCCAAGGTGTGCCTCGCTGACGCTTTCACCCACTGGTCTAAGTTCCACCCTCATGCACCAAGTAGAAAATGTCAGTCATAAGGAAAAGCTTACAGGTGAGCCTCGCTGCCGTAGTGTGCTTGTCAGGAAGATAGAGACTGTCAGACTCTGCCTTTATCCAAATGCTTTCCGGTTCTCTTCCAGAAAGCCTTCCTCCACACCCCTCCTCCACTTCAGAAACACCAGTTAGAGCCAGTCTTCTGAAGTCTGAAGACTTTGCCTGCAACTCTTCTTGGATTTGTTGACCTTTTCCCTCATGGCAGGTTTCGGAGTGTTTGTCTTGTCCTGAAATCTTCCCGTTCTGCTGCAAGCCAGAGCCTGAGCTTGTCTTTCCCTCACTTTGCGTGGCTGAGCTGAGACAGGCACGATACCAGCACTCAGGGGTCCCATGACCAGGCGCATACAGGAAAGAATGGACCACCTTTGAGGGTTGTGCAGGCACTGAGGTTTGCAGGGTTGAGAGAACATTGACAATGTGCACCCACCATAGCACACTGCGCATACCCACCCACGACTCCATAAACCTTCAGAGGAGGGTCCATGTCAGGGTTGTCTCTGCCACCCCAGCAAACAGTAGGCACTTAATAAGTAATTGTTTGTTGAATGGAGGTTGAAGAGATTGGCTATTATATCGGGGGTTGTGGGGAGGAGAAAGTGAGGAAAGGTTGACTGGCTAATGCAAAATATACTGGAAATACCAAACTATTGTCCTTCTGGACAGCACATTTGGCACCTCTAGTGGCTGGGTCCCAGTAGCCGCTGCCTGATGAGGAGCCCAAAGCTCACCATCATCCTCAACCTGACACCCACCTCTATTTCCCAGGGATGTCAGGCACACTGAGGGAGTGCTGAGTGTGAATTCCTGATAGGGGAAAGGAGGGACCAGATTATATCCAGGAGGAGAAGTGCTGTGTCTAAAACAGTCTAGATCGTGTCTGCACATGGGGTCTCCTGGGCAGCTTTAGAAATGTCTGATGCCCTCAAGGCCTCCCTGTCCTCTGTGCTTGCCCACTCCAGTGTCTCCTGCTCACATGACCTTCTTCATGGGATGGGGGGCATCTGGAGAGCAGGCAATGCTCTGTGCACATGGTAAACTTGGTTCACAGGTGAGGGTTCAGCGCCCAAATTGAATGAGGGGAGGCAGGGGAGATGGTTTCCCCCCACCCCTGCATGTGCAACTTCCCGATCTTTATGGTCTGCCCAGCTCCTTCCACCTAGGCTGTACTAGCCCATGGGCAATCCCAACCAGCTTTGGCTGAGTATCTTGCTCCTGAAAGTGTGAGATGTAGGAGAGGGCGGTGTGGAGGGTGTAGGTGGGGAGGGCAGGAGGGCAGTGAGGGATGTGAAGTGACTGGGCTGGGCAGGAGTTGGTCATTCTGCAGGCTTTGTGCTGAGTGGAGGCTCTGGAGACGGTAGGGGCCTCCTTCCAAGGTGCTCTGATCCACCCAAGGATGGCTTTGCCACGAGGACAGCTAACTAAGGATGCAGCATGATGGGGGAGGGCATGTCTCAGAATCCCTGCTCTTCCAAGGGCACCACCTGGAATAGTGGGATCCTTCAGGTTCCAGGAAAAACTGTGAGCCGTGTATCACTCTGAAGAAAATGAGTAAGAGACGTGTCCCTGGGAAGGACACTACAATCTTGGCAACCGGGTGGAGAAAGGGAGGTGAGGGAAGAGAACAGGCAAAATCCAGCAGACCTGAGTTACAGGAATGGAAGGAAGGCCTGTCAGTGCTATGCAGGTCAACACCAAAGAGGAGGACTGCGCTCATCTGCATGCAAGAGGAGGAGCCAGGAGTGGTGCCACTTGTCTCCTGTCAGTCATCAAACGGATTCATTCGTGCATCAACACGTGTACTGAGCACCTACCACAGGCCAGAAAGTCTGTTGGGACTGAAATAAAATGATAAACAAGACAGACAAGGAGCTCACATTCTAACGTGGTTCTGCCAAAAGAAAGACTTCTCCCTGCATTCCCAGGAGCCTGCGTCCAGAACTCAGGCATTCCTGCACCTGCCAGGTGACCCTGCTCATGGGAAGATGAGTTCCATATAAGCCCAGTCAAATGAAGACCATTGGGTGAGAGTCAGGAAATTCAGGATCTGGTTTCAAGTCTGTCTCTGGCTCACTGGGTGACCTCAGATGACACCCTCTGCTCTCAGTGCCTCAGCTGCCCCACGTCACTGAATCAGATGGCATCTAGGGGTTCACAGAGTTGTGCTGAGGATCCTGAGATCATGGCAGTGCTCTGTGCTCTCCTGTGTGCAAACTGTGCACGGCTGCTCTGGCAGCATTTATGCCCCGTCTCACATCCTCTCTGCCCACCTTTTTGCTCTGACCATTTCTGCAGTAGCCAGTTGCACCCACTTGTAGCCTGTTGGCACCTCACCTCACTTCACACCTCTTGTGCTCTGTCCCAGGGCTTCCCTGCTGCTGCCAGCAGGATAGCTGTAGGAGGCTGCCTAGACATTCAAGCACAGTTATACACACCTGGTAGGACCAGAGAGCTGACACCACTGAGGCAACCTTTGACCAGGGAGGAACAGGAGCTAGTAAGTAATAAACAAACACTCTCCTCCCCACACCCAGGGCAAGCAGTTCTGAGGGGCATTTTACATAGTTCCTCAGAAGTTCCCGAAGCAGGACTGAGCCTGGTTGCCTCCAGTGGTAACAAGCTCAATAACATACCTTGGACTGGCTTTGCCTCCATACTGTTCACCCTTCCCAGGCACCTCCCTCCTCCTACTTTCTGGGATCAACTACCTACTAATGAGCCTTTCCCTCAAGCTCTGCATTTTGGGGGAGCCCAAGCTAAGAAGTATGGCTATGTGACTCCTGGTCGTGTGACTCTGTGTGGATGGGGGTTGCTGGGGTGTCAGAGATCAGAAGCTGGGGCAAGGGGAGGGATTGCATGCTGATGCTAAATGCAGGTGCTAATCCCATTTTATTGCACTGATTGGTGCAATGGACCCTGAGTCAATGGGAAACTCTAACAGCCTGGTCCTGGGGAATCATGGAGCTTGGGAACCCCCACATGAATACCCAGTTTCCCAGATACCAAGAAAAGAAATACGGGTATTTCTCATTTGCTTCAGAACCCATAGCAGGAAGGGATGTGTTTGGCACATCAGAGAAAACTTCATGACATTCCTAAATGACCTATCTCCTTGTCTCTCTCCCTCCCCTTCTCTCCTTCCTTCTCTTCTTTCCTCTTTGTCCTTCCCTCTCCCAGCAGGGATGATGACTCAGCACTTTTCCTGACTGGCTCCCCCTGGGACACAGTTGAACCAGTTGCCAGTGTGGCCTCAGGCAAACAGCCCTTCTGTTCCTCTCTGGAGGCACCTGGGCAGGAGGGCATGTTTCCCATGAGGGTGGGCTCTGGTATGTGGGCTCTGGTATGTGGACTCTTGGCCTTTGTCTTCTGGACAGCTTATCCCATGAGATAGAAGTGCTTCAGAGTAAACATCACTGCCCGGCTGGTGCCAAGGCCTGGGTATGGGCAAAGTGGAGGGAGACGGCTCAGGCTGTGGAATGTGGGCAGAGCAGGGCAGGATCAGGAGGCCTGGAAGCTGGCCATGTTCCATGCAGGCAACAGCCAGTAACGCAACCAGGATTCTGCCCTTGGACAAACAGAACTTCTAGCTCAGCCCGCAGTTGCCAGCTAAAGACCACCTCCCCCAGCCTCCCATTCAGCTAAAGAAGGTGGGACTAGGTTTTGTGACTAGTTTTTGGCAGAGCTGTGAGCAGAAGTGATGTGTACAACTTCCAGCTAATATCTCAAAAGGAAAGGTGCGTGCCTTCCCACTCCCTTTTATCTCCTCCCACTGGCTCGATGGCAGATGTGGTGGCAGGAGCTAGCAGCTATCTTAGATCTTTAGTTGAAAGCCACATGTTGAAGGTGGAGAACAAGCTAAAACACCTGGATGCCTGATGACCTTGCAGAGCAACCCACCCGACCAGCTCTGCACCACCTTCCTGCTCAAGACCTTCATGTGACAGAGAAAGACGTTGTTGTCTTGTGTTAGCTTCTCTATTGGGAGATCTTTTTGTTGCAGTAGGCTGTTAGGGATCAGACCGGTGCTTTCTGTTCATTTCCTACCCATCCAGATAGTCAACATCATTTTGCTTTCACTTGGCAGAGACAACAGACTTCCACTGTTTGTTTCAGGCTGATTTAAAATGTCCAGCTATGGGCCACAATTTTCCTCTAGAAGGCACATGAGAAAAAGCAGGGGAGCTCCCAGCACCATCTTTCAGGTCTCAATTTATATGTCAGCTTCTTGAAGACGATTTTCCAGTCAACCCAATTTAAAGTACGTTTCCCCGGACTACACTCCAGCTCAGCCCACTCATTTCCTTCACGGCTCTTAGGACAACGTGGAATTATCTGGTTCTCATCCATCTTCCACTTTAGAACACAAGCCCCATGAGGGCAGGGGCCATGTCTATTGATCCACCTAATCCCTAGTGCTTGTCACAGTATCTGACAGGGAGGAGCACTTAAACATCAAATGAGTGACGAATCTGGAAATCACTTAAAAATTCCCGTTCAGGCTTCACAAGAGTTCTTAGCACCAGGAAACTATAGAATAGCTTGATAATATTCCAAATGAAGGCTTTCTTATCCAAGAATCAAATCCCAAAAACCGTAAAGAAAAGTTTAGATATGTTACTTCATGAAAACTTAGAAGTTCCTTCCATATGGTAACAGACAATATAAATACAACTTTAGAAAAGTAAACTAATGTGACAAAGTTACAAAGAAAAGTTGCAAAGATTATTATCCACAATATATAAAGAACCCATGTGAATCAAGAAGAAAGACAAAAAACTCCATAGAAAAATAAACATAGATGATGTACAAGTCACAGAGAACAAAACAAACGTAAACACCGATGGCCAATAAGCATGTTTTTCAAACTGCAAATAGCTTAAATACCCAATGATAAGAAAATATTTAAAGAAATTATAGTACATCCATATTACAGAATATCATGAAGCCATGGTTAGGAATGAGATGCATTTTGATTACTTGAGAAAAGCAAAAACAAATATAGATAGGATCCCATATGTAAGAATACAGACAGACATATGTACATATGAATGTAGAGGGAAAAGTCTGAAAGAATGCACACCAAACTATTCTGTGTCAGGAAAAGCTGTAGGATTGGTCAGGGCAGGGAGGCGTGGGCTACGTGAAGCGGGATTTTTACTGTTCACTCGACAGACTTTTCTAGTGTTGAGAATCCCTTACCGTGACCATACCTTCACCTATTACTTGTATAATTCTGAAAACTATTCTTAAAAACAACAGAAAATGGATGGAAGTCACCTAGCAAAATTCTTGGTATCTAGCATTAATAGTAGCCAGAATCAAGCACAAAAGATATGAAAATCTCCCACAGTTATCAAGAAACAGGTCTAGGTGACGCCTCCTGTAGGCCCATTGTCAACCTAAAAACAAGAAACTGGTTTAAGAGACAAAGTGTTTATCTGGGATCAAAGAAGTACAATTCAGAGTCCACAGATTTGGGCAGCAATCAAACAGAGTCCCACTGGGGAGCAAAAACCAGTGGTTTTTAAAGACAAAAAAGGAATGTTTGCATAATGCGTTTACAAAGAATTTTCATTAGTGTTGGCAGCAGAACACTAATCTTCGCTAAACAGGATTGTTGCTAAGGCTATCACTAAGCAAAAGCTTTTTTACTGTGGAAATTTACAAGTGTTCTTGCAAATTCCTTGGAATATTTGTGGTTTGGCCCAGTTCGAAAGTTCACAGCTCCACTCAGTGAGGACATCCACAGGTCCTACTTCCTTAATGGCCTCCCAGCTCCAGTTTAAAACACCTTGACATAAGAGACTCCATTTTATTTCACCCTTCACACTGTGTTTTTGGATAACATGCAGCTGCACAGAGACCCCATCCCACCCCCTAGCCCTCCCACCACACTTTGATTCCTCTCCATTTTCTTGGACCATTTGATGTAATTTAACTTGAAAACACAGTATTTACAATCATTGTACCCTGGGCTCTAACATTAGAGACTTTCTTCAGGTGCAAGTGGACCCCATGCTTGGGCTTGAGGATAATCTGGAGCAAGAACACAAGAGTGCTGGTGGGGTCTGGAGTCACCTTAAAGAGGAGCAGAATCAAAGCAATGGACAGCTTTAACCCAGCCATGGCAAAATGCTGCCTGACGCAGTTCCTGCACACAGTGAGGGAAAGAAAGAGATACTTGAAGAAATGCTGTTTCTCCTGACTCTTTAAGGAGATACTAGAACAATTGGGATGTTAACAGTAAAGCAACAGTTTCACAGTAAATGCCATGGAAACTTCTGGACTTTGGACAATTGTTCCCTGCAAGAATGTGAGCTGGGAGCCTCCAACATGACGCCCTCCACGAACAAGGTGGTACTTGGATTTGTTCGTAGATTGTGTCTCCTTGTGTCTCCTGTGAGGATCTAATGGAAAACATCATGCCTATAGTTGACAACACTGCATTGTATAGTTCAACTTTGCTAGGAAAGTAGAACTTAAATGTTCTCACACACACACAAGAAGATAAATATGTGAGTTGAAGGATGTATTAATTAACTAGTGGGGGAGATTCTTTCACAATTTATATGTACATCAAATCACCACAATGTACGCTTTAAATATCTTAGTATTTTATACATATATTATACCTCAGTAAACTGAAATTAAAAAGGAAAAGAATTGTTTCTCCTGCGTTGGGGGAGGCGGGGGGGCTGCGTTGAGCCTACGAGCAACACCTTACACTGTGAGTGCAGGGGGTTTGCCACCCCAAAATGTGTCTCTTTGGCTTGAGGACTATTTTAGGCTGATTATTTTAAGAACAAAAGACTAAGGAAGAAACTCTGAACTTCCCTCTAACTGCCTCAAAGAATTTAAGACAGAAGGCCTGTCTCAGGAAGGAGCTATCGCCATTGAGAACTATAGTATAATGTGAACTAGGCGTGGTAGACAGGGAGGAACCTAGCAAGGCCCATTGGATCAAAGTCCTCTCTGTGTCCTATTGACTCTAGATGGCCCAACAACTTTTGTTTACCAAATATGAACTCTTACCATCTTCCTGTAAATGCCTCCTTTCTCCTTTGAAAATCCAGACCCCTGCCCCTTTTCCCTAGTCCAGAATGACATATATTCCACATTTTGCCTGACTGTCTTTAGAATTTTTCACACTTATGTAAATTTGCTGTTCCCAAATATTTGACCGTTTGATTTTCTCCTGTTAACCTGCCTTATGTCATTTTAATTGTTCAAAAGTTCATAATTTGTCCATAAGGACCAAGAGGGGAAAGGGGGAATTTTCCCCTCGCTCACATGGGAGAGCTTTCTGAAGCACGGCTGTTCAGGATGTGATAGAGAAGGGCTTTGTCCTTTGTGAAACTAACTGGACCTTTCAAGGGTTCAAATAGGCACCAAGATCGGCCTCAAGGTCAGGTGAGAAGATGGGGTTCCGTGGAAGAGTTTATAGAGCTGAGGGGCTAAAGCGAGAAAGCTGTTCCCAAGTAAACATTGTTGTGTTTTTTCAACAATTTCACATTGTCCTCACCTTGGTCCAGCTAAAAACGGTAAGAAGGAGTGGGGGTGTCTCTGATCAGAATCGTTCCAAGGGAAACTCAAGGACTCAAAGACCAGAAAGGAGAGGGCAACCCACCACCATATCCAGAACACCATTAACACATTTCGAAAGCTATTACTTAGCACTGATGAACAAAAATATACTGTGAGCCATATATGTAATTTCCAGTGTTCTGGAAGCCACATTTTAAAAAGGCAAAATTAATGTTAATGGTAGAATTTATTTTACAGAAAATAGCATCATTCTGTACCTGCGGGCCCTCCAGGACCAATTCAATGACACCAACTTATCAACAGAGTGATTAAGAATTGTCTTTCAGGAAATCTGCAAAGTCACATAGCCAGAGCATGCACATAAGAGTAAATCCTGAACTGAAATGACTGTGGAACCAAAGATCCTCCTTCCCATGGGACCCAAGGATGAGACACGACCGACATTTGAAAGTTGGACTGTTATCAGAAGCGAGAGTTTCCTCCTTCAGGAAGATTCAGTGTTAAAATTCATTTCCGACCTAATCAAAAATGGTTAGAACCCTGTCATAAAAGTTTAGATCCTCATCATGTGTTTAGAACCCTCTCAGAAATGTCTAAAACCTTACCATACACGCTAGAGGCCCACCAATCGAGACCTGTCCTGCCAGCATTTCCGTGTGCCAGCCTGTTCTTGGTAACCTCTTAAATTTCACCCCAAACCCTGAATTGGGGAGACAGGTCTGAGGGCACGTGCCCCCTGCCTCCCTGCAGATTGATCTCACAGACTGAAGCTGATCTCTTCTCCCAAAGGCTGATGCCATAATTAATTGGCTGCTTATGTGCATCAGGCAAGAGAACCCCAATTTTTTGTGGTAACAGCTCCAACATGAACTCAATATAAATAGTTACTAAGGAAATATTTCAAACTTTCAGCACTACATCTTCAAAATCCAGTGTGTATTTTACATCTCCAGAACATCTCAGTTCTGACTAGGCACTTTTCAAGCACTCAATAGCCTTATGTGGCTAGCGGCTACCACACTGCACAGAGCAACTCTAGACCTACAGACCTTGTCTGGCCTCCCGAGGGACTAGTCCGCTACCCAGACTAAGTAGGGGGAAAGGAGAAATACAACGGCCAGTGGAGTTATGTTCACGTTGGAGGTAAGAGGGCGCTCACTTAGAAGCCAAGCCAAAATGATTATGTGATCTGTTGTTACTGAGACACACGGTCCAACTTCCCATTACATGTAATAGATCTTAAACCCTAGCAGCTTGTGTAACAGGAAGTCTCTACATTTTGTGAGTGTTCAGTTTCAAGAAATTGGATGAAGGAACTGAGGTATGCTGGACACATCTTCTTGTCTCAAGATCCTCTCTCCTTCCTTTCCCACTCTGCTCTGGGCTCCAGCAAGCTGACCCACACAATTTCCTGTTGGGTTTAGCCAATAATAGACAGTAATAGGCTATCTGGAGGGTGGGAGGAGAGAGTGTTTGGGTTATCTATTCCCTGTGCCCCACCCTTCCAGGCTGCCTGTAGTTGGCTGCATGTTCTACTGAAGCCACAGCTCCTGTCTGATGGCCTTTCCCAGCAGCAGTCTCTCTCCAGGTTCGTGACCCTCTCTCCCATGTCCCATCAGGCCTACAAGTGGTAAGCACTCATTAACTTGAAAAGCCTCAAAACGAGTTTATTCAGGAATAGCTGAATGAATTGCAGTTAGGGATGATCATGCTATGGCGAACCCTGGGCAAATTCAACAAACAGAGATCAGGAGCTGCCTTTATAGAGAAAAATGGGGAGTAGGGGAGGGCTGTTCTAAAGCAAAGTCCATTGGGGGAAATCAACAGTGCACGGCAGCAATGCCTTCTCCTTGTCTGAGCTACAGCATTTCTCATTGTCTGGGCTGTGGCCACGTGGCTAGAGAAATCGTCCTTCAGTAGTAAAGTAGTTCAACTTCCTGTCCAAGATGCAAGCATCCCTCTCTTCCCCTTTGGTGTAATTGATGATGTGTGATAGGGCATGAGAGCTCCCCCTAAGGCCTTCCCGGCTGCAAGTAAGTTAAGGTTTCTTTAATTAATTTCCACAGACTTCAGCAGTTATTTGCTCCATTTTCCTTTTCCTGAACACTACCCAGACCTTTCTAAATAGAAATTTGAGGAGAATTTCCTTTATGAAATTCTCCTCAAATTGCCCAGCTTGAGAGTGTCATCAGATTCCTACCAGAATCCTGATTGTTACATCCAGCAAAGGGAGTTTGTGTTGCCTGAATTACTGTTGAGTCGACAGTCTGGTTGATATCTAGGTAAGTGCTTGGTAGAGCTCGTCGAGTAAATGACTCATGTACAGACTGCAGCAACTTAGAGAAGCTCGTGTGACATTATGGCAATCTGTTCATTCAAAGCAAAGGCAAAGTAGGAATAGGGGAAGAGGACAGTTTTCCTTTGGTGGCAAAGTTTTACATTTTTGGTTTTTATGTTTATTTTTCTTGGTTTTGTGTCATGGGCCACTTCTATGCATAACTAACAAAAAGTGAATTGCACAGCATTAGTTCTTTGAAGTGCTTCCATGTCAGACAGTCATGCCTTTGACTTTTCCCAGATGGCAGAGTCGTGGTGAAGACCCCAAATACTGTGAACCACAGTTATTCCTGGAAAGAAAGGAAATAAAGAGATTTCAGGAGAAGGGGCAAGTTGTGGGCTGCTGTTATACGGCTCTTCAGTAAGACTTTTCTTCTTGAAGGGAAAGAGGAGGGTCCTGGCACAGCCCTGTGTGCTGTAGCCGATGCCAGCAGTGAAGGACCCACGGGAACATGAGCCTTGGTGCCACCTCAGTAGTCAGAGCAATGATCTATTTAATGCATGATTCTAGCTTAAGGACCTATTGGTATCATGTCAAAACTGTAACCCAGACTTAGATTTTCTGCTACCTCTAGAAATTACTTATATATCTATTAATGGACCATAAAGCACCCACTGGAGACAGTCTGGGTGCATAAGAACCAAATCATAATTCCATCGTGCAGATCCAATGACAGTTTCTGTTGGTGCTGTTCATATATGGAACCTGGGGAATTTGGGCAAATAGCTGAAGGGAGATTATTTTTAAAGACAGAGGAGAGAGAATTTGAGGATTATCTGGTTACCAAAAGTAACTCTGGTAAATTACTGCTTCATCTGTCAACAAAGTGAAAGTCAGTGACACGCTGTTGGTGTTTACTACAAGCCATCCTGTCAGCTTGTTTCCAAGGGCAAGAGTCAACAGAACACTGACTCACATGAGTGAAGGCCGTCTCATGTGACCCCTCTGCCTCCCACTCCTTCTGCTCAGAAACCTGTGTTCTTCTGAAGAGCACTGGGCTCTGGGAGAGGGACCTCTGTGCAAGTTCTAGCTCTGCTCATCTGCACGTTGGGGTCCCCAGTGGGTTTTGGACACAGCGAAACTATTTGAAAGTGCTTTGTAAACTACCAAGCACTGTACAGTGTCTGCTAAGATCATGTTCAAAGGGGGAAAAAATGAGGGAATTTGTTTGAAGGCTGTCCGTAAACTATTAAGTGCTGCACACTTATAAGGGTGATATCAATAAGATGAAGCCAAAATCCTCCTCAGGTCCTTGAGATAAAGACAATGGTGCTCCTCTGCCATGAAGTCTCCCCTGGGTCTCAAACTCAGCCTAACAAGAATGAACTGAGAAACAATGTCCCGCAATGGAAGAAAGCCTGGGTTGGGACTCTGGCAACACCACTTCCAGGCAGAGCTTTGCTGCAAACACTATGTGCCTTCGGGGAAATCTCCGAAACCCACCTGATCAAAGCATTACCCACTGAGCTCTTAACAGGTGCCCAACCCTAAGCCAGCTGTCTTTAGGATTGTCTTTTGACTCCTCTGAGAGTTGAGAAACCTGCTGGCCTTTGTCACTTTGGTCCCGAGGATCCCACAGTCTCCAGGAACTGCTTAGGGAAAGAATACAAAGACCTGCAGGCAAGGAGCATCCACCTGGGAAGGTAATGGGTTTGCTGAGTTCCCTGCAAAGGGATGGGACTGGAGGGCCAATCGCAGTGACTCCTTGATGCACAATAGTGGACAAAAACTCACCCAGCTGCTCCCTGTGAAGGGACAAGGGAGGGAAGGAGGGGGATTTGGACCCCACCACCAGTTAATAATTTGGATATTATTTTTCTATTTGATGTTGGTTCCTGGTATATATCCTTCTCAGATTAAAGCTATTTTGCAATTGGCTTATGTAACAGAATATTAAAATAAGCCTCTCTCTGCCTCAGATCACTTGAGGTCCCAGAGGAAGAGAAAACAAACAGGTGCCAACTATCCTCACTATAATGTGAGGTGGGTGCTAAACTAACAGTGAAGGATTTGCTTAAGGAGATTTCTGAAAACCAGTTTTGCCACCTTAGCTCATCACGTAAATCAAGAATGTGTAAGGATTGAAAAGAGGAGGCTTAAGAGTTTTCAGAGAAAATAAAAGCATCCTTGAAAAAGAATTGTTGGAAAGCCAAGTGCCAAGGAAAATGGAGGAGGGTGCTCCACCCCCCCAACCATGAAGCAAAGCTGGGCTTCAGAAGGGTCACTTGATGACCTGACAAGTGCTCCCTAGAGTTTGGAGGGATAGGACTGACAGTAAAGCTGTGACACAGAACAGACAGAGAGGCAGGGGAGAGCCAAGGGCAAGGCAGGAATGCCCCAGTGTGTCATGTGGGCCAATGAACCCACAGGAGAGAGAGCTCTGGAACCAGCTTGAGAGGAACTCTGACCTAGGACAAGAATTCCCTTGCCCCATGAATCACCATGGCAAAGTCCCAGTGAGGGAATCTTCAAGAATCCCATGGACACTCCCAAAAAGAGTAAAAGGAAGCACTGACTATCCACTAAGCTCAGGGGGCAAGATCACGACAGTACAAGCTCCTTTCTCCTTATCCTCAGTCCCTTCTGGGACCATTTCTACAAGGGTCAGAAACAGCAGCTACTGGGCAGGGCACGAGCTCATCAGTAAGAAGCCAACCACAACCCCTCTCCCACCGCTGGCTTCCAGACCCAAAGATGTACCGAGCTGGGTGGAGGGAGATGCTCCAAGTGAGTGAGAACTTGAGGTTTTTATTATGACGCTGGTCCAGACGGCCTAGTTACTGTAATGAGACTGCTCTTGTGCTTTCAATGGATGGGAACTCTATGAGATTAGCCCAAGACTACATCTCCGAGATTTAAAGAACTTGCCGTGCACAGCAAGGTGAAGTGCCAGTGAGAGAAGAGTAAAGTTTTTTGTTTACATCCTGGCTGGTCAGATTGGTTCAATAAGATGACTGCATGTATTCAGTCTATTTGCTTTCTTGTATTTCTTTTCTTTTTCTCCCCAAAGCCCCCCGGTACATAGTTGTGTATTTTTAGCTGTGAGTCCTTCTAGTTGTGGCATGTGGGATGCCACCTCAGCATGGCTTGACAAGCAGCGCCATGTCAGCGCACAGTACTCAAACTGGAGAATCCCTGGGCTGCAGAAGCGGTGCGCATGAACTCAACCACTCAGCCACGGGGCCAGCCCCTGCTTTATTGTATTTCTATTCGCTTTTCTGATGCTTATTTTGAATGCAGACTTTGGCCATTAATTAATGTGAAATTTTAATTTTGAACTCTTTCCTCCTTAAGCCCAAAATAAAAAGAATAATTCTGCTTAGCCTGTCACTTTGCACATTTAAGAAAAACAGTGTTGTCCATCTCAGCCCTGGTACAAAAAGAAGACAGGAATTTGAACCCAAAGCAGAAAGGGGCTGACGAGGAGCCAAATGGAGACCGTGAACAGCTTTCCAGCTTTTCCAGAAATTGCTCTTTGCAGTGTGGTTTTATTATCTGTTGAAAAAAACTATAAGTTCTCAGAATGCTATGCAGAAATTTCATTAAATGTAACTATAAGGCCATATTGTGGAATAAAAACATTTTATTCTCTAAAATATTATTGCGATTCTCTCCTTACAACAAATGGTAGGCAACAGAGCCTCTGGACTTTGCTTTCATCCCTGGCAACATCAGTGTGTATCATTTAGCACGATGTTCAAAGTCCAAAGCCAATCCCGACGAGCGAACAAGGGGATGGGAGAGAATGTCCATGATGAGGCTTAAATGATGCAGATACTCACTCCAGTCCCTCAGAAGAGGAGCCCACTTGAGCCAAACCATTCAAACTCTAAATGCAAGTCTAGGGAGCAAACCCCATTTCCAATGCACCCGAGCCTGGGTAAAAGAAAGAAATAGGGCATTTCACATGTCACTGATTAGAAAAACAATGAAACAGACAACGTAAGGATAAATGAACTTCTTTTGCAAAAGCAAAAGGATAATTTGGGGCCCTCTAGAAAAAAAGCAGAATGGTAGTCCACCTCTTCTGCTTCCACATACACATATCTTCATCACTATGGTTACCAGGTACAAGAGGAAAGAAGGAGGAGAACTAGGATGAAATGCTTAGGGATGCAGATCTCACCAGGTAATAGAGGACCTGTCTCTCAGGATGCTCCTGATCTCCTCCCAGCATCTCTACTGATGCTCAGGGTTCAGAGCCAGGTGGTAGAGGAGCCAGGACATGCCCCCCGTCGTGGTGTGCTGCCCTGCCAACAGGAACGTGTTCACCTTGGACTGCAGGTCAGTGTCTGAGAGGTTTTCGGCCTAGAAAGTACAAGAGAGAGATTTTTACGCAATGTCAGTTTATAGATGTTTGGAACCCCGATCAAAATAATGGTTTTAGGGAAAAAACTAGAGTTTCAAATGAGAGTTTCCATTTTAATTCAGTTCAACAAATATATAATATGAGCCACACTCTGCCCACAGCATAACTGAGAACAAAGTTAGATAAGGAAAGCAGGCCTTGCAAAGAGTTCCTCCACTCATCCTGCCCAATTTGTCCAGATTTTCCAGCACCTCATCCTCAGGATTTTTCCAGCTTACCCGGTGACCCATTCTCCTGTGCTTCCCGGCACTACCATGTGTCATCATGACAATTCTGTCAAATCAGTAAAAAACTTATTCTTCTCTGACTCCCTCTAGTGTCAGAGTACAGAATTCTGTTTACCTCAAACTGTATAGAACCAATCCATCAGGTCAGAAGTACTGTCAAATTTAGGTCATCAATTTTGCTTATGTCTCTCCTCCTCCCAACTCATCCACCTACTCACACAATTAACTAGACACCTGAGCAGGCTCAGAAATTTGAAACATTTATCTGGCCAGAAGGGACAACATGCAGAAAATCCTGGTACTTCCTCTTTGAGTGCTATCCTGCCTCTTCTCATCCTTGAGGGATTATTTTTCCATCCTGGATTACCTTTTCTGGGGTAGAATAATAATTCCCCATTAGCAAAGTGATAGCAAAGTCAATCAAAGTAAAATCAATTACAGAGCAAGCTACGGCCCATAAATAGCTTCCAATATTGCCTAATGTCCTGGGAGGATATTACACTTAAATAGATGTAATTTTTGCAGATGTTTATTTTCCCATCAAATGATAACCTTTGATCAAAGCTAAAGACAACCACAACAGACCAAAAATACACTTCATATAACTAGGTAGGCAATATTATGAAGATGATTTCAAATTTAGGTGCAAGTGAAAAATCATTCTATTCTTTCTAAGGCTAATATCTCGTTTTCATGGAAAAGTAATCAAATGAAATGGAGTGAAACGGAATACAGGAAAAGATAGGCCAACATGTGTATAACTGAAAGAGCTAAACGAAAAGACAAAAATATGCAACACGATATTTGAAACCTTCAAGAAAACTGTCTAGAAATAAGAGAAAATTCAAATCTACATGTTCAAGGGTTCACCCTATGCCTGGAAACATTGGAACAGAATAACCAATTCCAATATACATCCTAGTAAAACTATTCAATGTTAAAGACAGAGAAAAGAAAATCCTCATAGACTCCAGAAAAAAAAAAAGACCCAATTTCTTTTAAGGGTAAGAAAGTTAGGCTAGCATCTTGCTTCTCAAGAACAATAAAGAAATCAATCAAGATTAGAGCATTTTCAAGAAACTCAAGGAAATGTGTGAAATAAGTATTTTTATAGCCAGCAGTATTGTCCTCCAAGTATCAAGTGTACTGAAAAACAGTTGTCAACTTGCATGAACTCAGAAAATACTATACTCACGAGCTCATCCTCAGGAATCCATACTGGATAAGCTTCATCCAACCAAGAGAGGAATGGAAAAGTTTCATAGATTTAATTCTACATCTCAGACTAAAACAAGGGTAGGGACATGCACTTAAGAATAACACATAAACATTGAAAGTGAGAATAATGCAACCAAAAGTCGGAGGAGTATAGGAAAGAAAGGGGGAAGTAGAATAAGAAACCTAATAGTTTTCCAGGTGAGAAATGAAAATCACAAGATGTCATTGAAAGCTGACAGACCATCAGCCACAGTCCCCAAAGGACAAATACTGTATGGTTCCACAAACACGACGTAACGAAGTACCTAGTCAACTTCATAGACAGAAAGTAGAACAGGGGTTGCCAGGGGCTGAGGGGGGAGTGGAATGAAGAGTTATTGTTTGGTGGGTATGGAGCTTCAGTTTTGCAAGACGAAAAGAGTTCTGGAGATGGACGGTGGTGATGGTTGTACAGCAATGTGAATGTACTTAGTAGCACTGAACTGTACACTTCAAAAAGGTGAAGATGGTAAATGTTATGTTGTGTGTATTTTATCACAATATAAAGTACTGATCAACCAGATAGCAAAAGATTAAATAAGGAAAAGTGGGATTAAGGATCTATGAAATGACTAAATACTACAATCGACATAGAACAAAAATATAAACCTTCTTAAATGTCAAAAGGTATTACATTTAGAAAGAGCAAAGAAGACATACCATGTAGAAAAAAAAACACGGCACATTGGGTAGAGTAATGTCCCCCCAAAACTCATGTCCACCCAGAACCTGCGAATGTAGCCTTATTTGGAAATAGGGTCTTTAAAGATGTAATCAAGTTAAGATGATGCCGTGTTGGATTAGGGTGGGTCCTAATACAATGACTGGTATCCATTGAAAAAGAGGGAAATTTGGACACAGACACTGCTATATGCTGAATGCTCCTGCCCTCCCAAAATTCATAGGTTGGAACCTAATACCCAATATGATGCTATTTGCAGGTGAGATATTTGCATAGTGATTAGGTCATGAGGACACAGCCCTCATGAATGGGATTAGTGCCCTTATGGGACCTCAGGGAGCTCCTTCACCCCTTCTGCCATGTGATGACACAGCGAGAAGTCAGCCAGCTAAGAACTGGAAGCAGACCCTCATTGGACACCAAATCTACTGCTAACTTGATCTTGGACATCACAGACTCCAGAATTGTGAGAAATGAATATTTGTTGTTTATAAGCAACCCAGTCTGTGGTATTCTGTTACAGCAGCCCAAATGGACTAAGATAGACACACAGAGGGAAGACAACCACAGGAAGACAGAGACAGAAACGAGAGTGAAACAGCTGCAAGCCAAGGAATGCCAAGGATCACCTGCAACCACCAGAAGGCAGGAAGAGGCGAGGAAGGATTCTTTCCTAGAGCCTTCAAGAGGGATCATGCTCCTGCCAACACCTTGATTTTGGACACCTAGCCTCCAGAACTGTGAGAGAATGAACTGTTGTTGTTTTAAGCCACCAAGTCTGTGGTTACTCGTTATAGAAGCCCTAGGGAACTAACACGAAAACTAATTATAACACAATACACACAGTAAAACATAATAATATGACAACGTTGACACTAAACGTCAGTCATTTCAATAAATAAGAATGAGAGTGATTTGCTTACTAAACTAAAAAGGTTTTCAGGGGCCAGCCCAGTTGCCTAGTGGTTAAGTTTGGCGTGCTCCACTTCAGCACCCAGGTTTGGATGCTGGGGAAGCACCTACACCACTCATCAGCCATGCTGTGGCAGCAACCCACATACAAAACAGAGGAACATTGGCACAGAAGTTAGCTCAGAGCAAATCTTCCTCACCAAAAAAAAAGAAAATGATTTTCAAATTGGCCCCAGAAGCAAAACCCAACTATGGGCTACGTAGAAGAAAAACACATAAAAGTAATTCAAATGGCTAAAAATAAAGGCACAGATATACCAGGCAAGCATAGATGACAAGATGACAAGAAAGCTGGGGTTGGAATCCTGAAATCAGACAAAGTAGAATTTGATCAAAACCTCATTAAACGACATCAGTTTTTAATGCTAAAAGTCATGAAATCACAAGATACAATAGTTATGATCAAATACACGCACTACAGACACAGCAGTACCTATTTAAAGCAGAAACCACAGATGATGGAAGAAAAAGCAGGCAGAATCACACTAATAATAGGAGCCTTTAACATACCACTCTCAGGACATGACATGTCAAGTTCAAGAAAATAAGATATGGAAGATCAACAAAATAATATCACACAACAGATGGGGAGAAATATCAAGCACCATTCCTAATACCAGAAAATATATCTTCTTCTCAAGAATACGTGGAAAATTTACAAAAATTCACCATACAGTAAATCAAAGAAAACATTACTAACTTCCATAAAGGGGAAATCGTACAAACAATGCTTTCTAATTGCAATGCAATAAAAGTAGAAATTTTTAAAAATAAAAAAACCTTTCCACATAGAAATTTTTAAGCCTTCTATTAAATATCTTTGGAATAAAAAGGAAATAAAACAGAAAATACAGAATTTATGAAAAAATAATGAAGAGATTGCTTATCAAAATAAAAAGGATATATTTAATCAGTGAACAAAACAAAAAATCATAGCCTTAAAAACACACAGCAATAAAAAAAACATATAGCAATAAAACATAGAAGATCCACCCTAAAATTCATATGGTATCTCAAGGGACCTCAAATAGCCAAAACAATCTTGAAAAAGAAGAACAAAACTGGCAGAGTTTTGTAATTTAAAATTTTGTAATTTCAAAACTTACTACAGACCTACACTAATCAAAACAGTGTGCTACTGGTACATGGACAGACATATACTATATATGAATAGAATATATGTATAGAATAGAGAACCCAGAAATAAATCCTGGCGTAGATGGTCAAATGAATTTTCACAAGCGTGTTAAGACTATTCAATGGAGAAAGGACAATCTTTTCAACAAATGATTCTGGGAAAACTGGACATCCACAGGCAAAGGAATAAAGTTGGACTCTTATCTCACACCATATACAAAACTGACTCAAAATAGATCAAGGATCTAAATGTAAGACCTAAAACAATAAAACTCTTAGAGGAAAACATAGAACAAAAGCTTCAGGACATTGGATTTGGCAAGAATTTCTTGGGTATCACACCTAAGGCACAGGTAACAAAAGAAAAAATAAACAACTTGAGCTTTGTGAAAATTAAACATCTTCTGCATGACAAGACAGTATCGACAGAGCAAAAAGGCAACCCACAGAATAAAGAAAATGTATGCAAATCATATATCTGATAATGGATTAATATCCAGAATACATAGAAAACTTCTAAAATGCAACAACAAAAAAACAAACAACCCCATTCACAAACAAGCCAAGGACTTGAATAGACATTGCTCCAAAGAAGATCACAAAAATGGCCAATAAGTACGTGCAAAGATGCTCAACACCACTGATCATTAGGGAAATGCAAATCAATACTACAAAGAGATACCACCTCACACCCATTAGGAAGGCTATCATCAAAAAAAGAACTGTAGACAAAGATGTGGAGAAATTGGAACACTTGGCACACTATTGGTGAAAATACAAACTGGTACGGACACTGTGAAAAACAGTATGACAGTTCCACAAAAAATTAAAAATAGAATTTTCATATGATCCAGGAATTCTACTTCTGGGTACATACACAAGAGTTGAAAGCAGGGTCTCAAAAACATATCTGTACACCCATGTTCATAGCACCAATATTCACAATAGCTAAATATGGAAGCAACTCAAGTATCCATCGATGGATGAATTGATAAACAAAAGGTGGTATATACATACAATGTACTATTTTCAGCCTTAAAAAGAAGGTAAATTCTGACATGTGCTGCAACATGGATGAACATTCAGGACACGTTAAGTGAAAAAACAACTCACAAAAAGAGAAGCACTGGATGATTCCATTTATATGAAGTACTTAGAATAGTCAAAATCATAAAGACAGAAAGTATAATGGTGGTCACCAGCGGCTGAGGAGAGGAGAGAATGGGGAGTTATTTTAACAGGTATAGAATTTCAGTTTTACAAGATGAAAAGAATTATGGGGATGGATGGGAGTGAGAAGGGACAACAATGTGAATGTATTTAATACCACTGAACTGCACATTTAAAAATGGTGAAGATGGTAAATTTTATGTTATGTGCATTTTACCACAACAAAAAACCTACAAAGACACATGCGTACACAAACACAAACACACATTCACATACAAATAGATGAACAAAGCAAAAAAAAAAAAGTAGCAATAAGAATGCAAATAAATACATTAAATACTAAATAAAAAACTAGAAAAAGAACAATAAAATAAACCAAGAGAGAGTACAAGGTAGAAAATAATAAGGAAAATAGCGAAAATTAATAGAATAAAGAAAAGAAAAGCAGTAGACCAAATTAAGAAATCAAAATCGTGGCTCCTTCAAAAGAAAAATCCATAACAGGTATATATTAGCCAACTTGATCAGAAAAAAAAAAAAATGCCAGAAAGCACAATATACAAAGTAAGAAATGATATGAGAAAAGCAACTCTTGATACTGAGAATTTTTTTTAAATCATGAGACTACCAACTTCTAGCCAAATAAACTTTAAAACCCAGATGAAATGGAGGAATCAGTGTACCAAAATTGACCCCAATACAGATAGAAAACTTAGGCTAATTTCCATAGAAGAAACAAAGAAAGAAACCAAGGAACTACTCCTATGAGGAAAATAAAAATAAAGGACCACGGAGAAGAAAGAGATAAAGGAATACGGAAAAGAAAGAGAGAAAGGAATACAAGAAATATTTGAAACAATAAATGACCAAGGACTTTTCAAAATTAATGATAGACACAAAACCACAGATACTGAAAACTCAAAGAACCCCAAGCAGGAATACACCAAAAAATCTATACCTGTAGACACCATACTCAAAAAGTGGAAAATTCAAAGAAAAGAAGAAACTCTTGAAAGTTACAAGAATGTTGTGGTTAAAGGGAGAAAACCTCTTACCTATATAGAAGAAAGGATAAGAATTACATTGACCATCTCTTCAGAAACCAGGCAAACAAGAAGAGAGTGTAGCAAAACATTTAAAGTGTTGAAAGAAAAAACCCACACCTAGAATTCTGTAAAATTACCTTTGAAGGTAAAGGAGAAATAAAGACTTTCCCAGAAAAACAAAAATAGGGAATTTGTCACCATTAGACTGACTTTGCAAGAAATAGTAAAGGAAGTTCTTTAGATAGTAAAAAAAATATATGTAGATCAAAAGTTCAGATCCACATAAATGAAAGAGCCTTAAAGAAGGAATAAATGAAGGAAACATAAAATCTTTTGTTTTTCCTATTTTTAATTGATCAAATAGATACTACTTTGCTCAAAATCATAATATCAACAATGTACCCACTGTTTTTAGGTTATAGATAAGTGAAATAAATGAGAACAATTTTATAAGGGATAGGAGAAAAGTTGGCAATACTCTGCTATCAGGTACTTGTAAGCATTTGAAAGTGAACTTGGATTCGTTGTAAATATATATTTTAAACTCATGGGCTAAAAAGAAGTATTATTTATATGCTAAGAGAGGAGAAAAATGTAATCATATAAAATGCTCCATTAACAAATGAAAAACAGTGGAAAATTTTTGCAGAAAGCAAAAACTAGCAAGCAGTAACAAGTATGGTAGTTATCAATCCAACTATATTAACAATCACTTTAAACATCAATGGTTTGATACACTAATTAAAACACAGAGACTGTCAGAGAGGATAAAAAAAACAAGACCCAACTATATATTGTCTACAAGAAACCCGCTTTAAATATAAAGACACATATAGATTAAAAGTAAAGGGATAGAGAAAGATATACCATGCTAACTAACCAAAGGAAAGCTGCAGTAACTATACTAATTGCAGACAAAAGAGATTACAGAGCAAGGAAAATGATTAGCGATAAAGAAAGAAATTGCATAATGATAAAGAAGTCAATTCTTCAAGAAGACAACAAACTTTCATGTGAGTGTGCTGACAACAGAGTGTCAAAATACGTGAAGCAAAGATTAATGGGACTATAAGGAGAAATAGATGAATCAGCTCTTATACTTGGAGACTTCAATGCCTCTCCACTAGTCCGGGAGAGATCCAGCAGGCAGAAAACCAGCAAGGACATCGTTGAACTAAACAACATCGTCAATCAATTGGATCTAATTGACATCTATAGAATACCTCTCCAACAACAGCACAATACACCTCCTTCTACAGCTCACGCAGAACATTCACCAAGAGAGACCGCATTCTAGGCCATAAAACACACCCTAAATTTTGAAAGAACAGAAATCCCACAAAGTATGCTCTCAGACCACAATGGAATAGAAATAAATAGCAGAAAGATAGTGTGAAAACCCCAAAATACTTGGAGAGTAAACCACACACCTCCAAATAACACATAGCTCAAAGGAGAAGTCTCAGGAGAATTTTTCAAAATATTTGGAACTCAACAAAGTTAAAAGACAACTGATCAAAATTGTGGAATGCAGTGAAAGCACTGCTTAGGGGGAAGTTGATAGCACTGAATGAATATATTAGAAAAGAAGAAAGATCTAAAATCAGTAATCTAACCTTCAACATTAGAAAACTAGAAAAAGAAGAACAAATTAAAACCAAAGTAAGTAGAAGAAAAGAAAAAATAAAAATTAGTGCAGAAAGCAATGAAGCTGAAAACAGGAAATTAAGAGATAAAAATCAATGAAATCAAAAGTCCTTTCTTCGAAAAGATCAGTAAAATTGATAAAGCTCTAGCCGAGTTAACTAAGAAAAAAAAGACGGAGACACAAATTACTAAGATAAGAAATAAAAAGAGGCCATCACTACTGAACCTATGAACATTAAAAAGATAAGACAGAACTATTATGACCAACTCAATGCCCACAAATTTGATAACTTGGCTGAAATGGACCAATTTCTTGAAAGACACAATAAACCAACACTCCAAAAGAGAAATAGATAATCTGATAATCTGAATGAGCTTATATCTAGGAAAGAAATGAACTCAATAATTAAAAACCTCCCAAAACAGAAAGAACGGGATGCAGATGATTTCACTGGTGAATTCTACCAAATATTTAAGGAAGAAATTACATCAGTTCTCTATAATCTCTTCCCAAGAATAGAAGCAGATGGAATACCTCCTAACTCATTTTATGAGGCCAGCCATTATCCTAATATCAAGACCACACAAAAACATTACAAGAAAGGACAACAATAAACCAAGATCTTTCATGAACATAGATGCAAAAATCCTCAAGTAAATATTAGCAAATCTAATGTGGCAATGTATACAAGGAATTATATACCATCACCAAAGGGGAATTATTCCAGGTATGCAAGGCTGGTTCAACATTCAAAAATCAACTAATGTAATCTATCACATCAACAGGCTAAAGAATACAAATCAGATGATCATATAAAAAGACACAGAAAAAGCATTGGACAAAACGCAATATCCACTCTTGATTCAAAAAAAGAATTCTCAGCAAACTAGGAATACCAGGAGAACTTCCTCAACTTGATTTTTAAAAATGTAAAAAAACCGTAGAGCTTACATCATACTTAATGGTGAGATACTAGATGCTTTCCTGCTAAGATCAGATACAAGGCAATGATGCCCCCTTTCATCATTCCTATTCAACACTGTACTGGATGTCCCAGGTAATGCAAGAAAAGGAAATAAAAGATATACTGATTAAGAAGGGAGAAATAAAATGATCTTTGCTCAGAGATGACATAATTCTCTATGTAGAAAATCCCAAAGAATCAACAAAAACCTCATGGAACTAAGAAATAAATATAGCAAAGTTGCAAGATACAAGGCTAATATGCAAAAGTCAATAGCTTTCTTACATACGACCAATAAATAATTAGAATTTGAAATTAAAATCACAATACCATTTACATTAGCACCAAAAAAAATGAAGTACCTAGGTATAAATCTAAAAAAATACGTACAAAACCTATATGAGGAAAACTACAAAATTCTGGTGAAAGAAATCAAAAAACATCTAAATAAATTGACAGAGGTTCCATGTCCATAAATACAAAGACCCAATATTGTGTTCTTCCTAACTTGATTTATAGGTTCAACACAATCACAATAAAAAAATCAAACAAGTTATTTTGTGGATATCAACAAACTGATTCGAAAGTTTATATGTAAAAGCAAAAGACCAAGAATACCCAAAAGAGTATTTAAGGAGAACAACAAAGTCAAGGACTGACTACCCAACTTCAAGAGTTTCTCTAAAGCTACAGTCATCAAGACAGTCTGGTAATGGTGAAAAGAGAGAGAAATAAATCAATGGAACAGAACAGAAAGCCCCAAAATAGACCCACACAAATACAGCCACTGACCTCTCACAAAGGAACAAAGGCAATTCAATGGAGAAAGGATCGTCTTTTCAACAAATGGTGCTGGAACAACTGGGCATCCATGTGCAAAAAAAGAGAATCTAGACAGGGATCTTACACCTTTCACAAATATTAACATAAAATAGATCATAGACCCAAAAGAAAAATGTAAAACTGTGAAACACCCAGAGAATAACATAGAAGGAAATCTGTGACCTTGCATGTGACAATGACTTTTTAGATACAACACCAAATGCATAACCTATGAGAGAGAAAAAATGATAAACTGAACTTCACTAAAATGGAAAACTGGTGAGCAAAATGCACAGTTACTCGAAAAAAAAGACAAGCTCCAAATTGGGAGAAAATATTTGCAAAAGACACTTCTAATAAAGGATTGTTATCCAAAAGATACAAAAAAAGTCTTGAAACTCGACAGTAAGGAAAAATCAACCTGATTAAAAACTGCACCAAAGACTTCAACAGGTACCTCACCAATGAGGATATGCAGATAGAAAATAAGCATATGAAAAGAGGCTGCACATCATATGCCATGTGGGTAGTGCAAGTTAAGGACAATGACAATTTGATGTCAGCATCATGGTGGAGAATTATTCCCTTTGTTTCTCCCCTCTAGGTTACAAACAGATATCCGTTGACCAGGGAAAGATTCCTTACAGAGCACAACAAAATACCTAAGAGATCCATGCATCTATACATCTGAAAGTGGGTGGACAGGCCCCGGGGAGGCAGCAGGACTAGAAAAACTGCTTCCTCCCCCTCCCGCAGCAGCAGTGATGCAAAATGGAGATACTCATCCCAGCACATGTGCCTTCAAACAGAGGCTGAAGGGGCAGACACAGCACTCCCAGATTAGTCCTCACCCCTAATCCTTCCACCAGTGGGGATAGTATAAAAAACGTGGATTTTCATGGTTGGGGTATGGTGCCCCTACATGAGTTTTCAAACACACCCGTTCATGCCAGCTACCTGAGGCTGCACAAGTGAGCAGCAATGACAAACACTCCCTGCTTAGCCCCTGCTTCCCACTGCAGGAGCAGGTGGAAGCTGAGATCTGAGGCATCAGGAACTACAGCAGAACCCATGACCCAGCCCCAGTGGCAGCACTCCCCAACAATGGCTGTAATAGCTGTGTGGGCTGCACACAAGTCCCTGCGTCCCTGGGCACCCAGCACCAACAAAACCTGTGAACTCAGTGCCCCTAGCAGCAGTGAAACCAACACTCCAGAGTCAGTGGCAGAACATGACACCCAGCCAACCCTGGAAGCAGCAGAAGTGCTCATAGCCTGGTGACCCCAGTGGCAACACCTGAGACCGCAGCAACATCATAAGCAGCAAGGCACCAGCTACCTCCAAGACACAAACAGCACAAGGGGGACACTGACGACACCTCTAGCAGAGGCAGTGGAGGGTTGAAAGTGGAGGCTCTCACATACAACCAGAAGCAGCTCAGAACCAAAGTAACCAAAGCCGTACCCAAATAAGAAAGGTGGTTCCCACCACAAAAATGCCAGCAGATGATAAACTCATCAAGTACCATGAAGAACTACTGTGCTACAGTAACACAGTAGCACAGAAAGAAAAGGAAAACTCTTCAGAAAGCAAACTCAAAGGACCAGAAGATTACAATCTAATTGACAGAGAATTCAAAATAGCTGTCATGAACAGATTCAGTGAGTTGCAGGAAAACTCAGAAAGACACTTAAATGAGCCCAGAAATAAAATTAATGAACAGAAGGAGTACTTCACCAAAGAGAGTTAAATTCTAAAAAAAAAAGTTTTTGAGATGAAGACAATTAATGAATTGCAAAATAAAGTAGAAAGCATTAAAAACAGAGCAGACCATATGGAAGAGAGAATTAGTGAGCTCAAAGATAGAAGATTAGAAATGACAGGTGGAATTTGAGAGAGAAATAAGATTTTTTAAAAATGAAGAAATTCTATGAAAAATATCTGACTCAATTTGGAAAAGTAACACAAGGATAATAAGTATCCCAGAAGGAGAAGAGAGGGAGAAAGGAGCAGCAGAGAGCTTATTCAAAGAAGTAATAGCTAAGTACTTTCCAAACCTGGGGAAGAAACGGGATATACAAGTACACGAAGCTAATACAACTCCTACTTATCTCAATGCAAAAAGACCTTCTCTAAGATATATAATATTAAAATTGTCAAAAGTCAATGACAAAGAAAGAATAGGAAGGGCAGCCAGAGAGAAGAAAAGAACTTCTAAAGGAACCTCCAACAGGCTATCAGTGGATTTCCCAGCAGAAACCCGACAGGCTAGGAGAGAGTGGAATATTCAAAATATTGAAAGTCAAAAACAATCATCCAAGAATACTCTATCCAGCAGAGTTATCTTTCAGACATAAAGGAAAAAGAAAAGCTTTCCCAGACAAACAAAGCTGGGGGAGCTCGTTGCCACTAGACCTGCCTTACAAGAAATAGTAAAAGGAGCCCTTCTACTAAAATAAAAAGGCAAGGGTTTACAAAGCTTTTGAGCAAGCTGATAAACAGACAGACTCAGAAAATTGTAACTCTAGATCAGAATGGGTTAGTAAAACATATAATTATAACATAAAGGGTGAAGGGAAAGAAAGCATCAAACATAACTACCACCACTTCAATTAGGTCACATATCTCAGCTCTAAAGAAATTGTAGGGGCCGGCCCACTGGTGCAGTGGTTAAGTGCACACGTTCCACTTCTCAGCAGCCTGGGGTTCCCCAGTTTGGATGCCGGATGTGGACATGGCACTGCTTGACAAATGCCCTACAGTGGTAGACGTCCCACATATAAAGTAGAGGAAGATGGGCATGGATGTTAGCTCAGGGCCAGTCTTCCTCAGCAAAAAGAGAAGGATTGGCAGTAGTTAGCTCAGGGCTAATCTTCCTCAAAAAAAAAAAAAAGAAAGAAAGCAATTGTAGGCACAGAATGAAGGGATGGAAGATGATACTCCAAAGAAATGGTAACCAAAAGTAAGTGAGTGTAGCTGTATCTATATCAAACAAAACTGACTTCAAGCCAAAGACGATAATAAAAGACAAAGATAGACATTATTCAATGATAACTATTTAATGATAAAAGGGACATTCCACAAGAAAACATAATACTTATCAATATTAATAGTAATAGTAATAAGGGAACACCAAAGTATATAAAGCAGCTATTAATAGAACTGAAGGGAGAAACTGACGGCAACACAATAATAGTAGGGACTTTAATACCCACTAATATCAACGGATAGATCATCCAGACAGAAAGTCAACAAGTAAACAGTGGTCTTAAATGAAACACTAGACCGGATGGTATTACTAGATATATATGGAACAACCCTTCCAAAAGTATCAGAAAAGACATTCTTCCCAAGTGGACATGGCACATTCTTAAAGATAGACCATATACTAGGAAACAAAGCCTCAACAAATTTCAGAAGATTGGCATAATATCAAGCATGTTTTCTGACCACAGTCATATGAAACAACATCAGTTACAAGAAAAAAGCTGGAAAAGTCACCAATATGTGAAGTTAAAGTAACACATTACTGAACAACAACTGGATAAATGAACGACTCTAAGGAGAAATTAAAAAATGCCTGGAGACAAATGAAATGAAAACACAATATACCAAAACCTATGGGATGCAGCAAGAGCAGTACTAAGAGGGAAGTTTACAGCCATACAGGCCTACCTCAAGACAAGAGAAAAGTCTTAAATAAACAATCTAAACCAAACCTAAAAGCATGAGAAAAAGAATACAAAGACCAAAGTCAGTACAAGGAAGGAAACAATAAAAATCAAAGCAGAAATAAATGAAATAGAGACTAAAGAAAAAAACAATAGAAAGGGTCAATGAAACTAAGATCTGGGTCTCTGAAATGAGGAGCAAAACAGACTAACCGTTAGTGAGTTTTAATAAGAAAAGAGAGCTAATCCTTCTGACTCAGCCCAACTGAGACGAGGGTCTTACTGTCTGGCTTTACTGGCTATTAACTGCAGTGAGGACACCCCCAGAAAAGCTATTGGCTGAAAGCCCAAAAGAACCGGGTCTTAAAGGGCCCACACACAAACTCACTCATTGCAGCAACCCAAAATCACCAGAGAGAAGGCTGACAGTCATTTGGGGAAACGAGACTCACCTGGTGGGTTTTGGGGGCAACTTGGTGAGAGGAGGGACCTCTCTGGGGACTGAGACATTGGTGGGGGCCATTTTTCTGAACTGGTCCAGGCATGCTGACACAGACCCCAGTGGGCGCCATTGAGGTTCTTCTCTTGGCCTGTTAGCCCAGGGGTCTGCCACACCCACTAGAGCACAGATTTAATCCAGTTGAGCCAGGGCAGGCAACCCGCCCTAGGGACTGGCTCCACCTAACAGCAAGCCCTCAGGCTACTTTTCAGCCTGCATTGACTGGGTGCCTTGATCCTCTACAGGCAGGCAAGGGTGTCTGCCTCTGTGGGGCAGGGCCTGTGTGAGGACCAGGTGAACTGTGGGGGGCATTGGTGGAGAGGTGGGGGCCTCTGCAGTGTGGCATTGGGGTACACTCCAGGGGGTTGAGAAGTTTGCATGGATGAAGACCATGTTGATGGTGTGTCTTGTCCTGTGGGGGGTGAGGCTTATCAGTGGCAGAAGACCTGTGCTTCACAAATAGCCATAAAATGGATCAGCCCCACCTTCCAAAGCCTGAAACAATTGAGTGCTCCTCTGCCTAGGGCCAGCGCCACTCAGCTCCACTCCTAAGATAACAACAGCCTTGTAGGCCTGAGGCCTATAGCAACTGTAAGACCCTGAGGCTAGCAACCAGCTACCCCAGGTACCAACCCAATTAAGAGGAAAACTGAATAGGAGTGTGCTGATAGACACTGTAGCCAACAGTGCTGAGGCTCCTCGAACCGGATTTACAAACAGCTGGCCAGGGAAGGAAACACTAGATTCCCTGGGTACCTGCAGTGGGAGCAGCCCTGACACAGCAGAAGGACACAAGTAGCCCACAAAGGGGTCACTCCCAGATCTTCTGGACTGGTGATGAGAGGGAAGCACACTGCTGGGCCTCAAAAGGCATCTCACACATAAGGCCACTTCTCCAAGATCAGGAGACATAGCCGACTCACCTAATACATAGAAATAAGCACAGAGAAAGAGGCATAATGAGGAGACAAAGGAATACTTTCCAAGCAAGGGAAGAGGACAAAACCCCAGAAAAAGGACTAACTGAAACAGAAACAAGCAACCTACTCGACAAAGAGTTCAAACAAAATATCATGAGGATGCTCACAGATATGGGGAGAAGACTGGATGAACACAGTGAGCACATCAGCAAAGAACTGGAAGATATAAAGAAAACAATAAGAAATGAGGAATACAATACTGGAAATGAGAAATTCACTAGAGGGACTCAATAGCAGAGTAGAGGGTGCAGAAGAATGGATCAGCAAGCTAGAGGAAAGACTAGAGGAAATCACCCAAGCAGAACAGAAAAAAGAATCAGAGAGAATGAGAGCATCTAAGGGAACCCTGGGACAATATCAAGCATGCTAACTTTCGGATTATAGGTGTCCCAGAAGCGGGGGAGAGACAAAGGGCAGAAAATGTATTTGAAGAAATAATAGATGAAAATTTTCCTAATCTGAGGAAGGAAACAGACATCCAGGTTCAGGAAGTACAGAGAGCTCCAAACAAGATAAGCCCAAAGAGGCCCATGCCAAGACATATTATAATTAAAATGTCCAAAATTAAGGATAAAGAGAGAATCCTAAAAGCAGCAAGAGAAAGGCCACAAGTGACAGATACGGGAAGCCCATCAGGCTATCAGAGGACTTCTCAGCCAAGACCCTACAGGCAAGAAGAGAATGGCACGACATATTTAAAGTGCTAAAAGGAAAAAACCTACAGCCAACAATACTCTATCCATCAAGCCTGTCGTTCAGAATGAAAGGAGAGATAAAGAGCCTCCCAGACAAGCAAAAATTAAAGGAGTTTATCACCAAGAAACCAGTTCTACAAGAAATGCTGAAGGGACTTATTTAAGTGGAAAAAAATGACCACAGAGTTTTTTTAAATTATCAAAAAAACAAAACAACAACAAAAAAACAGGCAATAAAATTGCTTGTCAAGGTAAAAATATAGTAAAGCTAGCAGATTAACTACCTGTGAAGACGTTATGAAAGTTAAAAGACAAATGTACTAAAATCACCTATTTCAATGATAAGAGGGTAATGGATGGACACACACTAAAAAAGAGACTATATATAATTTGAAAAACATAAAATGTGGGAGGAAAAGAGTGAAAAAGTAGGGCTTTTAGAAAGAGGTCAAGCTAAAGAGTCTATCAACTCAACATAGACTGTTATATACATAGAATATTAAATAGGATCCTTGTGGTAATCACAAATCAGAAACCTATAATAAGCTAGCAAAAAAGTAAGACAAAAGAAATCAAACATATTACTAAAGAAAGCCATCAAACCACAAGGGAAGAGAGCAAGAGAAAAAGAAAGGAACAGAGAAGAACTACTAAAACACCCAGAAAAAAAAAATAACAAAATGGCAATAAATACATATTTATCAATGGCTACTTTAAACGTCAATGGACTAAATGCACCAATCAAATGCCATAGTGTGGCTAATTGGATAAAAAAAAAAAGACCCACGTACATGCTGCATACAAGAGACACACTTCAGACCTAAAGACACTCACAAACTGAAAGTGAAAGGATGGAAAAATATATTCCATGCAAATGGCAGAGAAAAGGAAGCAGGGGTAGCAATACTTACATCAGACAAAATAGACTTTAAAACAAAAACTGTAAGAAGACACAAAGAAGAGCACTACATAATGATAAAGGGAACAAACAACAAGAAAATGGAACACTTGTAAATATCTATGCACCCAACATAGGAGCACCTAAATATATAAAGCAATTATTAACAGACACAAAAGGAGACATAGTAACACAATACTAGTAGGAGACTCTAACACTCCACTTACACCAATGGGTAGATCATCCAAACAGAAGATCAATAAGGAAACACTGGCCTTAAGGGACACATTAGACCAGATGGACTTAGTAGACATATACAGAACATTCCATCCAAAAACCACAGAATACACGTTCTTTTCAAATGCATATGGAACATTCTCCAGGACTGATCACATACTAGGACACAAAACAAGCCTCACTAAATTTAAGAAGATCGAAATAATAACATGCATCTTTTCTGACCACAAAGGTATGAAACTAGAAATCAACTACAGGGAGAAAACCAGAAAAGCCACAAAAATATGGAGATTAAACAAAATGCTACTGAACTGCGATTGGGTCAATGAAGAAATCAAAGGAGAAATCAAAAAATTCCTGGAGACATATGAAAATGGAAATATGACATGCCAAAATCTCTGGGATACGGCAAAAGCAGTTCTAAGAGGGAAGTTTATAGCAATTCAGGCCTACCTGAACAAAGAAGAAAAATCCCAAATAGACAATCTAAAAGCGCGTCTAAAGGTTCTGGAAAAAGAATAACAAACAAAGCACAAAATCAGCAGAAGGAAGGAAATAATAAAAATCAGAGCAGAAATAAATGAAATAGAGAGTAAAAAAAATAGAAAAAAATAATGAAACCAAGAGATGGTTCTTTGAAAAGATAAACAAAATTGACAAACCCTTAACTACACTCATCAAGAAAAAAAGAGAGAAGGCTCAAATAAATAAAATCAGAAATGAAAGAGGAGAGATTACAACACACACCTCAGAAATACAAAAGATAATAAGAGAATACTATGAAAAGCTATACGCCAACAAATCGGAAAATCTAGAAGAAATGGATAAATTCTTAGAAACACACAACTTCCAAAACTGGATCAAGAAGATATAGAAAATCTGAATAGACCATCACCAGTAAGGAGATCAAAACAGCAATCAAAAACCTCCCAAAAATAGAAGTCCAGGACCGGATGGCTTCCCTGGTGAATTCTACCAAACATTCAAAGAAGACTTAATACCTCTCCTTCTCAAACTCCTCCAAAAAATTGAAGAGGAGGCGAGGCTTCCTAACTCCTTCTACAAAGCCAACATTATCCTGATACCAAAACCAGACAAGGACAACACAAAAGAAGAAAATTACAGGCCGATATCACTAATGAACATCGATCCAAAAATCCTCAACAAAATACTAGCAAATCGAATACAACAATACATTAAAAAGATCATACATCGTGATCGAGTGGGTTACATTCCAGGGATGCAGGGATGGTTCAACATCTGCGAATCTATCAACATGATACACCACATTAACAAAATGAAGAATAAAAATCACATGATCATCTCAATAGATGCAGAGAAAGCATTTGACAAGATACAGCATCCACTTATGATAAAAACTCTAAATAAAATGGGTATAGAAGGAAAATACTTCAACATAATAAAGGCCATATATGACAAACCCACAGTAAATATCATTCTCAGCAGAGAAAAACTGAAAGCTATCCCTTTAAGAACAGGAGCCAGACAATGATGCCCACTGTCACCGCTCTTATTTAACATAGTATTGGAAGTCCCAGCCAGACCAATCAGGCAAGTAAAAGAAATAAAAGGGATCCACATTGGAAAAGAAGTGGAACTTTCACTCTTTGCAGATGACATGATTTTACATCTAGAAAACCCTAAAGAATCCACTAAAACACTTCTAGAAACAATAAAGGAATACTGTCAACTTGCGGGATACAAAATCAACGTACAAAAATTGGTAGCGTTTCTATACACTAACAATGAATTAGCAGAAAGAGAAATTAAGAATACAATCGCAATAAAAAGAATAAAATACCTAGGAATAACTTAACCAAAGAGGTGGAAGATCTGTATACCGAAAACTATAAAACATTCTTGAAAGAAATCCAGGAAGACACAAAGAAATGGAAAGATATTCCGTGCTCTTGGACTGGAAGAATTAACATCGTTAAAATGTCCATACTTCCTAAAGCAATCTATAGATTCAATGCAATCCCTATCAAAGTTCCAACAACATTTTTTACAGAAACAGAACAAAGAATCCTAAAATTTATATGGAACAACAAAAGACCCCGAATAGCCAAAGGATTCCTAAGAACAAAGAACAAAGCTGGAGGTATCACACTTCCTGATTTCAAAATATAACTACAAAGCCATAGTAACCGAAACAGCATGGTACTGGCACAAAAACAGACACACAGATCAATGGAACAGAATCGAGAGCCCAGAAATAAACCCACACATTTATGGACAGCTAATATTCCACAAGGGAGCCAAGAGCATATAATGGAGAAAGGAGAGTCTCTTCAATAAACGGTTTTGGGAAAACTGAACAGCCACATGCAAAAGAATGAAAGTGGACCATTCCCTTACACCATGCACAAAAATCAACTCAAAATGGATTAAAGACTTGGATGTAACACCCAAAACCATGAAACTTCCAGAAGAAAACCTAGGCAGTGTGCTCTTCAACATCAGTCTTAGCAGCATATTTTCAAGTCCCATGTCTGACCGGGCAAGGGAAACAAAAGAAAAAGTGAACAAATGAGACTACATCAAAATAAAGGCTTCTGCACAGCAATGGAAACCATCAACCAAATGAAAAGGCAACCTAACAATTGGGAGAAGATATTTGCAAACCATATATCAGATAAGGGGTTAATATGCAAAATATACAAAGAACTTGTAAAGCTCAACAACAAAAAACCCAACAACCCAATTAAAAAATGGGCAAAAGATCTGAACAGAGATTTCTCCAAAGAAGATATGCGGATGGCCAACAGGCATATGAAAAGATGCTCAACATCATTAGCTATCAGGGAAATGCAAATCTAAACTACAATGAGGTATCACCTCACTCCAGTCAGAATGGCTATAATTAACAAGACAGGAAACAACAAATGCTGGAGAGGGTGTGGAGAGAAGGGAACCCTTGTTCACTGCTGGTGGCGGTGCAAACTGGTACAGCCACTATGGAAAGCAGTATGGAGTATCCTCAGAAAATTAAGGATACATCTACCATATGATCCAGCTATTCCACTGCTGCGTATTTATCCAAAGAACTTGAAAACACAAAGGCATAAAGATACTTGCACCCCTATGCTCATTGTGGCGTTATACACAATAGCCAAGACATGGAAGCAACCTAGGTGCCCATCATGGGACGAATGGATAAAGAAGATGTAGTATTCATACACAATGCAATACTACTCAGCCATAAGAAATGATGAAATCCAGCCGTTTCTGACAACATGGATGGTCCTTGAGGGTATTACGCTGAGTGAAATAAGTCAGAGGGAGAAAGTCAAATACCATATGATCTCACTCATAAGTAGAAGATAAAAACAACGACAAACAAACACATAACAATGGAGAATGGATTGGTGGTTATCATGGGGGAAGGTGGGGGAGGGCAAAAGGGGTGATTAGGCTCACATGTGAGAGGAGGGACTATAGTTTTTGTGTGGTGAACATGATGTAATCTACACAGAATTCGAAATATATTATGATGTACATCCAAAAGCTATATAATGTTATAACCCAATGTTACTGCAATTAAAAATAAATAAATAAAACTGAAAAAAGAAAAAGAAAACAAAAGAAAGGGGCTGGGCCATAAAAAATGATAAAATTGTCCCATTCACAACACGGATGGACCCTGAGGGTATTATGTTAAGCGAAATAAGCCAGATAGAGAAAGGCAGACTCGGTAAGATTCCACTCATATGTGGAAGATGAACAAACACATAGACAAAGAGAACAGACTAGTGGTTACCGGGGGAAGGGGTGGGGGGTGGGCACGAAGGGCGAAGGGGCGCACCCATAAGATGACTGACAAATAATAATGTACAACTGTAATTTCACAATGTTGTAAACTATCATAACCTCAATAAAAATAGAAAAAAAAAATTTAAAAAGAAAGGGGCTGAGGGTGGGGAGTGTTGCTGACACAGAAGTCACAGAAGCAAGAGAGGCAAAGGAAGCCCCTGGTGATCTGGGGGTGCTGCCTGGCCTCTGGGATACACTGACCTAAAAGGGCCCATGGGAGCCTGAACTAGACCAGGGCCTGGGGGACGTGGGATCCCCTTCAGGATTGGCGGGAAACCTCCCCACACTTTCTCCAGTGTCTTCTAAAGGCCCAATACAAATCTTTGCTGCAGAATTCCTTTAGAGTCCTGCCTGTGGGTTGTGCATATCTGACGCCTGAATTCATCTCCTCTCCAATTTCATAGGCTCTGAAGATCCCAGCAGAAACTACACACCTGGTAGAGGATGATGGGAAATAAGGCAAGGCATCCATTTCATACCAGGAATGCCCATGGGCACAATTTCAGCCAGGTCCCTCTTGAGGCATTTCTTCCCACAGACCCTGCCCCCAGCGCCTTACTCAGTCCCCAAGGAGGTAGCTCATTCCAGGCCTCCAGCTGATTCCGCCTCAGCCACTGTCACTGTTCTCACTGCCACAAGGTGGCACTGCTGGAAACTGGTATTTTGCTGCCTGTAAGGCCACCTGGGAGCAGTGCTGAGGGACCACGGATCCTGCCCCAGCTTCAGGCAGGGGCCCCACCTAGGGGGTTGCCAAGGTCACAGTTCCTTTTGGTTGACACCCTCTCCGCATTTCAGCCACTGTTCCTCCAGACCTGCACCAGGAAAGGCTACCCTAACCAGCCACACACCGAGGTAAAAATCGTCCCTTCCCCTACAATCTCCTAAGTCCTCACTTAGAGCATAGTGCCCAGTCTAGAACCTCCCTGTGCACGAGGTAATTTAATTTCAAGGGAATCACTGCCCTTCCCTGCCACCGAGCCTGTCGGGACCACGTTGTCGATCCCCTAATCTCCCCCCTTCCCATGGTGCAGCTGAGGGTGGAGCACTCGTCCCTTCCTTACCTGTCTGTGTAAAGAGCTTTGACTGGGAGGGGGGCAGTTCCTGCCAAACCTCACAAACAAAAGTTCCTATTACCCCCTGAGGTGTCCCAGGTGAATGGATATCTGTTCTCCCTACAACTCAAGGGACTGTCAGAGGACAAAGAGAGTCAGCTTCACGGTTGGCATCTGGTTCTGCTTCTGTGGAGAGGACCTCAAGATTTGTCACTTAAGACTGACCACCTGTCATAGCTACACCAATGCAGGAGGCAGGAATAGTCTCAGAGAAAGGTGTGTTAGTTTTCTATTGCTGCTGTAACAAATTACTGCAAACTTAGTGGCTTAAAGTAACACTAATTTATCATCTTTCGGTTCTGTAGGCCAGAAGTCTGACATGGGTCTCGCTGGGTAAGATCAGGTGTCAGCAGGGCTGCGTTTGTTTCTGGACGATCTAGAGGAGAATGCATTTCCTTGCTTTGTCCAGCTTCTAGAGACCACCCGCACTCCTTGATTCATGGATCCTGTCCTCCATCTCAAAAGCCAGCAACATTGCATCTCTCTGCCCCTCCTCTGGAGTCACATCTCCCTCTGAGCACAGCCAGGAAAGGGTCTCTGCTTTTAAGGACCCATGTGATTAGATGGGACCCACCCAAATAATGCAGGAATCTCCTCAGCTCACAGCCTTTAACTTAATCACATCTGCAAAGCCCTTTTCTTGTGTAGGGCTACATAGTCTCAGGGTCTGAGGAGGAGGATGTGGACTTATTGGGGGGCTGTTGTTCTGCCTACCGCAAAAAGGAATCCAAAGGCTAACTGAGGGCTTTGTCCAAGTAACGAAGCAGGTGTTTGAGCCGACGTACTTGGCAAACACATCCAAGACAATATAGCATATAGGGTAAGGTCCCTGGCTCAGTATTCAGCACAAACCGATTTCAAATCATGGGCACTGTTTACCCTCTGTGCAGCCTTGAGCAAGTAGCTTTGCCTCTTTGGAGACTCAGTTTCCTCTGTTGTAACATGGGCGTTTTACAGTGCTAATTCATAGGACTTGCAGTAGAAGCCCTGGTTCACCTTCAAGATCCTGCTACAGAGCCAAGGCTCTCATTCTCCAAGCTCCTCCCTGTGTTGGCTCCTATGGCTCAAAGCTGCTTCCCTCTGCTGGGATGCCCAGCTGCAGCCGGAGGGCACAAAGACTGAAGATCAGCTCCAGGACCTAATTCCAGGAAGAACAGAGCTCCAGAGAGGGTTGAACTTTCAACCTCATCAAGACTGCCACACGAGGTCAGGGTACCAACTGGGCAGAAGGAGACCCTAATCCACGAGATAGGGACATCTAAGTCAATGCAGTTGAAAATCTTGGGCCTCCAGATTTCCCCTGACCAACTCCAGAATTTAATCTTAACTGGATTTGCCCAGTTCCAGTTATGAGTTTACCATTCTTGCCTGCAGGGCTTCAGATAACACCACTGTCCAAGGGTTACATAGTGTCTGACCTACTAAAACAAGATCTCACATAACATCACCTGGGACCACGGGACCTGCTTTACCAGAAAGGAGTTGGGGCAGTGAACATACAACCACGGGATCCACTGGCTCATCACGTACTGCCCACCAAAAAGTTTCTGTCCTGAAAAGGTGATGGAATTTTTGAGGGTGTATCTGAGGCTCCACTTGGAGACAATACCTTGTGAGGATTGGGTTCCATCCTCCAGGAGGCAGTACACAACCTACTCAATCGACCTGTGGCCTTGAGACCACAAATACTCGTCTTATTAAACTTCCTTTTCTAAATTTCCCAAGGAATTTACATATGAAGCAAGTGAACAAGGTGGATTATAGAGAATATTATGTCACACCATTGAGATCCCCTTTCAGGACTGAGGCACTTATTCCCCAGCTGTCGAGAGTATTACCTGCTGATGGCTCACATCTGAGTTCCTCTCTGGGAAATTCCCAGGACCACATGAACCAGCCTTACCCAAGTTTACACTGGTCCGTTAGGGGCAGCCTGCGGCCAATGACAGATCAGCATGGAGGTACAATGGTGGATGCCCCTCACTCCTTTCAGGATAACTCTACAGGACACCCCAGATTCAGTGCTCATCATGAGATCACGTGAGGCAACTGTTTCAAGCGCATCACAGTCCGTATTCTCCCACCGCCCAACCCCTGCTGCCCTTGCTTCCTCACAGGTGTTGTTCCAAGCACCCACTTGGCAGGGTAGCATAAATATTAAGGAAACTAATTTAGTACAATGCCGAGAATATAGTATTATGCTAAATGAATGATAGACCCGTAGTAGCAAAACTGCAGTTAGAGATCTGAGGTGTTGGTCCTGACTCTGACACTCACTTGCTTAGTGACCTGGAGAAAGTCAATTAATATCTTTGGGCCTTAGTTTTCTTGTCTCTAAAATGAGCCTATTAACACCTGATAAGCTGACAAGTAGCTGTGATTGTGTTTTGGAAAGTTTACGCACTGGGCCAATGTGGTGTCGACATTTATTTTTGCAGCTCTGCTGTGTGCCACACTGTGTTAGATAGCGAGGAAAGGCAGTCTCACTTTCTCAGAACTTGCCTCTGATTCTCATTCAGATGGGAAGTGGTGATACGCAAGGTTCCCAGCTGAAGAGAAACTTGACAGTTCTGTGTTTTCCCTCAGATGAGAAAAATAGGCAAACGTTTGGGTTTGAATGACCATTTGCCAGAGCGACATTAGGGAAGATGGCAAAGAAGAAAGCTCCAGGAGTCCATATCTCCTCTGAAACAGCACTTGAACTGGCAGGAGCTGTCTGGAGCCACTGTTTGGGAACTCTGAGTCTGCCATAACAAGTGCAGCATCCAGGGGAGAGCTTCATGAAGACACGTAAATTCCAGTCAGTTTGAGCTTTTTTGCACCAACGGCTAGCACCTCCCTTTCCCCAACCCAGGGCAGGCGGCTGTGGGGACGGTGCACATGTTCCCAGTGCAGCTTGCTGGAGCCAAGGTGGGAGATGAGGCCTTTCCTCCCAGACTTGGAGATGTGTATTTGGGCTGCTGATTGCTGCTGTTGAATGCTGAGGGACCAGCACAAATTGTTTTGGCCTCACAGGCTGAAGTGGTTTCCCAGCTAAGAGGGGATTTAAAGAGCGAGATCTATTCCCACCCCCTCATCTTGTGGCCAGACTTTAAAGAAATACTTCTCAGATCATTGGCTGGACACAGAGACAGTGGAGAAGAACTGGTTGACCACACACAACAAGGAATCATAGTTTGCAAAAACAGTTCAGAAGACACACACACACAAAAATGGCTGTAGCCCTCCAAAGCAAAATGCAAGTAATCACTGAGAGTGAAAGAATTAGACTTCCATGTTACTACAACATAATAGTCAGAACTTCCAGTTCTCAACCATAAATTACGAAACATACAAAGAAACGGGAAAATACGGCCCACTCACAGTAAAGAATATGACGTTAACCATTCCTGAGGAAGCTCAGACATTGGAATTATTAGTCAAAGATGTTGATCAACAGTCTTTAATATATTCAAAGAGCTAAAGAAAACCATGGACAGCGAACTGAAGAAAATCAGGAACATGACATCTGGACAAAATGAGAATATCAACAAAAAGAAATTATAAAAAGGAACCAAACAGAAATTCTAGAGCTGAAAGGGACAATACCTGAAAAGAAAAATTCACTAAAGGGACTCAACAGCAGATTTAAGCAAGTATAGGAAAAAACAGAGACTTGAAGATAAGGCATTTGAAGTTATCCAGTCTGAGAAGCAGAAACAAGAAAAAGAATGAACAAAATAGAGTCTGAGCTCTGTGGGAAACCATCAAGCACACCAAAATATGCCCAACAGAAATTTCAGGAGAAGAGGGAGAAGTAGGAAGATGCAGAGAAAAAATATTTGAAGAAATAATGGCCAAAAACTTCCCAAATCTGACGAAAGATACGAATTTACACATTTAAGAATCTCAGGGAACTCTAAATAGGATAAACTTAAAGAGAGCCACACTGAGACACATTATAGTCAAATTATGAAACCCCAAAGAAAGAGAGAAAAGTTTCAAAGTAGCAAGAGAGGCATGACTCATCATGTAAAGGGATCCTCAATAAGACTAACAGTTGATTTCTCATCAGAAACCATGAAGACCAGAGGGAGTTGACAACATATTTAAAGTCCTGAAAGAAAATGACAACCAGGAATTCTGTTTCTTGCAAATTATCCTTCAAGAACAAATGAGAAATTAAGACATTCTGAGATAAAGAGAAACAGAAAAGATTTATTACCAGTTCACCTGCCCTACAGGAAGTACCCAAAAAAGTCACCCTGCTTCAAATAAAAGGACACGAGACAGTAAATTTAAGACATAAAACATACTTAAAGAATGCTGTTAAAGGTAACTTTATAGGTAAATATTAAGGCTAGTAATTTTGTACTTCTCTATTGGTTTGCAATTTCTCTCTTTTTCCTAAGTAATTTAAGGGGAAAGTTCAATAAAATTATATATCAATGTTAATGGGAACACAATGCATAAAGACATAATCTGTGACAACCACGTAAGGGGATGGGGCAGAGATGTACAGGAGCACAGTGTTTATATGCTATCAAAATAAGTTAGTAATATTCAAATAAGACTGGCATAAGTGTAAAATGTTCATTGTAAGCCCCAAGAAAATCTCTATAAGATTTAATTAAAAATATACATGAAAGGAAAGGTGAAGAGATTCATAGAGGCACACTACAAAAAATAAACCTAATACAAAAAAGGCAGTAATGGAGGATTGGGGAACACAAAACATATAAGACACACAAAAACCAAATAGCTAAAAGGCAGAAGTAAATCCTTCTTTATAAGTAACCACATTAAATATAAATGAATTAGACTCTCCTGTTAAAAGACAGAGGTTGACAAATTAGATTATTTAAAAAAAAAACAAAACAGGATCCAATTATATGCTGTCTAGAAGAGACACCCCTTAGACACAAGAACACAAAACTGTTGAAAGTAAAAAAATGAAAGGGGCCAGCCCAGTGGGCCACTGGTTAAGTTCACATGGTCCTGCTCTGGCAGCCCAGGGTTTGCAGGTTAGATCCTGGGCGTGGACCTATGCACTTCTTATCAAGCCATGCTGTGGCAGGCATCCCACATAGAAAAAAATAGAGGAAGATGGACACCGATGTTAGCTCAAGGCCAATCCTCCTCAGCAAAAAAGAGGAGGATTGGCGATGGATGTTAGCTCAGGGCTAATCTTCCTCAACAAAAAAAAAGAAAGAATGAAATATGTATTCCACAAAGATAGTAACCAACCATAAGAGAGCTCAAGTGGCTATATTGTGGTCAGACAAAATGGATTTTGAATTCAAAAAGTTTACAAGAGACAAAGAAGGACATTATATATTGATAAAAGTTCAATACAGCAAGAAGATGAAACAATTATACACATATACACACCTATCAAAGCAGCCCCAGAATATATGAATCAAAGGGTGACAGAATTGAAGGGAGAAATAGACAGTCCTACAATAATAGTTGGTGACTTCAACAACCCACTTTCAGTAATGGATAGAACAACCAGAGGGAAGATTAAGAAGAAAATAGAGGCTTTGAACAACTATAAACCAATTGGAACTAAAGGTCGTATACAAAACACTCCACCTAACAACACTTTCTTTTCAAGTGCACGTGGAACATTCTTGAAGATGGACTATTTGTTAGGCCACAAAACAAGTCTTAATAAGTTTAAAAGATTTAGATAACACAAAGCATATTTTCTGATCATGTGAAATAAAACTAGAAATCAATAGCAAAGAAAAACTAAAATATTCATAAATATATGGACATTACACAGCACACAACCAACCAATTTGTCAAAAATAAATCAAAAGAGAAATAACAAAATACCTTGAGAAAAATTAAAACAAAAACACAATATGTCAAAAATTATGGGGTGCATGGAAAGCAGTGAGAGGAGGGAAATTTATAACTGTAATCACATCCATTAAAAAAGAAGAAAGACCTCAAATCCATAACCCAATTGTACACCTTACGGAATCAGAAAAAGAAGAGCAAACTAAACCCAAAGCAAACAGAAGGAAAGAAATAAAAAGAATAGAGTGGAGATAAATAGAAGAGAGAATAAAAAGGCAGTAAAGAAAAATCAACAAAACCAAAAATTGGCCCTTTGAAAAGATCAACAAGATGACAGACCTTTACCTAGATTGACTCAAAAGGAGAGATGACTCAAGTTACAAAAACAAAAAGGAAAGTGGGCACATTGCTACTGATTTTATAGAAAGAAAAGGGATTATAAGAGAATATCATGAATAGTTATATATAACAAATTAGATAACCTCCATGAAATTGACAAATTCCTAGAAACACAATCTACCACTGACTTAAGAAGAAGTAGACAATCTGAATAGAGCTGTAACTAGGGAGGAGATTGAATCAGTAAACAAAACCCTCTCAAATAAGAAAAGCCCAGACAAGATGACTTCATCGGTGAGTTGTATCAAATATTTAAAGAAGAATTAACCCCAACTCTTCTTAAACTCTTCCAAAAACTTGAAAAGGAAGGAACACTTCCTTACTCTTTCCATGAAGCCGACGTTATCCTGATACCAAAACCAGATAAAGACAACACAAGGAAAGACAGCTACAGGTCAATATTCCTTATGAATACAGATGCAAAATTTCTTAACGAAATACTTGCAAACCAAATTCAGCAGCATACTAACAGGATTAGAGATCTTGAACAAATGGGATTTATTCCTGGAATGCAAGATACAAAAATCAATCAATGTAATACACTACAATAATAGAATGAAGGGGGAAAAAAACATGTGATCATCTCAATTGATGCAGAAAGAGTATTTTACAAAATTCAATGCCCTTTTGTTATAAAAAACACTCAATAAACTAGAAAGAGAAGGGAACATCCTCAAAATGCTAGAGGCTGTTTATGAAAAACTCATAGCTAGAAACATACTCAATGATGAGAGACTGAAAGTGTTTCTACTAAGATCAGGAAACATATGGATGCCCACTTTCACCATTTCTATTCAACATAGAACTGGAAGTTGTAGCCAGAGCAACTAGGCAAGAAGAAAAAATACAAAGCATCCAAATTGGAAAGGAAGAAGCACAATTATCTGCATTTGCAGATGATATGATCTTATATGAAGAAAATCCTAAAAAATGAAGAAAAGCTAACCTGCAAAAAATTCAGCAAAATTGCAGGATACAAAATCAACACACAAAAAATCAGTTTTGTTTCTGTATACTTGCCATGAGCAACCTGAAAAGAAAACTTTTAAAAATCGATCTGCAATAGCATCAAAAAAACACTTAAGAATAAATTTAACCAAAGAAGTGAAAGACTTGTACACTGAAAACTATAAAACATTGCTGAAAGAAAGTAAAGACTCAAAAAATGGAAAGACATTCTATGTTAATGGATTGAAATGCTTAATATTGTTGAGATGACAATACTACCAAAAGCAATCTACAGATTCAATACAATCCCTATCAAAACATCAAGGATGCTTTTTACAGAAATAAAAACACCCATTCCAAAATTTATATGGAATCTTAAGGGGTTCCAAAGAGTCAAAACTGACTCAAATCAGAACAAGAAAGTTGGTTTTGTTTCTGATTTCCTGAAATCCTCCTGATCTCAAAATTTACTACAAAGCTATAAAATCAAATCACTGTGCTACTGGCATAAAGATAGACATATGGGCAAAAGGAAAAAATAGAGGAGTGGGCGGAGCAAAATGGCGGGGTGGGCTGACCCGGGATTCTCTCCCCTCCAAAATACAACAAAAGATTGGAAGAACTGAATTTCAGAGAATAAACATAATGCCAGCTCGTTAGAGACCTACAATACCAAGAAGGCTGAGATCATGACCTTGCTTACACCTTCGGAGGTGCCGGAACGGTAGGAGAGAACATCGCTCCGTCCCCTAAAGTCTGCGATCGCTGCCCGCGGGTCGGGAAGGAGTGGGGGAGGGGCCGCGCGACCTGGGGATCATCCAGGACTCCTGCCGCTGATTCAGTGGAGACCCGCTGACGGCGGGGGGAAAAAACCACTCCTCTACCATCCAGCAATTTATAAAAGCCCCAGACCAGAAGGAAAACAATAAAAACACAGAATTAAGTCCTGAGGACTTGGAATTAGGTAAACTAAGTGATAATGAATTCAGAGCATCTATAATCAAAAAACTCAATGAGGTAGAGAGAAAGAGAAACAAGCCGAGTTCTGGAGTTACTTCACAAAAGAGATTGAAATCATAAAGAAGAATCAAACAGAATTACTTGAGATGAAAAACACAATGGACCAGATAAAACAGAATACGGATTCCCTGAATGCCCGTGTAGACAACCTAGAGGAGCAAATCAGCATAATCGAGGACAGACAGGCTGAATGGCGCCACACAGAGGAAGAAAGAGAACTAAGAATTTAAAAAAATGAGGAAAATCTCCGAGAGATAATGGATTCAATGAGGAGTAAGAACATAAGGATCATAGGAATTCCTGAGAATATGGAAAAGGAAAATGGAGCAGAAAGTGTGCTTAACAAAATTATTGAAGAGAACTTCCCAAATCTAGGGATCAACGGAGAAATGTGTGTAGAGGAGGGTTTTAGATCTCCTAAATTTGTCAATGTAAAAAGACCCACCACAAGGCACATAATAGTAAAGTTGGCACATAGGAATGATAAGGAAAGAATACTCAGGGAAGTAAGGAAAAAAAAGAGAATAACCTATAAAGGAGCCCCTATCAGACTGTCAGCGGATTTCTCTACAGAAACCCTACAAGCTAGGAGAGAATGGAGTGATATATTCAAAGCTTTAAAGGATAAAAACCTTCAGCCAAGAATACTCTATCCAGCAAGAATTTCCTTCAGATATGAGGGAGAAATTAAATCTTTTCCAGACGAACAAAAGTTAAGGGAATTTGTAACTAAAAGCCCTCCATTACAAGAAATCCTCAAGAAGGCTCTCATACTTGAAAAAAGAAAAAAGGGAGAAAGGGGACACAATCCACAGACTAGGGAGACCGATGGATAGAACCAGAACAGGATAGCAAATATTCAACTATAGCATTAGGGTAAAAATAAGGAAACTACCAAAACAAGGAGGATCTTAGCACTCTAACTACAAATTAATAAGACGAGTTGGAATAAAAAATGAAAATAATTATTTAGGAGGGGAAGAGCAAAGGGTCTAAATCAGTATTGGTCGAGTAAGTAAGAGACCACCAGAGAATAGACTATATTATACACGAGATTCTAAATACAAACTTCAAGGTAGACACTAAAATAAAGTACAGAACATAGTCACAAATCATAGATAAGGAAAAATCTAAGAATCCCAGCATAAGAAATTGCAGTATTAAATGGGTAGTCTAAAGCACACAGGAAAAGAAACACAGGAAAACAAGATAATGAGCGACAGATTGACAGCATTAAGTCCACATGCATCAATAATCACTCTCAATGTGAACGGATTGAACTCTCCAATAAAAAGACACAGAGTGGCAAAATGGATTAAAGAACAAGATCCAACAATTTGTTGCCTCCAGGAAACACACCTCAGCCCCAAGGACAAACACAGACTCAGGGAGAAGGGGGGGGAGGACAATACTTCAAGCAAATAGCAAGGAAAAAAAGGCAGGTGTTGCAATTCTCATATCAGACCAAGTGGATTTCAAAATAAGACAGGTAAAGAGAGACACAGAGGGACAATATATAATGATCAAAGGGACACTTCATCAAGAAGAAATAACGCTTATAAATATCTATGCACCCAACATAGGAGCACCAAGATTCATAAAGCAACTATTAAAAGACCTAAAGGAAGATGTTAAAAACAACACAATAATAGTAGGGGACCTCAACACCCCACTCACATCAATGGACAGATCATCCAGACAGAAAATCAACAAGGAAATAGTGGAGCTGAATGAAAAACTAAAACAATTGGACTTAATAGACATATATAGATCACTCCACCCTGAAGGAGCTGAATACACATTCTTCTCAAGTGCACATGGAACATTTTCTAGGATAGACCATATGTTGGGAAACAAGGCAAGCCTCTGCAAATTTAAAAAAAATTGAAATAATAACAAGCATCTTCTCAGATCATAGTGCTATAAGGCTAGAAATTAATTACAAGAAAAAAGCTGAGAAAGGCACAAAGATGTGGAGACTAAACAACACACTAGTGAACAAGCAATGGATCATTGAAGAAATTAAAGAAGAAATCAAAAAATACCTGGAAACAAGTGAAAATGATAGCATGCCATACCAACTCATATGGGATACAGCAAAAGCTGTATTAAGAGGAAAATTCATCGCAATACAGGCACATCTTAACAAACAAGAAAAATCCCAAATAAGCAACCTTAAAGCACACGAAACTGAACTAGAGAAAAAAGAACAAATGAAGCCCAAAGTCAGCAGAAGGAGAGAAATAATAAAAATCAGAGCAGAAATAAATACTATTGAAACAAAAAAGGCAGTAGAAAGGATCAATGAGACAAAGAGCTGGTTTTTTGAGAAGATAAATAAAATTGACAAACCACTAGCCAGACTTACAAAGAAAAAAAGGGAGAAAGCTCAAATAAACAAAATCAGAAATGAGCGAGGAGAAATAACAACAGACTCTGCAGAAATACAACAGATTATAAGAGAATACTACAAAAAACTATATGCCAACAGAATGGATAACCTAGAGGAAATGGATAAATTCCTGGACTCCTACAATCTCCCAAAGCTCACTCAAGAAGAGGCAGACAATTTGAACAGACCAATCACAAGGAAAGAGATTGAAACAGCAATCAAAAACATCGCAAAGAATAAGACCCCAGGACCAGATGGCTTTCCTGGGGAATTCTACCAAACTTTCAGAGAGGATTTAATACCTATCCTTTTCAAGCTATTCCAAAAAATTAGGGAAGATGGAACACTTCCTAACACATTCTATGAGGCCAACATCACGCTGATACCAAAACCTGACAAGGACACCACGAAAAAAGAGAACTACAGGCCAATATCACTGATGAACATAGATGCAAAAATTCTAAACAAAATTTTGGCAACCAGAATTCAGCAATTCATCAAAAGAATCATACATCAGGATCAGGTGGGATTCATACCAGGGACACAGGGATGGTTCAACATCCACAAATCAATCAACGTGATACACCACATCAACAAACTGAGGAATAAAAACCACATGATCATCTCAATAGATGCAGAGAAGGCATTTGACAAGATCCAACAGCCATTTATGATAAAAACTCAGAACAAAATGGGCATAGAAGGAAACTACCTCAACATAATAAACGCCATATATGACAAACCCATAGCCAACATCATACTCAATGGGCAAAAACTGAACCCCATACCCGTGAAAACAGGAACGAGACAAGGATGCCCTCTATCACCACTCTTATTTAACATAGTACTGGAGGTCCTGGCCAGAGCAATCAGGCAAGAAAAAGGAATAAAAGGAATCCAAATAGGGAGGGAAGAAGTGAAACTCTCGCTGTTTGCAGACGACATGATCTTATATATAGAAAACTCCAAAGAATCCATCGGAAAACTGTTAGAAGTAATCAACAACTGCAGCAAAGTTGCAGGGTATAAAATCAATTTGCATGAATCAGTAGCATTTCTATACTCCAGTAATGAGCCAACAGAAAAAGAACTCAAGAATACAATGCCATTCACAATCGCAACAAAAAGAATAAAATACCTTGGGGTAAATTTAACTAAGGAAGTGAAGGACCTATATAATGAAAATTACAAGGCCTTTCTGAGAGAATTGGATGACGACATAAGGAGATGGAAAGACATTCCATGTACATGGATTGGAAGAATAAACATAGTTAAAATGTCCATTCTACCTAAAGCAATCTACAGATTCAACGCCATCCCAATCAGAATCCCAATGACATTCTTTACAGAATTAGAACAAAGAATCCTAAAATTCATATGGGGCAACAAAAGACCCCGAATTGCTAAAGCAATCCTGAGAAAAAAGAACAAAACGGGAGGCTTCACAATCCCTGACTTCAAAACATACTACAAAGCTACAGTAATCAAAACAGCATGGTACTGGTACAAAAACAGGTGCACAGATCAATGGAACAAAATTGAAAGCCCAGAAATAAAACCACACATCTATGGACAGCTTATCTTTGACAAAGGAGCTGAGGGCATACAATGGAGAAAAGAAAGTCTTTTCAACAAATGGTGCTGGGAAAACTGGAAAGCCACATGTAAAAGAATGAAAATTGACCATTCTTTTTCACCATTCACCAAAATAAACTCAAAATGGATTAAAGACCTAAAGGTGAGACCTGAAACCATAAGGCTTCTGGAAGAAAACGTAGGCAGTACACTCTTTGACATCAGTATTAAAGGATCTTTTCGGACACCATGCCTTCTCAGAGAAGGGAAACAATAGAAAGAATAAACAAATGGGACTTCATCAGATTAAAGAGCTTTTGCAAGGCAAATGAAAACAGGATTGAAACAAAAAAAAACCCACTAACTGGGAAAAAATATTTGCAAGTCATATATCTGACAAAGGCTTACTATCCTTAATATATAAAGAACTCTCGCAACTCAATCACAAAACATCAAACAACCCAATCAAAAAATGTGCTGGAGACATGAACAGACATTTCTCCAAAGAAGATATACTGATGGCCAATAGGCACATGAAAAGATGCTCATCATCGCTGATCATCAGGGAAAGGCAAATCAAAACTACACTAAGATATCACCTTACACCCGTTAGAATGACAAAAATATCTAAAACTAATAGCAACAAATGTTGGAGAGGTTGCGGAGAAAAAGGAACCCTCATACACTGCTGGTGGGAATGCAAACTGGTGCAGCCACTATGGAAAACATTATGGAGAGTCCTCAAAAAACTAAAAATAGAACTACCATATGATCCAGCCATCCCACTCCTGGGTATTTATCCAAAGAGCCTGAAGTCAGCAATCCCAAAAGTCCTGTGCACCCCAATGTTTATTGCAGCACTGTTTACAATAGCCAAGACGTGGAAGCAACCTAAGTGCCCATCAACAGACGAATGGATAAAGAAGATGTGGTACATATATACAATGGAATACTACTCAGCTGCAAAACAGAACAAAATCATTCCATTTGCAATAACATGGATGGACCTTGAGAGAATTATGTTAAGTGAAATAAGCCAGCGAGAGAAAGATAATCTGTGTATGACTCCACTCATATGAGGAATTTAAAATTATGGACTAAGAACAGTTTAGTGGATACCAGGGGAAAGGTGGGGTGGGGGGTGGGCACAAAGGGTGAAGTGGTGCACCTACAACACGACTGACAAACATTAATGTACAATTGAAATTTCACAAGATTGTAACCTATCAATAACTCAATAAAAAAAAAACTGAAAAAAAAAAAGGAAAAAATAGAGAAACCAGAAATAAACCCTCACATATGTGGTCAATTGATATTCAGCACAGATGCCAAGACAATTCAGTGAGGAATAGCCAGTCCTTTCAACAAACGATGCTGGGAAAACTGGATATTCACGTGCACAAGAACCATCAAACCCAATTTTACCAAACCAAAACAGGAAGTGACTGGCTGATCGACCCACAGGAGTAATTGCTTCAAGCTGCCGCCTTGGAGATTCACTGCCCCCCAATTCTGCCTTTCTGTTGCCTAGAAACTGAACCAGGAACCAAGCAGGAACAAAATACTAATTTCCTTTGAAAATATGGCACCCAGAACTGAACCTGGTCTGTTCAGGATGGTGATCCAAGCAGTCCAACATTTTCCTCATTCCCTCCTTCCTTCAATCATCAAACCAGTAAGTATTTCTCGGCACCGTCAGTAGGCACAGTGCTGTGTTCCATGCTGTGGGAGCATAAGGAGGTATGAGACCTAGTTACCACCATCAAGGAGTCCTTGGTTTGTGTGTGTGGACAGCAAATGGATGGGAAAGATACTTACTGGTTAATAACTGTTGACCACGGCCAGCACAACTTTCTAAGAGTTCAGCTCATACTCTACACACAGTTGTACATTCTGCTTGGAGCACTTTGTTATAAGCCCTCCTCATATCGGTAAAAATCCTCTAGAAACATCATTTTCAATGACTGATACATCTAGCCACATGTTTAACCCGACACTTTCTCATAACTGCCCTGGATAGTGAGGCTCGCATTAAGGCCAATATGTGGAGCTGACAACCTGAAACACTCTCCTGCTGCTTGGAAACACTGGCTAAAAGAGCAAACAGGAAACGCCCCCTGGAAAATTCGGGGGCCGCCATGTATGGACTGGAAGCTCAACCCAACAAGCATCTCTCTATGTTAACAGTTAACATAAAAGTCTCTGGAGTCAGACTGCCTGGGGTGCAATCTTACAAGAGGGTGACACTGGGCAAGCAGTGAACCTCTTTGTGCCTCAGTTTCCTCACGTAGAATGGGTGTTTTTTTTAAAAGTCTGTTGTGTAGAGTTATTGTGGGAGAAAACACCAAGTTCTTTGCTCAGGGCCCCAAACATAGCAAGTGCTCTCTGAATGTTAGCGATTACCAAGCATTATGAGCCGAACCATGCAGAAGAAATGGAGGACTCGGGGAGGGAAAGAAAGAGTTACAACCAGAATTCAGAGCCAGGCTCCCTGACTCCAAAGCCCTCTCCACTACTGCCCCAGGTGGTGTTGGTGAAAAGTCCCTGGTGCTGAGCCAAGTAAGGGAAAGGGTCAGGATCCAAGAGTCCCAGGGGCAGAAACAGAGGGAGATGGAAAGTATCATAGAACTAGGGGAAGATAAGCCCGAAGGGATGTAAGTAGTTACTTGCCCTGGAGTTGGACAGGAGCCCAGGATTTAGGGGAGAAAGGAAAGAACGCTGGTCCCATCGGTTGTGTGATGAGTCACTTATCATCAGGTAGAGCAAAGGAGAAGGGTGATGAGAGTGAGGGGTTAGGTGTGCGAAACAGCAAGTAAGGAGTAAATGGGGCCTTCTTGTGTGATGAGCACATGGTCCCTGGGCAAACGCAGTTTGCCTCTCAGGTCTCTGGTCCTCATCCCAGTCCGGGGAGCTCACTCCCTCACAGGGAGCCCGTGCTGGTGTTCTCAGGTCTGTCAGACACCCCTTCCTTAGGTAGATCCGCAGGCTGTCCTGGCAGCCCTGCACTTTAGGACAGTGACTCTTCATTCCTGAGTCTCCCCTCCTCCAGGCCAAGCACCCTCAGCTGTTCTTAAAGAACAGGCTTCTAGATGCTTCTCTGCCCAAGTCAGTCAACCCAAACCCCTCTACCTGGCCCTAACACAGACATTACTCTGTGGGTCCCTGCCCTGTGGAAACCATAGCCAGGAATCTAAGATGTCAGGTCACAGGAAAAGAGGCTCACCTGCCGGTCTAGGAGGGTGAGGTCAAGTGTAGGGGGCCAACGGGTGGTTTCCCCAAGACTGGGGAATTTTCCACACTGGTGATTTCATTGATAAAACCCTGAGAAGTCACTGGCACATGTGAGTGAGAAGGTTTCCAGGATGGAGAATGTAAGCAGAACTGACATTTGAGTTGCACCACTAAACAGAGTCTGTTTTCCTCCCAGCTCTCATCCCCAAACCCCTGTACTGTGAGCTCCTTGGGGTTGAGGATGTCGTCCCCCTTCCTGTGCCCAAGTACCCAGCACAGACCGTGACACATAGGGATGCTTGACCCAGGTGTGTGGAGTGACAGAGCAAGGAGTAGCCTGCAGGTTGGATAACAGACGGTGCCTCCCCAGGCAGCTCTGTTAGCACTGATCCCTGAGGAGGAGGGCAGAGAGCAAGGTGAGGGGCATCATGGACGGGGGCTCACCAGGGGTTTGTGGACTGAACAAGCCTCAGGAGGTGGGGCGTTGCAGAGAGCTGAGGCTTCTCTCTTCTCCGAGAAGGAGGCCAGGCGATGATCAGCAGAGGGGAGTCCAGACGGGAACTGTGACAGCAGCCGCAGAGAGACAGCCAAAGCCCAGTCTGTTCACGCAAACGGTTGTACTGATGACTCCAGATGATTTCTTGATTTGGAGAAATTGTGACCTTTTGTTGATGCAGTTGTCACCTTTCTGAGCTAGGACTTCACATACGGAACCAGTAAAACTTCCTCCAGTGACTTCCTCAGGACGCGGATGGCCATGAGCTGATAGGCAGACCCAGGAAGCAGATCGTTGCTCTTTACGTACCGCGCGCCCTCCTGCTGCTGAGTCACCTCTCACCTTCTGCTGGCCTCACAGATCTGGCAGCCCAATTTTTCCTGCTCTTATAACAGAGATTCTCATTTATTCAAGACCTCTCTTGTTGGCTGAGTCAGGAATTAGAATGCCCCTTGTAATTAGGCTGAAGCTAATCTTTCAGGCCAGATGTCAAGTGACAGGTGGGGCAGTTAAGCCTATGGGCTCTGTTGCCAAGCTACCTGCATTCACATCCCAGCTCTGCCACATACTTTGAATGCCCACGCTTTGCCTCAGTTTCCTCATCTGTAAATTGGGAGTGATGACCATACTGGTACTCAAGTGAGTTATTATGATCTCCAAATGGGGCCAGGCACAGACAAGGGTCACAGTTCCACTCACTCTAATTTCTATGATTTCAAATAATATTAATGCCTGTGAAGGACAAGCATTTTGTAGGCTTAACAAACTCACTGCATTAAATAGGGGCAAAATCCAGCAGGAACTATGAAAGAGGACTCAACTTCGGGATCCAAATAGCCCCGTATTTCCCCATGTCCTCCCTCTTATTCCGGGCATAGCTGCTCTGTCAGCAGAGCCCCCCCCCCCCATCAGATATGGGCTGTGTGGCCCCATTAGTACCTGTCAGCCCACTCTCTTTGTGTCTCCCTTTGGGGCAGTGCCTTTGTGGCTGCAGTTCCCAGGAGCAGCCAGGGGAGGACAGCTCCAGTGGAGCACTGCCTGCCGAGTGGCCCCAGCCTGGAGCCCAGAGGGACATGCTCATGGACAGACAGCAGCCACAGCCATTGACAGGAGAGCTGACAGACCAGTGGGCACCAAAATGGCCCAGAGAGGAGAATGGGCAGGCAGAACACAGTTTAGCTCCTTGGGGTCCCTGAGGGGAACTAATGACAGTGTCCAGGAGCAGGGTTTTCAGGAAGCTGACTTTCTTGGGCACCAAGCAATCAGCAAGGAGGCATGCTGCTGTGCTCAAAAGGGTCCCCAGGCCACTGCTTGGCCATTATGAGGGGATCCTAGAGGACCAGGTAACATAGCTGGTGTGGTAAGAGGCTCCCACTGGTCAGTCCCTGCACTGCATCCAAGGAGAAGGGCGGCACCAGTGATGGACATGACCTGGACCACAGAGAGGCCTTCCGAAGTAATTCAAGCAAGATGCTCCTCAGGTAAGGGCAGGATTGTCTGCCCCACCGCCACCCCCGCCCCCACTAGAACATAAGCTCCATGGTAGCAGGGACTTGAGTGGTTCACTGTTGAATCTCCAGCGATGAGGATGGCAATTGACCCAAAGTAATTTCTCCACACACAGTTATCAAATGAATGAATGAGTGAATCCAGCTACTCGTCTACTCATACATGTTTTTTTCCATTCACGGTAATAGAAACATTTTGGGATATCTGCCCAACTCACCTGCTCTGAGATCTCTTCCCCCACAAACAGTGAGCCCCTGAAAGCCCTATTCAACACCAGGCACAGCTGATTGTAGCACAGGGACCCATTGGCTGTGATATTACAACCACATTCTCAGAGTAGGTTTCACAGGGCAACTCAGACATGACATGTGGTAGGATGGTAATGTGCCAACCCCAGGAGGGGGGCATGGCCCTTCTCCACCGCAGAGACCCAGCTCCACAAGGACAATGACCGTTGTTTGTTTATTCACGGCTATATCACCAGCTTCTAGAAACATCTCTGCAACAAGATAGAGCCTCAATAACTATCTGTTGAGAGAATAAATGCATGCATGTACAGAGAGAAGGAATGAGGGACTCAGTCCTGGAAGCTCTCCAGTCCCTGGTTCTGTCCCTTCCACACTCTAGCTGCCCCTGCCCTTGGGCTCCATGAGACACCCCTGGATCCTCGTATATCTTTTGTCCCTTTTTTATCTTTCGTTAGCTCATGATTATATCTGTCCTTTGCAACAAGAATTTTGACCAAAACTCACTCATGCACTGTCCTACATGTCCTCATGCAATCCTTCATGCACTAATTCCTTCTTTGAAAATCAGGCATAATTCCTATGAACCATGCTCTATGCTGGCCCCAAGAATACAGAGATCACAGATATTAGAGGTAAGTTTGTCAACACGGTGTGCAGCAATGAGAACATCGAGGTGAAATGTGATAATGGAGACACCCATGGAGCCTTCAGAACCTCTGGGAAGGTCACCTTGCAGTCAACAAGCTTGGGTTGAAATGCAGCTCACCTGGGCATTACCTTCAACCTTCAGTGAGATTCCTCCTTCTTCAGTGAAACAGGATCAAGTAAGAAACCATCCCTTACTGGGGTTTGCCTTCAGCATTACATAGTTGTTCTAGTTTCCTAGGGCTGCCATAACAAAGCACCACAAACTGGGTGGCTAAAACAACAGAAATTTAGTGTCTTACACTTCTGGAGAGTAGACATCTAAAATCAAAGAATTAGTGGGGTCGGTTCCTTGTGCAGGCTGTGAGTGAGGCATCTGCTGCAGGCTGTCTCCTTGGCTAGTAAATCACTCACTTCTCCATCCATCTCTTTACATCATCTTCTTTCAGTGAATGTCTGTCTGTGTCCAAATTTCCCCTTTGTATGAAACACAGTCATATGGGATTAGGGCCAACTCTAGTGACCTCACTTAAACTTGATTCCCCTGTAAAGACCCTATCTCCAAATAAAGTCACATTCTGAGGTACTGGGAATTTGGACTTCAACACATGAATTTTAGGGGGACACAATTCGACCAATAACTCTAATATATTAAGTCTGTGAAAAATTTTTGTACACCATGGAGTCCATGCCTGACCACATTTCTCTAGGCAGTTCAGGGTGAGGGCCCACAGCTTCACCAACAATGAGACAGAAGCTGGTCTTAGGACAAACTTTGGACAGCATGCAAATTCTGGAGCAGAGCCCAGGTCATGTGAAACAGTGCGAAACTCTTCGTTCTGCTGGTAGATCTAGAACTATCTCCCTGTGCTCATCCTACCCTTCATCCCCACTCCAGCCTTGGAACTAGACGGGTTTTATTGATTTACCTTTCCCTTGGGGACAGTTCAAAAAGGGTGAGGAGCTTCAGCAGATAAAGAAATGGGTAGAGAAGTTCCTGCGTGCCTGTCCTCACTGGTTGTGGGGAAGCGAGGTTGCCACACAGTCATCACATATATTAAAGGTAAACTGTGGGGAAATAAGGATACCCTCCTGGGCTGTGACCCTGACTACATGAAGGTGATCCTGGGGAGACCAGGTGAGAGTAAAACCTGCATCTTGGCTGGAGCATCTCTTCTCTCTTGGGTCCATGCCCCTGGGTCAGTGAAATTCCAGAAGAGACTAGCAGTTCAGCCATCAATACCTGACTCTTACAAGCATCCTCCCAGCACAGAAGCCAGCCTAAGGCCTATACTATTTGCCTAAACTGAAGGCTTAAAGAGCTCTGTGCAACTGAATTTCTCTTTTTTTTTTTCTTTCTTTCTTTCCTTTTTAACCAAGTGAATATGATCTGTTACGTAAATTGCCCTAGATCTGAAAGACAATTTCTTTTGCACACTGACTCGCGTTTGGGGTGTCTAATTGTCAGCTATCCTCTCTCATGGGATGGCTAAGCCACAAATTGGAGGAAAACCACAGGCTTCTGTCTTTTCTCAGGCACTGAGAACAGAGCCTGTGTTTCCGGCAGGTTCACCATCCTGGTCCTGTGGGTGTCCTGCTGCCAGGACACTGAGTCTGCGCCCCTGAGCCCACAGTGACTATCAAGAGAGACACAATTAGGGATGGGAGGCAAGTGAGAGGTGGCATAGGCATTGTTTGGTCCCCTCCAGCCTCCTGTAATGCCCTTCTGTATGTTTCAGACCCAAAGTCTCAAGGATCTTACAGATTCCTGGCACCCTGGATTGGGAAGTCTGTCTAACTAGGACTGTAGTCCACCTGCCAGTTCGGTTTGCCAGGAGCTATCTCTTTGGCTCACAGAGAACAACAGGCGCCCCGCCACCATGTCATCACCCTCATCTCTGGATCAAGTTTCATTTCTCTTCTTGCAACAAGATCCTCCCCCTTCCTAATGGTTGTGAGAGCCCTCCTGAAGCTCAGCTTCCTCCATGTCACTTCTCAGTCCTCACAGACGATCTCAGCCTGACTTTTATTGAAGTCCGTCTATGACCTGCCCCTACTCTTTTTCAACCTTTACCTCACAGCTGTCACAACCACTTCCTATGTGCCAGCCACTTGGGGGAACTCTCAGTCCTGAGATGTACTGGCCTTTCCTGTCTTTGTCCATGATGGGCCTTCTTGTGATTCCTTGGTTCCTGCCAAGTTGCCCCCAGTCGTCACTCTGATCCCATTTCCTACCTTCACACACACACCCATCTCATGCTGAGGGCATGGTTTGCTCCTGTTGAATGGGCAGATGTGCTTCCAGCACCAGCAGATGCTGACCCCAGCCTTCCACTATGATCTTCTGAAGCCCTACAGACCGAGGGATCAAGCTGAGGAAGGCTCACCTGCAGAAGGAGGGAGAGCTGGAGAAGGTCAGGAAGAAGAGACGCTTGGATTTCCTGGACATCCTCCTCACTGCCAGAGTGAGTGTGTGTAGGAGAGGCCTGAGGCTTTGCACACGAGTGCAGAAGATGGGGCAAATCCTGCACTCTTGCCGTGCCTTCCCCAGATGGAGAATGGGAGCAGCTTGTCTGACAAGGACCTCGTGCTGAGGTGGACATGTTCATGTTTGAGAGTCAAGACACCACAGCCAGTGGCATCTCCTGGATCCTTTCTGCTCTGGCCACACAGCCTTAGCATCAGCAGGGGTGCCGGGAGGAGATCCAGAGCCTCCTGGGGGATGGCGCCTACATCAGCTGGTGAGTGCTCAAGAGATGGGAGAGCCCTGCCCATTCAGCTAGAGAAGCCCCTGGTCTGCCCAGACCCTGCCTGCCCTTCAGGATGGGCTTTGGTTTCAGGGGCCGCCTGGACCCGATGCCCAACATCTCCATGTGTATCAAGGAAGCACTGTGACTCTATCCACCAGTACCAAGCATTGGCAGAGAGCTCAGCAAGCCCCTTACCTTCCCTGATGGATGCCCCTTACCCAGAGGTGTGAACTTCATCACGCTCACTAACCTGAGCACTCTGCAAGAATGCAACAAGGAAGGTCAGGAATCTATGTGTCCTAGAGCAGCTCTGAACATCTCTGGGTCTTGTTTTCCCCTCAGGAAAATCAATACTTACATTGTAGTTAGGATGAGGTATATTAAATGCCTAGCACAGACCTTGAACCCAACAAAATTCAATAAACAAATGCTAGCCTCTGAATGTGGGCTCAGGAATTGGCCCTAAAATTCTAATTCCCTGAGATGCAAGGGCTGGAGAGACAATCAGACAGGGGTCGGGGGAGATGTGGTTCTTTCCTTATGGGGTCTAGGCAAATGAGGGAGATCAGGGAATCCACCGTCATGGATCAGATAGTCCAGTCTCTGAGGACCCCACGGTTTGCTGGCAGAGAGCAGCTGACTACCAGATCTGAGACCCCTGCAACAGCTGGAGACAGCCCTCTGGCTCACCTTCCATTGGGTTTCAAGCCCAGCCCTGACACATCCTAGCTGTGTGATCATAGGCAAGTCGCTCAGTCTCTCTGAGGCTCAGGTGCCTCATCTGAACCATGGGGCTACGGGAGCCTTTCCTGGAGGGTGGATGTGAGGATTGAATGAGTTAATGCATATCCCCCAAGGGCACATGGATGGCACCTGATAAATATGAGCTGTCATTTGAGTTGCTCCTAAAAGTAAGCCTCCAATTCTTTCTTGCTTCTCAATCCTGGGTCCTGGTTATCTCCTAATTTGTGCACATGAGCTTTGCCGTGTCCACCCCACCTCTCTTGCAGCAGGCTCATTCCACTCAGAGTGATGGGAAGTGGTTCTCATATCTTTCCTGCATGCACATGCCCCCTCCTGCCACAGGGGCAGGGACCCACCACATGTGTATGATCAGTCTGCTCTCTTCTCCTTCTGCCCCACAGGAATCATGATTGCGCTCTCCTTTTATGCCTTTCACTACAACCCGGAGGTGTGGCCAAACCCAGAGGTGTGATGGGTGTGGGAGGAAGGGATGGGGTGATCTCTCCAGACCAACACCTCCTCCCACTCCCACTCAGGCAGTCCTGTCCCCTCATGGATTGGAAGGAGGGACTTGACCCCACCTGTCCTGGTCCTGGGGCTCTCTCTGCAGGTGTTTGATCCTTCCCAGTTTGTACTGGATCCGCTCAACACAGCCACGCTTTCCTGCCCTTCTCAGGAGGATCAAGGTGAGATGTCCAATACTTGAGGGAGGAGTGTCACTGGGTGCACAGCCGATGTTTGTGACCTCTTACGTTCATATTGATGTCTGCATTATACCCCTTGTATGTTGGTGTGTCTGGAAGGAGGTGTGTGTCTCTGCACAAAGAAAGGTGGCATTTCTGGGCACGCCACAGGGACTTGGACCCATTGACTTTCCCACTGGCTGCCACAATCAGTGACAGTGGCTGTTCCAAAGTTCAGTGTATTCTGGTGTTTTCTACAGTTTAGGAGTATGACTTTTCAGAATTAGAATTTTTCGTGAAAATTAAACTTCAGATTGTTGTTTTTCTCAATTATCAGTAATCTTAACAGCAGGTTTCTCTCTTCTCACATTCGCAGTCCAGCTCAGGGTCTTTTCTCCTTAATTCTCTAATCTCCCACTCACTGTCTTAGTGATGTTCCCGTGTGTATGGATTTCCAGCCACTTCCTTGTCTGAACTGTTCAGCCATATCCATGGAAGGTTACATTAGCCCTGGAAGAAAGTTTCACACCAATGTGTGTCTTCTCTATGTTTTTGGTCTATCCCAATAGAATTGGACTGCATGTTAATATTCACACAACGATGACAACTTTTCCAGTCGGCAAATTTCTTTACATGAATTTCTTTACATACTATGGTCCCAGAGTCTACACGGTCCAAAGTTGGCAAGAAGCATCACAATGAGGACCATCCACTGCTTTTGAGAGAAGATCCACTATTCCGTGTATGACACACGCCTTCGAAAGCTTCCTGGTGTGTAAAATCTAAAGCACACTCGAGACAGCTGTTGAGCTGGACGAGTCCACTCCAGAGCGGCTGCTATGAAAATCCTCCAGGGCTGCTGAAATCATCCTGTGAAACAGGAACTTCCACAAACACTGTAAGTAGTTACCAGAAACAAGTTTTTTCTGAATCCGTAATTCTGTGAATTCTTCAAATGGTGGCTCAACCTTCAGAGAACAGGCTTTAAGCAAATTTTGCTTCCCGAAATTGGCTCTAGGATTTGGTTTCTCCTAGAACAGGGTCCTTCCTCATAGACATGGGCTGCAGGCTGTGGCCGCCAGTAGAGGACAGGAAAGCACTAGGCAGTTCAAGGTCTAGGTCAGTACTAATGTCTACTTTTATTTTTTGCCACTCTGGGTTTTTTTCCAATTCAATTAACTTCATTCAATTAGAAAACTATGTACCAAGCCTGGCTCTGTGTGCCAAGTCCTGTGCTGGGAGATGGGAACACAGAGATGAAAGACACTGTCCCTGCCTCCAAGACTTCACAGTCAAGAAACAAATACCTCTACTCAAGACACACATCATTCATTCATTCTTTCTTTCAGTCACTCATTCACTCACTGAGCAGATTTCTGAATGTTCCGTGTTCCTGACACTGTCCTGGGCACAGGATGGTGATGTGTCCTTGAGTAAAACACTCATGGTGATTTGGGGGTCTGGGGGGAAGAGGTAGAGCCAGCAGAGGGGTGAGGGTGGGCTGTCATTGGACGTAACCTTGAGCATGTGGCAGGCAGAGGTGGAGGGAGCCATTCTCAGCGATCTCAACAAGAGCTGAGCTGGGAAGTGGAGCTGGACAGGTAAGAGGTGAGTGAGGCAGTGACCCACAGAGGGCTTTGGTGCCAGCTGAGGCATTTGGACAGGTCCTTCCCATGATGGAGGGCCAGGAGGGTCTGAGCTGGGCCATGGCTTCAGTGTAGACATAGGAGAGGCAGGCAGACAGAAGAGCCCAGGTGAGGAGACTGAGGGATGGCAAGGGGGGACGTTTCTGGACTAGACTGGAAGGCTACAGAAGCTGGTTGACTGAGGGCATGAGGGGGAGGCAGGGGTCTGGACCATTAATAGGGAGGCAGATGGTATAACAAGCCGAGGGCCGCTAACCTGTGGACCCTCCAGGAAGCTTCCCTGTTGCCATTCTGACGTCCTCACACAGCCCCATCCTGTTCTCTCTCTGGGATCTTTGTCCCTGTGTGTCCCCCTAGAGGGTGAGGGTCTGAAAGTGCAGCCCAGCCCACCCCCTACCATGCCCTGACCTAGTTTCCATGTTGTGAAACCAGAAACTGCTTCTGGAGGGAGTGCACAAGTTCATAATAACAATTTTAGTGATTTACTTACTTGACTGGTCACTAGAGCGCTGACCCTCACCTACCGGGATTTCAGGCCTGCTGAGAGCAGAGGTAGCGCCTAGGAGCTAGTCCTGGGGGAGAGGTAGGCTTTGTCAGATGCCAAGTGGAGAATGTAAACCAAAGCTTGGGGTAGAGGAGTGTGACCTGGAGGGATGGGATGGAGGCTGGGCCACATGTAGGAGGGCCCCGAATGCCCTGTTCCTGGCTAGGGCTCAGTGGTCAATGCCTGCCCAACTCCAAATAGAGTTTGAGGCCACTTCTCACTTTGCTTCCCCTCCCTGGCCCAGGAACTGCATCACGAAGCAGTTTGCCATGAACGAGCTGAAGGTGGCTGTGGCCCTGACCCTGCTCTGCTTTGAGCTGTCACCAGATCCCTCCAGAGTCCCTGCTCCCATTCCAAGAATCGTGTTGAAGTCCAAGAATGGGATCCACCTGCATCTCAGGAAGCTCCTCTAACCCTTGTGGGGACAATGATGGGCTCTGCGGGGCCCCTGCAGCCATCCTGTCTTCCTGTCGCTCTCTCCTGCCCCTGCCTGTCTGCCCACTTCCTGTTTTCTCTCTGCCCACCTGTCAGCCTACCTTCTCTCCTGCCACCTGCCCATCACCCTGTCGCCCTTCTCTCTCTCATTTTCTCCAGGCTCCCTACCTGTGTGTCTGTCTGTCTCTGACTCACCTGTAGCTCTGACTGTCACCTAACTCCTCATCACCTGCCTGTCGTCCAGCCTGTCTGCCTTCTCCCTCTTTCCCTTTCTGTCTGCCTGTCTGTCCCTCTATTAGTTTCCTTTGCTGCTATACTAATTTACTGCAGTCGTAATAAAACAATGCAAATTTCTTCTCTTACAGTCTGGGGTCAGAAGTCTGAAATGGCTTTGTTGGACCAGAACCAAAGTGTTGGCAGGGCCACCTGACCTCCTGGGATCTGGGAGAGAAAACCTCTCTTTGCCTTTCCATCAGCTGGAGCTGCATTCCTTGCATTCCTTGGCTCCTGGAGCCCCCTCCATATTCAAATCCAGCAGCATCTTCAAATGTGTCTGTGCTTCTGTCTTCACCTGGCCTTCTTCTTTATGTGGACCTTTCTGATTACACAGGCCCCACTCAGGTAAAACAGGATGCAGTCACAGGGTCCAGGAATTCGGACATGGACACCACGGGGAGCCAGTAGTCAGCCTGCTGAGTCTCTGTGTAACCACCATCACTCTGTGCTCCCAGTCTCTTCACTGTGTGAACCGTCTGCCCATTTGTCATTCACACACCTGCTCCTTCTTTCCCACGCTCTGCAATAAAGTTCACAGTGTCGCATGGAGTGTTGTCCTCCCTTGGAAGGAGATGGATGAAGAGAAGAGAGAGAGAAGGGGAGGGAAGACAGAGGAGACAAGGAAGGGACAGAATCTCTGCTCTGTGGTGCCAGGATCCCAGCAGGGCCAGTCATGTCCTGTCGCCTCAGAGGCCACAGCGTAGGCGTCTGTCCAGGAGGGACTAGGGGGAGCCCATGGAGGCAGATGTGTTGTCTGGAGGGAGAGGACGTCAGACCCCAAGCAGTAAACAGCTATGGAAACTCCCCCACAGGACAGCCCCGTGACAGTCCCCTGAGTCTCTGGTCAGCCACCCTGAGGGAGGAGGGGCTTCTACAACCCCGTCACACTGGCAGACTGTGTGGGGACTGGTCCTCCTGATACTGATTCAGGTTAGTTTTGCCCGCCACATGAAATGCCAGTCACCAAGACGAGGTCGCAGCAGAGAAAGGGTTTATTCCCATGGAGGCCAAGCAAGGAAACGGGAAAACAAACCTAAAACGCACCTCCCCAAAAATGGGGGTTAGGGATATTTATGGGATAAATGGGGCAGCGAAGTCTGAACTGCGGGGATAGAGGATTGGCGGGAAGGAGAAGGGAAGTAATTGATGCTCTGCACAAGTGGAGTCAAGCTTCCTGACTCTCCGCAGGACACGTCTTCACAAAACGATGGCGTCAACACGATCTGAGGGTGGCCTCCTGATGTCAAAGAGTCGCCTATGGGTCATCCACCCAGGCCAAGTTGATGAGTCAGTGGTCTTAACAGGCCTGAACTGGACAAGGTGTCAACCCTCAGTTCCTGACACTTAAGCACCTGTTACCATGGTGACCCAAGCATCAGAGATGTTACGTGGAGGCTGGGCTTTAGTAATGCATTATCTAATTACTTTTGCAAACAGACAACTAACTGAGGATAGTTAAAGCAAGCTGGTCCCCACTTTCACTCCTGACCCTGGGCCCTGACCCAGCACCAGGCCCCTTTGCACTCCTCCACTGGCCTCTCTCAACCCCGCCCTGCTCTCTTGCTGGTCCTGCGCACAGGTCCTTCCCCTTCTCACCCCCTGCCTTTCCCAGCCAGAGCCCAGGATGCCATAGACAGAGCTCCCTGCAGCCTCTGCCTGTGCTGTGATGCCACATTCTGCCTCCGGGAAAGGGCTTCTCCCCCAGCCAGTGCTGAAACTGAGAATGAAGGAGGAAAAATTTCCCCGGATTAGGTGAAACCGTGCCCGTACCCACAAGGTTGACATGAGGGACAAAGTAACCAAAGTTTCTGAGCTGATTTGCAGAACAGCAAGAGGACCACGGATAAGAAAGCAGCTTGCTGACAGCTCCCCGCTATGAAACGTTGCACAGGGGCATTGAAAATCTAGAGTGACTCATTGTAAACTTTAGACGTCACAGACTAAAAACCCACTGCATCCAACACGTAGAACTCCCCTGAATTTGCACATGCGACCCATGAACAAACATGAAAGACAGTCCCGCCTGCACAGGGACTCTTCAAACTTCAGCCCCCAAGGCCACATGCTCCTCCACCCCTACCTAAAACCTCAAATAAAAACCCTTGCTTGTAGCTTTTTGGGGAGTTCAGGATTACAGCATTAGCTGCCCAATCTCCTCACTGAGTGCTTTGCAATAAAATTCCTACTTTTTTCCACTACACCTGGTGTCAGAGATTGGCTTGCTGTGCAACCAGTGAGCAAATCCATTTCAGGTTCAGTAACAGTGCCTGCAGGCAGGACCTCCCTCCAAGTCCCCTGCCGTCTAGGTCACTGGGCTAGTTCAACCCTGCCATGAGAAGAAGGGTGGACACTCAGCGCTTGGCCGGGGTTGGGGCATGAGAGTAAGCCGGGAGAGTCCTGGACAGGAAGGTCGGCAGGTCCCTGGCATCAGGTGATGCAGAAGGGCTCGGCTGACCGTCTCAGAGAGTACAAGACAACGAGAACCCGGAATTCTGGGCGGCAGGCCATGGACACGAGCTCTAACCACAGGATTCCACAGGAGATAAAGACAGTGACCAAGAAGGGACCCTGCTGGCTCCAGGCAAGGGGAAAAACCCAGGCTGAGTTCACACGCATATGCACACCCCCCGACACACACATACAGACACTGCTGTGCAGCCATCCCTGTGTGTGCCCCTCTCGCATAACACTGCACACGCACACGTGCACGAAAACGCCTGGGATCATAGGAGGCAGCAGGGAGTGTTTGCAGAGCTGGGAGGACTAGCTCACCTGTCCCCAGCCTCTGTCCTCCTCTCACACAGGAAGCCTCCCCCTTCCCTCAGGCTTCAGAGCTCTCAGCTCTATTTCCCACCCACTCCTGCCCCCCCAGAGAGAGTCATTGCTCCCTACGGAGTCTTGGTCAAAAGAGGCCTGAGTCAGAAGGCCCCAGCTCAAGCTTCTGCCTGATGAGCATCTTGGCAGCTTCCTTCCCTTAATGTTGAAGTGGGATGATGGCCTCCTCCTGGCCTGACTCACAGGCCTCCCGATAATCCAAAGACATAGGGAAGTAGACACATCTTAGACTCTGGCACCACCCATGGGCCAGAGCCGGTTATGACCACTGGGCTCAGCTCCCAGGTGATGGCTATTGAAACCCTATCTTCGCTTGAGCAGAGAAAGGTCTGTCCAGGGTCACAACAGAGGCGAAAGTGGGTGGCATGGGGGACAGACTGGCTGGGGCCCCGGCATCCCAGTCTCAGGTGGGCAAGGAGGTGTGGGTCTGGAAAGGGCTTTGCAGGAGTGAGCAGGTGGCCCATGCCAACCTTCCAGGGCTGTGGCCTTCATCTGAGGGAGGAAGCATCAATAGCAGGAAGGATGTGTCTCCAGATGGTGCATCCCCAGGTAGCATAGAGACCTCCCAAGTCGCAGGGCCAGAATTCCCCTCTCCCGTCCCTCCCCCATTCTCCATGCCCTCCCTTCCACAGCTGTCTAATTCCTGGGTTGGAGCCCACTTAATGGCCTTGGGCCTGAGGCCTTAGAGGAGAGTCTGCCCCCAGCCATCAGGCAGCTGCTGCAGGGACTCCTGGGGAAGGGTCTCTGGTTCAGCATGGGCCCCACCTGAGGCCTCCCCAAAAGTCTTTCTTTACAGCTTCGGGCCTCACCTGCCTCAAGGCCTGATTCAAGCACCATCTCTTCCAGGAAGCCCCCTCAAATGCCACTCTGCCACCTTCCCAGCCAAAGCCCAAATGCCCAGAGCACCAGGTGACTGTGACACAGATGCTGATGATGTGAGGAGTGCCACAGACACCTATCTCAGGAGGGCAGAAGACACACCCGTGAGACCATCTTCCATATTCCTCGACCTGGGTGGCGGTCACCTGGAGTTTGCTTGAGAAACTCATTGTTCTGGATGTTTTTGCTTTAGGCAATTTTTCCTTATTTTTGTTATATTCCAAGCACACACACAAAAGTGAAACAAAGAAACCCATCTCAGTGAAGGGACAAAGCCACCCCTCTGTCACATGGGGTGGGTAAGTGCTTGGTCATAACCATGAATCCTGAGGCACAGCTTCCATTGCAGTCACTGAGTCACTGAGGCTGGATGTAAGTTTCTGCTACATTTTAGAAAGACTGCCAATTATGGGAGATAAGTGAAGATTCTAGAAGCAAGTAGGTGCAAGCCCTAGACATACAGGCATGATAAGCATTTATAGACAACATGGCCCTGCCCTCGAGGTGATAGTCTATGCCAGCGCCTCCTCCCCTTCTAATCTACAAGCCCCCAGAAGGCAGAGAGCCACAGCTACTGCACAACCCAGCCTGGGGAGGGCAGTACCCAGGGACAGACCACAGCCTGGGCTGTCTGGGGCCCTACTCTCAGAAGAGCTGCTTCCCAGAGCCTGGGCTTAAGGTGGAGGTGGACGCTGTTCCTGGAGTGCAGGACCAGCTGGGGCATCACAACGGTGGCCATGAAGGGTCCAGGGCAAACTCATAGCAGAGAAAGCAGAGGTCCGTGACCACCTTCATCTCGTTCATGGCAAACTGCTGCCCAATGCAGCTCCTGCAGTGAGAGCACAAAATGGCATCAGGGCTGTGTAAGGTCAGAACTAAAGAACTGTCCTTGTGTTGCTTCTGTGGGGCCCTGTCAGTTCTGCTCACTTGACACACAGAGCGCCACCTGCTGGAGGAAAGGTTCTCTGTCAACATCCAGCTCCTGTCTCCTCCACTAGACTGTAAGAGTCTGGAGGGCAAGGCCAGGTATTCGTCATCTTCTGCGTCCCTAGCACAGGAACAAACCCAGGATAGGGCTCAGGGAGTTTTGTGGAGTGAATGAATAAAGGCTCAAGTGAATGAATGAATGAATGAAGAAAGTCTAAGATTCTAGGGTACAAAGATTCTTCTCAGTCTTAGAAGTCTGGAGTTGGTCTTCAGGCCTTCCAGCATGTGACCCAACCTCCCTGCTAGGACATCTCTCCCCAGTACCATGGCCAGCCATACCTAGCACCTTCCCACCTCTGAGCCTGTGCTGCTGTGTGTCCTGGGACAAGGAACAGGTCATGTTTGCAGGAGAAAGAGGACAGCAATGGTTAAGAGCCCCTGCTGCCATCCAGTGAGCCCCATCCCAGAGGATGGCGTGCAGGCCCTCTGGGACCAGTTCTCAGTTGGGTGCGCACTCACCCGAGCCCTCAGGAGAGTGTCCAGAAAGTCCAGGTGTCGGTTCCGGATATTCTCCTGCTCTTTCTCATCCTGCAGGGCTGCCTTCCATTCCCTGATGACCTGGTCTGGGCCAGAGCACAGGGTGTCACTGGCTGGGGACCCATCCTCAGTTCTAAGGGGAACCAAGCTCTTGCAAAGGGACAGACCCTGGAGGGGCTGAGAGGAACTGGACTAGAAGCTGGGCTTTCTATGGGTGGGCCCTGAGGCAAAGGCCCACCTGTGTGGTCGTGGGCCACCTGGCAGGCCCGCAGGAAGCGGCGGCCATGGGAGGTAAGCCAGTAGATGAAGTCATTGTGGTACTGGAAGGACTCAATGCGCTGCTGTGTCAGCAGAGTGAGCTCACAGACCGCGTGGTAATAGCTACTGTCCCTGCACAGCCGAGAAAGGGAGGGTCTCTCAGACGCTGACCTCCAGCAGAGCCCGAGCAGCTCCATTCCAGAATCCTCCCCAACTGCAGCGCTTTCTGCCTTCCTCTCCCTGTCCTTAAGTCTCCCCACTAAAGACAGAATCTGTCTCGCCACCGTGTTCAAGGCCCTGCTCCCCCCGAGCTGGGGCTACCCAGGGCAGGACCCTATCTCCTCTGAGAAAAGGGCCCAGGAGTCTTGCCAAGTCTCCCCTCGGAGCTGGCCTGGGTGGAGAGTGTGGTCAGCCCCAAGAGCCCCCTGACCTGTGACTCAGGCCAGTGTCTGCCTTGCCAAAGGTGCACTTCATGAGCATGTCCAGCGCCACGTGGCCCACATCACAGAAGATGTCAAAGCTCTTATCCTCACAAGCCTTCTCCTCCCACTTGTCCTGGAGCAGAGAGATGGAAAGTAATGTGAGGGGCCTGCTGGACTGGGTGCCCCACCCCTGCCCTCCAGAACCCACAGCCTGTCCTCCTCCCATGCACCCCCACTCCTTGGCCTGGCCTCCATCCTGCCAGAAGGTGGGGGTGGGGGCGGGTAGGGGCTGCAGTTCAGAGGGCAGGACCAGAAGGCAGGCTTTGCACATGCACAAGGACACTTCCTCCCAGCCGGGGCAGCCTGCATAGACGGGAAGAGGAGGCCCGAGGGGTGGTGAGCTCCCCAGCACAGTCTGTGAGTAAGTCAGGCCTGCAGTCATGCTGGGGAGGAGTTGTTGCAAAGGGAGGATCCTAGCCCTGGTAACCTCTGGGATTATCAGCCCCAAGACCCTGAGCCTGCCCCCTGGTCCCAGCATCCCTTTTAGAGATGAGGCGCTAATGGTGTTGTTTTAGGCAGTTGAGGGGGACAGAGAATGAGGAGGAGACACTTTTCACATGTGAAAGGGCTTCCTAATATCCTCACACACAGGCAGCCCTCAAATCTGCTACAGTCGGAGCCTTCTTGGGGCCCCACGGAGGCCCTTTGGTCCGGGAGGGAGGGCTGGGTCTCCTGGTGGAGACGAGGGCCAGGGCTGCCTGGCCACTGGGACCTTCAGCACCTGGTCAGCACCTGCACTCAGCAGGTGGCAGGTGGAGAAGGCTCAGCACTGCTATGGCAGGCAGAACGGGGCCTTGAGGCCTCAGTGATTCTCCTCACTGTCCTCTCCCAGGGAAAGCCAGGTGGGGAGGGCCTGGCCAGCAGCCACAGCCTCCAGGAGCCTGGCAGGGTGCCCACGAGCATGGGTGGAGTCAGCGAACAGGGCCACAAAGGGCTTTAGCACATCATAATGGAAGTCAGGCGTGAGCAGCTTGAGGTGCTGGAACCACTTGGGTCCCTGAAGGACCAGCAGGCCTTTCCCTGGGGAAAGGATGGGAGCAGAGGGCTGGTCAGTCCACACAATCCTGCCCCACCCCTTGCTTCCTGGAGCCAAGCACACCCCACCCCAGACCTGGGCCAAGCGTTGACTCAGTTCCTGAGCTACCACATGGACATTGGCAAATACCAGGCCATTTCTGAGCCTCAATTTCCTTGTCTTTACTTTAGAAAAAATAATCACTCACACCCCTCCCCATTTTTCAGGCTCAGGTGTATCTCGGACAGAGCAGAAGTGCCAAGCCCTGGAGAAATACAGAGGTGTGGGGGTTGCCATCGTTCCCAGGAAACCTTTGTAGCTCCCAAGAGCAACCACCCCTCCAGCCCTGCCCACCATTCCTGGCACCAAGGCCCTTCAGATACTGTGTTAGAGCCAAGAAGCCAGAACTAAGCTGTATTCCAGGCCCTCTACATACTCTTAAGGTGGGGAACAGGGGCATTTAGGGGAAAGAGGGCAGCCAGCTCTGACATGGGGGTATGGTAGCCAGGTCCCTGTCCTAGGGAAGCCCACAGGCTGAGGGCAAACCCAGCCTTGACGGAGGCAAGTGAAAGTGGAGAAGATGCGAGAGCAAAGGGATTGAAGGTCTCCTTAAATGCCTCTCATACCCCCATTAGGGTTGGACCTCAAACTTGCCATGGCCTCCTTGTGGACTTAGCAAAGCCTCTCCCAAACCCCTCCTGGTCCCTCCACTTGTCCTCTCCATCACTCTGTCTCCTCTGTCGACTCCTCTCCCTGCTCTCCAACATTCACTGTTTGTTCATTCAGTGATCCCTGCTCTGTGCCAGGCTTTGTGCTGGACCCTGAAAGTACCCGGATGAATCAGAGCAGATCTCCATCCTCTAGGTCTAGTGAGGAAGATAAACTAGTAAACAGTAGATGACAACCCAAAGGGACAAGTAGTGAGATACAGAGCATGGGGCTGATGCTCAATCCTGGTTAGGCACCCCACCTCGCCTGTGGCAGGGAAGGCTCTGGTATCTGTTTTCCCCTCTAGACAGGAAGCTCCTTGAGAGCAGGGCCTGGGTCTGATTCATCTCCCAGACTCACCCTTTCCTTTGCTGAGTGTCTTCAGGATGCATGTAGGTTACCAGGCCATCCTGAGAGGGCCATTAGTTGAAGGGGCAAGAATAAGCCTGGGCAGTCCTCACCAGAGGTCCAGCTCATTCCCAGCATCAGTCATGGAGGAGAGGCAATTCCCTAGACTGCAAATTGGAAAGTGTACTCAGGAGGTGGAAGAAGTCATCACGCCCCTCTCTGAGCCTTCATCTCTGGGTTCCCAAACCTGGCTGCAGATCACAACTCTTGGGGAGGTTTTCAACTTTGGACTCCTAGTTCCAATATGGTAATTAGGATCTCCAGGGGCTCTGGTGGAGCAGATTTCTCAGAAGGACTCTGCTTCTCCCAGTTGATTCCAATGCAGGTGTCCCTTGCCCTGTGTTCAGAAACCTCTGGTCCACATCCCCATTATGGCAGGGAGCTAAGAGGTGTTCCCGACAATGGATGCTAAGGTGGGCCCCACCACGCTGAGATAACTGGGCAGAACAAGCCAGGATCTGAACCCAGGAGATGCCACGGCTCTCGAGCCAGCCCAGAGGCAAGACAGGGAGAACCCCACCTTTGTGGGCACCAACTGCTCAGACACTCGGGGAGGTCTCTGAGGTGACAGCACTCATCTCTGCCTTCACTTTCCTTTTTAGTCTTAAAAATCGAAATCTTTACACTGCGCAGAACAAAGAGGGTGCTGATTACCCTCTAAATGTGATTGCCTAGTTCTATCGAATTATTTAGGGTTTCTCACCAACACTCTCGCTGAGCCCTTAGCAGAGGTTTCTCTGAACCTTGGGCCTCAGAATGGTGGGAAGGAGTCTGTGGCCTGCATGGGCCCCAACTGTGAAATGCTCCCCATCGGAGGCCAGCTCAGAAGGCAGCAGTGAGGGGGAGATCAGTGGAAAGCTGAACGGGAACCACGCCTCCAGGACGTCATCCCCCTGCCCAAACATAGGGTCTCCCTCCACGGCCCCAGGGGATTAGGCCTGATTCTCTGAAAGAGACGAGGCTGTTCTCTTTCTCCACTCTACACTCCCCACAACATACCTCAAGGGCGTGCCAGAAGTGCCAGTGCGTGGGGGGCCCTGGGAAGCTGTCCATAGCCCTGGCCAGCTTTTGCCTCCGCATCAGGAGTCTAAGGAGCTTGAGGAAACCTAAGACCAAGATCAGTCCAGAAGCCCACAGGCCCAGGTGGGACAGACTCAAGGGGAGCAGGACAGGCACCATGGCTGGAGATGCACCTGCCCAGGCTCTAGTCTGCCTCCTGCTTCCCCTGGTTTCCTTTACACTCAGGACCCAGGCACCTGCCAGCTCCCATCCCCAGCCACGCCCTGCAGCCAGCAGCAGCCCAGGCTGGGCTGAGCTCCACAGGGCAGAGACAGCAGCCTCAAAAGTCACAGACAACAGAGGAGACAGAACTCAGCTGAAGAGAAACCAGGTGGTGGACTTCAAAGAAACCAGGCAATATGTGTCCGGCCTTGGCTCCTTGAAGGAGCACACAGAAGGCAATTCTTGGTGTGATCATCACCTAATAACGACTGCCTTTTCATCCAAGCCCCTTTATGTTTCAGGCACTTTTCTACACACAATGTCATTTGACCCAAAGAAGCAGGTCATAGGCACTCACTCTTTACATGCATTTTCCACACAATGAAACTAAGACTCAGCTTACCTCTGCTTTCTTACAAGAAGGCTTCCACTGTCCCCTGCATCCCAGCATGTGAGCCTCTTTTCCTTACGCCTTCTCAGATTCCTGTCGATCATCTCCACAGATTGTGACCCGACATGGCAGGGACCCATGGACTGATGTCTGCATTCCCAGGCAAGCTCAGGGCCAGGCAGAGAGGATGGGATTGAGTGACTGGGGCAGAGAAGCATCTAGAAGACTGTTCTGTGAGAACATCTGAGGCTGCTCAGCCTTGACAGAGAGGAGATTCAGGAAGGAATAGTCATTGTCCTTAAGTGCAGGGCTGTCAGGTCAGCCTGCAGATCTACCTAAGGAAGCGTTGTCTGACAGACCTGAGAACACCAGTACAGGCTCCCTGTGAGGGAGTGAGCTCCCTGGACTGGGATGAGGAGCAGAGACCTGAGAGGGAAACTGACTTTTCCCGGGGGCCACATGCTCATCACACAACACGGCTTTGTCAGGTGGATGTGCTGACCAGGCTCTCAGAGCCCTGGCCCTCCCCACCGTCCCACTCTCCCATCCCGCTCCTTCCTGACTCCCGGCTGTGCCCATAGAGCCAGGGGGAAGGAGGGCACGGGAACTCCTGGAAGGCTTTGAGCAGCCACTGTCTGCGCAGGTAGAGCTGGGCGGCCTTGAGCAGCAGCAGAACCAGGCTGAGCAGGGAGGCCACTTGCAGGAACCCAGAGACACTGCCCAGGGGTCTGGGGGGGCTCAGCCCAGAGACACTCATGGTGCAGAGGCTTCTGGAGTGCTGACTTCCCTGACCGTTGCGACCTCCCCTGAACAGCCCAGACCAAGTCAGTCAGGGGAAGATTGTCCCGCCCACCTGTGAGGAGGGCACAGGGTGAGGGCAGAGCTTAGACCTGGGCCACCACAGTTGATTAACTGTGGAGGATCAACCTTGGGAAACAGTGGGAGAATAGCTTTCTCAGCTGATGGTGATAATGGCCCAGTACATATCAAACTTCCAGTCATCAGTTTTCTACACAAATACTATGTGCACCTACTGTGTGCCAGGCAGGACAGTAGATGCTGGGACATAACTGCAAGCAAAACAGACATGAATTCTGACTTCAAGGAATCCACAGTCTAGTTTACTATATTCCAATAACATTCATTCAGTAGCACTTTTTTGTTACATGATCAAATGGAATTCTCAATTTGATATGTACATTCAGACCCTAATATCAGCCAAATCTTTTGATATTTACTTTTATGTCATATTTTAATACTAATTTTAGTTGCCACCAGCAACCTCTTTCAACTATTGGGTGAGAAAGAGTGGAAATTATGTCATTTCTGTTAACTGGATGACGGTGTAGATTAGCCGATGCTAGTCCAGCTGCCCTTCAAGGACTTTTTTATATTCACATTGGAGAGATTGGCTTCACAATAGCAATAGCAATAGCAATAGCAACAGCATGATTCATTCTCCATTCAAATACATGAGAATTTCAACAAATTTTTATACCTAATCTGAGTTATGGTGTTTTCTCACTAATAGTGCCCTGAACCTTAGGTCAGAAACAGGCTCCAGGATCTGGGAACACTGCCCATCCCACTTCCCTGCTCCTTCTCCTGAAGGAAGCCACCCCAGGAAGGAAGCAAGAGAGAGAGTAGTACTGAGCACTTCAGGTAGAGAGAGTGGAATGAGGAAATACCAGGAGAGGGAACAGAGAGGAAACTATTGGAATTATGGCACGGCCCCTGTAGAAGCTACCAGTGGGATCCCACCTCTTACGCTCACGATGGAAGCCAAACCCTTTGCCACCCAGGCCTGACACAAGCTGATTCCTGCAGGTCAACCTGGTGTCCTCTCCACACCTGCACTCTGCAGTGCATCCTCCTCTCCTGCTCTTCATGCCCAAGACAACATCTGCATCTCTGCTTGTGCTGTTCGCTCTGCCCGGAATGCTTCTTGGCGGCTCAAATGTCACTTCCTCTAGGAAATTTTCCATGGGCTGTCCTTGAAATCTGTCTCTCCCTACTTTATTCCCCAAGGTTCCCAGTGCTGGCCTCCACCATAGCTGTGATTAAACAGTTTTATAAGTATATAACAGAAAAGGGAAAAGTGCTAGTTTTAAAAGTCATCTGCAGTCTGAGCCAATTGGCTAAGGAAGAAGGTAGAATTGTTCTTGGGGAGAGAATGTTCTCTTGGTTAGAAAAAGACCATAAGAGGTAAATTTTGATGAAATTCCCCTGGCCATAGGTTAAATGTGAGCTCATGGGACAGAGAGAGTTTAAACTGCTGCGTAAGATGTTTATGACCCAGCACCCTGCTTTCGCTATTCACTGCTCTCCCCATCCCCTTGCCAATCCCCACTCAGGCAGCTAGGCCTGCAACTCTTTGCAAACAAAGTTAAATTATTTATTTGGGAATTCAAAAGCTAAGACCTTGAGTTGCAAAAACCCAGGCTTTTGAACTTCGAAAACCTAAGCCCTGAAGGATTTGTATAAACTCTGTAACATAAATAGTAGATTTGGAGAAATATACAATCAATTGGAGCCACTTTGCCACAGCTAAGACCAAAACTATATGAAACGAGGCAGCAAGGAGAGAGAAAAAGCCAGTGGTGAAGAAGAGATGACACTCTGAGGAGTCCCTGAGGAAGGTCCTTTTGTTACCTACACTGGGAACTCGGAGAGTGAAAAAGGATACATGCCCTTCCTGGGTCAAACCCAGGAAAGCAGGAGGCCCATGTGGCTCTGGAAAGGCAGTGAAAAAGGAGCTGCATGGTGCTTGTAGTCTGAGGAGTCTTAACAGCTTTACAGCATGGGAGCAAATGAGTGTTCTGTGCACCCTGCTAGGGATCAGCGGCCGCTGGGAGGGAGTTGGACCCGGAGAGATGTTGTGGTTGGAAATGAAGGAAGACATAGCGGCCATCCTTGTGAATTGACAAGAATGGTGAGACAGAACCATGTGTAGCTCAGGGCATGCCCCCAACACTCCAGCCTCACCAGTATTGGGATGACTCCTAGAACTTGACACACATCTGGCAGAAGGAGCAAGGAAAGCCTGAAGTGACTGAGAACATTTATGCCACCTAGAGGAAGGGTGTCAGAAAAATAAAATGTTTCAATGTAAAAGAAATAACATTTCATTTCATGCAGCCGTATATTTATGGACTAAGAATCTAATGGTTTTTGGGTCTGCATATCAAAACAAGAATTAATGCAGCTGAAGAGAGCGAGGAAGAATGAGGGTAGAGGGAGAAAGAGAGGCCCAAGATGATGGCAGAAAGCTTCAGCTCAAGGGTGAACAGGACCAGCAAAAATCCCCCATGGTTTGCAGTGCCTGTAAATTTCCACTAAAGTGAGTCTCATACTCAAATTTAATTTCTCACTTGTCCTGGTCTTTGCTGCAGCTACCCTCTGTGGCCCCAAAATCTTCAATATCATCCACACTAGCCTTGCATTAGTGATGCTTTGTGAGGATGAAGGAGGAGGAGCAGTGGTGTGTGTGGAACCAAGTAGCAAAGAAAGAGGACAAGCACTGCCAGGACCTAGAGTGGTGGCAGTCAGATGGTGGCTGGGGCTGGAGTCATCTCAAAGGCTTCCTTGCTCCTGTGCCACTCAAGTGTTACCTGGGACCTCAGCTGAGGCTGTTGGCCAGAACACCTGCACATGGACTCTCCGTGTGGTCTGGGCTTCCTCACAGCATGGCACCAGGGTTCCAAAAGCAAGCATCCAGAGAGAAAGCCTGACAGAAGCTCTACTGTCTTTTATGATCCAGTTTCAGGAATCAATCAAGCAGCATCACCTCCACCTCATTCTGTTCATGAGAAACAGATCAGAGAGGCCAGCCCATACTCAAGGGGATGGGAATTAGACTCCAACTCTTGATAGGAAGAGTATCAACAAATTTGCAGACGTGTTTAAAATGACCACAAAGATCAAGAAGTCACTAGGAGAAACAGAAGCCCCTGGGAATCTCTGAAAATACTGACTGTGAGGGTCATGCTAGTTTTCCCATCATGTGTGGAAATGGGTCCCAGATGATTCCATTTGAGTAGCACAGGGCGGGGTAACCTCAGAGGCTAAAAGACTTCGGGGGATCCCAGGTCAGTGATGCCAGTTCAGCTGTCTGACATCCACGGTAGATAGTAAACTAAGTACTCTCTGCCCTGGGCATTGGGCAGCCCAAGGTTAGGGGCCAAGAATGAACCCTTGGAGGACTGCCCCCAGGAATTCTCAGGCTGAAGGCTCATAGGCCATCTGCTGCCAAAGCTGGTGTAGATGGTGACCCCATGATACCTGAGGAATCAGAACTAACTGGTCGCTCCTCAGGCCCATGGAAAAGTCTTGGCCCATCTCTCAAATTGCCTGCATTGGTAAGGGTTGTTCTAGAATAGCAGCCCCTATGATCTCTCTGCTAAATCCTGAATCCCCAGCATATACTGCTCCCAAAGACAGCTGGAGGGGCCCCAGAATGTAAGATGGGCCCTGCTATGTTGGAGGGAAAACCACTAGGGCTTCCCAAGGTGACCCAGAACCAGTAGCCTCGGTGCTCAAACCTCTCCAAGGAAAGAGGGACCCCAAGAGATCTTTCCAAAACCCCTGGCGACTCAAGGAGTTACCCCCCCACCCCGTCCTTCCTCCTACCCACCCACTCATTACTCTCTGGGGAAGCAGTAAAGAATAGTGATCAAGAGGACAGTATCAGGAGTTAGATCTGAGTTCAAATCTAAGCTCTGCCTTTTTCTGGCTATGTGGCCTTTAGTAAGTGGCTTAACCTCTCTGAGTCTGAGTTTCCTCATTTAAAGATGTAGATAATAATTGTACCATCTTGAAGTGTTATTGGAAGAATTAAATAAAATTGTTTATGTAAAATGCATAGCACAGTGCTCAATAGATGGTTATGATTATTCCCAAACATTCACTGTAGGTCAAGACTTAAGTAACACGGATTCAGAGATGAATCAATCTACGTCCTCAAAGAATTCTCAGGCTAGTAAAGAGACAGACAAGTGACCAGACAGTGATAATACAGTTCTGTCAGTGCCATGACTGAGGGAAGCACAGGGCCTGACAGCACAAAGGGGAAACTTCAGCCCTAATAAGTAAAAAAGACATTCAGGTATAAATGATTGGAAAGTGAGAAATAAAGCTGACATTATGTATAGATAATAGGATTGTCCACATAAAATGAAACAAAACAAAAAGTCCACAGACAAATTATTAGAATTATTAAGCAAGGCAGTTGGATGTAAGGTCACTATACAAAGGCCATTACATTTCTACACAGCAGCGATGAGCAATTGACATAGAAAACGTAATATTTAAAAGATGCCATCTCTAATAGAAACAAAATTATAAAGTACTTAGGCATGACTGAAACTAAAAGTTGTGTAAGATCTATATGAAAATAATTATAATACATTATTGAGAGGTACTTCCTCAACCAAGTGATCAAATCTAATATCACCAATCATTAGACAAATGACATTGCATGCCCTCAGATGTGAAACACAGGGATAGACATCTTAGTGACATAATATTCCTTCCAAAAATGTTTAACCTGTATCTAACCATGAAGAAACAATCATACAAGGATTGCTGGTGGGAGTACATATTGGTACAACCATTTTGAATCTAAATTAAATGATATTTTTGCAAAACAACTGGCCTGTACTTTCAAAAATATAGTGAAGGACAAAATTCACATAGGTCAATGACAGGCTGAGAACTGTTCTAGATGAAAAAAGATAAAAGAGACAAGACAACTAAATACAGTGTGAAATCTTTAATTTGATCCTGATTTTTAAAAAATCAACTATGAAGGACATTAAGGGGACAATTGGAGAATTTTTAATATGGACTGCATATCAGAGAATAATAATGTATCAGTGTTAAATTTCCTGAATGTTATAATTATGTCGTACTCACACAGAATAAAGTCTGCGTACTTGGGAATTATGTGTAGGACTATTTGGGGGTAAAATTTCATCATTTGAGAGTACATTACTCTCAAGTGGTTCAGAATACAAGAACATATTAATACTTACATAAATATAGAGAGCTAAGGCTAATTTTGCAAGGGTATGTGGATGTTGATTTACTACTCTTGTGGGTATTCTATATAGCCTTGACATTGTTCCAAAATAAAAAGTTGGGAAAAAACCTTACTGAAAGATATTAAAGAAGATCTAAACAAATTGAGACAATAACTATCCCATGTTTCTAAATAGAAGTACTTAATATGATTAATTTTAGATTCAATGCAATGTCAATCAAAATCCCCACAGGGCTTTTTCTAAATTAAACCTGACAAGCTGGTTGTAAATTAATATGGAAGAGGGAAAGGCCAAGAATATCCTAGACATTTCTGAGGAAGGAAAGAAAGAGAAAGGACCTACCGTACTAGTTATCAAAATGTATTACGAAATCATGGTAATTAAGACAGCATGATGGTACAGATTGGCCAATATGGATAAGAATAGACAGTCCCAAAACAGACCTATCATATAATATGACAGAAATGAAAACGGTGAAATTGGATCCATATTTTATCCCATATGCAAAAATTCATTCAAGATGGACTAAGGACCAAAATAGAAAAGATAAAACTTTAAAAATATTTAGTATAAAATATATATAACATTTAGAAAATATATATACTATAAAATAAGTTTAATATATTTATAACTTTGTCCTGGGTAATACTTTTTTAAACAATTTACAAAAAAGAGTTAATCATAAAAAAAATAATAAATTGAACTTGCTAAAATAATTACTTCTGTTCATTGACACATTTTAAAGAAGAGCAATAATTTACAAAAATTTACAAATAATTTACAAACAAAAGGGAAAATAATTATAACAGATCACCAAAAAGGATTTGTATCAAGAATGTATAAAATGCCTCAAACCATTCAGAGAAGGAAAAACAATATAAAAATGAATAAAAGTCACAATTAAGCATTTCACAAAAGAAGAAAGCCATATCTTCAATAAATATTTACTCAACCTCATTGGTAATCAGGTAAGTGAAAATGAAATCCCAATTATCCCCATTCAATTTATAAAGATTAAGTCATTTTGGGAGGAAAAGGTCAAGTGTTTTGTTATAGACATGGTAAGTTTGAGATGTCTATTGGATATCCAAGTAGACGTATCAAGTAGTTATCTAGAAATATGCATCCAAAGTCCAGGGTAGAGATCTAGGTTAGGTACATATTTAAAGCCATGAGACTTGATGAGATCACTAATGGGATGAATGGAAATAGGAGAAGAGTTCCAAGGACTGAGCCCTGGGTATCCTCCAACATTTAGAGACTGAGCAGGTAGAGGGGATCCTTAGAGAAGCAGGAGGGAAAGCTTTGTTATGAGCAAAGGTGTATAGGAGCAGAGATGACCAATAAGGTCAGGAATATGGGCATGGAAGTCATAAAGAACCTTGAATGCCAAGCTAGGGGTATGACTGAATAGTTCGAAAAAGACAGAGTCATGGTCAGACTCAAGATGTAGAAAGATTGTTCTGATAGCAGTGAGGAGATGAAATGGAGGTTAGGGCACAGTGAGCCTGTAGGCAGGAAGACCAGGGAGGAGGCAAGAACAATCGTGATGTCATCCTGTCAGGCTAGATCAGGGCTGGTGGTCTCCTGATCTGGGGATTTCCCTGTCCTTGTGAGTCTGGAGTGTCCAAGTCTCCAGAGATTTTTCTGCCAAAGATTTCAGCAGGGTCTTCCTGGTTTGGCCTGAACTCTGAGAAGAAAAGATTGCCGAGGCCTCTGTCCGTGGTGCTGATTTGTAAGTTCCTGTCTCGACCTCTTGAAGATGTATCTGCGCTCACATCTCAGCTCTCAGAGCTGGCACACAATCAACAAGCATAGCACCACCCCACATATGGCCAGAGGCTCAGAGGCCTTAGGTTTTGATAAAAGATGATTTTGCGCTGTGTGTCTGGCTCCACCTCTGTTCAGATCTCCCAGTACTATTTGGGCCTCTCGGAAATATTTCGTAGTTTTAATTGTACAGATTGTATGCATGATTTGTTAAAACTACCCATAAATATTCCATGTTTTATGTTATTATAAGTGGTGGTGTTTTTTCCTTTTTTTCTTTTTCTTTTTTTTTTTTTTTTTGGTAAGGAAGATTGGACCTGAGCTAACATCTGTTGCCAACTCCTCTTTTTTGCTTGAAGAAGATTGTCACTGAGCTAACATCTGTGCCAATCTTCCTCTATTTTGTATGTAGGATGCTGCCACAGCATGGCTTGATGAGCAGTGTGTACGTGTGCACCCAGAATCCAAACCCGTGAACCCCAGGCCTCCAAAGTGGAGCACACAAACTTAGCCACTATGCCACCGGGCCAGCCCCTGTTTTTAACATTTTATTTTCCAGATATTCATTCCTAGTATATAAAAATACAATTGATTTTTGTATATTGACCTTTTAGCCTGTGACTTTGTTAAATTAATATATTACTTCCAATAGCTCTTTTGTATATTTCTTAGGAATTTTTATTTATATGATCATGCCATTTTTAAATAAAGAAAATTTTGCTTCTTCACATCTATCTCTTTTTTTTTAGCTTATGGCACTGAGAGAACCTTAGTACAGTGTTGAGTAGAAATGGTGAGAGCCAGACAGCCTTGTCTTGTTCTTAACCTGAGTAGAAGTACTCCATCTTTCAACATTAAGTATGTTATTAGCTGCAGGTTTTCCACAGATACTCTTTATCACATTGAGGAAGTTCCTTTCTACCTTTAATTTTCTTAGAGTTTTTCTTGTGAATAGATGATAAATGTTGTCAATGATTTTTTTGTATATATTGTAATAGTCTTATTGTTTTTCTCCTTTATTCTATGGTGAATTATACTGATTTTCAAATGTTAAACTAATCTTGCCTTTCTAAGATGAACTCCACTTGGTCAAACTATATCACTTTTGTATATTGCTAGTTACAATTTTCTAATATTTGTTAATGATTTTTCATCTATTTTCATAACAGAAAGTGAGTAATTTTCTCTCTTTGTAATGTTTTGGTTTGGTTTTAACATTAGGATAATATTGACCTCAAAGAATAAATTGTAAAGATTTCCCTTTTCTCGTATTTTTTGAATGAGTTTGTGTTAGATTAGTATTATTTTTTCCTTAAACATTTAATAGAATTCACCAGTGAAACGATTTAGACCTGGATTTTCTTTTCTTTTATTATTTTTTGGGAGGAGAGGAGAGAGATCTTAATTACAAATTTAATTTCTTGACTAAATATAGGGCTATTCAAACATCCATTTTTTTCTTTAGTTAAGCTCTGGCGGTTTGTACTTTTCAAGGGATTTGTCCATTTCATCTAAGTTGTCAAATTTATTGGCATAAAGTTTTTCAAAATATTACATTATTATCCTTTTCACGCCTAAAGGATGTGGAGTGATGTTCCCTCTTTCATTTCTGATATTGTTAATTTGTGTCTTCTTTCTTTTCCTTTGATCAATCTGACTAGAGATACATCAATTTTACTGGTATTTCTAAAGAATCAGCCTTTGGTTTAATTTTTTTCTACTGTTTGTTTTCTATTTAGTTGATTTCCACTCATATCTTTATTATTTCGTTCCTTCTGTTTATTTTTAATTTGCTCTGTTTTTCCTGGTATGTTAAGGTACACATTTAGATAACTGATTTTCAAACTTTCTTCTTTTCTAACAAAAGAATTTAAAGTTATAAATGTCCTTCTAAGTAATTTTAGCCACTACCCTCAAATTTTGATGTCCTTTGTTCTCTTTTCCTGCCTTCTTTTGGATAGAGTTGTTTGTCTGTTTTTCTTATTTCATTTTATTTCCACCATTAGCTTATTAGCCATCCATCTTTTATTTTCAGTGGTTTCTCTAGGGTTTATAATATGCATCTGTAACTTACCGCAATCTACCTTCCGAAAACACTATACTACTTCACACATATTGAAGGAAACATAATAATATGCTTCCATTTCTCCTTCCTGTCCTTTGTTGTCATACATTTTACTTCTACAAATGTTATAAACAGCACAATATACTATTATTTTTGCTTTAAATAGTACATTTTAAATTTTTTTAACTAAGAAAAAGGGATTCTGTATTTAACATTCCCAGTGCTATTCATTCCTTTGTATACATCCAAATTCCCAGCTTGAAATTTTACCTCAGCTTGAAAAATTTCCTTTAGCATTTCTTATAGGGCAAACCCATTGGTGTAAATACTCTCAGCTTTTGTTTGTCTGAAAATATCTTTATTTTCCTCCATTTTTGAAGTATGTTCACTGGTGTATAATTCTAGTTTGACTTCTTCTTTTTCTTTCAGCTCCTTACTCTATTGTCTTTTGGCTTGCATTGCTCCTAGTTAGAAATCAATGATAAGTTTTATTTTTATTCCCCTGTACATAATACATGTCTTCTTCTTTCTCTTTCCAATATTTTCTCTTTATCACATGTGTTTTAGTAAAGTGGTTATGATACACCTTGGTATCATTTTTTTGTGTGTTTATCCTGCTAGGGTTTGTTGATCTTCTTGAGTCTATTGTTTATAGTCTTCAAGTTTGTAAAATTTTGGCCTATTATTTCTTCAAATATTTTTTGCCCCTGCCCTTTCTGAGACATACGTTATATCACATATGTTATAACACATATGTTATACCACTTGTAGTGTTCCACAGGTACTGAGACTCTACTCATTTTTTTTTAAGATTTTATTTTTCATTTTTCTCCCCAAAGTCCCCTGGTTCATACTTGTATATTTTAGTTGTGGGTCCTTCTAGTTGTGGCATGTGGGACATCACCTCAATGTGGCCTGATGAGTGCTGCCATGTCCGTGCCCAGGATATGAACCGGGGAAACCTTGGGCCACCACAGGAGAGCTCGGGAACTTAACCACTCAGCCACGGGGCCAGCCCTACTATTCATTTTTTGAAGTCTTTTCTCTTTGTGTGCTACAGTTAGGATATTTTCTATTGCTATGTCTTCAAATTCACTGAGGTTTTATTCTTCAGCATCTAATCTGCTTTTAAGCTACTATATGTTTTCTTTAGTTCAGATATTAGACTTTTAGACTCTTGAATTTCATTTGGTAACTTCCACTTCTTTCCTCATTGTGTTCGTCTTTTCATTTAAATCTCTTAATATATATTAATAATATATAATATATAATCTGTGTAACATAGATTATATATTAATATTGATTATTAAAGAAATTAATTGATATAAATAAATTAAATAATATGAATATAATATATAATTTATTATTTATATATAATATATAAATTTATATATTATACTTTATATTATATATTTTATATTTTATATAAGCTATGTTATATATTATATAGTTACATATTGTATTTTTATTTTTAATAAATTAATTATATAACTGTATAATTATGTAGATTATATAATAGTATATATAAATTATATAAATATATTATAATATATAATATATAATATAAACAATAAATAATATAAATTAAACAACTTTAAAATAAATTAATTAAATATTGGTGTTAATTAATAATATATTATTAACATTATTAATATATTATATATAATATATTATAGCTATATTTAAAATAGCTGTTCAAAGTCTATGCTAATTCCAGTATCTCTGTCATTTCTGGGTCTATTTCTATACAGTAATTTTTCTCCTGCTTTTAGGTCATATTTTCCTGCTTCTTTCCATGTGTAATCACTTCATTGGATGTTGGATATTGTGAAAGTTCCATTGTTGAGGGTCCAAATTTTGTTTCCTTCCTTTAAAGAATGTTGAAGTTTGTTTTGTTTGGGTAGGCAATTAAGTTACCTGTGGATCAGTTTTATTCTTTTTTGAGCTTTATTCAGGTAGCTCTGGAGTAGCCTTTACCCTAAGGCTACTACAGCTATACTACTAGAACCCTTTTGAGGTCTCTACTGAATGCCCCAAGTATTCAACATGTCCTCGCCACTCTAGCCAGCTGGAACTTGAATGTCTCCCAGCCTAGGCTGAACTCTGGAAGTTGTTCAGCTTATAGCTCCCGAGTAGTTGTTATTTGCCCACACTCATGGAGTTTCACTCTGTGTATGCACAGTATTTAGACAAAAACTCAAGGGAGATCCCTATGCAGATTTCTGGAGCTCTTTCTCTGAGTAGCTCCTTTCTCTCTAGTACTCTTCCCTGCAAATTCTAGTGTGTCAGCCTTTTCAAACTCTAATATCCCTCTCCTCAACACAAAAATACCTCTGTGCTCTATGGGTTTCCCCTCCCTGCTCTGCCAGAAACTGCCTTCAGGCCTAAAGCTAGAGTGATCATCAGGCTCACCTTGTGTGTCTTCCTTCTCTCAGGGATCATAGTCCTATGCTAACTGTTGTTCAATGTCTGGACAGTTGTTTCATATGTTGGTCTAGCATTCTAGTTATTTACACAGTAGAGAAAGTCCAGTACGACTTACTCAGTCATGTTCAGAGCTAAAATTCCTCTCCCTTGGGTCTTTATTCAAATGTCACTTCAAAAGTTGCAATCTCTCCAACAATACTGCCTGTCCTTCTTTTCTGCTTCATTTTTCTCCTTAACACTCATCGTCCAACACAATATATATATCCAAATATATATGTATATATTTATCCATCTTCCTTACATATTGTTTCCCTTTATTAGAATGCAAGCTCCATGTAGGCAAGCATTTTTGTGTATTTTGTTCCCTGTTGTAGCTCCAGCACAAAGATTAGATACATTAAGTACTCAATAAATATGTGATGGATGGATAAAAATCACCTCCTTTCAAAAATTTTCCTTGATGCCAGCCCTACCCTTTCTCCATCTTCTATCATGGTAGTGATCACACCTCTATTGTTTATATGTCTGTCTCTCTCTCACTCGCTCTCTCTCTCTCTGTTACACACACACTCAAATGTGCGCGTGCGCGCACACACACTCCAGGAGTTCTTAAACAGCAGGAATATGATCTTGTCTACCTGTGTATCCCCACCTCCCAACATAGGACTGGACACAGGAGAGTTATCAATTGCATGAATGAGAATTGTCCCACTACAAAGTGCAGTTGTCCAGGAGACCGGCAGAGGGCAGCACAAGGCCGTGCATGTCTTTATTGTCTCCCTAGTCTCAGTCTCAGGTGAGTATGGGCTGCTACCAGATGGAGCCGGAGCTGGAGACTTAGGCTGACTTAGACACACAGAGCTAGTGCTATTCCCTCAGAAAAGGACTCAGGAGAGCCCGGGAAGCCTCCCCTAGGTTTTTCCCCACATGGCCTTGCTGATGTAGCATCTCCTGCAGTGTACTCCTTCACCCACAAACACTCAGCCTTGGTGGAGGGAGCAGAGAGAAAGAGACACACAGCCTTTCTTCAATTAGAAGAGCCCACCCTTCACGATCCTATCACCTTCTCTCCCAGCCTGTGCTGTTTACATTTCCTGGTTCACATGAGATTGCTGAGAGGTCTGTTTCCTGGCCTCCCTATCCACTCGATGAACTTGGCGATTCCTTGAAGCCCTTTAATTCCCACCTTTTAAGTTTAATCCCTACCACAGGCACTACCAAGAAGTGAGCATTCTTAGTTCCAATTTACAGACAAGGAAACAGGCTCAGAGAGGAAAAGGAATTTGTCTAAAGTCACAGAGCTAGTGAGTAGAGAGGCTGAGCTCCAACCCAGATGTGCTGGTCCAGGGCTCCTTCTGTGGCCAGTTGCAGCCCCCTCTCCAGCTCAAGCCCCAGCGGAAGAGAGCAGGAGCAGGACAGGTGGGCTGGAGGCTATAGTGAAGGTTCTTTCCTCCCAGGGTTATTGTTCTCGTCCTAAAATAAACCCAGTCACTCCAGACTCGCCTTCTGTTTGTTTGTGTGTTTTCCAGTATAAACCTATTGTGTGGCATTGACCCAGGGGCCATTACCTGCTTCCTGGGAAATCTCGCAGGGCAGAACCTGGTTATTATTGGTATATTCCAGGGCCTCACACAGGACCTTTCCAAGATAGGGGCTCCCTCAGGGCAGGATTGTTGGATGGATGGATGGGGTCACCAAGATGAAGGACAATACCTGGAAACTCTTTAGAGTCTCCTCTACTCATCTAATAATTTCATTCAGTGAATGGTCCCTGAGGTCCCTCTAGCACTGGACCCTGTTCTGGGTGCTAAAGACACGGTTGATAGATGGAGAAAATGAGACTTCCCCGAGGCACACAAAGCTTGCAGCAACTCAGAGGAGGCTGTGTCTGGACTAGAAGGAGAATCCCAGGGGGGGCAACCGTCTCCCCGGCCCACAATAATGCTGGGAACGAGTTGCTGCTTCCGGCTGCCTGCGACCCATCCAGAGAGAAACCATTGTTTAGCTTGGAGCTTGGCCCCTTTCCTACCACCTAATCCTTCCCCTTCCCATTGTCCTTAGGCCTCTTGTCAGGGTACAGGATGCAGCTGCCGGCACAGCAGCAAAAAGGATGGGGAAGGGGCTGGGGGAAGCAGATGAGGCCATCCCAGGAGAGGTAAGGTGCTTCAGCTGGTGTTCCCTTCCCAGATGAGCTACAGACAAAGGCCCCAGGCAGCAGGCTCCACCAGCAGAGCGCTGGCACCGGGTGCAGAACTCAGGCTTCCGAGGTAGACAGATCCAGATTCAAGCCCCAGCATCTGCCACTGATGTGTTGTGTGTCCCTGGGCAAGCCTCTTTCAATCTCTGAGCATCCATTTCCTTCTCAGTTAGAGTAGGGATAAGATGCTTGCCTAGTGAAGATTACCTTACTGCAGTGAGGGTTAACACAAAAATGCCTGATGCTTAAGTATTCTTAAATGTTCATTTCTGTTCCTTCCCTCAACTTTAACCATAGCAAAACACCAAGAAAGATGATGGCAAAGAAGGTTCTTGGAGCAGATGGAAGCAGCATTTTCTATTAGGTAAGTGAAGATGTATTATCACAACTGGGTCATCAAAATCACATTTAATAATTAATAATCACATTAATGGACCACTGACCTTTATTGAGAACTTACTATGGGTCAGGCACATTACTTCTTCATAGCTACTCTGTGAGCTAGGCATTATCAGGGCAGATCCACGGGCGTGTGCCCAGTACAGCTGCACAGAGCCCCTAATCAGAAGGGTGCCCCACGATGGGGGTTTGATGTTCTGCTATCACTATATTGGAATTCTTAATAATTTTATTTTTGAATTTGTGTTTTGTAATGAAGTCTGAATGAACCATGGAGGCTGCGCTAAGGACTTCGGAGCCTCAGCTCCCACGTAGTCCAGCCTCTGGTCCCCTTCCCACTTCCCTTTCCCCAGGATGGGTTCTCCGCTGCCTGTCTCCCACCCCACCTCGTCCCAGGCAGGGGCCTGGATGCAGGCACAGGAAGGGGCAGGTTCGGAGTGTATGCCAAGTCAAGAGGCAGGGCCCATGCCCCTGTGAGTATCTTCATGCCCAAGGGAGCACAACATAAAATAGTGAACAATAAACATGACAGCTTGAGCAGGAAATCACGGAAGAAAGGAAAAGGTTTTTTCCTGCTTTTTGAACAAGGGGCCCTACATTTTCATTTGTGCTGGGCCCCACAAATTGTGTAGCTATTATTAGCACTGTTTCACAAAAGTAGAAACTGAAGCTCAGAGAGGCTCAGTAATTTGCCCAAGATCATACAGCTGCCAAGTGGCAGAGTTCAGACATGGACTTAGGTCCCAGAGGAAAGAGGACTCTGAGATCTTAAAAAGCTTCAGCCCAGGAATTAGAAGCCCTGGATCTGACTTCCCATCACGATCCTGGGCAAGTTTACCCTCACTCTATAGCTCAGTTTTCCCAAGTGAAAGTGCTGTGTAGAGTCTTCCAAGGTAGCACAGGGTGTCAAGATTTGGCTTTGCCACTTACACAGGCTGGGACTTTGAGCACAGGAAAACCATCTTTGCTCACCTTCCCCACAAGAACTGCTAGGAGGATTCAACAGGCTTCTTCCACCCTGCATGACCCTTCATGGCATATAAAGCACTTTCATGCTGCTTCCTCCCATAAAAAGCACTCGGCAGAAAGCTGGGCAAGGAATATTCTTATTCTTACTTTAAAGACAGGAAAGTTGAAGCATCAGAACTGTAAAGCGATAAGCTTTGATAGGGTAATATGGCTTCACAGACTCAGAGTCATAACATAGACATCCCCAAATGAAAAGATGGGTCACTACCTTGGGCAGTCCTAGTGTGGAAGGGCAACATGGGTTTCTCAGTGTAGGAGCCCTTGCTCTGAGAGGGTTGACTTAATCTCCAGCCTTGAGGGTCCCAGGTCTGAGGGAGGAGGCCAGAGAAGTACCCAAGAGCTCCTGAGAGAAGAGAAACACGAGGCCAGCAGCTTTCAAAGGGTGACTCAGCAGCCAATGGGATGTTTACCCAACACAGGAGGGGTGTTATCTATAGACCAATAGACATACAGGCAGACAGAGGGACTGAATGACAGATCCAACAGAAGCATCCCCTTAGCTCTCACCTCTACTCCTCCAGCCTGCCCACCCATGACCAGCCCACTGGTCAGTCCTAGGGGAGGTCTTGACCTGCAGAGAGGGTAGGGTCTGGCTGACCAGAAGTCACTGCAACTGGGTGATGCATCCTTGGCCCTGCCTCACTCCCCTGGGTTCCTCAGTCCCTGGTTTCCTTGGTGAGGATGTGACACCTACAACACAGGAGGGCCATGAGATGGGCTGTCCTGGGCCAGGGCCCTCTCTTCCCAAGGCTTCTCATGATCACGGGATATGTTTGTGAAATGGTTCCTGAAATCAGGACCCTTTCCTGTCCATGCCAGACCTACAGGGAGGTGCTAGTGCAAAGTTGTCCAATAAAACTTTCTATAATGATGGAAATGTTCTGTTCTGTGCTGCCCAATGGCCACTAGCCACAAATGGCTATGAAGCACAGTGGCCAGTGAAACTGAGGAACTAATTTAAACTTTTATTTAATATTAATTAAGTTAAATGTAAGTTTAAATTGCCATTCGTGGCTAGTGGCTACTGTATTGGGCAGTACAGCCCTAGAAACAAAAGGAGACAATAAAAACAGAATAACTATACCATGCTTTCGGACTTCAAAAGCACTTTCACAAGCATCTTCTCACTTGTCTGCCCTGTGAAATAGATGTTTATCCCCATTTTACAGAAGGGAAAACTGAAACTCAGAGAATTTAAATGGCTACCATGCTGACAAAGATAATAAGTATTAAAAGATGATTTAATCCTGGATCTCTTGATTCCAAAACTCCGCCATACAACTCTGCCCACTTATGCAAACATCGCATAGTTATCAGATCATTATTTTTAAGTGCCTACCTCTGGGACAGACACACAAAGACAAATAAGAGACAGGACCTGGGTGGGTATCCCTAGACAGTGTGATTGCCACAATGAGAATGTAGGTATAAAAACTACTTTGTGACTTTCTTGCAAGTAGCTCAAAACACTTTGCTTATAATACCGTCTACATCTGATGACTCTTAAATTTATATTCCAGACCCCAAACTCTACCCATAACTCCGAATGCATACACCAAACAGTCCATGTGACTATTGAATTGGCTTCTCAACTTTGCTCCAAACCTGCTCTTCCCCATCTCAGTAAACGGCAATTTCCTTCTGCTAGTTGTTCCACCCTAAAAGCCTCACTCCTCTTTTATTCCCACCTTTCATCTAATCCGTCAGCAGGTATTGCTAGCACTATCTTCACAAAGTATCCAGAATGCTCACCGTCTCCACTCTTGCCACCCTGGTCTATCATCATCATCATGTCTACCTGGACTGACACAAACTGCTCTCCTTCGTCCCTCACCCTCTCCTCATTCTCTTTTCACACAGTAGCCAGAGTGATCTTTTTAAAATCCAAGCCATAGAATGTCTCCTCTCAACTTAAAGTACCAATGGTTTCCCCAAGTCCTTACTGTGGTCCACAAGGCCCTTCACTGTCTGGCCCATGATGCTTGGCTGACCTCATTTCCTACAGCTCGCCTCCTTCTTGCTCTTCAGGTCCAGCCACACCAGGTCTTCCAGGTCACTCCTTCCTGAAGACCATTGCACAACTCACTCCCTCACTTCCTCCCAGTCTCTAACCAAAAGTCCCTTTATCTCAGAGGCACTCCCCATCCCCTTATCTGGTTTTAATTTTCCTGATAGCACTTATCACCTCAGAACATTTGAAATGCTTGCCTGTCGTTGCTCTCACTAGAATATAAGCTGTAGGAATAGGGTTGGCAGATAAAATACACCACACCCAGTTAAGTTTGAATTTCAGATAAAAAAAAAAAGAATTGATTTTTTCAGTATGAAGAGGTCCCAGATGCTGCATGGGATATACTTATACTGAAAAAATATTCGTTGTTGATCTGAAATGCAAACTTTACTGGGTAGCCCGTATTTTTATTTGTTAAATCCGGCAAGCCTACGCAAGAACGCAGGGACGGTAGTTATTTTGTTCCTTGCCGTATCCCCAGCGGTGGAACTGCTCCTGACACGGAGTAAGCTCTCAGTAAATATTTATGGAATGAATGAATGTGCTCAACTGAATCATTAATCTGTAACACGCCTAAAGTTTTAATAAACAGCATGTGACTCAGAGGGGCGGAACACCCAGGCTGGCTAAGTCCAGGTCACAACTGGGGACCCGGACGCTTAACAAACTTTCCAAGTAGGTCGAGCAGCTGACCGCTTCGCCCACTCCGCCTCCCCGCTCGTCGGAAACGAAACCCTCGTCCTCCTCAGGCGAGCGGCGCGGCTCAGGTGGCCTTCTGGGGGCGGAGCCTCCCCAACCGCCTCCCCGCCGCCACCCTCTTCCCGGGTGTGACGTCACTCGCCAGGTGACCAATGGGAGCGCGGCTTACTGGCAGGCGGCGCCGGCGGCCGCTGCCAAAGGGGAAGTGAGCTGGGGCTGGAGCAATGGCCCGGGTCCGGAGCCCGCGGCCGCCGCCGCCGCAGCCGCCAGCGCGTCAGGAGCAGCCGCGGCCGCAGCCGGAGCGGGGGCCGGAGTCGCGGCTGGAGTGGAGGCGGCGCATGTGAGTTGCCGAGAGTCGCCGGTGCCGGAACACCTCAGACTCTAGGTGGGAGCGCTTCAGGTGGCTGAGCCGCCGTCGCCCCTCCGCACCTCACCCCCAGGCCCAGACAGCAGGGCTGGGGTCTCCCCGGGCGCAGGACTGGCTCCTCTCAGCCCGTGCCCTCCGAGCCGGGCTCTGGGTCTTCCTCGGTCTCAGGCTCCCTTCAAACTCAGGACGGAGGACGGCGATCACTCCAGACCCGGGCATCTTCTCGGCGTCCAGGCTGTGTCGGGGTTGTAGCGACTGGGAGCCCCCTCCTGCTGCCACCTGTCCAGCTAGGGAGGGACTAGCGCGTTCCTTGTCTCGCTGTGCACCTCCCCCTCTCCTCCCGTTCAAGAACAAGTTTCTTTTCCCTATCGATTGGGAATCCTGCCCCGGAACTCCAAAACACTCATCTGTGTGTCCTTCCCCAATTCCTGGAGCACGCTTAGAAATATTATCTACTTATCAGGGCTGAGAATTTCTCGTTCTTGACTTGGCTTCTTATCCCCTTTGGGAGACAAAGGTTGCCCCCCCCCCCTTAACACCCTCTTAACTAACTGACACTCCATGCTCAGGGCCTTATCCGTTTGGATCACCAGCTTCTTGGCCATCTCTATGTGACTTCCCCCACCCATCTGAGTTCCAGTTTCCTCTGGGCTCCAATCTCCAGCCCTCAGCGGATCTGGTCGGTCCCACCCCTGGGTGGGAGTGACCGGTGGGCTCTGGCCCAGGATCCCTCACCCTGGAAGGCAGCTCCAAGGCAGCGAGAGAATTGGGCTTCGGGTACGAACCTGGCAGCTCCGGAGTGGGTGCTCCACTCACCCCACACAAGAAGATGAAAAAGCGCAAGGAGCTCAATGCATTGATTGGCTTGGCTGGGGACAGCCGAAGAAAGAAGCCCAAGAAGGGCTCAGGCCACCGCCTGCTTCGCACTGAGCCTCCTGACTCAGCCTCTGAGTCCAGCTCAGAGGAGGAAGAAGAATTCGGTGTAGGTGGAAATCGCTCCCGCTTTGTCAAGTAAGTGATGTGAGGAGCGGGATGGGGAAAAGGCATCTCCTTGCACCACCAGGGGCACAAATGGAACGGAAGAAGGGGGTTCTTGGGAAGAAAAAAGGTGTAGACCTTGGAAGGCAAAGAGGGAGAAAAGATGTTAAGGAGAAGATGAGTTCAGATTCTGAATGAAGGATAAGTAGAGTTCTGTCTCCAGCCGTACAAAGAAGAGCTCTGAATCTAGGGTGGTAGTGTGCGCTTGGGGAATGTGCCAAGAGCCCAGAGAGACCAATCTGGGAGGAGCAAAGAAGCTAAGAATAGGGACATAGGAGCAGAAAAGCTTTTAGAACCAGCCTTTTTTTTTTTTTTTAAGTAGAAGAGAAACAGGGACCTTAGGACCTGCACATTATTTACTTTTTGCACTCTTGATGAGTCTGAATCTTGGTGATGGGAGAATGTGGTGAGGGACATATTGTAGAAAGTATGAACCTTGAGAGTCATGAAGGGTGGGGGACAAAAAGAAGAGACAGCTTTTCTCCAAACCACTTGTAGGTGGTGCAGCCACTAGACAAATGCAGTAGTGAGCACTGAGGACATTGGGAATTGGGGCTCAGGGTGGGAAAGGGCTGAAGGGACCTTGAAGGTGCCCTTGGACCCTATCAGGGAGTAGATTAAAAGAAAAGAGTATTCTGCTGAGGATGTGGAAGCAAGGTTGGAAGCAGAAGTTTGGAGTGCTGAAGAGATTGAATGCTTTGTTTGAGGTTTGTTTATTTAGAGTGTCTGTGTCCCTTATTTTGTTAAAGCAAGAGTTTAGCTTCTAATGAGCTTTGCCAGATAGGTAGTTAAGGGCAATCCTAGTTGTGAAGATTTGATGAAGTAGAATAGTTCCACTGGAATAGTTGTCCTGTTGGGTTAGATAAGACCCCGAGTGCTGGTTGAAGTTTGCTGTGAAATCTAACCCCTTTCTGTGTTTCCTTCCTTCTGAGCCGATAAGCTAGAGTGCACAGGTGTCCACTTAAACCTGCAATTCCTGTTTCTTTCATTCCATTTGCAGTAAAACTTGCTCAAGTTTATGAAGTTTCTATAAACTGAAACAAGGTCCCCTGGAGTGAGTATGTATCTGAGAGAGAGAAATAGATAGGTAAATCCCAGTACCCTGATGGAACTGCAGAGAAGCTGTGGTCTTGACACTTTCCTAACCTGAGCTTGTTTCCAAAGACCTGAATTGATGATGGTGGCAGTGAACTGCGGTGCCCACAGGTGCCTCCTGTGGCCTGCAGGAGCTGCCTCTGTTTCACCTAAGGTTTGAAACCTTTGTACCCAATAGATGAACACTTCATAGGTCATATTACTTAGTCATTTTCAACTTGCTGTTCGGATGTAAGCGTGTTACCCTGTCTTTCCTGGAAAATCAGCTGGTTATTCATCAGAGAAGATAATTGCATGGCAACACATGTGTGCTATTTCTGATAAAGCTGTACTCATAATCACGTTTGTATTCCTGGTTGAATTTGTTCTTATGACCAGGGGAGACTATTTACGATGCTGCAAGATCTGTTATCCCCTCTGTGCTTTTGTCATCCTTGCCGCCTGTGTCGTGGCCTGCGTTGGCTTGGTGTGGATGCAGGTTGCTCTGAAGGAGGATCTGGATGCCCTCAAAGAAAAATTTAGAACAAGTAAGTGGTTGCCCATTTCAGAGTATAATCTTGGATTCTTTTCCAGGTTCTAGGACAAAGTAGATTGTGCTGAATGAAGTTGCCTGCTGATGAAGCAATTATACATTTTTCCAGCATTTGTATGCTCTTTCTTAGCCATCAGTTTCAATGGGGTAACAGTTATTTGTTTTTAAACGCGCAAAGAAAAAAACGGTGCTTATGCACCGTCAGGACAAATAGTGTCTGAAATAATGGCACTATTGTCAATGCTTGAGGTCCAGAAGGGAAGCGCTAAGCTCCAGGAGTTTAGAACCTTGGTTAACCTCCACCTGTTGTCACTTCCCCTAGTATAAAGTAGCAATAGGAACACTGGACTCTTTCCTTCCTCCCCACAGGGTCATTTGAGAAAGAATGTGGGAGTGTGTCAAACAGTTTCCTCCTTGAAAACCATATAAGACCATAGGAATGGGCAATAATAATAATGACATTTATGGAAGGTATACCGTGTGCCACATCACAAATAAATATTTGTCTCATGAGTGAGTTTTAAAGTTTGAGACTTTTCTTGAGCTGAAGAATTTTATATGTTCTAAATTAAAAAGTTATATTTTCACATCCAAAGTACTTTTTCTGAAAAATGTGTCTGCATACTAACTTCTGCCAGATTTAACCTAACCATCTTCCTTTAGCAACACTGAGATCTTTGGTTCTAGGTCTCAGTGAGCTAAGGAACCAGTTTCAAGTTAATCACAAATACTCTAACCTTTAGCAGTATTAGCACACCAGGAAACTGACCACTAGGCTTTCTCAAGGTCATAAGGAAGTCTGGCCCCAGAACTGAAATTAGAGTTGTTTACTTCTCATCTTAAGCCTTAGGAGATCACAACATCTTAGCTTCTCTTCACTCCAGCTTCTCTTTGCTGCCTGCAGTTATTCAAGTTCCGAACTGACCTGGAGACAGCTAATCCTCCTTAGTGTCTTAATGACATTCCTAGTGATGTTGCTTGAAAAGAAATGTTGAAACACTAACTTTGGTTTTCTTCTGAGCTTCTGATTCAGGTAATAACATTGGATAAGCCATAATTCTCTGACAGAATCATCCTGACCTATACGTTTTATCAACTGATGAATCAGAGTACAGTATAAGAAAGCATGGGATTTATATTCTAGTTATTTTCCCTCTAATGGTTGTCCTTAGCAGTATTGCCAGGTGTTTTTAAGGTTAATATTTTCTTTGTAAGTAGTGAGCATGACTTGGAAATGAGGTTCTCAGAAACAATGTTTAATTGTAACTAACCTCTGAAGACACCCATCTGTGCCATCATCTCTCTGTAATTAGTTGGGCTTTCTAGGTTTGCGTTACAGCTTGTTTTGATCACATATAGCAATTATTTGTTTATACATTTCAAAACATTTCTTAATTCTACCCTCCAGGGATTCCTGTCTCTGACTGCTCTGTGCCTATGTTTGCAGGACACTCATGTAATTTATACCTCAGCTGAGCTTTTCAGGGAATTTGTTTAGAAATGCATATTTAAAATGTATACATGTAATAGACCTGGTAATTAATCAGTCAACAAATATTTATTGAGCACTTGTTAATACCAGTCCCTGGAAATACTATATTCAAGAGATGCCAGGAATCATACCCAGGACTGTGAGACCTGCTTTCTATCAGTGAGCAGCATTCTCCTGAGACCCTGACTGCATTTGTCAACCAGCTGAATGAAGCGGATTTAGAATTGTTAGTCCAGCTGATTTTTGGCTTTAGTCTGCTACAATAGAAATTCCAGCACCTGTAATGTGTAAAGCGGAACTTCCTGAGGGAGATGGGAGTGGGGCCTGGGGCATAGTCAGTCCATAGGCTGAACCATTTTGGACTACTTGCTCAAGAGATTTTAGTGAAAACCATTATGTTGACTAAATGAGGTCAGTCTTATTAAGCTTAAATAATCTTTCTTTGAATTATGCTTCTGCTTTAAATATATTTCAACAAGTTAATTTTTATTTCTTGTTTTTCAAGAGGACACTGGAAGTCCTCTTATTGGATCACTCCAATAAGACCATCTGCTGATCTGGCTGTAATTCCTTTTTAAGAAATTCAGATCCCCTTGTTCTTATTGCAATAAATTTTCTGAGACACTTGTGAGGAAAAGCAGGCAAGATTGCTGAAATATGTGAAATAGGAAACAAAGCAGATAGGCTTGATATTTTGCCTTGTGGTCAAGAGTAACCTGATTCTTAAGCTAAAAGTACTGGCTGGCCTTGAAACTCTTAGCTCAGTATTCTTTTTCCAGAACCAGGTACTTCAAAACACCTCCACAGTTATTCTGAGGAAGATTCTATTTCCAACCATCTATCTCTGTCACTCAACTATGAAATTCTAGAGTGAAGGAAAAGAATTTGGAAAAGAAGGAAAGTATTACTAAATCAGGCATCTCCTTTTCTGGTCGTACAGGCAGAGTATCAGGTGGGTCATTTAGTACAGAACTTAAAAATGGTCTTCTGCTAATGAGGACATTAGGATGTACATGTCTGTGACAGCTGGAGCATGCTACAAAGAGTGCTGGTCCTAGAAGCAGAAGATTTGACTGTTAAATCCTGGCTTTCTCATTACTAGCTGTAAAACTTGGACAAGTCGCTTCTTCTTTCTGCACCTTCATTTTCCCATCCATGAAACATAAAGATGTATTTGTGCTACCAAAGCACGTAGAACATTCCTCTGTCGTAACATCTGTCACACTGTATAGTAATTGTGTCACAAGGCCTTGCTTCCCTCTAGACTGAGCGCTTCAGGGTCTTCTGTATGCACTAGTGCCAGATACAGGGCCGGGCACATGGTAGAGGCTCCATAACAAGTGGAATAATTACGTAAAAGTTTATTGCAAACTATAAAGACGTATAAATATGAAATCTTGCTGTCAGCATCGTATGTTCTGTCTGAGGGATGTATGCAGAAATCTCCATTTCCTTATCTTGAAGATCAGGAAAAGAGTTAAGTAAGTTCTTTTAAATGAGTTGCTTTCCATGTTGAAAGAACATGAATTAGTAATTGTAAGTTGTTTGTTTGCTGTACTTCCTCCCGTTTATGTAATCAAAGTGTCTTTACTGGGCTTATCTGTCCTAAAAAGCCCCAAATCAGATAATGACTATGATCCCCTCTTGGCTCATACAATCCTCAGGATCCAGAATGTTTTCAGGGCTTATCAGCTTTATATGTTTATTAGTTAATAATTGTAACCTAAGTTGTTTATGTATTTCTTACTTCGTCTTCCAATTCTACCTTCTATTAATTCATATACACTGCAGGAAAGAGAGAGGCTCTCCCTTGGGATGTTTGACCACCTGAGAATGGCAGACATGTGTGGGATAAGTTTTTCTGTACAACCTAACTGAAGATGTATAGGAAATTCAGTGAAATGCTAAGTGTAGCGTTAATTTAGACTGACGTAAAATGTTCTTACTGAATGAGATAGATATACTCCTGCAAACCATGTGTAAATCAAATGTTACATTAGAAGCACTTAGAGAAGTCTACTATTTATAAAGAAATCCTTTAGCATGTATTTTTGAAAAGTGAAAATATCAAATTTCTTTTAACGCTGAGTTTTCAGATAGTGAGTTTGCTTGCAGTAAGGATACCACTACCACCCCCAATTCTCGTGGGGATTTTTTTTGTTGTTGAGTTTATTTATTTATTTGTTGAGTTTTCTTTGTTTGACTTAATAGGTTAACATTAACTCCATTTCATACCCTGCAGTCATTTCACTGGACAAGCATTTGAGTGCTTCTGTGTACCTGGCACTGTGCTGGGCCCTGGGAATGCATAACCAAATAAGACCTGGTCCTAGTCCTCAAGCAGCTGTTAGTCTGGTGACGACTAACACCTAATTACAGCACAGTGTTAAATGATTGGTAGAGTTAGGAGTGATAAAGAGGCGGTAATGGTCCAAGGTAGGCTCAGCTATTTGTGCTGAATCTTGAAAGGAATTAACTAGGCTACGGTGGCAGAAATGAAGAAGGGGCAAACCAAGGGCATCTAGGGAGAAAAAATAGAATGTGCAGGGTCACTGAGGCTTAAAGAGGCTGGTGTGTCAGGAAAATCCACTTGGCTGAAAAGTAGATTGAAGAGGTAGGTAGAGTGATGAGAAACAGGTTTGAGAGGTAAGCAAGGGCCAGGATTATTCAGTCAGTAATACTTACTGAGTGTGTAAAATGTGCCAGGTATATTCTAAGTGCTGACCATACAGAAATGGACAAAAAACTCTTGGAGCTTACATTTTAGTAAATTGTTTTATATCTGTCCTTTATGCTAATTTTTGGTTTTAAAGAAAGCATATATAACTAATCAGGCAGTCTGTGGCTTTCAGAAAAATTATGTAGGTTTTATTCTGGAGGACCAGCCATTATCAATATTTTATTTTCCATGAAAAAGAAAAATAGTCTTTAAAGAAAGAAGAGGAAGCCCTCTTTCAGGCCTCTGCCTTCAAGCTATCAAATCTCCAAACCATTCAGGAGATATTATTTCCCAAAGGAAAGGCCAGATATCACTCTATACCTCACCCAACGTGTTCCTTTATCTTCTATTTCACTTTGAGCTTTTGGGTTGATTTAAGATTTAAGAAAAGATTGTTTGCTGTTTATGAAAAAGATTAAAATCTTAGTTTTCATAACAGTATTTGAAAGGTAGTAAGAACCCACCTTGATTTAACCAATTTGAGATAGAAAAAAATTGATGTCAGCATTTAGAAATAGAACTTATGCTATCACCTTGAGCATCAATAGAGTGAGATTCATAAATCTTCATTGACTAATCAAAAAGCTCCTTAATTGAGTTGGTCAATACTTAAATTTGTTTGTCACTTATTATATGCCTGGCCTGTGTATTTAGAACTTTACAGCCGGTCTTTCACTTAATTCTAAAAGTCCTGTAAAGTATAGTTAACTCTGTATTACAGATGAGGAAACTGAGCTTACACAAATAAAAGAACAGTGTAGTTGATTGATATGTATTCACTTACTGTCCTCCCAGAATTAACTTTTATTAATCTATCTTTTTCCTACTACATGATCATTTTTTCTTCTTGGAGCCATGAGGGAACTTTATGGCTATTTATGATTATTCTTGTTTTTGCCTCTAGTGGAATCTAATCAGAAAAGCTCATTCCAAGAAATTCCCAAACTTAATGAAGAACTACTCGGCAAACAAAAACAGCTTGAGAAGATTGAATCTGGAGAGCTGGGCTTGAACAGAGTCTGGATAAACATCACAGAAATGAATAAGCAGGTAGCAAAAGTGTGATTTTATTGCTATGTAAGCTATGAATAGTTTTGTTTGTTTAGTATGAATTTGTAGGTATAGGGAACTCACTTCAGATTGTTTTACTTTTTGAAATGGTGTTTTGCATATTATGATCCCAACACGTTAAAGTCAGGTAAAATTAAGGTAATAGTTGTGCATTTACCAAATATTTAAAACATTAGCCCTTTCTGCAAAGGAACAATTGTACCACGTAGAGTTGTTTAGAGGGAGCTGGAAATTCTTGAGTAAACTCGTCCTAAGGAGCAGTATTAGTATCAAATAAAAAGAGAGTGTCATCTAACTCCCAAGAAAAGTAAGTAGCCTGTTTTTATTAGGTAATGAGAATTATTTTGTTTAATAGAGTTTATAAACATACAGATTCAGCCTTGCGGTATAGTGCTATACAATATACTAAAACAAATCTGGAAACCATCAACAGCTAATCATAGTTATTCTAGAATAGGATAGGAGGAGGTGACAGAGTTTGTTAAATACCTTGGCCAGGCAAGCAAGCCTAGAGCAAAAACTTTTCCAGTCCCTAAATTGGCCAGATCTCAGTAGGTATTGATTCCTCTGACTCTGCCAGAGGAAAAGGGCTTATTTAAAGGATGTTAACTGAGCATCTTGTATGTATAAGGTACGGTGTTGCTGCTGGGTAACTATAGTCCCTGTCCTCAGTTATTTCAGTTTAGTTAGGAAAGATGTGCATTGCAAAGAAAACTCAAGTACCAAATGGGTGGTATACTTGCAAAGGGCTTAAAAATAGACATGCCATCCTTGTTGGGGCTAGGAGGATATTCTCTTCTTCAGAATGGAGTAACAAAGTTCAGAATCAGTCAGTGGCAGGGAGCACTGTGCTAAAATCAAGTGCTTACAGATATTTCCAAAGCTACCCTCCACCTTCCAGTGGTAGTGCAGGAGTAGAGTAGCTCTTAAGATCAGAGGTCAATGGCTGGGTACAGTGGCTTTCAGATTTTTGCCTGGAACTCACAGTAAGAAATGTTTTACATCATTACCCAATAAACACATCCATATATATGTGTATCTGAAATAAAAGTTTCTGAAAACAATTGCTTACCCTTAGTCTTATGATGCCTTATGATATTTTCTATTCAGTTCTATTCATTGTTTTAAATTATTCATGAAATAATTGATGGGTTATACCACCTAGTATTTACTCATTATCATTTATCTTTGGGCTCTCAGTAATGAGGGAAAATCAGATATTCACTCCTTTTTCAAAAAGAATAGGATAAACTGTGGCCTTTCTTGTATTCACAGAGCAAATGAGCAGTTTGGCCAGAGATTACATCAAGTGAAAATAGACCGCAGTGAAGCAATGAGACATAATTAGCATCTTTGACTGGGGCAAACCATGGATTCCATTTCAATAGTCAGTCATGGAGTTTACTGTTCTGAGGCGAGGATGAGACCTTTCAGGGTGAAGAGGGAAAGTCAGCTATTTCCCATCTGCTTGTAAATCAGCATTATGGGAAGAGTCAAAGGGTAAATTGCTATTTGGTGTGACAGGACACACAGGTTTTCAAATCTTTGCTACATATTTTGGTTCACGTTCGCCTTGACCAGGAATCTGGAAATGAAAGAATCATTTTTTTCTTGGCCTGGCTGTTATTTTTAATGCAAGAAGTACCTGGTAAAATAAGTATACATGAAAGTTTACTTCAATTCTAGGGTTTCATCTATAAACTGGGAGAGATTAAACTGAAACCCTTTCCATTTTAGCTTCAGTAGATCTTTAGAGATGATGGAACTGATTGATGAAACCAACCTGATGCAGAGGAAGTCTCTGCTGGCGTGGGTGCAAAAGGAGAGGTGGTGATGAAGTAGAACTTTGTGTTGGTCCAAAGGGAGCTCATCACTCTCTGTTTGAGTGATTCTCTAAAATTGACATTACACATCTCTGATGGTCTATTCAAGTAAGAGGCATTTGTCCAAACCAAAATAGGTATAAAAATAAAATTAATATTTAACCGTGTTTCTATATCTAAGGGAAACTCTGTCAATTAAGATGCTTTTAGTGGCAAATTTTTTTTTGAAAAAGCAATTCAAAGTGGCTTAAACAAGAAAATGTATTATATCACTTAACAAGAACTATCCTTATCACTTAACGAGAACTGTCCTTATCACAGTGTGAGTTGAAGTTAATGCAGCCTGGAAAAAAAGCCGTTAGTTTGAAATAAGTTAAATCAAATTTTGCATTGAAAATCTTTAAACTAATAGTTAAAATCTCATTTCCTTCTCTGTTTTTTTCATGAAGCCTCTGATTTCATACCCATACCCATTCTCAACCATTGTAGGGAGTCTCATCTCCCTTCTTTGAAGACCGTTAATTCAACAAATTTTTAATGAGCTGCTTTTATGGAGATAGGCCTTGGATTCAAAACCAAAAAAAAAATGTGATTCCTGCCCTCAAAGCTCTTACAGTCAAATGGAGGAGATGGAAAAGTAAACAATTGTAAAACAGACTGATGAGCATTGAGAAGCAGGCCCATGTGAGGACCATGGGGGCATTTATAGGTGTGTATCTGACCCAGACAAGGCTTTTCAGATATCTTGAGCTGAGTCCTGAAGAGCAAACAGGATTGGCCAGGTGAATTCTGCAGAAAGAGAGAAGGGCGTTCTAGGTAAAACAGTACAGTTGATGCTCATCATTTGCAGATGCTGTATTTGTGAATTTACCTACTTGCTAAAATTTGTTTGTAACCCAAAAATCTATACTTGTGGCACTTTCAAAGTCATTCACTGACAGTCATACAGTAGCAAAAAATTTGAGTCACCCAACAGGAACATTTCCAGTTGAGGTCAAACAATGCAACACCCTGCCTTGTTTCAGCTCTCGTACTGTAAACAAGTTTCCTTTTCACCGTATATTTAGTGCCACATTTTTCGCAATTTTGTGCTTTTTGTTGGTGATTCCACTGTGTAAAATGTCCCCTTAGCATAGTGCTGAATGACGTACTATCTGGTATTTGGAAGTGCAAGAAGGCTATGATATGCCTTACAGAAAAAATACATGTGTTAGATAAACTTTATTCAGGCATGAGTTCAGCAATAGATATTAAATAAGATATCTTTAAACAGAGACAGATGTAAAACAAGGTTATATATTAACTGATCAGTTGACGAAAATGTTGTGACCAGAGGGCTCTCAGGAACCTAACCCTGTACTTCCCTTAGGAGCAATGGTTCAGTATTCACTAATGCAATGTTTGCTGCAGCTTTCTAGAACGTAACTACTGTGAATAACAAGAGTTGACAGTATGTGCAAAAGCATAGACAAATGAAAAACACAGCATGTTCAGGGAATTTTAGTAGTTTATTTGTGATAGCTATAGTTTGGTAGAAAGAGGCCAGAAGTAAGGCTGTGTCAGCAAGAGCCATATCAAGAAGGACCTTGAGTGCCCTTCTACAGTCTGCTCTGTATCTCTTTTTTGGCATTTGTCCAGATACCTTATGTGATAGTTATTTGTGTATGCATCCTATTACACTAAAAGCTTGTACACTGTACTCTGAGCTTTGAGCTTGATGATGGCAACAATGATAATGGTAATTAAGATGATAACTACCATTCATTAAATGCAGGCCATTCTTTGCGCAGGCCACTGTTAGATGCACTACATATAAGATCTCCTATTTTGCTTCTATAGTCCTATGAAGTAGGAGATGGTGTCCCATTTTACAGATAGGAAAACTGAGGCTCAAAGAAGTTAAGTAGGGGCTGGCGCAGTGGTGTAAGTGGTTAAGTCCACGCACTCTACTTTGGCAGCCCAGGGTTTGGATCCCGGGTTCGGACCTACACACTACTCATGAAGCCATGCAGTGGCAGTGTCCTACATACAAAATAAGGGAAGACTGGCACAGATGTTAGCTCAGGGACAATCTTCCTCACTAAAAATAAAGACGTTAAGTAGTTTGCCCAAGGTTACACAGCTGTGTAGTCATGCTAGTATTAAAATATTCAAGTCCTGGGAGCCTGTTTTCTTTCCAGTTTTCCATGCTGCCTTCCATCTTTATATCCTCTATAGGATGCAGTATGTGCTTAGTAGATAAGGTTGAAAGGATGTGATGTCAGGTTTCTAGTAGGGCTCATAATCATTCGTCATTGATGAGTGTCTGTTTTAGTAACTTTTTTACTTACTTACTATTTAAAGAACACTTAATTTTAACCCAAAAGCAAAAACGCAGCATCTCAGACTTTATAGTATAAAACAGTCTAATAAGCAAATGGTCTACAGGAGCTATTTTTAATTTTGCTAATGAAAAGTCATGTAATATGCATAAAAGTCATGACTCATCTTTTGGATGGAATGTGGGGTTTTTTCATAATGTCTTCTCCTTAATTCAAATTTTTAGACTCTTTGAGATGCAGTGTGTAACTTTTAAAGATAAGTTCTGTAATGCTTGAATCCAATCTGACATTCTACAATGTGTCTATCGTAGACCAGAGCAGTCCCAGAGATAGTAATGGGGGAGTGCCCCTTGTCTCTCCGTTGTAGTTACACATGTAGCTTTGCTGTACTTTTCCATAGATTTTGGCATTATTCCATTGCTAAGAGAAGCATGCTAAAAGATGGAATCCAGCTTTGTGGTTTATGGGAATGTAACTGAGTCCTAGTGACGAGTGTGTGGTCCATGTCTTATAAGTGACTAAGAAGTGCTGAGCAATGTTTGGTAATTAGGGAGTTAATGGTCAGCTCTTCAGGGTGTACTCTTTCAGTGAGGCAGCTGTTACCCTAGGTGTGGAGTGTTGGGGATGGGGAGAAGTGAAGCAGACCTCACCTTACCCTGTATGCATTGGCTCTCAACTACTCCTCTGATTTGGGGTGAAATGGTATCTGCCAACCAACTACACTGGCCATTTGTGAAACCATTACTAGTCTTGAGATACTTCTGATTAGTATCCGGCTCTGCCGTAGCCTCAGGATATTGCAGTGCCTGGGAGAATAGTTTCTACCCAGATCGTTCCACCTAGAACAGTTTGTTCCTTTAAGGATCTGGCCAGTTATCAGTGAAAGGAATTTATTCCCTCAGATGGCCAAGAGGTAACCACACAATTGATAGGGCATTTGGAATAACCATATTCTTGCCCATCAAGTTGGTCTAGAGCCAACTATGTACATACTTGAGGCCACTGAGTAAAACATACCTGGGGCAGGAACCCCTTCCTAGCACTTTATCATTGAGCATGTTAACGTAGTCTTAGGAAACCCAGTAGAGGGCATGGAAGAAAAGGCCAGACAAGGAAATCTGTCAGCCCTTTTTAAAGTTTTGTGATATGTTTTACTTATGTGTATGTTCCTCTCCCATCTTTTTCTTTAAAATTTCATGAGTGATATGTGAATGTATTCTTATATAAGATTTAAATAATAAAATACACATAGAGCTTTATGAAAATTCCCCCTTTACCCTCTATATCTCTGTATGTGCCACCATCTCTCACACATATACATACACATACATACACATTCCCTGTCCCCGTAGGTATCCTCTGTCAGTAGTCTGGGCTGCATTCTTTTGGTCACCTTTCTCTGCATTTACAAAATCATAGTAGCTTTTAATATGAATTAGCTAATGGGTTAGTGTGTGTAAGTGTAACTAAATGGAGTCGTTCTGTATATATTATTCTACCGCTTGTTTTGTTCACTGAATATTTCTACATCCTTAGTGGTAAACGTTTAGATTGTTGCTAGTGTTTTGTTGTCACAGATAAGGATGCAATGAATAGTCTTGTGCATATGTCTTTGTGTACACGAGCAAGTAATCTTTAGGATAAATTTCTAGAAATGAAATTGCTGAATTAAAATATATAAATATTTCAAATTTTGACAGATACTCCTAGATAACCTTCTAACAAGTCTTCTCCAATTTACATTCCCACGATCTATGTATGAGAATGCCTATTTCCTTATGTCCTTTACAAACCTTGATAGGCATATCTTTTTAAAGTTAAAAAGAGGTTAAAACCTTGATGTAATCGCTACTCTTAAGAGGCTTATAGTTTGCTGAGAGTATCTCTCTGTGGGCAGAGGTTTCTCACCCATTTTGTTTTTAAGTGGGTAGAGTTGGAATGTTGAAGATGAGTCTGAATATTTTGGAGCACTTATGGAGAACTGCATGTTTAAGTGCTTATTAAATTTCACTGTTAAAGAGCTAACACCTATTTGATATTTTGTTTATACCAGGTACTGTGCTAAGAGCTTTAGTTATATATCTCATTTAATCCTCATAGCCTGTTTTAGTCATCTGTTGCTGTGTTACATTTTTCCCAAAACTTAATCACTTAAAACAGCAAACATTTATTATCTGATAGTTTCTGTGCGTTAGAAATTTGGGAGCAGCTTAATTGAGCAGTTCTGGCCAGGATCTCTCTAAAGTTGCCTACGATATAGGCCAAGGCTGCGTAATCTGACGGCTAGACTGAGACTGGAGGATCCTCACTCACATGGCTGTCGGCAGGAGGTCTCAGTTTCTCCCAATGTATGCTTTTCCATGGGGCTGCTTGAATGTTCTCACAACATGGCAGATGGCTTTCCTGGAGCAGTGATCCCAGAGAGAGACAAAGAGGAAGCCATAGTGTTTTTTTATGACCTGGTTTCCAAAGTTGCCCATTGTCACTTCCATTCTGTTCTGTGGACTAAAAAAAAGTCACTAAATGCAGGCCACACTCAAGAGAAAGGGAATGAGGTTCTACCTCTTGAAGGGAGGACTATCAAAGAATCTGTAGGCATATTTTAAAGATTTTATTTTTTTTCCTTTTTCTCCCCAAAGCCCCCCGGTACATAGTTGTATATTCTTCGTTGTGAGTCCTTCTAGTTCTGGCATGTGGGACACTGCCTCAGCGTGGTTTGATGAGCAGTGCCATGTCCGCACCCAGGATTTGAACCAACGAAACACTGGGCCGCCTGCAGCCGAGCACACGAACTTAACCACTCGGCCACGGGGCCAGCCCTTGTAGGCATACTTTAAAATCATCACACATTCCTACGAGATGGCTGTTGTTAAACAGTTGTTATTATTCTATCCATTTTACTGGTGAGAAAAATGAGTTCACTACTTATCTAGCCTTATCACCTACTTCCTGGCCTCTACCCTCTGCTCTGCTTGGATTGGCCTTCGCAATGTCCATCCCAGACACAGAGTGTTCATTCTCGGCCATTCATTCATTCAGTAAATATTTATTGAATGCCTGTCTTTGTGGCAGGCATATTATGGAAAATAAAACAGATATAGTCCTTGATGACATGGAACATACAGTCTAGTGGAAGAGAGAAACCTTATTAATCACACAAATAAACAAATCATTGTCACTTTGAGAAATACCTTGAAGAAAAACTATTCCTGGGCCTGTTCATGCTGTTGCTCCCTACCTGTTCCCCCATGCCACACTCACCCTTCTAACCTAGAAAGAATACCTGCTTTATTTTTATATCTAGAACTCTGTCTTCTCCATCGGAGTCTAATTTGAGTCCTGCTCCGGTGAAGCCTGTCCCTTTCAGCCTGCACTAATATTCTTTTCTGGGAGCTTTATTCAGTATCACATTTAGTACTCAATTGTTTCTCTACAGTTACCCACCTACCTCTACCCTCTCCCTCCCCATCCTCGCCCCTCTGCCTCTCCGTTCTCACTCACATTATATGCTCTTGCCACCAGGCCTTCTTTCTATTCTTCAGATATGCCAAGCTCTTCCCTGCGCTGGGGCCTTTGCCCTAGCAATTCCCTCTGCCCTGAAATGTACTTTCATTCAATCATTGTTTGATTATTTCCTTCCTATTATTAAGATCTCAGTTTAAATTTCATCTCGTTATAGAGGCCTTCTCTGACCATCCAATCTAAAGTAGCTACCCAGTCACTTATCAAATCACCTTATTTTCGTTTTCTTCTAACATAGCACACTGTCTGATATTTTTCTTATATAAAATTGTCGGTCTCCTTGCAATAAAATGTAACCATCACAAGATCACTGACATCTGTGTTGTTCGCCACTGGTATAAAATAGGGCTCAGTAAACATTTGTTGCTGGAATGGAATGAATGAATGAATGAATGAATGAAAAATGGTCTTCATCCCTCCTAAAAGGAAAGAAGGAGAAGAGAACCTGAGTCCCTGAGTTCCTGGCCTCCTCACTGGACTCCCTTTTTCAGAACACACTGCGGCTGCTCTAGGAGCTCAATTTAAATTCTTTGTGTAGTACTGATTACTACCCGATACTTTACTTCCTTTTTTTTCTGTCACCTTCTGCTAGGGTGTAAGCTCCATGAGAGTAAAACCTCATGGTTTTGTTTGCCACTGTCTCCTCAATCCCTGCACAGTGCCTGGCGCAGGGAAGAAGCCAAGCGTTTGCTGAAGGAAAGAGCAGGGATCGAATTGACTTTGTCTTATATCTGTCTGGTGCCTACAGCAGTGTTCAACATGTAACAACTGCCCAGAAACTTCAGTGGTTACTCTGTGAGGTCACCTTGAATACAATTGCTGTTGGCAGATTTGTGTCCTCATCCTAGAATTTGGGACAGGAAAGCAGTTTGGAACTAAGACTCTTTTAGGCATGTTTTGAACCAAACTGCAAGGTTGTTAGAATATGATCTGCAGCCTGAAAGTGCGTATTATAAAGGTTCCCTCAGTCCCCGTTCAGGAGAGAAGTCCAGCTATTTAGAATTCTACCCCTAAATAGCAGAAGAGAAGACACATTTTATTTTGATTCAATTCCTATTTTAATACAGTCAGTGCATCAGTCAGCAAGTCAGTGGGTATTTATTGAGCCCCTTCAGGGTACAAAGTAGTGCTTTGGTTGAGCTATAGAGTTTGAAATATTAATCACATTGTTAAACCAAAACTAAATCTCCAAGTAGTTGAAAGTGCTGCTCAGGTTGTCAGGGTGCAGTTCCTGTAGACTGTATTTTGTGGTGATGGGCTTTTACTTTCTAATATATGTTCCCACTTGGGCAGGAACAAAAGTTCAGTAAATAACTGAGGGGTTATTTTTTACTAAAATGAAATCTTTCAGGGGTCCTTGATCATTAGTTTTCTTCCTGTCAATTGTTGAAGGATTGTGTTGTAATCACTGCATCTTTTGGGTAATTTAAGATTTTTGGATCTTGTAACTGCCAGGAGTAAAATAAAGAATAATCCTTGCCTTTCCCTCTTTGGCACTAGTGTTTAAATCGGGCAGGGAAAGAAAGGGTATTATTGCTGCCTCCCAGATCTCAAGTCTATCCAAGGTACTGTAGTTCCTCTGCTGCTGTGAGCTAACGGGTATAATGTCTGGATCACAGAAACACGTAAAAGCCAAGGGTGCTTTGACATCATCAACTGTAGAGTTTGTGAAGGAAGCATTCACTCTACAAATTCTATTTTCATTCTTTGTTACTCTTTTCCTTTCAGATTTCTCTGTTGACTTCTGCAGTAAATCACCTCAAAGCCAATGTTAAGTCAGCTGCAGACTTAATTAGCCTGCCTGCCACTGTGGAGGGACTTCAGAAGGTAAGTGATATGTGTGGGCGGTGAGATTAACCTACTGTGGTAATTCTAGATTCTTACAAGTTTTCTTTGACAGCCTGGCATTTGAAATCAACTGTTCCACTAGGGTAGTACTAGAGCATATCACTGTGTTCTGGAGAGTTCATCTGTTTTGTTCTGGTTAGTTGGGCCTTTCATTTGTAACAGGTGACTTTAGCTGTGGTTTGAGATGGACTCAGACCTTTTTATTTGGCTCTGCAAGTTCCAGGATTGCTCTGCTGGGACTCTGTCTTAACATATACGGGTTTGCTTTTCATCACTCGCTTTTTCAGTTCATCATCCACAGTATCTTCATGAAAACAGACCAGTTGTACATGAGAGTTGCTCTAAATTGCTTTTCTTTTCCATGATTGAGAAAGAGGTTTTTTAAGAAAAAATTAAAAGGATAATTTGAGGAAATGCAAAAATTAAAAATTCAGGATATAAGTATTGGCAAGGATGTGGAGCAAAGGAAACCTTCAAACACTCCTACTGGAGTATAAATTGGTAAAAAGCATTTTAGAAAACAATATATATTATTTTATGAAGGTAAAAGTGCACATCCTCTAAGCAAGTCACTCCTACGTTACATACCCTACAATCTAGGGCCTAGGCAAACAATAATTTGGAATTTCTGTTTGATCCCTAGAATTCAGGCCTAGAGCAAGAGGCAGTGACCAACCAGATGAATAATACGTAGAGCCGGGTGGGGTGAGTGGATAAGGTAGGAAGGAGAAGGTGCCTAATTGGAGCATAAGCAACACCAGCCCCTACAGCAGGAAATGGAAGAAGGGATTCTGGAGCAAGGGAACCCCAAACAATGGGTATCAAATCTAGGATCTTTGACTTTTAAAAGATAGTGTGTGTTAAGTTTGATTTGACTATATGCCAGGCTCTCTAAACATATAAATTGTTTCCACAAGGGAGTGAGAAATTCCTAAGGCACAATCAGAAACAAAACTTGCTATTTTTATAGCCACACCTAGCTGTGTGTTCTCAGTCTCCATAGTTTGCTATTTGTCCAATATGGTCATCTGCTTACAGCTTAAAAAAAAAAGTAGGGACAACTTTGATGAGGCCAAATTCTCCTTGCCATTGTTCCCAAGGGCCTAGTGGGAAAAGGTAGGCCTGTGTAGCCTTTAATACAGAAACAATCCTGGTGGTCTTGCATTAGAAAAGGAAATGGGTTTATTCTTGCATTCTTTCATTCAGTAAACATTTGTGGAGGTTCCTCCACTATGTGCCAGGCACGTTGCAGTTGGTGAGAGTACTAGTTTCAGGATTTGCTCTAAAGTTCACATGGCTCTGTCAGCTGCTTCCTTAAAAAAATCTTAAACAAGAGCTTACTATCTTCTTGCATCCCAGTTGGCTCATACATCCAGCTAGTGAGGCTTCTCTAACAGTAGGTGTCTTTGAATGCCTGTAGCTTCTGTAACAACAGAGCTGGCATAGATAACATCCCAGCTTAGAGCCTTCTACCCAGTGTGTTGTCTCTTTGCAAATCTGTGCATTTATAGTGTCAGGCACTACTTTTATTACAAGTGGCTCAGTTTTGAAGTGGTAAGTCATCTCAAATACTACCTAACTTCACTGTTGTTTGTTGTTAGTGCCATTGAGTTGATTGTAACTCCTAGCAGCCCTGTGTACAGCAGAGCTGAACCCTGCCTGGTATTTTTGCACCATCCTCTCATCTTCTGGCACTATATCAGACAATGCTCTGCTGCTATTTGTAGGACTTTCTTGGCCAATTTTTTCTTAAATGGGTGGCCAGGTCCTTCTTCCTAATCTGGAAACTCCACTGAAACCTGTCCACCATCAATGACCCTACTAGTATTTGAAATACCAGTGGCACTGCTTTCACTGTCACGGCAACACCCAGCCACTACAGTATGACAACTGACAGATGGGTAGTATGGTTCCCTGACCTGGAAACGAACCCAAGCCACGCAGTGAGAGCACTGAATCTTAACCACTAGATCACCAGGTCTGGCTAACTTCAATGTATCTCATGTAATTTTTTTTAAATGTTGAAAATGTCATCTCTTATTCTCTTGGAATCTTGACTATCAGTAGAATAAAAAGGACATTGGTTAAAAATACTGAGTGACACTATAAAATTGTCAGTATATCTTAATAAAAGGCCAACACCCACCAAATAGTAACACTCTTTAGAATATTCCCTTAGGACAGGTCTTTGTTTTTGAGGAAGATCAGCCCTGGGCTAAGTACTGCCAATCTTCCTCTTTTTGCTGAGGAAGACTGGCCCTGAGCTAACATCCATGTCCATCTTCCTCTACTTTATGCGTGGATTGCCTACCACAGCATGGCTTTTGCTAAGTTATGCCATGTCCACACCTGGGATCCAAACCAGTGAACCCTGGGCCACCAAGAAGCAGAACGTACGAACTTAACTGCTCCGCCACCAGGCCGGCCCCAAAGGACAGGCCTTTTTTAAGAGATGGTCTCTGAATCATATTCCCAAGTCCCCAGTCCGCTTGAGCTCCTTGGGCCTAATAAAAGCAAAGTAAGCTATCACCCATGTTTAACTCTGCTCAGTAGTTACTGATGGAATTCTAAAGTAGAAGAACAAAAAATGCTGCCAGGTGGAATTTTTCCTTTTTCTCTGCAATGCTAGATTTCCCAGAGCCAAAAATGGTTCCACCCATTTTCACTCAAAAGTCATCATTTGCTCCTGGCATAGTGGCAGTCTTCATCGTTAGCTCTGGCCATCTGCCTGCCTACAGCAGGGGTAGTAGAGGCAGTCTGGGAGAACCTTATCTGTGGGTCTCAAATTTATAAATTAGTATCTTTGTTTTTTTTAAGGAAAGATTTGGTTTTCCTCTAGGGAAAGTCTTTTAAATTGGGAAAATGGCTTGTGATTTATTGACTGATTGATAGGTAAACTGTGTGTGTGAGTGTATATATGTATATACACATATATGTAGTTTCCTGTTAATTGTGTCAGTATAAGCTATATGAAATTCATAGTTTGAAGATAGTTGAAATAATTAGGAACACTGACCTCCATTAGATCAATGTTTAATGTAAAGTAAAATCATGGTGCAATACCACTACACTCCTGCTGCAACGGCTAAAACTGAGAAGACTGAGAGTACTAGTATTGATGAGAGTATGGAGTAACTGGACCCTCATATGCTGCTAATGGTAATTTAAAGTAGTATAACCATTTTAGAACATGGTTTGGCAGTTTTTTTCTTAAAGTTAAGCATATATCTACCACATGATGAGTCATTCACCTCATAGGTATTATGATGATGAGAAAGCTTATAATGAAGAGAAATGAAAGCATATGCCCACATAAAGACTTGTACATGAATGTTTATAACAGCTTTATTTGTGATAATCAAATACTGAAAACAACCTGAATGTCCATCAGCAGGTGAATAAACAAACTGTGATTTATCCGTATAAAAGAATGCTACTCAGCTACATGCCAAGTAGGTACGGCATGGATAAATCTCCAAACAATTAGGCTGAGTGAAAGAAGCCATACCAAAAAGAAAAGTACCTGCTCACTCACCAGTTCTATTTATATAAAATTCTAGAAAATGTAAATTGATACATAGTGACAGAAAGCAGATCAGTGCTTGCCTGGGGACAGGGAGGGAAAAATTACAAAGGGGCATGAGGAAACTTAGGGGTGATGGATGTTTATTATCTTGATTGTGGTAATGATTTCACAGGTGTATACATGTCAAAACTTATAAAGTCACGCATTTGAATATGTGCAGCTTGTTGTATATCACTTATATCTTAATAAAGCTATTAAGAATTTTTAAAAAGAAGGAACACTCACCTTACTACATGTTTCCGTTCAGAGTGTAGCTTCCATTGGAAATACTCTAAACAGTGTGCACCTTGCTGTGGAGGCAATACAGAAAACCATGGATGAGCACAAGACAACCATGGAGTTGCTGCAGAGTGATATGGTGAGGAAATGTACAAGTGCTACTAGAGTCCACGTTCTCCTGCCCACCGTTTTCGCTGTAACAGTACTGATGCCAACTTTCCAATTATCCACACAGACCCAACTATGCCCCTTTTTAAAAGACATAATAAGCAAAAGTTTATTGATTTTTCTACAGTCTGTAAATTAAGCAGCTAAGGTGGATAGAATTAAAAGCTGAGTCCTTCGCAAACATGCTGGAAGAGATGCGGCATTGGGACACAGTTCCTGAGGGTGGAATGGGTAGGAAGAAAAATGGAAAAGAAGGAAAGGAAAGTAGAGAAGTGTCTCAGTTATTTATTGCTAAAGAACAAATCATCCCAAAACTTAGTGGCTTAAAACAACACATGATTTCTCACTATAATTTCTTGTCTGTGGGCCAGGAATTTGGGCAGGGCCCTTAGGCTGTAGAATGATGAGAGGCCAGATGAAGAGGAGGTCTAGAGGAGGAAAGGCCATCTTGGATATTCTGGTTCTACCGAGCTCCCAATTGAATGCAGCCAGATGTGTGACCTCAGCCTACACCATGTGGAACACAAGCACGCCCACACCCCCCTGAGCCAGGTCAACCCACAGAATCATGAGAAATAATAAATTGTCGTTTTAAGCCACAAAGTTTGGGGATGATTTGTTATGTAGCAACAGATAACTGAGACAGGAGCCAACCCCTGTAGTGCCCAGGAATTGTTTTCAAGTGTTTCTCAATGCTGTGCAGATGTAAGCTGTCTGCAGTCAATCAGAGGCCTTAATTAATCACCTAATGAGTACTCAGCTCCATGAAGGTTTTATGAAGAGTAAAAATGGATGGCACAGCCCTCGCTGTCTTGCTGGGGAGATGAGTTACATGTACGTGAAATCAGGACTCTTCAAGGCACATGGAAGTTCCCTAGCTTCTCCACTAATTTCTAGATCATGCTCTTTTTAAGCTTTGGAGTTTCAAGTTTAAACTGGGTAAATTGTACCAGAGATACCTGGGCTATGTTAGAGCTCTGGAAGGGAGGGGTTTTTATTTTCTTCAAAACCAGTACTGCTCACTCTTATTTAGTGGGGCTCACCCAGAGGAAAAAGCATTGATCTAGGTGTCCAGACACCCTGGATTGTAGTTCCAACTCTGCTGTTGAGTAACTATGTGATCCATAAGAATAAAGACCTCTCTAACTCAGCAATTCTTTTATTATTATTTTTTTAATATCTGGAGCATTTGCTCAAGTAATTAAATATTTTCTAAAATACATTATTTCCTAAATCAAAAATTAAACTTTATAAATTTAAGCTTAAAAAACCATGGGTTTTTTCCCCTCTACTCCTCCTTTTCTCTTTATTGTTGCCTTTTGTTTCTTATAAAGGCAGGATTGGTGAATGTCTAGGATTTCAGATTTCAAGGAAAACAATTTCTTTTCACCAATTGCGTTCTTTTTTTTTTTTTTTAAGATTTTTTTTTTTTCCTTTTTCTCCCAAAGCCCCCTGGTATATAATTGTCTTTTTTAGTTGTAGGTCCTTCTAGTTGTGACATGTGGGAAGCCACCTCAGCGTGGCCTGATGAGTGGTGCCATGTCCGCGCCCTGAATCTGAACCAGTGAAACCCTGGGCTGCTGCAGCGGAGCACACAAACTTAACCACTCGGCCACAGGGCCAGCCCCAATTGCATTCTAATTAAATCTACCACTTTTAGACTTCCATGGCTACCAGAGTTAATCCTCCTACTGGCACAATTTATACCAAATAAGTTGTAGTTATGGGCTCTGAAAGATTAAGCCATACAAAATTTTTTTCACTAAAGGGAAAAAGTGTATAGAAACATGTTATTCTTCAGTCTCATTAAAGAGAGACTTGAGCAGTGAGGAGGGAATGGGAAGGGAAGGATGACTCTCAAACATAAATCATGGCACGTGCTGTTAAAACTGAAAAGCTAATAATATGCATGAGTGGTGGTTGTGCTCAGTGCCCAAAGCCAGTGATTACATGACTGGCTACTCCTTGAATGTTCAAACCTCTTTAGTCTTGGGGACATGATGACACTAGCCAGGTTTAGACTGAGTTGGTTCCTGGGAAGTTATAGTGACTCTACAGTTTCTGTGGGAGTCCAGGTAATGGGGGAGAGGAGGACTGGTTTCTGGGGAGTTCATTCCATTCGGAGGCTGAGAAACAGACCAGGAAGATCCCAGTTTCCCAAGGTCATCTAGGTATGCTGTCCAGCCCATGCTTCATGCTGGGCATCCCCAGAGGTATCTGGTGCCCTCAGGGCCTAGCACAGAACTGGTCACACTGTAGGTTCCCAGGAAATCATTGTTGATAAATCTGTGGATGCTCCCTGGAAGAGGCTGCAGTGTTCTGAGACCGTCCCAGATGGTTAAGTAGAACTAGTAATTACTTATTGCCTATACTAACTTCCATTCCTGTTAACAAATCAGCAGTTCTTGAAGGAGACCAGTGGAAGCAACCAGATCATTCCATCACCTTCAGCTACATCAGAACTTGACAATAAAACTCACAGCGAAAATTTGAAACAGGTACTTTTTGTCTCTGGCTTAACTCCCTGTGACCACAGTGGACTCTGGAGGCCACTTGAGTAGTTTGGGCTTAGTGTTGTGGTGCCTTGGCAGGCTTCTCTACATATATTTGCCTGCCTAAGAACTGAGCAGAAAGGGATATGTGTTACTATCTTAGGAAACAAGATGCTGTCCTCTCTCTTCTTTGGCACTCTGCTTTTTTTCCCTGCATGTTGATCAGTGGAGTAAATTCCTTCTCACCTCTTGAAAGACATAGAACAACCAGATTATCCTGAAACTCTTTATGAAAAATAGCAATCTGAGCAAGTTAAAGGTGTCTGGATAGCAGATTAATTCAGAGTGATGGCTAGTTTGAGCCATAGTAAATTCTAAGAATATTAGAAAGCATACCCTTGAAAATCAGGATTTTCTAAAGACTAAAGACAAGAGGGAGGAAAAGGATATTGAATTCAAAGTCACATTAAAGAGAATAAAGGAAATCTTCACTAAGAATTCCTGTCCTGAGTTTAATGTCCTTTAAAACCTATAGTCATCATTCCTTTTTAAGTAGCAATCAATACTAGAGGATGTCAATAAAAAGAATTGAATCTTGTACTAAATAATGCACTACTTGTTATGGTTTTGCCACACAAGCCAATTCAGTAATTGGTATTGCTCCTAAGGTAGTTTTGTTCTGACAAATTAGGTTGATGAGCATTTCAGTTAATAACCCAGCCAGCTCTCCCGCCAGCAGGTGAGGTAAGCATTGGGAAATCAATTCCCACGCTCTCAGCTTTCTGGGACCAGAGAGTGAATCATGTAGGTAGTCCTCTTCCCTCTTTCCCCCTCCTGTCTAGCTGAGGTCAAACAATTCCAGAGGGAGTAAACTGGGAGCAATTTAGAGTGGAGGGACAAAGCAGAGACAGACAATCAATGGTCTAAACTAGGAAAAAGACTTCACTTCAGGAACTTGACATAATTATGGTTGTTCAGTGCTGCTGGCCTGCTTGTCTAGTATACATCTTTAGCTGGATTCCACAACTTGATTTATTTCTGCTCCAGGATAGCCTGTACCTTAACAACTCTTTAGAGGAGGGAAACAGTGCCCTAGTAGGATACCAGAGACAGAGTGATCTTAAACTCGAGGGGATGAATGAGACAGTCAGTAATCTTTCCCAGAGAATCAACTTGATAGAAAGAGATCTGGTTGCTATGGGCAAGGTAGAAAAGCAAGTGAACCTGTCCTCTCACTTTCACTAGAAAGCATGGTGAGCCTTTTCCCATCTTCTGTGACATGTTCTGTGTTACAGTGTGTTCTGTGTGTATCTAGGTGACATGCCACAACCTTTTCAGACGCAGTCTTCTGGCATATTTGAGAGGCTGCACATTTGTGTCATACTTAATCCTTGTCTCCTTTAATCCCTACACTAGCTCTGTGATGTGAATGGCACAGGCGGTGTTAGTCCTGATTTGAAAGGGAGATGTAGAGAGATTCATTTGCTTGCCAAGACCTCACCACAAGTTGTTGGCAGAGATGACAAGCCTCATATTATGTTACCAGTGCCCCATCTGGTAGGGAAGCTCTGGCGTGTATTTCCAAGTGAGATCTTGATCTTTTCTTTTTTAAGTTGTTATGGGTGGGAGCAATGATAGTGACAATAACTAAAGAATCTTTTGTTATTTCTTGAAGCCTGAACTTGGCTTTCAGATTTATCCTGATTCATCTGCATATTAGGGGGATCCTATTGCATATAATGTCAGGAAAGCCATTTAAAACTGATCAGATCAGACCAGCTCCTGAACTTGAGACTCTCCATTGAGTCCAGCCTCTCATTTTACATGAGGAAACTGAATGACCCAGTAAGTCACTAACACTGGCAGACCATAAAATATACTGGTTTTCATGTTGTTGTGAAAAAAATGTGGCGTTTTCTTATCAACATTCACATATACGTTGTGCTGAAATCCATATGGATTATTTTTTAATAGTTGCAAGCCTTACGCTTAAAGATTTCATACAACAAAGACACAGGCATATATAGAGAAATACAAATACAGGAAAATTGTACTATAAATTCAAGTAACCACCAAAGCTGGAAGCAAGCCCACAAATAAAGTCAGACTCTGGCACATGGAAAGCAGCGTTTGAACTGGCTGTGCCGCAGTGGAGCCTTGGCAAGTTGCCTCGACTTGGCTTTGAGGATGGAGTAAGAAGACCTGTTCCTCCTCCTGCTATGCAGGGTGTGTAATTTACTACAAAGCTGTGAAGATTAAAGGAGCCTTATTGTAAAAAGCCCTTTTGAACTCAGCTGAACTAAGTAGAGGCTAGGAATTTGGGATGATTTGATGAGTAGGAGGCCTTGAAGGTTTTAAGGCTTATTGTGAAAACTTGCCACCCCCAAACTCCCTGTACTGTCCTGCCCCTCCTCACTTATTCTCCAGAAGAGGAAATTGTTAATAGTACCATCTGTCCTACTCTTTCTTTCCAACAGCATCATACCCAGCATGTTTCTTGGTAAAAGTTCTCTCGCCTTTTATACTTCAAGTTCTAAAGTTTGTGACTGAAACCACTGGAAGCGCTAGTTTCAGCTTTGTGTCTCAGTGGCCTCCCTCCCTCCCGCCTACTGATATTTCTGTTGAAAGTGTTCTGAGACCCTTTAAATAAGTTTGACCAGTTTATTTCAAAAGTGCGAGATGTTCAAGTTTTAATATTTGCCTTTAATCTTCTCTTGTTCTTTTTTCTCTTTAAGATGGGTGATGGAGCTGCCACTCTCAAAAGAGAGTCTTTGCATCAAGTAACCAATGGAACTGAAACAGTAAAAACCCAAAGCATAAAGGTAAATAACAGGAGACTCACTCTGAAGTAAAAATAGATGCGTCAGCATCTTTGTGCTTTTAAGCTATTGCGTCTTTCTCAAAAGGAGCACTTTGGTCTCATTTGCTGAAGCTTCAAAACAAAGTAATTACTAAATTAGTATATTAGTGAAAACTTTATCAGGCACCTCCCCTGTGCCAAGCACTTTGCTGGGAGCTTGGGTGACCACAGTGAGCAGGATAGACATGTGACCCCTGTTCTGGTGGAGCTCAAAGTTCATCAGTCAGAAAACCATTAACACATAATTGAACACATAATGACAAGTATGATAAGTGCTACAGGGAAAAGTGTAGGGCTCAATGAGGGCATTAACAAAGATCAGGAATGCTTCCCTAAGGAAGTGACTTTTAATCTAAGTAAGTTATCTGTACTAATGATGAGGAACGGAAGCATAGATGATCTAAAAATGGTGTCTAACCTAAAAGTGATTTATTTTTAAGATTGCAGTCTCTTGGGTGATGGCGGGGGGATAACAGGATTGTAGTCTCAGTACATACATTGTCCCCTTATGCCTCAGCCAGTTCCCATCACCTTGTACTTTCCTATTTTTTTGTTCTTCCCAGATATATTGTCAAGATAAGACAAGCAATCTGTGATATACTTTGATATCCCAGGAAAGAGAGTTCATTTGCAACTTCTCTGTGATCAGAGTGTTGTTTAATATTATAAGACCTGGGCTAAGATAAAGGAAAAGCCAGGAAGACTGTGACTGAGTGGCTAAAACATCATCTCAGATGCACATTGCATTTGAGAAGTTCAAGGATATGAGGTTCAGAGGAAATGAACTTGGAAATGAACCATAGTAGAGGCAGTTTTCAATGTAATGTTTTCCATCTATATTTGTTCTTCCCTAACAATTTTATATTGTCTAGATAAAAATCATATATATTAAGATTTAATGCTTTATAAGCTAGGCTTTTGTTGAGTTTTCTAACTGCTTCTGCAAAGAAGAGTTTTTTTGAAAAAAAAGCTCACCTAGAGAATGACAAAAAAAATTTAAGATCCAGGTATAAATGTTGAGCCCAAAAAAAGTAACAGGTGGTTACTATTGGGAAGTACTAGTGATTTCAGGAACAAGTCAGATTTTGACAGTAAATATCAAAATAAAATACAGCTAGTACACAGAAAGCCTGAATTTCTTGGCTTTACCTTCAGACTCTGTGTTTTTAACTGTCATCCCAATGTATTAGTCCCTTTATCCTACCTCATTGAAGCATCCTAACCAGATGTAATTTCTCCTTACCATACATTCTTGAAGCATTTAGTACCTAGTTTTAGTTACATATGTTTGTATTTTACCTTCCTAAATAAACCAAAAGCAATCTACTATGCAGTAACTGTTAGGGTAGAAATAAAGATAGGAGAGCAATAAGTAAATATACGTTAAATAAAAGAAATGTGTAATGAGTTATGTTCTACTTAAACATAGGATCAGGTCTTTCACCCTAGCCTAAGTAGTTAGAAACTGGCCTCATAGAAACCAGACTTCTTTCATTTTATAATTAAATGTATTTTTATATGCCACTCTACATCATCCCAGGAGTGAGGCAGGATATAGGGAAAAAACTTTTTAAGAAGACTTATGTAAGTAAGACTTTGAATTAGAACTATTCCAGCTCCTTCATGTTCCTACCACCAGTTGCGTCATCCCCATGGAGGCAGAGAAGGAGGATCAGGGAACACTTCTGGTTTGATTGGGTTTTTTTTAAGATGATAAGAGCGTAAAACTTTACCTAAACTAGTCCCAGGTGAAGTAAGATATTCAGGAACATTAGTTAGTGTGAAATAGTTCCTAGAAAACAACATCCTACTCCTTTAGGAAATGGGCGTCGCATAGGCACTTGAGCATGGGTACATTTTCTTTACTGCTGACACATGCATGCCTTCCCCATCAGCCAAATGTTCACGGTGAATCAGATCATCTGAAGCATAATGTTCCCTTAATGGTCAAGCCTCAAATCCAGCTAGGCCCTCATCAGCACTGATACCAAAGATCTCTCTAGTATTTGTTGGGTCATGCCTTCATTGCATTTATAGGGAACCTACTGGGGGCCAAGCACCACGTGCTAAATAGGCTCTGGAAATATAATGAAGAATCAAATGAGGTCTGACTTCCACCTTAAACCTTCTGTGATCTTTGTTTTGAGCAGAAAGAAGATAGTTCAGATTCTCAGGTATCCAAGCTAAGAGAGAAACTACAGCTGATCAGTGCTTTCACAAACAAACCTGAGAGCAACAGGCCTCCAGAGACCGCCAATGAAGGTGAGATATTCAGGGCTGGCTTCTGAATATTTCACGCAGGCTTGGGCAGCTTGCCTCCCACACTGGGAGTGGGGAAAGGTGTTCCAGCAGGACTGATCGAACTGAGTGATGCCTGAGCGCACTGAGATGAAGCTGATACACTTTGCTTTCATTTAGAAAAAGCCCATTTTGTACATGATTTGTACTCCAGTCTATTAAGGGAAGAATGGGTAATGTTTGGCTGGAAATAGACTTCTCCATGCTGTCTGCATCCAATTATAGGCAAAAATGTTACTCTCATATTGTATATTAAACCAGCCCTAAATGTTGTTTATGGGCATCTTTTCATTTCTGTAAGTGCATAAAATTTACTTAAAAATAAATATTAGTTCTTGTGAAAAACCATTAACAAATAATCATGGTATTATTGGGTTGGAAGGGCCCTTGGCTTTAGATAGGGACACCTAACCAATATTAGCAGATGCATCAACCTCCACTGGTTTAAGCTCTGTGAAGACGTAACCAAGGCATAACCACGGCACTGGACTGCATTGGCTTTGACCCCTGCCCCCTACAAGTATTTTTCATTTGGGGAAAACAATACAACCTTTCTTATTCTTTTTTGGGTGGGAGACAGACTACAACAGGAGGCCTTATAGTACATAATCGTGTGGTAGCACTCTTTCAGCACCAGCTGGTCAAAGAGCACTTACCCCCACATCAGGCTTATAGCATGGCTCCTAGGATGTCAGATATCCAATGCTGTCCTCACTTGCGACTTAAACTCTTACCAGCTAAACAGGTAAAATGCTAACTTATACATAAGATCTTCCAGTGGGACCACAGCTTCAAACCTTAATGTTATCTACTACTGATTGATCTTCCCTTACCCGCAAAACATATCTCAATCCAAGCCTTTAACCTCACATTAGTCACTCTGTTACTTAATTCTCAGCTGTTTCTCTTAAATTAAGTATGTATACAATTGCCCTAAAAGGTGACCTTCAATACTGGTTTAGTTTGGTGTCAGATTTGATAATACTAAAATTGTATGTGTTTGTTACAGAGCAAGTACAGAGTTTCACATCAAAGCCATCAGCATTGCCAAAATTTCCACGATCTTTTGGAGACCAGGTTGAGAAAGCTGTCCAGCTAAGACCTGTCTCCCTGCCAGGAATTTCAAGCATCAAAGGTAAAGTTTTATACCATGAGGTAATTGGGGAAATGTTCAGAGTTACAACTTTTTAATATTTTTTAACTTTTAAGAAAAAGAGTTGTATCTAACATTTATTGAGCTCTTCCTATGGGCCAGATACTTGATATGCATTTTATCATGTAATCCTGAGAACATCAATATTCATGTATTATACCCATTTTACTGAGAGGGAAACTGCCTAAGTCCACACAGCACATAATTGGTTGAGGTAAAATTCATACCAAGGCAGTATGACACCAAAGTTTGCACTCTTAACCAATGTACTGTGTTATCTCTCTATTAATGTTTTTTAGAGTCTTTGTTCATTCACTGTGTGCCTAATTAGACCCAGTGCTAAGCAATGAGAAAACCGTATAAGATCCAATCTCACTTTCCTCGTGGATGTCACAGTCTAGTGGAGAAGGCACACTAGTGGAGATTAGCAACATAAAGTAAAAAGTTGATTGTATTTGTCAGGGGCCTCCAAAAATGAGAGGTCCTTTGGCTGAAAATCAGCAAGATAAACATTGGTAGGAAAGATATGATTCACAGAAAAATGTTTGCCTCGCTTCCAACAATGTGTCTTCTCGCCCTCCTTGTGATGTTTAGAGACTCTTGATATTGCCTGGAAAGTCACCCCATTCCTGGCCACCTACCTCTGCCTGACTCTCTACCTCAGCTTAGGTATCATTCCACCAGGAAACATTTCCTTACCTCCTGGGTCTGGATTAGATTCCTCCTGAGTCTGTACTCTTACAGTATTTCGTGTTTGCCCTTGTTTAGCATGTGTCACTCTCTTCTAATTTCCTGGGGAGATAGAAAATTTAACTTCACTCCCAGCCTCTAGCAAGTGCCCGGTACATGTGAATATTTGTTAAGTGAATGAGTTATCTGCAGGCTGTAGAAGATTTAAATTTATATTGCCATTTAAATGCATTTACTGTTTTTCCCTATCCTCAATTTTTTCTTTCTATTTTCTGGAGGAAGCGACAGAGTATTGGGTTGTGTTTATTGGCAACACAGTTGCCTCCTCTGACTCTCCATTGTCACATCAAGAATTGATGAGAAAGAATGGAAGACAGACTGTGAGAGAAGATTAAGAAATAGCCATGTTAACATTTGTAGTTCAGTCCCCAACATGGGCCTTATACACTTTTGAATGATTACACTTTGAAATTACCTGAAACAGCAATCAGATTTTTATTCAAATACTGCTGCCAAGTGCATTTAGCACATTTTATAAATTCATGCCCCATATACACACAAAAAACATTTTCCAGCTAGCCACTTGGTGGCAGCCTTTGGGAACAAGCCTCCCACCTGCTTTTCTGGCTCTCAGAGAACTCTTGAGACTTATTGGCTGCTTTGGCCAGGGCTGTCTTAGGAGTAAAAGTAGGGCGCTATTCAGAGGCTTGTCTACAAAACTTCTGGCTGGACTGTACCTTGTACTCTATGCCCTCTTACCTTCAGCCATTTCCATTCTTCCTAAGTAGCAAACAGCAGGAGGCCTTTGAATCTAGGTGTGGAGTTGAATAAATGAAGAAAGGAAAGGAATTTAGGAAGATTTTTAAAGAAACATGTCTCATTGACCATATTCTGGTATTAGAGACTAAATCTACTAAGTCGTTCTGTGGGGACACAATTAAGTCCTTTTTAAATGTTATGTAAATAATTAGCTCTCCTAAGTATTTATTATGGGGCCCTTGAGAAAATACCAGGAGAGACTGTTGGTAGAAATTCTCCAATCCTATTGGCTTAAATAATATCTTAGAAATAAAAAAGAAGATACAGAACAGCTGGTGGTATTGCTCTCTCTCTTAGCTGAGGAAAAAGATAGCTAGCTAGCCTGGCTGCCTCCCTCTATATTTATATAGCTTTGAAGAGATACAGTCCTCTGGTTCTTTTTTTTTTTTTAAGTTAAGATATAATTCACCTACGATAATAGTCACGCTTTTAAAATGTATAATTCAGTGGTTTTTAGTATATTCACAAGGTTGTGCAACCATTACCACTATCTAATTCCAGAACATTTTTATCATCCCCAAAAGAAACCCTGTATCCATTAAGCAGTCACTCCCTATTTCCCCTTCCCCTATTCCCCGGCAACCACTAATCTCTCAACCACTGTCTCTTTGGATTTGCCTATTCTGGGTGTTTCATATAAATGGAATCATGCAACACGTGGCCTCATGTGTGCTGCTTTCTTTCAGTATGCTTTCATTTAGCATAATGTTTTCAAGATCCACCCTTGTCGTAGCGTGTAGCAGGATTTCATTCCTTTTATAGCTGAATAATATTCTGTTGTATGGATATACTACATTTTGTTTATTTCTTCATCAGTTGATGGATATTTGGCTTGTTTTGGCTGTTTGGCTATTAGGAATAATACAGCTATGAGTCTTCGTGTATAAGTTTTTGTGTGGATATATGTTTTCATTTTTCTTGAGTATATACTTAGGAATGGAATTGCTGGGTCATATGATAGCTCTGTTTAACTGACAATATGCCGTAGTCAGTTTTATAGGCTCAGCTCCTATCAAGCGGTTCTTTAGGCCTCTACAATCCTTTTCACCCCTTCAACATAAGAATACAGTCTGGAAAATTTAAAAGGTAGGCCCTGGGCAAACAGAAAGCCAGTCCATTAATTTCTCTTGTGATTCTCTGTCACTGCTTCTGTTTTGGAAGGATAGTGCCATACGTTATTCCTCTCATTCTTAAAGGATTAAGAATTAGTCTTTCTTATTTAGTGAGATCCTAAACTTTACCTTTTGGAAACAAAGTTTACAAAAGTAGCTTTTTAAAATTCAGTTGAGACTAGTTTTTTAACTGTTAACTAAATTTAGCTATATGTATAGACATATATATTTTTTGTAATTCCTTCTTAACAGATCTCCAGGATTTATTCCACAAGAATGACCAGGACGTGGATGGGAAGCTGACCTACCAAGAAATCTCTAACTCCTTAAGTTCTGCTGTGCCAGAACCAGAGAGCTTGAGAGCATATGATTCCGATGGAGATGGAAGATACTCATTCCTGGAGCTAAGAGTAGCTTTAGGTGTCTAGCTTCATCAGGCATATTTTAGAAATTGATATATACCCTGGACTACCTAATATCTACTCACCTAACGAAAACAACCCTTTTACTTACCCATCAGTTCTCCAGACTACTATAGCAGACACATTGCCACCTTTTAACTTGTTTGAAAAAGCTATATAAAAGTTATTTTTTTAAAAAAGAAGACCATTTTATGTAGAATATGATATTCAGAAATCTCTAATTTCCTGACACCAAGAAGATCTTAATTTTAAAATTGCCGGAAAAAAAGTCAAGCCCTCTTTTTTTCTCTTTTCCTTTTTTTGAGGGGAGGAGACCTTATCTTTTAAAACTGGAAAATGTGTATATAGAGAGAATAAGCCACCTTTTATATTTCACATAAATTTGCCTTAAATTAGCTGCACTTTATACAGAGTCAGAAAATGTGTTTCCTTTAAAAGTTAGACCTTTTCTGTTTGTAAATATTTAAAATGAAAGAAACAATTGTGCATAATTGTGGGAAATAGAATGGTTTGAAACAGGATGTGAACAAATGACTTGTTATTAAAAATCACTAATCTGAGGTGGTAGCAGCTGAAACTCTGTCCACTCCTCCCTAAGGCATCTCCTTTAGGTGCTGCCAGGGGGTTTGGCCTGGTGGCTGGGGGAATAGATTTAGAGAGTGGACCCAGTGGGGACAGTGTCCTCTCCAGGCTCAGGAAAGTAAAATTCTGGCTCTTTGTCCCTTCTCCTTAGCTAATCCCAACCTGTGAACCAGAGAAGTCTTGTCGGGGATTTTTTTCTCGTTTTTAATCCTATTTTAGGGTTTATGAGCATACAAAGTTACCTAGCAGGGAGCTATATTTCCCCCCTGAGTGAGCTACGTTATCTTCCCCGCCCACCCACTCAAGTCTATCTTAAAGCTGTAGCTGATTTCCACCTCTGATACTGTCTTCATTCTGAATGACAGAGCTGAAGACCCTCGGTCACTGTTAGCCTGGCTACCTAGGAGCTTTAGAGGAGAGCTATGCCTCTAACTTTGACCCAGGAAACTCCTTGAGACTTTACCTGGAGGCTAACCAAGAATCTAATGTATCCCTCTTTTGGCTAAGGCCAGAAAGGTTGGGAAATGAAACACAGGAAACCATATTAGGTTTCCTTACAATTACTAGCCCAGGAGTAGCTAGAGGCTTTCTGTCCAGAGGATGCCAGACGATAGCGGGCAGGCTTGGAGCCGGGGGCTTCATGTGATGGTAGGAAGTTTTTTCAAATCTCATATAAGCAAGTGCAATACTTCTTCCTTTAAACACTTCTGTAGGCCTGGTACTAAAGGTCCCTGGACTGGAAGGAATTATACCTCCATGTCACCTATGTGTGTGCTGTGTTGCTGTTAGAAGCAGTGTTGGGGCATCACAAAAGGAAAAAACTTTGCAAGACTTAACTGTGCTGGAGGCCAAGTCAGGGAGAAACCAGAGAAGCTTTCATGGCACAGACTTCTTTAGTAGAGCTCATTTACATTTTAACTTTTCCCAAGTTGTCCTGTTAGCCACAAATGCAGTTGAGCACCCTTAAATATTTAAGGGCTGGTGTTTTTCTTTATATCATGTTCAGCTTGGTGTTGGCTAAGCTTTTAGAAGCTTTTTTTCCTAGAAGTATTAAAATTTAATTAAAGCAAGATGAAGTCTTTTCCCATGAATGTGTCTGCTTACCTCATTATGGCTTATGCTTCTCTTTCTTTTAAAAAGAAAATTTCCCAGCCCACCTGAGCTTTCTCTTTCTTGGAAAGGTTAACATATAGTGTAAAATTAACCTGGCACTTTAGGTAACTTGAAGATAACTCTTACTCTTCTGGCTGCCTTCCATGCCCCTCCTTTTTTTAATATATATGCCCTTACAGATTTTGTAACAACCAAATAAAATTCTAGCAATAAATTGAATTATACTGCTATATTTGTATATACTGTACCATAAATAGTATGTCTGTACCTGGAAGGTATTTTTTTGAGAACTGATTTATATGAAATATACTTGAGGGTAATGTAGCTTGTCCTTTTTACTTTCAAATTCTTATTCATAGGCAGATACTTTGAGAACACCTTAACTCTTTGTTGTATGTACTTTTCTTTTGCTTCAGACATCTACACATGGAGAAGGCAGTTTTGTTCTTTGTTATCTGTTCTTCCCACCTCGAGCTTGTCTGGCTAGCCTCATCCCTGAGCCAGCTGTATTAGCACCATCCTTTCCCCTTCCCAAATTTGGCAGAGGTGTTCATGCTACACTCTTAGACTGGTGAATACCTTGTCATACTGCCTAAGAAAGTATCCCATGTCCCAGGCAGAGCAAGGGCATCTTGAACTCCTTGGTTCTAAGTTGAGCAGACTCGTTGGCTTAAGAAAAGAACTCCATAAGCCTATTATCCAGTGTTAATTTGGGATCTTTATTTGTATGTGGCTTGACTTACCCAACCTGTGACTTGAGCTGTAGTCAAGCCTCACCTGCCACATCTCAGCTCTAAGAGGGAGGTTGAGTCGTGGCGGTGAGTTTGATTTTGGTTTTCATTTCAGATACTTTTACTTTTTCACTTTGGCAGCTCCTGCTGCTGCTTTCCTAAGTTATCCCAATCACTGCTTCTGGGTCCTTTTTTCTTTTGCCTTGTACTGTTATACTGTTTACTTAAAGAGCCTCTTCATAAATCAGAGAAGCAAAAAGGAGAAGAACCAAAAGAAGAGAGAACCTGGTTTAGGGATGACTAGTGTCATCTTAAGGGCAGAGAAGGGCCTGGCACTTAGGAATATGTCTGATACAGCAACACCGAAGAGTGGACGCCCTTCATCTGCTACCGGTTACCGTCTCTTCCATTGGCGCTTCCTCACTTTACGTGGCTGGACTTAACCCAGTCAGCCCCCCTCATTGGTCTTGCTGGTCACAGTTGAAGATTTTGACTGTGATGGGCTCACACTCCTAATGACCTGCTGTTGAGTTGTTTTTAGTGACAGCTTTTGTTTGCTACACACCTCATTGGCTTGCTTGCCAACACCAGCTAGATGTGGTTTCTCCTCTCATATCCAAACCAGAACACATTTGGGTATTCCTGAGATTTTACAGAGCGTGTATTGTTTGTTATACGAACCTAAGCTACCTTGTTGTTTTCTCATATTAAGAAATGTAAATCTACTTTGCTTTAGTGGAGCTATTTTGGTAATGTATAAGCAATTTTGGTTCTATTTAGGGAGTGAATTCAAGGTTTCCATGACTTGATTTGAGCTTTGCTTAGTTCATATCAGTAATACAGACATTTTAATTTATCTAAATAAAACATTTTCTTTTTCTCCCACTGTGTCTGTGACTAAGAGCTCCCCGCCCCCACCATTACTAAGGAAAAAAAACTTATCTGCTTTGATCCATATTTTTATGGATTCCTTCCTCCTTTTGAAAGCAGGGACTAACAGGTGGTGGGCACAAAGCAATGTTGAAGAATGTGCCTGAAGAACCACGGGCTTTGGCCTGAAGAAGTGAAGGCCGTTTCTCTGGCATCTGCAGGGTGGGAGGGGGCAGGCTGAGGGAAGAGTGAGCCCCTGCCCCTTATCAGTCAAGCTCCACTTAGGCATGCTATGTATTTTGAGATTCAGTATAAGAGCATGTTTACAAGAAATGTTCCACTGCATTTTAAAAAACAAAAAAGCTTGAAGTCCATTGCAAGAGGAGTCCTTTGGGTGCTGGGGCTTAGCTCTACCTGTTTGCTAGATTCTGGGATTACACACACACACAATTTGGGTGGCCTTTCCTTTCAGGGACGACTATACATAAAGCTTACTCATCTACCTATGGTAAGATGATTTCCTCATTCCTCACATTTCCAAAGTAAAAGAGAAAAATTTATATCCTGGGGCAGACCTGGACTTTATCTTTAAACTAGAACCAAATAGCCACTATTATCTTTGTCTTTCCTTTTAGGATTGTTTCCAGAAGGTACAAAAATTAATACTCCCATATAGTGTATCTTAACTTGGAGGGGCCATGAATCCCTTTGGTGAAGATTTTAAAAACTGGATCTATTTCGGAGTAATTAAAGGGTGTTCACTGACCATCCCTTCCCCAAAGCCAATCTGTGGAGCAAGTTAATTACACCCTACACACACACACACACACACACAATCTTGCCAAGCGTTTCCTAGCAAGACTTATCATTAGGGAAGGGACACCATGGTGTATGGTGGGGAGATCAGGAACTTTGAAGCCAGGCAGACATAAATTTGAGAACTAGCTCTGTAAAATAAAAACAATATGGCAAATGCCCTTGGAACCTTGTCTCATCGTCTGTAAGAGGGGGATGGTGATAGCCATTTGGCAACTTTCTTGTTAGTGTTAGGAGTAATGTACAGAGACAACCACGTAAGAACTCAATACGTCAACAAAGATGTTAACAAAGAACGTGATTCAGCCAGCAGTGCAGCGTGGCTCATGGGTCTCATGATGACTTGTTTTGCCTGCAACATGGCCACTATGAATCGCCATAGTTCATGCACCCTCAGCAGCTATCACTCTTGTAGCAGCTGTGCTCAACATCCCACAGAAGGGCAGTGCCTTTGGGTACCTAGCCCAGGGTCTGGCACATGTTTTTGGTCTTAAACTCTAGACAGAGAGATGTTGAGCCCATCACGAGTACTGGTTCAGTGTGTCTCCCCACAGCCAACCCTCCAGTTCTCACTTGTGACTCGGCAACCTTCAGCTTCGTTTGGAAAGTGCCCCCATCAAATGGGAGGAACATTTGCCCTGCTAACAACAAATGAGACACAAGGAAACCTTGAACTTTTTTAATCTTTAATGATGTGACATCCAGATGGGCCCTGGCCTCTGTATCAATACCACCATCCTGAGGTTAACTCCATTTCCTGTTCTGCCCCTGATACCTCCAGCTCCCACCTTCAGTGAGAGGAGGCTACAATTCTGAAGCAAAAGGCTTGGCATTGAAGCAGTGGTCCCCAAGGGCCAGTGTGGGAAGGGAATAGAAGTAGGCGTTGCCTTCAGGACAGGTGGCCAAAGGGTAGGAGGCCGAGTGATTCAGCATTGGGGGTATATGGCACAGAGAAAAGTCAAAGGGAAGCTCCTGAAAGATGAGAATTGGGAATGGAGAGCTGGCCTGGGGCTGCAGCATTGGGGAAGGTAGGAGCTGCTGTGGGCCCACCTGCAATTCAGGTTGCAGGGGAACACGGGCCTCCACCTTGGGGCTGCTGCCTTGAGCTGCATAGCTCCCACTCTCGGAGATGTCCAACTCCCACAGAGGAGCTGAATTCTGGACCTCAGTCTCAGTCTTGATGACAGCAGGGGGAGGGCCTGTGTTAATGGCTGCATTCATGCCATAGTGCCGTCTCTTGTTGATCCAGTACAACAGCGGGCTGTAGGTGAACGCAGTGGTTCTCATCACCTCCACCCACTCCTGGGCACGTTCTTCCCGCCGCAAGTTCTTCCTCCAGTGCAGAAGGAGAATGAAGCCGCCGGTTGCCACAGAACACAGTCCCAGGAATCCAAAGTACAATGAAAGCCACACTAAGGCAATAAGAAAGAAAAAGAGGCAAACTGGCTGATAGCCCTAGCTTGAGGCCTGAGCTGTTTCTCATTCCTCTCCTTAACCCATTCATCAATCATTCCATCCACTTAACCACTCTCTCCATTCCTTCCTTCCCTCCTCGTTGACTTGCCTTGTCATTCTCTTATTCAGTCAAAGCTAGATTTCCAGGGAGCTTAAGAGGCCACCTTTTGCCCTTTGCAGATAAGGAAAGCAAGGTCTAGAGAGGGGATGACCTGCCCCGGCTTAGTCAGGCCTCTGGTTCCCAACCCTGGACACATCCAATCTATCAGATTGAGAAGCCTCACTCAAGGCAAGATCCATCAAGGAAGTAAAAGTTTACCAGTTGACAGGGACACCAATGTCCCATCCCATTCCACTACAACCCCTAACCATCCAGCTGTGATGGTCCTGAGGTATTCATAGTGCCCCTTTGGTTGGGCAGAAAGACATGGTCTCTGCCCGCAAGGAATCCTTAGTTTTCTAGAGGAAACCATATCCTAACTGCTTAGCAACCTCTATGCGAGCAGCCACCACCCCATCCAGGTAAAAGCTCTTCCCTGAGTATCTGCCCCCTACCTAAGGGCGCAAAGCAATGGGCAGGGATTGGTGGGACATTTACCTCCAGGGAGGCTCATGTCCTCCTGTTGGGAATCCATAAGGCTGAGCTTCGGTACCCAACTGATGGCTCTGGGGAGAGGGAGCTCAATTATCTATCTGTCCAGCCAATAGGAGTCCCCAGAATGCCCAGGCCCATTGTTCCCTAAAGGCAAAGTCACTGGGTTCTGAGCCTTGAGTATTCCAGGGGCAGTGATTGTGAAGTCTTAGGTTAATGGAAGGAAGGGACTCCATCCAATGGTGTCTCATGGGCATAGTGTATCTCTACTGCTTCTATCAGGGACTGACCCACCCACTGAATTGTCTGCCCCTACCCCGTCATGGTGAACCCACAGAAAAGCCCCAAGGAAAGGGCTCTAGGTCCCTCAGGGCTTATTTCTGTTGCTGAACTTTAAGGAATGGTTGATGGATACCTGGCCCCAGTGGCGAGTGGGAGCACACACAGCTTTGGGCAGCCCTGCCCTCAAGACATCTATGACCAAGTTGTCAGGAGAAAACCTGCTCAAGAGAACTAAGTGATCAACCCCAACTCCCTCGGCTCTTACAATCTCCCTTTTGTTTCATTACCTTCCTTCAGCAAGTGCTGGCAAGTGTATCCTGGGCATCAAGTCCTGTAGGAGCTCCCTACCATCTGGCCCTACATCTCTTTCCAGCCTCACCTTCCTCCCCATCCTTCACACACTTTCCCTTCTGACCAGGCCAGACTCCTTAACAGACCCTGCTTGTTCACATCTCTGGAGTTTTGCTCACACTACTTTTCCACCTAGGAGTGCCCCTCCCACTTTTCCCCCCAGGGAACACCTGCTTATTCTTCAAGGTTCAGCTCAACCTCCTACTCTGTGACAGTTGTTTCAACCTGTCAACTTGTCAAACAAGCAGTTGTTTCAGTTGGCTTCCCAGAATCACATCATCTCCAGTTTGAAGGGACTTTGAGCGTTGTCCAGTCCAACTCCCATGAGATGCTTGAACCCTGGAGGTAGATCTCCCCTACCTGGCAACCAATCCCTGGGATGCGACTGGGTCAGGGACTGCTCACACCTCCTGAGGCAGCTCCATCCATTTATGGGCAGCTCAGTGAGAAAGCCCATCCTTAATTAAGCCCAAGTCAGCCTCCCTGTAGGTTGCACCCCCGGGGCTAGCCCAGCTTCTTGGCATCATTTAATTACTTCCCTCTTTGTGGTCCCCCAGCATGTGACTTGGGGCCCTATTTAGTACAGATTTTTCTCCTGATTCTACTTACCCTTAGCTCTCCTCCCACCTCTCTGGCTCCTGCTTTCCAGTCTGCTTTGCTGGTTTCTCCTATTTTCCCCCATCTCTAAATGTTTGTTTTGGTTTTGGTTTTTTTTTTAACATTGGCACCTGAGCTAACAACTGTTGCCAATCTTATTTTTTTTTGTTTTGTTTTGTTTTGTTTGTTCTTCTCCCCAAAGCCCCCCAGTACATAGTTGTAGATTCTAGTTGTGAGTGCCTCTGGTTGTGCTATATGGGACGCCGCCTCAGCGTGGCCTGATAAGTGGTGCCATGTCCACACTCAGGATCAGAACTGGTGAAACCCTGGGCCGCAAAAGCGGAGCGCCTGAAGTTAATAACTATTCAGCCATGGGTCCGGCCCCTCTAAATGTTAATAATGTGCCCTAGAGCTCGGACCTCAGCCCTCTATCTACAGTCATCCCCTCAGTGATCTCATCCAGACTCATAGCTTTAAATATCATATATATACTAACAACTCACAACTTTTTATCTCTGTCCCAGACTACTCCTAAGAACTTTAGACTCATTCACCCAACAGCCTGGCTGACATCCCTACTTGCCAGTCTATTAGCTCAAACTAACACATCCAAAACCAAACTCCTGATCATCCATCCTCCGAAAGCTTCTCCAGCCTTCCTCCTCTCAGAAAATGGCAACTCTATCCTTCCAGTTGTTCAGGCCAAAAGCCTGTAAGTCATCCCTGACTCCTTTCATTCCCTCTCACACCCACATTCACTCCATTAGCAGAATCTTTAGGCTTTGCTTTCAAAACATACCCAGAATCTGACCACTTTCCGATCACTCTCACTTTATTCTAAGCACCACCATCCCTCACTTGGATTATTGGTCTCACTGTAGAGTGGCAAACCATCCCAGTTTGCCTGGAACTGAGAAGGTTTCCAGGACATAGGACCTTCAGTGCTAAAACCAAGAAAGTCCCAGGTAAACCAGGACAAATTGGTCACCTTGGGAGAGCTTCCATCCTTGCCCCTCATGCCCTATATTCCACCAGCGGCCAGAATGATCCTTTTTAAAAGTAGATCATGTTACTTCTCTGCTCAAAACTTACAGCGACGTCTCATCTCACTCAGATTTAAAACCCAACTCCTTAACCAAGACCTACAAAACCCTGAGTGATGTAACTGCGCCTCTCCATACCTCCCTCACACCATAACCTCCTTGCCGTTCCACTAGCGGGGCCAGCATGCTCCCGCATCAGGGCTTTAGCACTTGCTGTTCCCTCTATCTGGAAGGCTCTTCCCCCAGATATCCATACAGATCACTCCCTCACTTCCTGCAGGTCTCTGCTCAAGTGCCTCCTTACTTCTGTCTGTCTTAGCCTCCTTTGTTTTTTCTTCATAGCACATACCATCACCTAACATTATATATTTATTTATTGTCTGTCTCACTCCACTAGAATGTAAGCTCCATGAATTAATGTCAACAAGGAAATAAATACCTAAGAATTTCAGACAGTCATAACTGATATGGAGAGAATAAAATAAGGTAATGGGATAAAGGATATAAAGGGATGTGAGGTACATCAAGAAAAGTCCCTTTGAGGTGCCGACTTGTAAAGTGAGCCCTAAATGAGGAGGAGGCAGCCACATGCAGGTCCAAGCGAGAGGATCAGCCAGTGCAAGGATCCTGAGGTAAGTACAGGCCAGCACCCTCAAAGGACTTACTAATTTCAGCGTCCACCACACTACTGCCAGCACAGTCCAGGGCTCCGGGCCCATCTCCATGATGGTAGGTTGGACTGAGCAGAGTTGAAGGCTCTGTCCCTGCCCCTGAGGGGTCCACTATTCAGGAGGGGTTTCTATCAGGTAAGATGCATACAGGAAGGATTTCCACGAAGGCAAACTGATCAGTCCCAGGCAGAGGGCATGCTCCAGGCCTGGCCCTGTCCTAGGAGCAGGTGAGACACAGAGATGTTGATGTCACTGTCCCTGACCCCAGGAGCTCACACCCTTTTCAGGGGATTGAAGAAGATGGCGGCATCGGGTGGAGAGAGAGGAAGGACAGAGCATTGCGGGGATCAAGAATAAAGACTTGTCAAGGACAAATCGAGGTGTCCCTTTGGGGAGGAGAGTAGTTCAGTTCAGCTGGAGCTAAAGGTGGATGTCAGGAAGCAGAGAGAGACAAGGCTTTAGAGGGAGCCGGCATCTTAAAAGAGTTCAGCCCTCGGGCAGAACTAGGACAGGTCTCTTCATGACTCTCAGCCTCAGTTTCCTAATCTGTAAAATGAGGGGAAAAAACCTGCCTCACAGGGTGTGAAGCCGATAGTGTCCCGCACCGAGAAACGCTCAGTAAAGAAAGGCTGCTACTGTGAACATAGCTGATGAAAGGGCCTTCGATGCTGAAAGACGAGCGCAGAGTGTGCAGAGTTTAAAAGGGAGCAAGCCCCGCGAGGACCAGTAGGTCCGAGAGGCTTTCAAGAGGCCACTTGGAGCGCAGAGGCTGCTGGTCCCGAGTAGGAGGGCGTGAACCTGGGCAGGCTCGGGGAGGAGGCGGGCAGCGGCACACCCAGCGGCGGAGCGCGCGGGGGCGGGGCCGGGGCCGGCGCAGCAGCCCCCTCCTCCCCGCCCCACCTTTCCCCGGCGCCCGGAACCTTGGGGGCGCGGAACCTCGGTGCCGGAGCGCGGGCGCGGCGGAGCCGGAGCGTGATGCAGCGGGCGCGCGGGCTGCGGGCCGAGGCCGACGCGCCCGAGGAGGAAGCGGAGGAGGCGGCGGAGGAGGAGGAGGCCATGGCGGCCGTGGCGGCGGCGGCGGGCGGCGCGGGCGCGGCCGTCCTGCAGGTGGCCGGCCTCTACTGGGGGCTGTGCGCCGTGCGCAGCCGCGCCCTGGGCCTGGGGCTCGTGTGCCCCGCGCAGCTGCGCGTGTTCCCGGTGCGCCGCGGCTCGGGCGGGCCCGCGGGGGGCGCCGACGGCAGCCGGGCCGGGGCCGAGCTCGAGGCCAACCCCTTCTACGACCGCTACCGCGACAAGATCCAGCAGCTGCGCAGGTGCGGCCCGGCTGGCGGCGGGCGGGAGCGGGCGGCGCGCCTTGTGGTGTCTCGGGCGCTTTCCGTGCTGCCCACTGTCCGGCGAGGCGGGCGCCGTTTGTGTCCCCGCGCTGCAGGTGATGTCTGTAGGCCCAGAGAGGCAGGCCCCTTGGCTAAGATCACACAGCTAGTGTCCGAGCTGAGAGTCTCTGCAGAGCTCTGGCGCTTTCCCGGCTGTCTGTCTTTGTGCTTTAGTTCTCCAAACGCTGAGGTGGACCCTCAGGACAGCCCTTATGAAGCAGGCAGCTCCAAGAGACCTGGGCTTGTTATACAAATGGGAAAATGGAGCCTTCCAGAGAAGGGACTTCACTTGCTCACGGTCAAATATTGAGTCAGCCGAGGCCTGGCCTGGAACTCGGGTACCCAGGCTCCTAGCTACAGTCGTGACTGCAAGGAAAGGAGATTGGGGTGGGAGCAGGGCATCAAAGACTGACAGTGTCAAAGCTGGATCGTCAGTTGCATCCTTGATTTAAGATGAGGAAACTGAGGGTCAGAGAGAGTAAAAGACCTGCCAAAGGTCACACTGCTGGTTGGGATCCATCCGACTTGGAATCCGAGTTCCTAACACCACCCCTCAGCTTCCAGAGGGAAGGACCTGGAGATTAGAGGGAGTTGAGGTGGATGTAAGGGACCATGGGAATGTCTGAAGAGTTCAAGTGGAAAGAGCTGAAGGAGACCAAAGGTGAAAATTAAAGGGCTTGGGTGAGAATTTGGCAGGGTAGGCAGGCAGTTGTCTTATGAAAGGAAACCAGAAGTGCGTACTGTAACTTCTTTTCGAGTTCTGTCTCTTCGCTACTTCCACACCTTAATTTACTCCTCCATCAGCTTTGCCTGGACTCCTGTGGTCCTCCAGCTAGTCTTCCCACTTCCGGTCTTGGACCCCTCCACCCACAATCATCCCACTGCTACTATAGTGATCTTTCGTCTCTTTCTGAAAGAATAACAGAATAAATGAATGACTATTTTTGCTCTCCTTCCAACTGCATTCAGATATACTTGAGTATTTGTCATCTTAAAAACCTTTCCTTGGCCTTCATCCCTCTTCAGGCTTTTCTCGTTGATCCCTTTCACAGACAAGCATCTCAGAGTTGTCTACTCATCTTCTGAATACTTGACAGCTGCCATTCATCCTTACTCATGAGCAAATGAGTGACTGGTTTTACTCTCCTTCCCTTCTAGATCATTCCTATCAGCATTTACACATGCTGCTACCTCCTGAAGAGTGAGCTTTCCAAGGCACCCCACTGACCTCTGGATAATGTCCATATTCCATAGTGTTCCACACAGGCGTTGAGTCTTGCTTCTCTAGCTTTGCCTATTACCAGAACTTTCTTGGGTTGAGGGAGGATGTTCCAGATAGGGGCAGCAGCAGCAGCAGCAGCCAAGGTACAGAGGCATGAAACCACCTCAACCATTTGGGAATGTTTGAGCAAATTTTCATGATCATCCCTGTAGCCCTTTAATGTACTTATTTACATGTCTGTCCCTCCCACTAGATAGTAAGCTCCTTGAGGTAGGCCCTCTGGCTTGTTTACTTTTGTATCCCCAGAGTCCAGCAAGGTAGCCATCAGGCAGGAGACAGCAAGAAAAGTTTGCTAAATGAATGAAAAGGAGAAGGGAAAGGGTAAGTCCTAGAAGAAGCTGAGTGAGAGAAGAGTTGGGGAGGTGAGAGGGAAAGCTGTGTGGATACAAAAAAAGAAAAGAGCATGAGGTTGAGGTAGATGAAAAGGGAGATTCGAAAGCAGGACCAAAAAAGGGTCAGTTAGGGGAAGATGCAAAACAGGGCCTGGACTTCGGGCCCAGGACCAAACAGGTAGGTTATCATGAGATATTTTTAAAGGCATTACAGTCCTGATTGGTTCCTGCTGGGGCATACGCACTAAAAGCTGAGCTCTTGAGCACCGGCAGCAAGTTCGGTGTGAACCAACAGCAGGACAAGGCTCTGTCCGCTGCTGACCCCATTCCAGTCCAGTGTCTGGGGTTTTGCATCACCTCTCATCACCAAGGAGCTGGAGTCCCTGTATAATGTCTTCACCAAAGTGTACATTGTGTTGGTGGGTTGGGAGGATTTGAGCTAGTTTCAGGCCCACTCTATCTAGAGTGTGGACAAACGAGAGTGTGCAGAGAGCAGGTGCGCAGTGAGGAAAGAGTCACCAATCACATATATGGAAAGGAGCCAAGAAAACTAAGGAAATTTAACCTAGAGAAGAGAAATCTAGGGGGTGACTTAATAATGATTTTCAGGTGCTCGTATAAAAGGAATTAGACATTTTCTCTTGTTCCTGAGGGTGAAAGATACAAAGGGATAAATTTAAGCTCAGAGAATTTTAATAATAAAAGATGTCCAAGGTGAGAATGCACAGACTCCACTGCCCAGGCCGCCCCTCGCTCTCTCTGTCCAGTCTCCATGACAGGCCCAGGTGTGGCTGTAAACATTGGCAGCACTGACCCTGGTCCTGGCGCTAGCAGCCCTGGCTGGGCAGGTGCCACACTCCACCAAGCAGGACTCCTGGAGCAACTCTGTACTGAGGAGCTGGCCTGCTATGGAGGGGAAGAAAAGATCTGTTCACATATGTGGCAGTGAAGGGAGTAGTGTTTGATGTCACCTCCGGAAAGGAGTTTTATGGAAAAGGGGCCCCTACAGAGCCTTGACCAGAAAGGACTCAAGCAGAGAGGTGACCAAGATGTCCTTGGATCCTGCACACCTCACTTGTGACACAACAGGCTTCTTCGCTGAGGAGCTGGAGTCCCTGTATAATGTCTTCACCAAAGTGTACAGAGACAAATATTGCATTGCCAGCTACACAGCCGGAAGAATTCTTAACAAGGGCAGCAGCCCCAACCTGGACTTCAGGCCCGAAGACCAGCCCATTTTGACATAAAGGACAAGTTCTGATGTTCCATCTGCAGGAGCAGATTCTTTGGAGAGAGGGTTAGGGAGCTATTCAGGTGCTAAATCTTCTACAAAATAAGCTGCCTGAAGCCTCTGAATCACCTGCATCTGAATAAACACATGTTCTGCCTGGGTCCGGGGAGAAGAAGATGTCCAAGAATTAGATGTGTTCAAGTAAAAGCTTAATACCTAGTAGGAATGCTGTTGGATTCCTGCCAGAGGAAGTGACTCAGGAAGATGACCTCAAAGTCCCCTTCCCATCTTGAGGATTTGAATTCCAAGTACCCAGAGTGTAAGTGCCTGAGGGACCAAGCTCTTTGTCACCTCTAAGGAATGTCCTGCAGGAGAAAGATACTACACAGGCCCTTGAGGTTTAACAATAGTGGAATAACTGAATTTCTTTTTCCACTTTCTTGATTTCTAGGCCTGTGCTCAGGCCTGATGAACTAAGCGAATCCTTCAGCCTCTAAATGCCTGTGTCCTCTCTCTCGAAGTGAAACATGATGCTTTGTTATTTCCAAATCCAAAAATTCCCAGGTGGTTTAATTTCTGGTTTACCTTTGAGCAGGTCTGACCCAGCTGTTTTTGAGTCCCGACTGGAGAAGCGCATTGAGTTTCGAAAGCAGCCAGTGGGGCACTCCAGGCAAGGTGACTTTATCAAATGTGTGGAACAGAAGGTAAGACCTGCCCCTTGGCTCACCAGTGCTCTAGAGCCCCTCAACTAACCCTTATCCTGGGAGTGGGCTGATTGATGGGTCAGCTGGATGAACTGAGCATAGCCTCTCTCTGTTCAGTTCAGTCTCCACCCATTAATGGTATCCTGCTCCGTCTGGCAAGGTACTGTGGTCATAGTGGAGATAGAGAGGGATGAAAAGAGTAGTACCTGCTCCCAGGAGGTGCAGTCAGGTGGTCAGAGCAAGACACACATGGCGGTGGGCTGTAGAGATCAGGGGGCCAGAAAAGTGCTCAATAGCTATTACTATCCTTAAACAAGAATCAAAGCTGGGGAGAAGCATGTTGAAAGCTGCATATAGGAAAACTTATCTAATGCAGTGCTTTTCAAACTTTGTGACAATGGCCCACATTAAGAAATAGATTTTACATTGCAGTTTAGTTCATACATATGTGTATGATTTAACCGAAACAAAATTTTTGCAAAACAATGCTTATTTTTACTACATGCAGTGCACACTTACTATTTTTCGTCTTTTAAAAAACCTCAGCCACAATCCACTAAATTGATTTCATAACCTATGATTTTAGAAATACTAATCTAGGGTGGTACACAGAACAAATTGGAGTGGGAGAGGCTGAAATCAGGGAGAATATGCAGTAATCCACGTGTGGGCTGCATGGTCCTGAAATAAGGTAGTTACAGTGGAAAATTGGCATTCTACATTGTGTTTTAAAATGAGAGATGTTTATTTTATACTTGGGAAATAATTTTTTTTGCCCTGAGTATCCTAAATTTTAAGAGAATCCACTCAGTCTTTTCATAACTGGTTGAGTTAATTAGAACAAGACCAATAGTCAATGCACTGATCGTCACAAGGTTGGGGAGCAAATTCAACCTCCTGTGACAAACATAGTTTACAACTTTATGTGACCAAACAGCTCTCTACTACAAATATTTTAACAAATGCAATTTCCTATAATAAACATTTATAGTGTCAAGGTTACAAGTCAATAGCTTTTCGAAATATTACTGTATTGTAAACTTTCAGTATTACATGGGAAATCTCTTTGCCCCTTTTTGTAAACAGACTTAGAAATTCAACTTTATGATGACAAGATGCAGAATAAGTGAAGATTTAATTTAAATTATGGCAACACTTGTGTAAATATTCACTTACTGTCTGTCTTGTGTAGCTAGATAGAGGAAGGCTAATGGCTAATGACTCCATTCCCAAAGCCTTCTCTTTTCTTTGAGTCATTGGTTCCCTACCGCATGAGACCCGACGTGCCCTTTTTATAATAAATTTTAATTACACCTTTTCTACCCTGAAATGAAATGTAGACAGTATAACCCACCTACACACATAATTTCAGGAGGAAAAAAGTCAATATAATGCCCTAATGTAATATAGAGGAAAGTATTTTTTTATAAAATACGTATTTTAGTATGTAAATTCTAGGGCACACTATGCTGTGAGACCTTATACAGTCTCAGATGCTTTCCCCTACCTGTGAAATCACCATGAATACAAAAGCAGCAGATGCTGCCTGGTACACAGGTGTCGTGTTGATAGTTGTAAAAACTCCCAAACCATCAGCAGTGTTGTTATCAGTGACCCTCGTGAGACTCCGCAACGTACAGTCTTCTCTCAAGTCATGTTGTAGTTACATTTCTGAAAAATTCAGTGTTTATTAAAACTCTGTTGAAAAAGAAAGAAAGAAAAACAGTTAGTTTCTAGGCCCAAGTAATTATAAAAAGGTTTTTCACCTATAAGGATGTCTGGCTAGACATTGAAAAGTTGTGCAGGATGAAGGAAAATTCTTCATTATATGGAACACATCTGCAAAATTGCAGCTCATTTGGCACCACTGCTACTCCCATAAATGGAGGTGTCACCATCCAATTATTGTGATAACAAAAAAGTCTTCCCCGCAGATTTCCAACGCATCTGTAGGAGAGTAGTGAAGTACCCATTTAAATTTTTTATGAAATGCTCTTGAGACTTGGCACATAGTTTCAACTATAATTTTAATTACTTTATTTCATTGGTTCTAAAGCCCACATTTTTTTTTTTTTACATTTTAACATCTCCAAAATTGTCGTAAAATTGATGTGATAGGAAAGTATTATGTTATTAATTGGCATCATTTTCTGATACATAAAATAATGGTATTTCTTAAGATCAGTAGTGTCTTAAATTAGATTAAATGCAATAAGCTTTTATTTAGAGCTTAAATTTTTTATTTCTCTGAGTGAAAACAGAAACAAAGAATGGATTGGAGGGACATTGTGGGAAAAGAATACACTGGGCTTAGTGATTGAAAGGTGAAGGCAGCTGCATGAATGGAGGATTTTGTTTGTTTTATTTTCACAATACATCTGAAGGTGAGTGGTATGAAAATGAAATCAAGTTTTTCTTTTCTGGACTGTTTATATATGAAGGAAAGACTGCGTTAGGATGCGCCCAATGTGTAGGAGTATGACCAAGAAGACCAGAGTGTATCCAGTAGGTTTTTCTACACCAGGCTTTTGTCTAACTTGTGGGTATGAATTCTAGGGGCATCATTTATGAAAGATTTGGATACATTAAAGCACAGAATAACAAAAGGCAGAGTTTTATACAGAAAGTGTTTTCAGCTTCAGAATCCCAGATGTCGATTGTACTCCTTCTCTCTGAAAGGCTTGGTCTTGAGCTAAGAAATTGAGTGGAAGACTCAGAACAACCCTTCCCTATTATCAGAAACAACTCGAAACAGGATTTCCTGACTGTGGCCTTTATGAGAGATAGTGTGCTAGGAGAGAAAATAATCACTTTCACTTATTCTTGACCTTTTTTGAAGAGGAGTCTAATTTGATGGAGGGAATGTTAAGACCAAGTATTTGAAAAGACTCTGTGGTCTGTTGAGGATGTCTGCCATCACAAGTGCTGTCACAGATAAGAAGCAGCCTGGGGAAATACGTCTTTCCATTTCTCACCTCCCCTGTGGCTTACTGTGGAGCAGCTCAGAGGGAAGAGCACAGGAAGCCCAAGCAGGCCTCATTCTGGGAAGGAGCCCCTCATATCCATAGTGTCAGGTATAGAATGGACTCAGGACTAGTAATTGGTGATTGCTAACAAAGAAGTCCTTTCTTATCTCCGTATCTCAGAATCTTAGTCAAAGAAAGGTCTCACAAACAATAACTCTTAACAGTGTGTATAGTTACTATAAAGAGTAGCGAGAAGTGAATTCTCAGTTACAAAATTACTAAATGAGACATTGGGCATCGCACCTAGCTTGGTGGTCTTTTTCTTATGAGTAAAGTGTAGATTAATATCTTGTCTTATCATGTATTCCAGACAGACACCTTGGGGAAACAGCCTCTGAGAAGAGGATTCACTAAGGACAAGGTAGGTTTCCGTTCAACATACAAGTCTGAAGTCATATGGAACATCTATAACAAGAAGCTGCAAATTTGAACATATTTACTGTGGTTCAGTGATTCTGTGATTTTCCAACTGTGGAGATAAGAAATAGTTCTATGAATTTTTGTGTCCTTGATATGACCCCTAGCATAGAATGGGTCCTGGCAGGGCTAGAGGAAATACGAAGGAAATATAGTGATACCCTTCCTTTCTATAGGAAGAAGTGTTCAAAAAATCAAATAAAAACATGTTTACTTTGCAAATAAGAAGCCACCCCTGGTAGAATAGCAGTTAAATTAAAGGTAACAACCCAACTTTCTCCTCTTACCAGTGCTCATTAATGAGGATGAAGCATTTGGGAAGTCCCTTAGATACTCCCTGGGAATAGGATGGTGAAACCCTGCCTGGGCTTGGCAGCTGCCTTCTCTGAGCATTTGGGTTTTTTTATACTTGTTCTCTGCTTATTAAAGATATGCTTCACTGTCCTGACATATTCCTTCCCACAAGGCTTAGAGATAGAGTTAAGCTGTTTTATTTTTGTGGGTGTTAATTGCCTGTTATTTTCTCTTTCAGACTCTCAGTTCAATCTTTAACATTGAGATGGTGAAAGACAAAACTGCAGAAGAAATAAAACAGGTAATGAATGAAAACAGATTGGCATACTTCATGAAAGCGTGTGCCCTGTGAACCAAATCTGAAAATAGAAAGGAGCATACATTTTCCTGATGCCTCTTTCTAGAAAGAGAAAGCAAAAGTGATGAATTATGTGAAAAACAGTGGCATAAGAAAACTTGTCTTTCTTGGTCTCACTCCTGTATGTCTCATCAACTCAAATGTCCCCTTTTTTTTTCATTCCTATTGCCCATACCTTATTTGAAATTGTCACTACTCTATACCTGGATTACTGCACTACCTTTCTAGATAGGGTTCCCTGCTCTCATTTCTCCCACTCCCCCTATCATAGCCTCACCAGTTGAGTTCTCTTAAAGTTCTCTTTTCATTATGGAGAGGCATAGTGTGTTGGTTAAGAACACAAACTCCAGAACCAAGCTGCCTGCTTTAAGTCCTAGCTCTGCCACTTATGAGCTGTATGACTTTGATAAGTTAGTTAACCTCTCTGGGCCTTAGTTTCCACATCTATAACGTGGAGATAATAGTACTTACCTCATAGAGTTATTTGGGGAATTAAACAATATTTGTAAAGTACTTAGAACAGTGCCTGGCACAGAGTAAGTGCTATATTTGTGTTTTTAAATAAATGAATAAAAATAAATATTATGTAAGTAACCTGCTCACAAATGTTCATTGACTTCCCATATTCCTTTACCGGGCATTCAGAGTCCTCCATTATTATAGGACCTCCTGCAGGAAGCTTCCTGGACACCTTCCTTCAGAGCATTCATGATCTATCCTGCCTGTTTGGTCATTCCATGTGCCTTGCTTTGCATTGCTATTTAAATTTTCATGTCTATGAATCTTTTCTCTAATTATGCTATAGAAAGCTATTTATTGGCATCCCTTATAGATCCATGAATTACATTTTAGGTAGATTGAGAGAATCAGAATATAATAAAAGCAGTGTACTGTGTGTTAGGAACTGACTTAGTTCTTCATATGCACTATTTCATTAAATTCTAATAGTCATCTTGTAAAGTAAGTGCTGTTATTCCCAATTTACAACTGAGGAAACTGTAACTTAAAGAGATTAAGTAACTTAGTCAGTGGTAGAGCTGGGACTCAACCTCTATCTGTTTGACTCTGCGTCATACTCCCTTACGAGAAGTTGTGCCAGTTGCCATGGGTTTCCTTTGGGTGCTTTATCATTCATTTCATTTCAGCAAGCATTTGTTGAATACCTATTAAATGTCAGGCTCTGTGCCAGACATGGAAACAAGTGAGAGAACTCCCTACTCTCAAGGGGTTTTTAGCCCAGTGGAAGGACAGACACAAAGACAAATAAGGACAACACAGGGTTCTAACTTCTGTTAATAGAGGTTCATGCAAAGTCTCGGGGAGACCTCAACTGTGCCTTTGGGAAGAGTTGCCAGTGGAAAGTAGACACCAAGCATGTCCTTTAGGGGAGGGGGAAGCCAGCCCAGGAGGGCTGATCACATGACAGATACCATTCAGACCTATAATTTTAATAAAAATTTGTTCGTTAAAATAATTTTGAGTAACCAAGGTCAACTATGTTAGGAAACATCCATGAGTCTCATATTCATTGTTGATTCATAAACTATCTACTAATATAAATTAAATAAAAATAAGCAGGATATGCTCTCCTTAAAATGAGAGGACAGTGTTTTAACATGCGGGAAAAAAAAAAGCAGCCTCAGGCTGCATTGGTAGAGTGATTTGCCCGGGTCTTAGGAGATAACAGTCCTTCTGTGTTCTGTGTTGGTTAGATCACACTTTGATTAATGTCTCCAGTTAGGGCCCCCCATTTTAATGGGGATGTTGACAAAGCAGAGCAACTCTAAAGGAGGGTGACCCGTTGTTTAACACCAGCTCACTCAGGTGTTGCCTTGGCTATGATGCCTGTCCCAACTTCTGTGTCTCTGCTAATGCTGTTCTCTGCTTAGAATACATCTCTTATCTTCTATCTGTTTATCTCCCCAGCATCCCCATTCACCTGTTTGACTCTTGATCATTCTTTAGGATATAGCTCCAGTGTCCCTTCCTCTGGCACTTGTTCCCTTACTTGGGTTAAGTGCCTCTTTGTTGCCCTCAGAACACCTGGGCTCTGGTTTGCATTGTAATTCTGTTGTGCTAAGCACAAACCTACATTATTTCACCTAGTCTTCACAGCAGTCCTGTGAGGTTGATATTATTGCTATTTTATTGATGATTATATTGATGTTATTTAGTGATTTTCAGTAATTTGCCCAAAGTAGCATAGCCAGCAAATGATTAGACCTGGGATTTGCATCTAGGTCCCCCTGACTCCACACCCTGGGTTCTGAATGACTGATATCCTGGCTCTCTGAGAATGCCCACATGTGCTGGGGAGTATGAGTTTTGGGAGGGAAGAGAGAAGATATGAAAAAAAGAGCTTGTCTGTTACACCCAAGGCACTTCTTAAGAGAAATGATTAATAAGGTCATAGAGTCCATTTCTCTGACAGGAATTTGTTATTAAGAGTTACAGTTTAATCATCTAGAAGAGTAGATGGTATTAAATCTTTTTTGTAATCATGTACCAGTAATAAAAGCATTACATTGGGTTTTCCTCCCTGTTATCAAATAGCATATTACTCTGAGCAATGAAAGCTGTCACCATTTCGTGGCGCAGATTGAAAAGATTACCCACATGTCACAGACACTCTCTCTTTTTTGTACAGATTTGGCAGCAGTATTTTGCAGCAAAAGATACAGTCTACGCAGTTATTCCTGTAAGTAGTTTGGAGGGAAAAATGAAAGTGTTATAGCATGAAGGTCAGGTCTCTAACCTTAGCAGGCAGTTGCCTTTACTTTTCCTACATTTATTGCCTCTTGAGAACTTGCCTTTATAGCTCTGAGGTTTTTTATTATGCCCTAAACACCAAAGATTGGGAGCTCCATATGGTATATTTATAGCTCTTGTTTTTCCTTTCTCTGGTTTAGAAATGTCTCTTTGAGTCAAGTCTCTGACAAGGGAGCCTGGTGTAAGTTCATGTTGAGCAATTTCCAAGCTTCCAATTTCCAAGTCTTTTATTTCTTTTTGCTGTTTTCCAACCGAGCTATTGGAATTTAAGACAGGACCTCTAGCATGGCTTTCTTCCCTTCTTGTCTTAAGTGACCTATACCTGAGCTTACTTGGAACCTCCTCCTAGTCTTTTTCTGGCATTTCCCTTTAGCAAGTGGCATTTTCTTAGTTTTTTTCCCTTTCTCGAAATTGCTGTCTTGGAAATAGTTACTGGCCACTGCTTGACCATTGAGATCTGTGACTAGGAACGGGTGTTGCTGTCTTCTTTTGGTTTAATGTCCTATTGGCTTTTATCATAAGAAAGCATTTGAAGTACTGTACTGGGTTATCAGCTAGTTCTTTAATTGTTCTTCTTCTTCCCTGAAGAGGAAGGAGCTTAGGTTAAGTTTTTATCAAGCAAATAGATAAATATATACATATTATACTGAGCTTACATGTGTAAGTGTAAGATTAAGGGGGAAAACTTACAGACAGAAAAATAAAGCCAGGCCCTTTGGTTGTTGTGAGAGTTGGGTTTTCTGCCTCTTATACGTATATGCCCTTGCCCTGCAGGAGTTCAACAGCCAAAAGGATCTGCACTTTTCTTGATATTTTAGCTCTCTCATACTGATTCATTGTTTAGACAGGCCTTGTTAGCTCTTCCTCAGACAGACTTAGTGACCTGACATCTCTGACATTTGTCAGAATCCCCTGGAGAGTTTGGAATATTTGGACTATCCACTCTTGAGATGTAATTCTGACATTGAACAGCAAAGCATACATCTTGGTTTTTCCTCTCTGTCGTAAGAGCGATTTGTAAATGATGGAACTTAAGAGATTGTTTTAGTGGTATTTTAGTTCTAGAGTGCAGTACTGGTGAATTTAAATGTGACTCTGGCCTTTTATGTTTTCCTGTTTGTGAATTTTATTCTTTTCCAACCTACAGGAAGAGAAGTTTGATTTGATCTGGAACCGGGCTCAGTCCTGTCCAACAGTAAGTTTCTGTTGACCATGAGGATTGCTTATCAATGCTGCCAAACAAGGATGTTTTCTAACCAACCTCTTCATGCTTCATACTGTCTCACATGTTATAGTGCTCTGTTTATTTAACAAAGATGCTCATATGTTGATTGTATTGATACGTGAGACTTTCAGCCTTATGAAATCACATGGGTTTGGCCCAGTATGTCTCTGCCTTTTTGGCTCTCTGACCCATCTCAGCCCTTTCTGATCTGGATCTTAATCTATCAATATAAGTGAACGTTGGATGCAGCACCTGAGACCTTAATATTTTCAACCTTCTTTAAGTTTCTGTCTTATTGTCAGTTTTCTTTACAGTTTTGGCCGTGCTATCCTGATTGTATGTGCTTAAAAGGAATTATGAGATTGTCACTAGAGTAATAAGTTGCCAGAAGACCTGAAGAAAAGGGAATAGGTGAGGTAGACCAGCTGACTTGATGTCAGTAATAATTTCTAGAATTCTCAAAAACAATTTACAAACATTACTGAGAGAAAATAAAAGTAAATGGAGGGATATATCATGTTCATGGATTGGATGACTCAATATTATTGTCATTTCTCCCCGGTTGATCTCCGTATTGAATATAATCCCAATAAATAATTTTTTAAAGAAATGACAAGCTGATTATACAAATTTATTTGGACATCCAAAGGACCTAGAATGACAAAACAATTTTGAAAAAGAACCAAGTTAGAAAACTTACGTGACCTGATTTCAAGACTTATCATAAAGCTACAGTGATGAAGACACTGTGGTATTGGCATAAGGATAAACATATAGATCAATGGAACAGAATAGAGAATCCAGAAATAGACCAACATATGTGTGGTCAGTTGTTTTTCAGCAAAGATGATGAGGTAATTAAATGGGAAAAGGATAATCTTTCTAACAAATAGTGCAAAACAATTGGATATCTATAAGGAAAAAGATGAACCTCTATTCTTACTCACCCTAGATCCAAAAGTTAACTCAAAACAGATCATAGATGTAAATATAACTTCTAGAAAAAACAATCTTAGATTGAATCTTAGTGATCTTGGGCTTGGCAAAGATTTAAGTATGTCACAAACAGCACAAACTATAAAAGAAAAAAATCAATAAATTAGATTTCATTAAAGTTTAATTTTTCTATTTGTATACCCATGTTCATAGTACTATTAGCCACAATAGCCAAAAGTTGGAACCAATCCAAGTGTCCATTGATAGATTAATGGATAAACAAAAGGGGGTATAAATAAATACACAGAATATTACTCAGCCTTAAAAAGGAAGGAAATTCTGACACATGCTACAGCATGGATGAACCTTGTAGACATTAGGCTAAATGGAATATAAATATACACAAAACAAAAATATATCACAAAAAGACAAATACTGTATGATTCCATTTATATGAAGTACTAGAGTAGTCAAATTTATAGACAGAAAGTAGAATGGTGGTTGCTAGGGGCTGGGAGGAAGGGGGGCAGGGAGTTACTGTTTAATGGGTATGGAGTTTCAGTTTGGGAAGATGAAAAAAATTCTGGAGATGGAAGGCATTAATGTACTTAATGCCACTGAATTGTACACTTAATAGTTAAATTGGTAACTTTTATGTTATGTATATTTTACCACGATAAAAAAAATTAAAATGTTCTACTTTTCAAAAGACATTGTTATGAAAATGAAAAAACAAGGCACAGAGTGGGCAAAGATATTTGCAAGACATATATTGACAACTGACTTGTATCTGGAAGACATTAAAAGCTCTTACAACTTAATAGTGAGAGGACAAGCTACCTGGGCAAAACCTCTCTCACCACTCTTATTCAGCATAGTACTGGAAGTTTTGGCCAGAGCAATTAAGCAAGAAAAAGAAGAGGTATCCACATTGGCAAGGAGGAAGTGAAACTCTCACTGTTTGCAGACGATATGATTTTATATATAGAAAACCCTAAAGAATTCATGAGAAAACTATTAGAAATAATCAACAACTACAGCAAAGTTGCAGGGTACAAAATCAACTTAGAAAAATCAGTTGCATATCTATACTTTAATAATGAACTAACAGACAACTCAAGAATACAATCCCATTTACAGTTGTAACAAAAGGAATAAAATATCTTGGGGCCGGCCTGGTGGTGCAGCGGTCAAGTGCACATGTTCCGCTTTGGTGGCCTGGGATTTGCCGGTTCGGATCCCGGGTGCGGACATGGCACCGCTTGGCATGCCATGCTGGGGTAGGCGTGCCACATATAAAGTAGAGGAAGATGGGCATGGATGTTAGCTCAGGGCCAGTCTTCCTCAGCAAAAAGAGGAGGATTGGCAGATGTTAGCTCAGGGCTAATCTTCCTAAAGAAAAAAAAAAAAGGAATAAAATATCTAGGAATAAATTTAACCAAGGAGGTGAAAGACCTATACAATGAAAACTATATTATTGAAAGAAATCGACGATGACCTAAAGAAATGGAAAGATATTCCATGCACATGGATTGGAAGAATAAACATAGTTAAAATGTCCATACTACCTAAAGCAATCTACAGATTCATTGCACTCCCAATCAGAATCTCAATGACATTCTCCACGGAAATAGAACAAAGAATCCTAAGATTCACATGGGGTAACAAAATACCCTAAATAGCTGAAGCAATCCTGAGAAAAAGAAACAAAGCTTGAGGCATCATAATCCCTGACTTCAAAATATACTAAAAAGCTATAGTAATCAAAACAGCATGGTACTGCTACAAAAACAGACACACAGGTCAATGGAACAGAATTGAAAGCCCAGAAATAAAACCACACATATACAGACAGCTAATCTTCGACAGGGAGCTAAGAACATACAACGGAGAAAGGAAAGTCTCTTCAATAAATGGCGTTGGGAAAACTGGACAGCCACATGCAAACGAATGAAAGTAGACCATTGTCTTATGCCATACACAAAAATAAACGCAAAATGGATCAAGGACTTGAAGGTAAGACGTGAAACCATGAAACTTCTAGAAGAAAATATAGGCAATACACTCTGACATCAATCTTAAAAGGGTCTTTTCAAATATCATATCTGCTCAGGCAAGGGAAACAAAAGAAAAAATAAACAAACGAGACTTCATCAGACTAAAGCGCTTCTGCAATGCAAAGGAAACCATGAACAAAATGAAAAGACAGCCCACCAACTGGGAGAAAATATTTGCAAATCATGTATCCGATGAGGGGTTAATCTCCAAAATATATAAAGAACTCATACAACGCAACAACTAAAAACAAACAACCTGATCAAAAAATGGGCAGAGGATATGAACAGACATTTTTCTTTTCTTTTCTTTTTGAGAAAGATTAGCCCTGAGCTAACATCCGCTGCCAATCCTCCTCTTTTTGCTGAGGGAGATTGGCCCTGAGCTAACATCCGTGCCCATCTTCCTCTATTTTATATGTGGGAGGCCTGCCATAGCATGGCTTGATAAGTGGTGCTTATCAAGGTCCACACCCAGGATCTGGACTGGTGAACCCTGAGCCACCAAAGCAGAGCCTAAGAACTTAACCGCTATGCCACGTGGCCAGCCCCCAGACATTTTTTCAAAGAAGATATACAGATGGCCAACAGAGGCATGAAAAGATGTTCAACCTCCCTAATCATCAGGGAAATGCAAATCAAAACTACAACGAGATATCACCTTATACCTGTTAGAATGGCTATAATTATCAAGACAAAAAACAACAAATGTTGGAGGATGTGGAGAAAAGGAAACCCTCATACACTGCTGGTGGGAATGCAAACTGGTACAACCACTATGGAAAACAGTATGGAGACTTCTCAAAAAACTAAAAATTGAAATACCATACAACCCAGCTATCCCACTACTGGGTATTTCTCCAAAGAACTTGAAATCAACAATTCAAAGAGACTTATGCGCCCGTATGTTCATTGCAGCATTACTTGCAATAGCCAAGATGTGGAAGCAACCCAAGTGCCCACTGACTGATGAATGGATAAAGAAGAGTGGTGTGTGTGTATAGATATATGTGTGTGTGTGTGTGTGTGTGTGTGTGTGTGTGTGTATACAATGGAATATTTACTCAGCCATAAAAAAAGAAAAACTGTCCCATTCACAGCAACATGGATAGAAAGTGAGGGTATTATGTTAAGTGAGATAAGCCAGACAGAGAAAGACAAACACCATATGATTTCACTCATATTTGGAAGGTAAGCAAACACATGGACAAAGAGAACAGATGAGTGGTTACCAGAGGGAAAAGGGGTTGGGAGCTGGACATAGTGGCTAAAGGGGCACATATATATGGTGGCTGACAAATAATAATGTACAACTGAAATTTCACAGTATTATAAACTATTATGACATGAATTAAAAAAAACACACCCAAAAAAATGGCAAAAGATTCAGACAATACACCAACAAGGTGGAATGGCAGATAAGTACCTGAAAAGTTGCTCGACATCATTAGTCATAATGGGAATGCAAATTAAAACCACAGTGAGATACCACTAGAACGACTCAAATTTAAAAGACTGACCATACCAAGTATTGGTGAGGATATGGAGCGACTAGAACTCTGATATACTGCTGGTAATAATGGGAAATAGTACAACCACTAGAAAACAGTCTGGCAGTTTCTTTACAAGTTAAGCATATACCTGCCATACTACCCAGCCATTCTACTTCTAGATATTTTCCCAAGAGACCTGAAAGCATGTGTCCATACAATGCCTTGTACACAAACGTTCATAACAGCTTTATTTGTAATATCCAAATACTGAAAAATATCCAGACCTATCACAGGTAAGTGAATAAAGAAACTGTGTATGTGTGTACATATACAGTGGAATAATATTCAGCAATAAGAAGAAATGAACTCTTGATATATGCGGTAAGGTGGATAGATCATAAAACAATTATGCTGACTGAAAGAAGCCAACGCAAAAAGTACGATTTTATGGTTCCATTTATACAAAATCCTAGAAAATGCAGACTGGCTGATAATGACAAAAATCAAATCAGTAGTTGCTTAGGGACAGTTGGGGAGAGAGAGGTGTGAATTACAAACAGACTTTTTGGAGAAATTTTTGGAGATGATCGATATGTTCATTATGTTGATTGTGGTAATAGTTTCACAGTATACAAATGTCAAAACTCATATAATTGTACACTTTAAATATGTGCAACTTACTTTACTTCAAGTATACCTCAATAAAGCTCTAAAGAAAAATTTTTTCCCTAACAATGGATCAGCTATTAGATAGTCACTGAAGTTATCTCATCTAATAATAGTAAAACAGAGCCTGAGTGGTTGGCAAGAAGGATACGACTCCATGACTAATGCATATTGGTCTGATTATACTTCATTTTGTTCTGGCACCATTCTCTTCTCCACACTCATCCCCAATTCTAAACACCTCAAGCATAAAATTCATCATTTCTTGTGTTTGGAGCCATATTCCAGTATCAGCCTCAGATGAGAGAATATGAAGTGATTACAATAATTGGAACAAAAGTTAATTCAGCAGCATTACAAAGTTTAGAAATTGAAAAAGACCCAAATGTTCATCAATAGAGGAATAGATAAATTATGGTAAATTTCTGTAGTAGAATTCCATACAACAGTGAAAATTACTGAATTGGAGTTATATTTATCAACATGGATAAATCTCAGAAGTATACTGTGAAGTGAAAAAAGCAAGTTGTAAAAGTATACATATAGTTTGATAAGATTTAAGTTTTTAAACATGCAAACAGTACTGTTTCTTGTTTATGGATATACACATACCATACATTAAAAGTATATAAAAACCTGAGGGAGAATGACAGACACAAGATGCAGAATAGATGTTACCCTGGAATGGGATTAGAATGGGTTACAGAGAGCTTCAATTGGATCTCTAACGCTTTCTTTCTTAGATGGGTTGCAAAATATATGCATGTTTGTTATATTATCCCTAGGAATTTCATAATTTTAAAAAATGTTTTAAAAACCAAACATTGAAGAAGTGAATGATCCAGGTGGTTGAACACGGAGTAAATGATTTTATTTATTCATCTGTCTCCTTGTGTGTGTGTTTCCCACAGTTTCTCTGTGCACTGCCGAGAAGGGAAGGCTATGAGTTCTTTGTAGGACAGTGGACAGGTGCTGAGCTCCACTTCACTGCACTTATAAATATTCAGGTAGGTGGCTTGTGCTCATCCCCTAGAGGAAAGATGCCACCCCTTTTGGGAACACGAGCACCTGCTGAGGCTTGAGGACACAGAATATCTACCAACTCCCAGGAGTATTTGCTGTGAATGATTGTGTTTTGATGTTGGGCTAGCTTTCTAGGCCTACTCAATAGCTAAAAATTGGAAAAGACACCAAAACATGTTCTCAGGGTACTTCTGGCTCTCTCCTATCTCTTCCCCAGACATTTCCTACATGTGCCTTGCTTAACAAACATAGGTGAGTTATGATGGTTATCTTTTTAACCTTAAGGTAAGTTCTGTGTCTTGTGTCTTTTTAACCAGGTCAGCACTTTCCAAGGTGCTAGATGCATAGTTTCCAATCCATAGATGTTGGGTTTTTTGCTTCTCTCCTTCCTTTCTTTTTCTTTGTTTTATTCCAGAATATTAGATTGAGAAATTCAATCCAAAGCATTTGACACTTTTAAAATAAGTCAGTATTTTAAATTAGATCATGACTAGACTTGCTATTATTTATTTGGAGGCCAAATCTGGCAAAAACAAGCATATATTATAATGGCTTTAAAGCTGGAGTAAAGAGAGTACAAAATAGAATGAGGGTTTGCTCATGACTATACTCCTTGTGATTGTATCCAAAAATTGTAAAATATTTGTTTAAAAAAAAGGAAGGAAAAAAATAGAATGAGGAGGCAGCTTTCACTTTATTTTATAACTCATCCAACAATACTTTTTTTTAAGTATACTTTTTTTTGGTGAGCAAGATTGGCCCTGAGCTAACATCTGTTGCCAACCTTCCTCCTTTTTTTTTTTCTTCTCCCCAAAGCCCAGTGCATAGTTGTGTATCCTAGTTGTAGTTCATTCTAGTTCTTCCATGTGAGATGCCACCACAACATGGCTTGATGAGCGGTGTGTAGGTCCACACCCAGGATCTGAACCAGCAAACCTTGGGCTGCCGAAGCAGAGTGCTTGAACTTAAACACTCGGCCATGGGGCCGGCCCCTAATCCAACAATCATTTATGGGACACATAGTATAATAACCAATATTTGATGTCCTTACCATGTGCCAGATGTTTTATATACATTATATCATTTAATCCTCACAAATATCCCAGGAGATAGATACTATTCTTATTTCTATTTACAGAGAAGAAAGTGGGCTCAGAGAAGTTCGTTCACACTGCTAATAAATGGTAGAGCTGGGATTGATTGATTCTAAGTTACTGATTCCAAAGTCTATGAACTTAACCATTGTGCTGTTGTGTTGGAAACTATGCTAGGACTTGGAGATCTTGTAGACAAGGTCTCTGCTCTCGTGAAGCTCACATACAAGTATAGGAAAAAGATCCAGAAACCTAATTATGATCAAAATGATCAGTATATTTGAAGTATGTTCGGGAGAACTGAGAGGCTGAACTTTTAAGAGTACCATCGCAACAGTTAGGTACTGATAAATTAAAAAGACTATTCCTGAAATTTTAGAGATGAAACCCAGAGATCTTTTTTTTTTAAAGAAATACTCTTAAGGGAGTTTCTCTTTTTTTTTAATTTTTTATTTTATTATTTTTTTTAAAGATTGGCACCTGGGCTAACAACTGTTGCCAATCTTTTTTTTTTTTCTGCTTTATTTCCCCAAACGCCCCCTGTACACAGTTGTACATCTTAGTTGCAGGTCCTTCTAGTTGTGGGATATGGGACACCGCCTCAATGTGGCCTGATGAGCGGTGCCATGTCCGCGCCCAGGATCCGAACCCTGGGCCGCCGCAGCGGAGCGTGCGAACTTAATCACTTGGCCACCGAGCCGGCCTGTTGCCAATTTTTTTTTTCCTTCTTCTTCTTCTCCCCAAAGCCTCCCAGTACATAGTTGTACTTCGTAGTTGTGGTCCTTCTGGTTGTGCTGTGTAGGACGCCACCTCAGCGTGGCCTGATGGGCGGTGCCATGTCTGCGCCCAGGATCTGAACTAGCGAGACCCTGGGTCGCCGGAGCAGAGCGTGCGAATTTAACCACTCGGCCATGGGGCCGGCCCCCCAGAGATCTTTTTTGAATGTATAGTTGTTTTCTCCTGCACTGCATGAGGGCTTTAGCTTTGAACCTAGCCTCTCTTCCTAGTCTGAACTGAAGTCTGGTAACCACTGCCCTGTCCATTTTTCCTGAAATTATGGTGTTCCCATTCTTCTTTCCCCGCTTCCTCTCACCAAGATTATATTTTAAAACTGCACATTACAAATCTGGCCCATGTGCAAACTCTCCAGCTGTTTGCTACAGCTTAAAAGAGCTCAGTCTTCAGAGCCAGCCAAGGGTAGTAGATTTCAACTGTGAAATGCAGTAGTCCATAAAAGTGGCAATTACACAGGCACATTGCTTTCTTTAGAACTTGATTTGGTAGCTGCTTGTGCCGTTTTGTTTTTAAATATATGGCCATGATGAAGTATTCACTGCCTACTGTGAACATTTTCTGGGAAAAAAGCCAAACCTTTTTCAATTGAAGACACAAATAACACTGTGCAAACTGTCAGTTTCACCATGCCTTGGCAGGCCTGACCATCCCCCCACATACCAGTCGTCCCACTCATTAGCCACCCAAGGGGCTGTTAGGGGCCAGAATTTCCTCCAGACTCTATTGCTCCGAAATTGCGGTTTTGTTGTGATGGTACCTTATTGAGCCTTGATAAGTGTTCCTTCTTATAGACCCGAGGGGAAGCTGCAGCCAGCCAGCTGATTTTATATCACTACCCTGAACTTAAGGAAGAGAAGGGCATAGTGCTGATGACAGCAGAAATGGATTCCACATTTCTGGTAAGAATCAACTTTTACCTCCTTGGATTTACTGTGTGGCCCTGAAGCTATTCTTCTGCCAAAGTTCATGAAAGGTGTAATTCTGGAGGCCTACGTGTACTTGTTTCTTAAAGTTGACAATAATTTTGTCTTGCTCAGGCTCTTCCAAGTTGAAATTAGTACAGATCTTCAATCACTTATTCACAATTTTGAAGTCCAAAATCTCTGAAAACAAAGTTTTTTTGTTTTGTTTTGCATTTTGCTGAGGAAGATTCGCCCTCAACTAACATCTGTTGCCAGTCTTCCTCTATTTTCTTTGTGAGCCGCCGCCACAGTATGGCCACTGATAGACGAGTGATGCAGGTCTGCGCCTGGGAACTGAACCCAGCCCACTGAAGTGGAGCACCTCGAACTTAACCACTAGGCCACCGGGGCTGGCCAACAAAGTTTTTTGATAACTGAATTGATCACAAAACCTTATCTGACTTGAACTCATTTGGTAGCTAGATCTTCACTTAAACTGATGTGAGGCCACTTACAGTCCTTATTAATCCGACTTGGTATGGAATATTCATGCATTTTACTAGGGAAATATTATGTGTTTGATTATAGTGAGTATGCATAGTACACAGACAGTATCTGCACTATTACCTTTCTAAAATCCAATAATTCTGACTCTGAGCCACATCTGGCCCTAGAGGTTTCAGGTAAGAGACTGTGGACGAGTAAATGGCTTTTTAAGTATAGAGAAGAGTTCCAAGTCTACAGTAGTTATGCATCTTTTATCTTCCTCCACATTGTTCATATGTTCAGCTTTCATCATCCATGGTGATTTCCCTTCCTCCTTTTCCCATTCCTTGGGCTAGAGCATCGACCATATGTCCATAGGTAATGGTGTCCGTTGTGTTTGTTCTCTCTGCGTATCCAGGGCCAAGAGCAGTTTTATGATTACTATACAACCTGTTTGTCTAGTCCTTGCTCATTTCAGTCTCCTCATCTGGCAGGGTTTAAGTTCAAGATATCCTCAAGATAGTGGGGGCACTTTAGTGCCTCTTCCCCTTGAGATTCTTCATTACAACACCCACTTATTTTCTCTCTCTTTCTTACCAGCTGCATATTGGGAATGAAAAAGTGATGACGTTCAGCTAGTATCTCACAGTAGCAGTAAACCCCAAGTCTAGGACACAGTTGGGACTCTACTTCCCTGTCTGTTATTCCTGAAACTGTTCAGCCCCATTTCTCCCATTCTTCCTTCCACCCATCACACTCAACTGGAAGTCACCCAAAATCCTATCCAGAAGAATGGAGTTGCCATTAACTGAGATAGACAAGATTGTAGGAGGAACAAACAGATTTGGAAGGAAAATTAGGAGCTCAATTTCAGACACATTAAATCTGAGATGTCTGTTAAATATCCAAGTAGTAGGCAGTTAGATATATGAGCCTGGAGTTCAGGGGAGAGGTCCAGGCTGGAGATATAAATATGGGAATTGTCAGCATACAAATTGTTATTTAAAGCCGTGAGACTGAATAAAATCACCAAGGAAATAAGTGAAGATAGAAAAGAGAAGAAGTCTAAGAGCTGAGCCCTGGAGAGATGAGGAAGCATCAGCAAAGAACATTAAAAAGATATAGTCAGTGAGGTAGGAGGACAACTAAGATGGTAGCCTGCCTTGGAAGCTAAGATAAAATGTTTCAAGGAATAGGAAATCTCACTTTCCGGTAGGGCAAAATCTCACTTGCTGGTAGGGCAAATGAGATGAGGACTGAGAATTTACTAGATTTCACAATATTAAAGTCATTGAAAACTTTTATAAGGGCAGTTTCAAAGGAGGGGTAGGATAAAAGCATGATCGGAGTACATTTAAGAGAAGATGGGAAGAGAAATTGCAAAGAGTAAGCATAAATCTTTCAAGGAATGTTTCTGTGAAGGAAAGGAGAGAATGGGGCATTAGCTGGAGGGGGAGAAGTGGGGACAAGAGTGTTTTTTGTTATGAGAGAAATAACGTTCTATTTGTATGCCAACAGAAAAATCCAGTGGAGAGGGAAATAATGATAATGCAGGAGAAAGAGGGGAGAATTGTTGAAGTAGTAGTTTTGAGTGGGTGAGTCTGGGAGTAAGGGGTTGATCTTTGCCAGAAATATAACAAGAGGAGAGAAGCTAGGATATAAGGACACAAATACAGTTAAATGCATAGAGGTTGTGACAGCTTGTAGAAGTTCTCTTCAGATTGCTTAGTGAAAAGAAAGAAAGGCGATCAGCTGAGAGAGTATGGAAGAATAGATGTTGGACAGTTGAGTAGAAAAGAGAAAGTGTGAAATTGTTGTCTAGGACAGGAGTCAGCAAGCTACAGTGGGCCAAATCCAATCCACTGACTGTTTTTAGAAGACCCATGAGTTAAGAATGTGTTCTACATCTTTAAATGGTTGGGGTGGGGGGTGAGGAACTAAAGAGGAAGAATATTTCACGGCCTGTGAAAAGTATATGAAGTTCAAATTTTAGTGTCTGTAAATAGAGTTTTATTAGAACACAGCCATACTTATTTACATATTATCTATGGCTGCTTCCGCTCTACAACAGAGAATTGAGTAGTTGCAACAGAGAGTATAGGGCCCACAGAGCCTAAAATATTAGCTGTGTATCCATTTACAAAAAGTGTTTGTGAACTTGCAATCTAGGAAAATGGCAGAGAGAATGCAGGTGCAGGTACAGGCACAGAGAGAAAGGGCTGAGACTCAGTTGGATTTAACCAGGATTATGGTTTAGCCAAGTGGTATAATGAAGTAAGACAAGGACCAGGAACTTAAAGGTGAATGCAAAGGAATGATTCTAATTAATGACCACGGAATGCAAGCTGGATAAAGAAGGAAGTAAAAAAATAAGGAAGGTTAAAGACAGTAGGAATTGTGACTTCTAGTGGAGTTAAAGGATTTTTGAAGTTGGGAGTGAGCCTAAAAAATAGGAAATAGCAGAGCTAGCCCTGATGGCCTAGTGGTTAAAGTTCTGCACACTCTGCTTCAGTGGCCCAGGTTCAGTTCCTGGGCGTGGAACTACACTACTAGTCTGTCAGTAGCCATGCTGTGGTGGTGGCTCACATAGAAGAAGTAGAAGAACTTACAACTAGAATCTACAACTATGTACGGGAGCTTTGGGCAGGAGGGAAAAAGGAGAGGAAGATTGGCAATAGATGTTAACTCAGGGCAAATCTTTCCCAGCAAAAAAAAAAAAAAAAGATAGGAAATAGTAGACAAAATGTGGATATTTCAAATTGAAATTTGGAGGGGATATAGTTAACCAATAATGACAAGGTTTAAGATTTGACCACAGGAGTGAGTGACGTAGAGGTTGTACTTTATTTTCTGATTTTCAACAAAGCACAGCATCTAATCACATTAAAAGTGGACTCTAGAGATCAGAAGAGACCCTTTCTGCTTTGGCATTTTTACCACCTCACTCTAGAGGTCTCAAACTGCTGCACAGTCCCCATCCTCATTAAAATTTGCTTCCTGGCCTTATAACATTCAACAGTATACCAGACAACATACATTTGCCTTGTGTAAGTCAACTTGACTATAAGTTTCCAGTGTAGGACAGAACTAGACATATTAGAATTTATTGTGGAGGTACAGGAATCAGATGGGAAACCTAGAAATTTAATGTAAATATGTGATCTCCTGCATACTCAGGCATTAGTTTGCGTTTTAGGCATGGTATTTCCAAATACAGTAAAGCAAATGAATAGAAATACGTGGAAACTAAAGGTTTCTTCTGAACTAATTAAGTTTAATGCTGAAGATTTAGTAGACTATTCAGAAAACTTATTTGGTTCTATGTCTGTGTCAACAGATGATTTTATTGGAATGCAGTAAGTGCTAGGATAGACATGCACAGTGTGCTGGGGAAGACACCTGGGTTGAACCTCAAAGATGAGCAGGAGTTGAGCCAGATAAAGAAACTGGGCATGGGGAGGTGAATGTTCCAGACAGAGGGAATGGCATAAGTAAATGCTGGGAGGCATAAAATGACTTGGGGTATTACAGACAGTTTGGTATCACTGGTATATAAAAAAGGAAGTTTAGTGGATTGCGTTTAGAGGTTTGGCTTTATTCTGAGGACACAAAAGAGTCATTAAAAGGTTTTGAAAAGGGAGTGACCCATACATAAAGAGTTGGATTTCAAGACCATTAACCTTAATTATTTGCTTCCTAAACATTTTTTAGTTCTAGCCTGGTCAGGGTGATCATTTAGAAGACAGTTGCAATAATCTGGGCATAGTGAAGACCTGAACTAGAGCAGTGGTAGTAGGGATGGAGGAGAAAGAATGACCCCAGAAATATATAGGGAGTAAAATGGGCAAGACTTGGTGAATTGATTGTAGCTATGAAGATTGAAAGAGAGGGAGGAATTGGGTTTGTTACTATACATCCTTATTGAGCAACGCAGGGAATTAATATGTTTATCTTCTTGGGTCTTGGAAAGGGAGGAGACTACTGCTTCATGTTGAGAGTTAAGAGAACAAAAGGCAGGGGTGAATAAGTGGGAGTGGGGGGGCTTCTATAACCCTCCATAAGAGACAGATGCCCATATCTCCCTGGGTCTTACCTTCCTACCCACTATACTAGTGGTCTTCAAACTAGTGGTCAGAACCCTTTATCCAAACAAAATCTTTTTTTTTTTTTTTGAGGAAGATTAGCCCTGAGCTAACATCTGCCAATCCTCCTCTTTTTGCTGAGGAAGACTGGCCTTGAGCTAACATCCATGCCCATCTTCCTCTACTTTATATGTGGGATGCCTACCACAGCATGGCTTACCAAGTGGTGCCATGTCTGCACCCGGGATCCGAACTGGCAAACCCAAGGCTGCCGAAGCAGAACGTGCACACTTGACCGCAGCGCCACCGGGCCGGCCCCACCAAACAAAATCTTATTATGTAAAACCACAGGGTATAACAGCTGAGACAGAGGTGAAGGACCTGACGCACCTCCACAGAGCGCCTAGGACTCTGCAGTTTGAACAGCACTGTTCTAGAATGAACACAGCCAAAATTACCCCTACCTTTGCCATCCTAAGCCTGAAATAAAAGTTGATTGTCAGAGGCCCTACAGTTTAGGGGCTCAGAGAGTGATGGTGTCTGCCTCAGATTATGGCAGTGCACTTGCTTTAGAAACAGTTTGCTCTTGAAGCATGTTTGAGTATAAGAAAGGTGAAATTGATGAAGTCGTTACCAGCTTTAGTCAATCTAAATTACCTTGCCCCACCAGAAACAGTGTCATTGTTAAATGGAGGGAGTACCAACCTGGAAGTCCAGAGGTCTGGTCCTGGCTCTGCCACTTGCTAGCCACATGACCTTGGGCCCATCCCTGAACCTCATCTGCTTTGGTTTCCTGGCCTATTAAATGAGGACTGGCTTATCTCTGAGACCCCTTCCAGCTCTAAAAGTCTATGAATTTAAAATAGCCAGCATTTTGGAAAAAAGGCTTTTGATTGAAGATCCAGTCTCAGAGATTAGTGCCTGCTTGTGAGAAATGACGTGAAAGCCCCACAGGAGGGAATGGAGGTAAAGCAGCCTATGGTATTTATAAACCGTTTTCATCATTCGTAGCTAGACATAACACACTTTTGACAGTTAGCTTTAGTGGGAATTTTCCATTATCTTTTGGGGTTGAGTTTTGGCCATAGGAACATAGTGATAATGAATAAGTGCCTCTGACCAGCTAGAACTAGAGAATGTGTAGGAAGAAAAGTAAGAGTTGTTTGAGGTAATTCTTTTGTAAGGTTTCGGGAGTGTTGCCTGTGTCCTGACCCCACTCTGTTATAGAGTGGTTTGGTCACCATTTCTCTACTACTGAGCTTTAGAGAAAGGGGCCCCTTCTCTTCCCTGTGGCTTTACTAGTGGATCAGTTATAAAAAGCTCCAAAGCAAATTACTCTAAAACCTAGCGGCTTAAAACAACAAACATTTATTACCTCACAGTTTCTGTGAGTCAGGAATTGAGGAGCAGCATAGCTGGGTGGTTCTGGCTCAGATTCCCTCTGAAGTTGCTGTCAAGATGTTGGCTAGGGCTACAGTCATTTCAAGGTTGATTGGTCTTGAGGATCCACCTTTGACCCCACTTGCATGGCTCTTCGCAGGAGGCTTCATTTCCTTGCCACGTTGGCTTCTCCGTAGGGCTACTCGAATGTCCTCATGGCGTGGCAGCTGACTTTCCCCAGAGCAAGTGATTCAAGAGAGATAGCAAGACAGAAGCTACAGTGTCTTTTGTGGCTTAAGAGCAGAAGTCCTTCTCCACCATTCCACCATAGTCCATTTGTTAGAAGCAAGTCACTAAGTACAGCGTGCACTCAAGGAAAGGGAAACTAGGCTGCATCAAAGGGATGAGCGTCATAGAATTTGTGGACAAATTATAAAACTACACAGCTGGCTTTGGCACTAGTTTTCTGACTGAGGTAGTATCAGGAACAGGTTTTAGTCAAGAGTATGTCTGGTTAGTCAAGAACTTAGTGCTCACAAACTGGTTCTTGGAGCTAGGTAACCATTGCTCTTTTTTCCCCCCTTAAGATATATTTAACAGTTACTAAGGAACTGAGCAAAGAGGGAATTTTGAACGTATGCATTCCTTTATTCAGCAAACATTCACCAGATATCACTATGTGCGGGGATATAAAACAAGCATGTACTTTGAGGAATTCATACCAGGAAAGGCAGAGAGAAGGGAAAAAAAGGACAGATACAAGACAGTATGATAAATACTATGGTAGAGGTAAGCATGGGGTCATTTGGGTACACAGACAAGGGGCAACCAACCAAGACTTGAGATGTCAGGGAGTCAGGGAAGCTTTCTGGAAGCAGTGACTCCTGGGTGAGGGCCCCCACCCGCCACAGGAGTCAGACACAGAGCTTTGTGGCCCTGTGCAGGGGAGAACCTCACTATTCTTTTTCCCTTACAGAACGTTGCTGAGGCACAGTGCATTGCCAACCAAGTTCAGCTCTTCTATGCCACCGATCGGAAAGAGACCTACGCTTTAGTGGAGACCTTTAACTTCAGACCGAATGAGTTCAAATATATGTCTGTCATCGCTGAATTGGAGCAAAGCGGACTTGGAGCAGAACTGAAATGTGCCCAGAACCAGCATAAGACTTAGAGCTGTAGGGGTTGGCTTATAGAGTCTGCTCAGCCCTGGATAGTCTAGAGCCCACACACCGCCTTGAACTCTTGGGAGCTCAGCATCTATACTCAGCAGTCTCTAATGAGTCTCTTATTGCAAGAAGCAACATGGAGATGAGCCCTATTACTTGATATTCAGGAATGAAGTACCCAAACATTCTGATAATTATCTCCCAGCATACTTGAGGTTTCATTTTTAAGTGTTTGAGGTCATAACCAGAGACAGCCAAGGATCTGCAGGATGTTTGACTTGATTTTACACAGTATAACAGTGCATTTGCATTCTGACCATTTTGACTACACAGCTCCCAAATGATTAGGTCCTTATCTTTATAAACTTGTGACAGGATAATAAGCTTGAAGACCTGCTATAGTTAGATGTAGGCTTTACATCCTCTTCCCTTGTACCACTTGGCTGGCCAAAGGCACAACACAAATATCCTATTTAGACTCCAGAACAAGCACATATTGCCATCAGGATTAAGACTTTATCTAGATGCCCCCAGAGTTGCCTTTAATGTAGCTGGTTTAGAGTATCAGTAGATTTCAGGTATAGTTAAACACACAGGTATGGTGCCTGCATATTTTTTAAGCCATAGTTTGTGGCACCTGCTCCTCCAATTCTGCCTATTAGAAGCTATGTATTTGGAGGGGGTGAATCAGTGCAGAGTAAATAAATCAACACTTTTCCAAGCAGAGGATCAATCCAGATTTGCATGTTTGTTTGTTTGTTTTAAACAACTCTAAGCCGTGCCAGTATGATATGAAAATGTGGGTGGATTCAAATGTTCCCAGATTGGATATGGGGAAAATGTAGCAATAAAATAAGCCTGACTTACAATCTTTGCTATGATAAATAGTGAAATCTAAGCTATGTGCTGTCCATAGTGTCAGTGCTGTGGCTGATTTGATCAAAACTCATCTTTGGACTCAGCAGTTACTTGAAACGTCAAAAATAAGAAAGGAGCTCTCCAGTGCTGAAAACTCACGTTTGGTTTGTAGTGTCACTGTTGTGTCTCCAAGCTCAGTGAGAGAAGATGGTGGTGGTTGCATGCCAGGCTTCTGGACCCGAGGCCTCACGGGCCCCCAGTATTGCTGTCAACTGCCTGTACTACACCTTTCCTTTTCTTCATCTGGCGCGCTCCACTTTGCTGCTTCTGCCCAAGATCTGGGTTATGACACTGAATATGGTGAGTGGGAATGTGACCAGTACTTGCAGTTTGTGTGTGTATGTTTGTTTTCTTTGTTACAGAAGAATTTTTATAGGTTGGGCCTGTCCCCAAGCTCTTTAAATGGGATTGCACTTCCCATTATTTTTTGAGCTGTGTCTATTTTGTTGTACTTCTGAGTCTGTGTGTAGAAAGAGATAGTGTTTGTTTAACCTGGAAAAGCTGCTGGCCTTTCACAACTTCTCTGAAGGTTGAGCCATTTCCTAATGCAAATTCTGGACCTAACTCTGGTCCTGACAGTTCATTTTTTGAGAAACTTGAGTCTGAATGTTTTGAGTCCCAGGAATCTTTGACGTCAGGTGGAGTTACTTTCGTGAGTACGTTTGCTTTTCCCTCCAGATGGACCCAGTTCTTAACCATGGTACATTTGCATAACACCTCCACCAGAGGATGAGAAAATGATGGGAAAAGAAAGAAGAACTGGTTGCTCATTTTGTTGTTTCTCCCAGCTTTGCCCTAAATCCCCACTTAGCAAAGAAGGATGTATCCATTGTCAGTTACATTGGACGTGATCAAGGTATCATCTGGCTGTTCTTTACATTTACCTGATGAGATCTGGCAAAGAACTAAAAGAAAATTGTAACATTCATCAGTAAATTTGTGCCCTGGTGCCAGATGGTGTTACAGAAAGTGGACAGTCTTTAGAGTTAAGCGAATCTGGGTTCATTGTTGGGATTCATTAGCTCTATAATGTTGAACAAATTATTTAAACTCTCTAATTCTGTTTCTTCATCTGTAAAATGGGGATAATATCTACCTCACAGGATTATTGTAAGAATTAAATTAACTTAAATATAGATTAAAGTAGAGCTTAGTAAACGCCTGCTCTCTTCCTCTTCTCTACTTCCCCTTCCTTTCATTAAAGACCAACACAAATTAGCATTTCAGATGTGCAGATCATTCTTCATTCAAGTTTAAAAAGCAAACCTTATCTCACAGGTTCTCGCACTTTAAGTTGCAGTAGAATTACACAGAGCACTTGAAATGCAGATTCCCAGGCCCCAAATCCCCAACCTGCTGAATCTTAATCTTTGCTGAAGGTGCTGGGAATCTAAATTTTAATATGTGCTCCAGGTGATTCTGATGTGGATAATTAGCCAGCCATACTTTGAGAACCATTGCCTTATCTATTCTTCACCAAAAAAAATGCCCATTAGCCAATGGGTAATGTGGACATTAACCACAGGATCAGATTCCCCTGCTGCTTGCCTCCCATAGTTGGTCCCCTTTGCATCCTCTCCATTATATTTATTTATGTATGCGTCTTTTTTCCCCACTAGACTGTGAGCTCCTTGAGGGCCAGGGTTTATCTTCATTCACAGTGCCAAGGATATGGCCTAGAACATAGAAGATGCTCAGTTGTTTGTTGAATAAATAAATGACATGGATTTTAGCCAAAACGTTATCTTGTTGTGTGTGCCTGTATTTAAATGCTCTGAATTTAGGAGAATCTCTTAACACACATAGATCAAGAACTTACTGAGTAGGAATATTTGCAAACCAGGATACCAAATTATACCCAGAGTCTCTGTATCTCACCCAATCTCCCGCATTACCTGTGGTAGGCTGTCTGCTCAGTGCAATTCAGCAGTCGCTCACAGAGCACCAACTCTGCAACCGCCCTGTCAGGTCCTGACAGGAAGATGAGTAGGATGATCCCTGCTGTCAAGCTCTGTTCCAGCCGCCATCCTTGTCTCTCTTGCCTCTGGTTCTGTGCCTCACATCTAGCACGTGGTCATCGTTTGCCTTGTCTTGTTCTGAGGATGTTTATGCTGCTACTTCTTTCTTCTCCATCCACTTTGGAAGTAGGAGCTGCATGTTCTGTTTTTTTGCAGCCTCTACATTACTGACCTTTTGCTTAGTCTTGGAGAAGAGGTACAAATGCCCATGCCCTGTCATTTGATTTTGCATTGATTCAGCATGCATTCATATTTATTGAGCACCTATTATTTGCCAAGCACAGTTATAGGAAACTGGGGAATGCAGCAATGAACAGGACAAATAAGGCCCCTGTTCCAATGGAGCTTATATTCTTGTGGGGAAGACAAATAAATAATGAGTATTTCAAATATGGGTAGTGCTATGAAAATTTTTTTTAATGTGATAGAATGTGGAGTGGAAGCAGTAACTTAAATGGTCAGGAGCACCATCTCTGCAGAGGTGACAGCTGATGCTTGAGGTGGGGGAAAAGTACCAGATAAAGAAAAGAACAGGTGCTGAGGCCTTGAAGCAGGGCCAAGCTATGCACGCTGGTCTCTGGGCACAGATTTAAAGGTTCAGTCCCTGCCCTTGAGGAGCTCACAGTTCAGTAAGGCGAGACACTGACGTGAATAATTACAAGGCAGACTGACCAGGGCCATCTCAGAAGAGGGGCAAGGAATGCTAAAGAAAGCTGCTGGATGCTGTGGGGAATGCAAATCTTGCCAGACCATGGTACCCACCGTGAAGCGCTTATAGCTTAAAAGAGAATAAAAAGCAGACAATATAAAGTCTCAACGTATTCTATTCTGTAAAGAATGAGACGGGAGGCCCTGTGAGTTCAGAGTTGGTCTCACAATATATGCGTGTTAACAGTAACCACTGACATTTATTACTGGGGGCTTACATGTGCCAGCCCCTGCGCTAAGCCCTTTACGTGGATTATCTCAGTCTTTCCCATGACCCTCTGAGGTCAGCAGGAACCTGATAGTTGGTGAGATGTGGCACTGCTCTCCTTGCGCCCCACCTCCCGCCCTGCCCTGCCTCCAGCTCAGAAGAGAGGGCAGCCTCCCGATCACCCCTAATCCCAGCTCCAGCAGCCAACTCAAGGCTTAAGAAATCATGAGTGGCTCTTGAACCAGCCCTTGCTTTGAGAAACTAGTGTGCCGGTTTCCTTGCTGGCAACTCAAGAACAAAATGCACACCTTATACATTTCCGATTCCTCCAAACTTTGTTTCAAAAGCCAGCGTGTTCTACCTGAGGAGGATTTTTTTGTGCTGTTTTATGCCACATGGAGCACTTTGGTCTTGGCAATTCTCCTAATGTGACAGGCTGGTGGCAGCATTTTTAGCCCTATTCTGCTAAAGGAGAGACTTGGTACACGAAAAGGAAAGACATGACTTGAAGGTCACTGCCTGCATCAGGAGCCAAGCCAGGAATAGAAGGTGGACTGTCCATGCCCCGGACTTAATGGTATCATTTGTAATGTCCACTGAGCAGGCTCATCCCTCAGTGTTCACAGGGCCACTTCTGAGCTCTTCGGGCCTCAGGAACTGGACGAGCTATAAGAAAAATTGGTTCGAACCACTTAGGAATATTCCCAGGCTCCTCAGAGCTTTCAGAATAAAGTCCCTTTGGATCTGCTCACAAGAGCTTTGGGATCTGGTCCATGGTGACATCTGTAGGCTCATCTCTTGCTAGGCCCCTACCCACTCCCTTAGCTCCATTCATTCTGGACAACTTAACAGTTCCCTGAACACACTGTGTTCTTATCTCTGTCCTGACCTTTTCAGATACTTTTACCTGCCTCAAATACCCATTCTCCCTTCATCAAGTTAATTCTTATTTGTCTTTCAAAGCTCCACTGAACCATCTCTACTAGAGCCGTCCCTGACACCTCCCCCAATCCACGCTGACCCCACCCTGGTCATGTGGTCCTCTGTTCCTCCCCAGTGTTTTGTGTTCTGCCTTTACAAGGCTGTCTCTCCCATAGACTGGACACTCTTCTGAGGCCGGGATCTTACCTTCCTGGACATTATATTCCCAGTGTCCAGCATGAAGCCTGACACAGAGAGACAAGATACCCAGTGAATGTCAAATAAATTCCTCCTGGATGATTGCTCAGCTCAGACCGCCTGTGTCTACAAACATCGCGTGTACAATGAGACCAGCCCTGGAAAACACATTGTGCTTATATCCCAGCCCGAGAGTGGCCATTTTGCTTGCACTTATTGCAGAGGCTGCATGTGGAAAACAAAGGGCCATCAGAGGAGGCAATCAGGTCCAGGGTTTGTAGGCAGAAAGAACCAACAAACAATGAACGAACTTTTAGAGCAAGACGGTTACTTTTTTGGCACATTCAAGCTCCTGTCTTGGCTTACCAAGTCTTACCATTAAAAAGGACCTTAGAGACTGTCCAGTCACTAGTTTTCAAGTGTGAGTCAAGAAATCTAACAGTTCCTTACAGGTAGGGACCCTGTAAGCCTGGTCCTTACCTCTAACTCAACCAGAGAAGCAGTGTGTTATTTACCGAGCATCCCATCAGTTGTCATTTGAAGAAACAGTTTCTAAGAAGGAATGAAAAAAACCGTGGTCTAGTTTAACCTCTCTCCCACCACAGCAGCTCTCTCTACAGCATCTCCAAGCCATTGGGCAACTGTCTGAAAACCCACAGGGACTGGGAGCTCTCTGCTCTGCCAGCTGACCTGTGCCCTGCCTCTCCCTCACAGAGACACCTCTGAGTGACAGCAAGTTCTTCCCTCCCCTGCAGTGAAATTTCGCCGCCTGTCACTCCCTTACAGGCCTTTGTTCTGCCTGACGTAGCTGAAGCCTCCCAGAAAAGTCTGTTCACTTTTCTACCTCACAGCCTCTCCTGATGATGTGTGACGACAGCTCTCAAGTTGCCTTGGAGACTTTACAGCAGATTACACAGCCTTCTGTCTTTCCTCATATGACCGAAAACCCCAACCCCTGCTTCTGGACAGACTAACTCACCAGAGCCTGCCTCACAGTGGGGACTTGAACCCAACATAGCCTTATGGAGTGACCAGAGGAGATTTAGGATGGCAGTCCTTTGGGAATCAGCATGGCCCACCTGGCAGTCATCTCCCCACACTGCCACTACCTAAGGTCACCTTACTGACTCCTCCACCTTGCCCTTGCCTCACTCTGGAACTCTTTGATTTTTGGCCTCTACACATATCCTGATTTCATTTCATCTGGCTGGTTTCAGCCCAGGGTTGTCATCACATCTTGACTTGAATCTTGACTGTCGCCCAGAACCTGTGTCCCTCCCAACAGATGTGAGTTTCCTTAGTCTTCTACATCTGCCACGGCAATAATCAGAGGTAAATGGTGTCCCCTCAAGTGTTCCACTTACCCACTCACCCCCAAAAAAATCCTTCCCTTGGTTTGAAATATCACTACTGAGTCATGTTTCACTTTTGGTCCACTGTGACCCTGAGATCCTTTTTGTTGTTATTGGACCTATATTCATGATTTGGCATGAATCCCCGCCTCGCATTCTTATTTCTTCAACCCTCATTTATTCTCCCCTTTTGGCCTTGCCTCTGGTCAGATGGGAAGTAGCTGACAGATCTTATATTTTGACGCTGATTTTGTAGGGGATGGGAGGCAACACAGAGGTGTTTTGCTGAGCCTCATTTGGTGCATGACTCCCAGCGGACTCTCTGAGATGTTTGCTTCCACTGCCTAAGTTTCTTCCATTTGATCTTCCTCAACAATACTATGAGGATAGCATTACTCTCGTTTTATAAATGATATCCCTGGGGAGACAGCATCATAGATGTTAAGAGTAAGTTCTAAATCCCAGCTCTGCCTTTGGACCAGTTACTCAATCTCTTTGAGCCATTGTGTTCTCATCTGTAAATAAAAAATGATAGTCCTATCTGAAAAGTTAAAAGGATTAAGTGGTATAGTATATGTAGCGTGCTTAACACTGTGCTTCACACAGAATAAAAGTGCAAAATAGTAGGCACTAGATTAAGTACTTGGCCTTTTCGAGGCACACATCTCCCATGTAGAGGAGGTGGGATCTTCTACTTCTGGAACATAGATCTGCTTCTAGAACATAGACATTCTGCTTCGAGAGCACAAGTTTCTGTGATGCTATTTTTCCTGTACTATGTTGACATTTTCAGAAATCCTGGCATGGCACTAGGAATTTGGGAATCTCAAGGCTGGATTCACAAACTGGTGGGTAGGAGCAAGGAGGGGAAGGCTGGGTTAACCCAGACCAGAGCATATAGGTTGGAGTGAGCACTGTTTCTCTCTCCTTAATCACCAGCTGGCTGGACCCAGTGCCCACACCTGGGTAAGGGGAGCAGGGAGTGAGGGCAGGCAGCTAGGCAGACCCAGAGCCTGGGAGTGACAGCTGGGTCAGAAGCCAGGTGACACTTGAAGATCCAGGCCAAGGTGCAGGGCCTGCCTGATTATTTGTGGATGGCTTATCTGTGACCAAGGTACTCCTGATTATAGACCTCTTCTTCTTTAATTCCAACTCATTAGAGGTAACAGTTTATAGCTTAAAGAAACCAACATAATTTTCCCACCTGGCTGGGCCTCAGAAACACCTGAAAACTTGTCAAAGATGTGCATTCTTGGGCCCCACCACTGAAATATGGATTCTTTTGGTCTAGGGTGGGACCTGGGAAACTATTTACTAAAAAAATTTCTCTGGGTAATTCTGAGGCTCAGCCTGGTTGGGAACCCCTGCAATAAGTTAGCAATTTTACAGATGAGGAGAAAAGCCGCAGACCAGGTGAAATGACTTCCCCAACGTCACACAGGGTGTTGGTGGCAACATTCCTCCTCTCTCTTTGTTGCAAACTTTCTCTGTACTTTGGTCCCAGGCAACCCAACTGGAAAATATCTGAAAAACAAGGATTAGATTATTGTCTGATTCTAGGGAAGATTTCTGGGATGAGACTAGCTGTTCCTAGCATGTCTTGGATGACAACCTTGAGGGACAACAGAGGACAGCAGAGGCCTTCCCAGATTCTTAGAGTCCAGATTCTTAGTTTGATTGTGAGAGCTGAGAATTCCCCGGGCTCATGACCCCTGGAGCCAAATGCTGGCTTATCTGTTGCACTGGATTATCTGTGCCTGGCTCCTGCAGCTGCGTGGAGAATTGTGTGTTGCCTGTGTAGGCTGAAGCTCTCCACCCCGTGTGCGTTTGTTCTCGTCTGTGGTGAGGGAGTGGAGGTGGATGATATATGGAGAGCTGGGCTGGCAGCCATATGGGGAATGGATGGGAACTCACTACAGAGCTTGGCTGGGAGACTCACACCCCATTGGAGCTGGGATTGATTGGCTGGAACTTTCTTGCCCTTCTCAGTTTGTCTCAGAGCCAGCAGCCTGCAGTGTGTCCTCCGAACGCCCCTGTGGAGAGGGAATTGCTGTCAAGGTCAGGGAAGCTCTGGGTATTTCAGTGGTGGTCTACCATGTGCCTTCTTCCCAGAGGTGGGCGACCCTCTACTCTAGAAACCAAGTGACCCTCAGATAGCCTCTGTTTCCTGAACCCCTTCTCCTCTCTGTACTTGGTCTCCTTCCTATCTCTTTCTCCTTTTCTACCCTCAGCTCACATTAAATGACTTTCTCTCTGTCTGTAGACTGTACGGGATAGGACCTGCCCCAGCAGATTTTCCAAGGGTATTGAAAGAGTGAGCGAGAAATCTAAGGTGGTGTCAAGGTTACTGAGGATGGTCAGTGAACTGAATGCTGTTAACTGCTTTAACATGGATCAGGCACAACTGTCTGCATTATCATCTACTCTCCCAGGAGAACATTTTTAGAAAAGTGTCTAGGGTTGGTGGCAACATTCCTTCTATCTCTTTGTTGCAAATTTTCTCTGCACTTTGGTCCCAAGCAACTCAACTGGAACATATCTGAAAAACGAGGATTTGATTATTGTCTGTTTCTAGGGAAGAGTCCTGGGATGAGGTCAGCTTTTCAAACTGATCTGTTCTCCTTCCTGGGTGGGTCATGGGAGATAGCTCCTAAGCAGTGTATCTGCTAAACACTCAGGCACTGTGGGGCATGGCAGGGGGCTGGGGGCACGCATGATTGGAGTTAGGAGGCCTGGGTTTGAGTTCCAACTCTGCCATTTTCCGGCCGTGCCTCTTGGCTAAGTCATTTCACCTCTTGGAGCTAATACTTGTCTCCCAGGGTTGTTGCAGGACTCAAAAATGACCAGAGGGGTGAAAGCACTTAGTAAACCAGAAAGTTCCTTACAACTGTCAGTTGTTGCTACAGGGTTCCATGGGAGGAGGTAAAATAAATAAGAACCCACTTTTCAGGGTTTACGGTCCAAAAGGGAAGACAGAGTCTCGTGGGCTTAACCAAGGAGCATATCTGCAAGCACTAGGAACTTTCTGTGCCAAGGGCTCCCCCCTGAGGAAGGTTGGTTCCAGGCAGCTGGTGTATTTTAGGAAGACTTCCCGGGGAAAAGAGGAGCACACCATTCGTTCCCTTAGCCTTGGGCAAAGCTGCTTCTTGAAAAAGCCCCAGATGCAGCCCCATGACAAGCGGGAAGTCACAGGCTGTACTTGCTGTGGAATCCAGATCCACAGGGTGCAATGTGAGTCTCCACCAAGTGAGCAGGCCCCGCCCACTGCCTGCATTGCTGCTTCCTGACTGTGGGGAACAGTTTTCCCACCTCCAGAAAATGAAGCCAAGATGGGACCTACGGGTCCTCCTGGGAGCACTGCAGGGCAGAGTTTGGGGTGTCATCCTAACACGTCCAATCCCTGCTTCCCCTTTAGTGGGACTGTCTTTTTCTTTCCCGCCCCTCCATCCCTCCACCTGGAGAGGACAACTTAACAGCTATGGAAAGACAAACCCTCCTTCCAAGGTTGATGAGACGAAGAAATGAGACAATGCATCTCAAGCACAGGTATATAGAAGGTTCGCAGAATGGTTTTTATTATCATTATTGACCCTTTTTCCTCCCTGTGCCTCAGAGTTGCCCTGTACTCTGAGGAGACTAGACTGATAGCCAAGGACCCTTCCCCTTTAAGAGCCAGTCCCTCCCTGCCCTGTTGCTGGCTCGTGATCTTCCACAGCCTCAGTCTTAGGAGCTATGAAGTGGGACACCTGGTGGAAGTTCCTCAGAAGACCGAGGGCTTTGTCATCACCCGCAAAACAAGAGCAAGGTCGGCACCTGGCCCAGAAACAGTGCCTGACATCTGATGAATGAATGAATGAATGAACAAATGAATGAAACAGGTGTGCTGTTTCCATCCCACCCAACTGTCTCTGTAAGATGGTAAAACTATACTAATTTACTACTACTATTACTAGAAGACATCACCCCTCCCCTCTGGGAGGCCCCCATTTTTATCCCCCCTCGAGTAATAAGGGGAACAGAAAGAGGTCGTTTTAGTCCATTCGGGCTGCTATAACAGAATACCACAAGCTGGGTGGCTTATAAACAACAGAAATTTATTTTTCACAGTCTGGAGCCTGAGAAGTCCAAGATCAAGGCACCCACAGATTCGGTGTCTGGCAAAGACTGCTTCCTGGTTCACGTGGCCATCTTTTCACTGTGTCCTCACGTGGTGGAAAGAGAAGGGAGCCCTCTGGTCTATTTTATAAGGGCATTAACCCCATTCCTGAGGGCTCCACCCTCATGAAGTCATCCTTCCCAAAGGCCCCACCTCCAAACATCATCACACTGGGGCTTAGGTTTCAAAATGTGAATTTGGGGGGAACACATTCAGTCTATAGCAGAGGTTCTCAAACCTTAGTCTTCCATATAAGCATCACCTGGGCAGCTTGCTAAATAGACGCCTGAGCCCACTCCAGAGACACTGAAACAAAATCTCTATGAGAGAGGCCCAGAAATCTGCCTTTTGTGTGTTTTCTTTTCTAAACTTTTTATTGTTGAAATTTTCAAACATGTGCAAAAGTAGAGCCAATAGTATAATGAACCCCAAGTCCCTATGACCCAACATAAAAAATATGCAACACATGACAATCTGGTTTCATTTATACCCCCACCCACTTTCCCTCCAAATGCTGGATATTATATTGTTTCATCCGTACAGACTTGTGTTTATATTTCTAAAAGATGAGAACTTTAAAAAAAATTCCTAAAGGGGGCCAGGCTAGTGGTATCGTGGTTAAGTTCACACGCTCTGCTTTGGCGGCCCAGGGTTCACAGGTTTGGATCCTGGACACGGACCTAGCACCGCTCATCAGGCCCTGCTATGGTGGCATCCCACGTAAAACAGAGGAAGAACTGGCACAGATGTTAGCTCAGTGACAATCTTCCTCAAGTAAAAAGAGGAAGATTGGCAAAGATGTTAGCTCAGAGCCAATCTTCCTCAAGCATACAAAAAAAAATTCCTAAAATAAATAACAATAATTCCTTAATATTATCAAATGTGCAGTCATATTCACATTTCTCCAGTTATCTCATAACTTTTTTTTTAACAGCTCAGTTGTTCAAATCAGAATTCAAACAAGATCCACACCTTGCAACTGGATATGTCTTTTAAATCAGTCTTTTTTAAAAAAAGCTTTTGGGGCCTGCCTGGTGGCACAAAGGTTGGGTGCGCACGTTCTGCTTCGGCGGCCTGGGGTTCGTCAGTTCGGATCCCGGGTGTGGACATGGCACTGCTTGGCAAGCCATGCTGAGGCAGGCATCCACATATAAAGTAGAGGAAGATGGGCACGGATGTTAGCTCAGGGCCAATCTTCCTCAGCAAAAAAAGGAGGATTGGCAGCCGATGTTAGCTCAGGCCTAATCTTCCTCAAAAAAAAAAAAAAAAAAAACGCTTTTATTTTTTTAATAATTTAGACTCACATGGAAGTTGTAAAACTAATACAGAGAATTTCTGTGTACCCTTCACCCAGCTTCCCCCAAAGATAACATCTTACATAACCATAGTATAATTATCAAAACTAGGAAATTGACATTAGTACAATACTATTAAAACCACAGACTTTATTTGGGTTTCACCAGGATTTATATGCACTCATTTTTAAGTTTTTCCTTTTGTACATAGTTCTATGAAATTTTATCACATGTGTAGGTTTGTGGAACCACAATCAGGATACAAAACATCACCCAGAGAAAGCCCCTTGTTCTCTGTCTTTATAGTCACACCCTCCTCCCAACCTTAACTCCTGGCAACCACTGATCTGCTCTCCATCATTATAATCTTGTCATTCTGAGAACTTACATAAATGAAATCATACAGTATGTAACCTTTTAAGACTGAATTTTTTCACTCAGCATGACATCCTTGAAATCCATGCAAGTTGTTACAAGTATCAAATAGTTTGTTTGTTTTTATTGCTGAGCAGTATTCCATCTTAATTCACTTTTAATTTGTAGGTGTCCCCTCATCTCTTTTGTATTCTTGCCACTTATTTGTTGAGAATCTGTCCTACAGAATTTTCCTCTTTCTGGATTTTGCTGATTTCATCCCTCCGATATCATTTCACTTGTTCCTCAATTCCCAGTCCTTCCTGCAACTGAGAGTTAGATCCCCAGGCTTGGCCAGAATCAGATGGTACTCTGTAAGGAACCCCCACTGGTGACTCTAAGGCAGGTGTTACCGAACACACTTGGAGAAGGGATGCTGTGGAGGAAGGAAGAAAGCACCAGGGAGGCTTCCTGTAGGAGACGGGCTCTGAACTAGGGTGGTGCTCCAGGCAGGCAGCCCCAGAAGCTGAATTTGAGGCACCACAGTGGCAGAAGAGGGGTTAGGGTTGGACAGAACTTCCTGTGCAGGCTTTGTGGTGGGTTCCATGGATGGCTGAGCCTGGACACTGGTGAGCACCCCCTGCACACACACAGCTATCACCTCCTCTCCTGGGACACCCTGAGCTGGGAAGTGGTTGGAGAGCGTGCACCAGCGGGAGAGAGCAATGCCTGCCAGGCCATTTTGGAGGTCAGGTCAGGAGGACTGTGAAATCGTCCTAAGGCCCTTATGCACACCAGACTTCCACCAATCTCCTGAGATCTCCTTCCCAAAATGGAAGGCCTGAAACCTGCATAGGTGAGAGCAAAGCCTCCCAGGTGGACCGGGAGCCGGGAGGGAGGAGGAGCTTTGAGCACAGAAACGAGTCTGAGGTTCTCAGGGTCAAGAGGGCTCTCCTGCTCTGCAAAGGGATCGAAACCCTCTGAAGCCCGTGTTGCAGGGGACTTTGCCACTTTTGCTTGCACACTTCCCTCCTGAGAAGTGGGTCCATCCACCCAGGCTGCGTGGTTGGACAGCTCTCATGTGCTGAGTTTCTCCTCATGTACTGTCCTGGGTGTCTGCCCCCTGCCCTCCAAGACCACAGGAATAGTGCAATCCCTCTTCTACAAAAAAGCCTCTGGGTGCTTGAAGCCAGCACCCCCAAAAAGACGGGCCAGAGCCTTCTGCCGTTTACCAGGGCTCTCACATTTGATCCTCACAGCTCTTCTGTGGGGCACATATTAGTGTCGTTGTTTCTGTTTTACAGAAGGGGAAATAGGCTCCGAGAGAATAAAGGCCTTGCCCAAGGTCGTGCAGAAATTTAATGTACATTCTTTTCAACCTTGTCTTCCCCTGCCACATTCCCTTGAATTTGTCTTCTTTAAGCAAAAGGAAGTCTAAGCTCAATTCTTCTTACCGCCACGAGGGTATCCTTCGCTTTTTCCTCCATGTGCCAGGATAAAAGACCCGGGATGGGAGATCCTGCCTTCTGGGCAGGGAGGGGCAGAAGCTGAATGGAAACTTTTTCTTGGGAAAGAGTGAGGAGAAGGTGGGCCTACATGCTACAGGTGCTGCTGGTGCCTGGTAGGGCGAGCTGGGGATATTGTAGCTCATTCTGAGAGCGGTGTGGGGCTGGGGGGCTTTTCCTGGCAAAGGAGGGCCTGGGGAGTCCCCAGGGAGAGGCCGCTCTGTATCAGTGGAGTCGCTGTACAGGCCCACAGGGGCAGAAACACGGAGTTGGACCTGGTAAGGCACTTGGAATGGTATGGCTGAAAGATGCTTTTGTGGTACAGATGGGGAAGTTGAGGCCCAGAGAAGGGCAGAGGCTTTCCCAGAGGCACACAGCAGGGCAGGAGCCCAGGTCTGGATGCCACCCTGCTGCCACTTGGAGCTCCCATGGAAGAGTCATGTGCCAGCGCTGTGCAGTGGAAGAGGGTATGTCCTCAACTAGATTCTCCATGGCTTCCACCAAGCTTGCAAAACAGGGCTTTATTTGAGCCACTTATATTGAGTACACAGTGGCAGAGAACAGTGCCTGTCCTGTGTGGGTGTGCAGTGCTGCAGGGTTACAGCGTGTCATCACAGAGGACAAGAGTAACCCAAGGTCACACGGTTAGTTAATACATGGTAAGGCCAGGACCTTGTTCTCCGAGGCCTGGGTCTCCTCAGCCCCAGCAGAGCCTCCTGAAGGAACAAGGCCTCTCTAGCCCAGAATGAGAGCCGCAGTAAGGGGGTGCAGGTGCTTGCAAGATCTGGGCTGTCTCTGGCTTCTCCCAACCCTTCCACCTGCCTGCCATCCCACCTGCCAGCCTGTCCACTTTTACTGACACCCAGGGGCTCTGTGGCTGATCTGGGAACTCCTGAAGTTCCTTCAAAACAGATCATCTGTATTTCCTACAACATAAGATTCTGTGCTTTTCACTCTTCACCAGGCAAACTCCTGCCCATCCTCTAAAACCCAGCTCAGACATACAGCAAATGACCATGGACAAAGCCACAGAGGGAGTCACATCACATTCCAAAGAATCTTACAGACCATGATCTCCAACCACAACGCAACATAATTAGAAGTGAAAAAGAAAAACATAAGCCTCCCACAGTCCAAGAAACTAAAAAACACAATTCTAAATCATCCATGGGTTAAAGAGGAAATGACAACGAAATTATGAAATATTTAGAACTGAATGATAAGGAAAGCACAAGCAGTTTCTATTTCCTTTGCAAAGTTAAGTCCCTGAGCCCATGCGCCAAGTATCTTCTGTTGCCCCCAGATGTACCCTTCTCCCCCTAGCTCTAGGCCCAGGAGGCCGACCTCTAGGCACTGCGTCAACAGACTCCCTCGTCCTTGGCTTCAAGGGTTGGATTGGGCCAGTGGGGAAACCTGGCCAGAGATGGGAGGGAGGGAGAGAAGTGAGGCCCCTTTTCACCCCCAGTCCTTCGCAGCATGATCGCTGTGGGCTGGGTATGCCCCTCGACCTCGGGCCACAGCTCCCATCAGCAGCCCCCTCCTCCTCACTCCCACTTTACCCCTCCCTCTCAGCACTCCTTCAGCCTGGGGTAGACAGCGAAGGGCTGCTCTTGCTAGCCCTTTGTGCAGTTTCCATACACCCTCGCTGCAGCTCTAAATAGTGCCTGCCTTAAACTCTCCTCAAAGTGCCCGGTTTGGGTGTTCCACATGTTTCCTGTAGATAACCCCACTCTTACAAAGAGCTCATTAGCAGTCTCTAGCCATGTTCTCACTTCTGGAAAACTGAGCTCTGACCTTGTGTTATCTCTGTGTGTTGTCCCCCGCTGCTGACCTGTTGTCGGCTGAGGTAAGGGGCTGGGACAGCTTCATCAGCTGATCCCCTGCTCTCAGTGCACAGAGTCATGCTCAATAAAGGCTATTGATTAGGATATCAAACAAATGAAGGACTAGATTTGAATTCCTTCTGCATGCACTAGAGCACGCATATGTTTGTTTATAGGGGACTTGGGGCAGTGTTAAGACTCAGACAGCCAAAAAAAGAGAGCTTTAGACTGGGGCAAAAATAGATGCTCAACAAAAGAATGAATCCTCAGTTCTCTGAGCTGGGATTCTTAAGGATCCAGTGTGTTCTCACGCCATTGAACAACCAGAAGATCCAGAAACAAGGGGAGCTCAGTGAGGCATCTATGCCACTGTAAATGCCCACCTCCAGGTCTCCGCTACCTCCCACACCCCTCCAGAGTGACTTCTGCAGCCATCTGTCTGCCTTGGTCCTCCCACCCCCAGAAGGCCTCCAACCTTCCCTCCCATCCCAGGACAGAGCCAGCCAACTGGACCCTGGGCCTGGGGCCCACAGTGCGCACTGAGCTGGTGCGGGATATCTGTCTGCCCTCAGGGGAGGAACCCAGGCAGACAAGGAGGGAGAGCGGATCAGGTCTTGAATAGTTTGGATTTGGTTGGTAGGAAGGAGGGGGAGAAGACAGCCCACAGTGGGAGCAGCTGCAACAAAGGTCCGGCAATGGGAAAGGGGGTGACTTCCGCTGAGGGAGGGGAACGTCTGTGATGTGAGCACTCCTCACTGCCACGTGCTGGGGTGAGGGACTCACTCATGAGTCCCAAGGCATTCATTCATTCATTCATTCATTCAGCAAGTGGGCATTAAGTGCCTGCTACTGCCAGGCACTCTGCCAGGAGCTGAGGGCATGAAATTGTATAGGGCAGACCTGATCCCTTATTGAGCTCAGGGACAAGTGAGACACATTTGATTCTAGGAGGGCAAGGAAACCACCATTATCTAGCAGCTCTTTTGTTTCTGCTCCAGACGGAAGCTGAGCTTGGCCCCATTTTACAGTCGGGAAAGCTGAGGCTGCTTCCTGGGTAAGTCTGAGATAACTGAGAGTGCCAGCTAGGGAAGCCGGGAGCACGACTTTGCGGAAAGGCGACAGAGAGTGTGTCTGTGCATTGGGGGGAGGAGGGTCCCCTTTCCCCGCCTCTTCCCCGCCCCTGGGCCGCGGCGTGGCGGGGCCCGGGAGGGACAGGGCGGAGCCGGCGTCGCCTTGGGGGCGGGAGGGCGACAGCGGCCCGGCGGGGCAGGCCGGCGGACAGGCGGACAGGCGAGAGAACCGGCAGGGTGGGAGGACCGGCAGAACAAGGCGACCCAGGGCGCTGGGGATGTGACCCGGCAGCCAGACGAGGACCCCGTGAGTGAGTGCCCGCGCCCCAGCGCCCCCGCCGCGCACGCGGCCCAGCCTTGCTCCCACTTTCATTTCTGCGGCTGTCCCTGGAGTGGCACTGTCCGGAGGCGACCTCCGCCCGAAGGCAGGCTGGCCACAGTCTTCGGTCCGGGGTCCGAAACTAAAAGCTGCGAAAGTCGGGGTTGAGGGGGTGGCGGTGTTTGAAGGGGGCGTGTCTTCAGGAGCGGAAATGTCAGGCCTGCTCCTCTGGGTCCTACGAACTTCTCCCCTGGCAGCTGGGCGAGGGAGAGTGGTGGGAGTCAGGGGGTCCAGCAGGAGGCCGAGGGGTGGGCGTGGGTGAGCGCTGCGAGGAAGAGCATGGAGTTTCTGCCTATACTTTCCTCTTGGATCTCTCCCCTGCAGGGCGCCCCGACATGGCACCGCCCTAGGCTGGATTCTGAGTTCAAACTGGGGCCATCCCCTGGCCAAGATCCTGGGCCAGGCCTGGAGAGTGGCAGGTGTGGCCCTGGCGGGGGGCTAAGTGGCAGAAAGAGGCAGGGCCACTCTGGTCTTCATTTGGGAAGCCAGAAGTCCACCCAGGATATGAGCCATCACTGGCTACTTTAGGAGTAAAAGGACATCCAGAGTTAGAAAACGGAGACTAGGAGGGGGAATGGCCATGGTTCAGGGAGGGGACAGAGGCTTTGTGAGGGACAGAAACTCAGTAGGGGCTTTGGAGTGGGAAGTGAAGAGACAAGGACCATGGATAGAAGGGCACCTATGGATCCTCCCGCCCCCAAGCTTACATTTTCCTGGGGAAAGACCGAGGCCTTGAAATTCTGCCGCAGGAAGGTGGGACTCTGGGTCACTGGTCAGGACATCCAACTTGCTGTGAGGGTGTGGGGGAGGCTCAGCATGCTGGGAGAGCAGGAATCAGGTTGGTCTAGTTGGTCTAGTGAGAAGATGCTTCCCCTCTGCCTCCACTCCCCTCCTGTCCCCTCATCTCTACCAGACCAGCGACCAGCCAGTGCAGGAAAATGGCCCTTTGCTCATGGTCATGGTTATCCCACTTCCCAGTTCTGCCTTTGGAGATCCCCTGCCTGTAACTTGCTGTGTGAACACAGGCGCCTCAAGTCCCCTTTCTGGGCCTCAGTTTCTCCATCTGTACAAGAAGTGGGTTGGACCAGTTGGTCTCAGAACTATTTCAACCCTGAGATTCTTGATTCTAAGCTTTTAAAGCCTGAGCATCAACTATGTGCCAGGCCCTGACCTAGGCTGTGGGGTGAGGTGGGTGAGGACAGCAGTGACCGAAGAGCAGCCTCCATCCAAGGAGAAAGTGCTCTGGGTTCAGAAGAGGGGGCTGTGGGGGTAAGTAACATTCAACCTGACCATGTGTAGTCAGGCAAAGGGACCAGTGTATGAAAACACACAGAGGTAGGAGGATGAGGGTGTGTTCAGGCATCAGGAGGAAGCCCAGGGTGGTGGGTGTAGGGCAGTGGGGCAGAAAGGTGGGGTGCAGTGTTGAATGCCGGGAGGGGGGGGGTGCTTGTTGGTAACTGTCCGTAAAGGGGACTGTGCGGAGGTGGAGAGCCAGGAGCCCCACCTAATGGCAGTGTGAATGATTTTGGAAGCACCTGCCCAAGCAGAGTTTAGAACGCAGGTGGCGAGTGAAGCCTGAAGACACATCTTCTCTTGGGTCAGGAAGCTCGGGTCCCACTCTGGGGACTTCTTTGGGTGAGAAGTCAAGGGGCAGGGGATGGATAAGATGACCTGCCACATCTTTGGGGTTTTTTTCAAGAAGACAAGATTCTGCCGGGAGACCTGCCCCTACCCGCCAAACTCCTCTCATTTTACTTCACTGTCCCCTCCTGGCCTGCCTGTTGTGGGTACGGGGAAGAACCTCCTTCGAAACTTCTCTTCCACTACCTTGACTTGTTGCCTGATGTGACACCTCCCAGCCACCCATGTGTGCTGTGCCTTTGGTTACACCCTGTTGTCACCCTGTCCCATCCTCCCGTCCCCAGTCCTGTCCCAGCATTACTAGCAATGTGAGAAAGGAAGAGGCTCCAGTGTCAGCTCTGAGGTCAAGGCCAGGCTTCGTGGCAGTATTCAAGCCTCAGCCTAGGGCTGGAGTCCAGGACTCACAGTGACCGGGGTCAGGGCCAGGTCAGAGTTCAGCCTAGAGCCAGAGCTCAGTGCACAGTCTGGAGCCAGGGTCAGTGCTCAGTTTGTGGCTAAATTCCAGTCTGAGCAGGCACCTAGGTCTGCATTTCCCAAGCGCTCACACACTCCCCGGGGAGATGAGATGTGAGCTGACTGCCGCAGGAGTCCCAGAAACCTGGCCTGTATCAGAGTGACCCAGGAAGTTACCTGGATCAAATCCATGCCTACTACAGGGGTCACCCAGCCATGGTAGAGCTGGGACTAGGACCCAGGACTCCTGCCTCCAAGCCTGGGGCCCTCATTGCTGTCCCCAAAGTCTGTTCTGAGTCTGAGATCCTTCAATTCTAAGAGGCAAAGCAAATTTGTCTGAATTCTAGATGCACCGAGCTGGGTGGATCTGACTGCATTGTCCTATCTCCCAGTGCCAGGCACATAGTAGGTACTCTAGAATGTCTCCTGAATGGCAGGGGCAGGGGCAGGGGCCAGTGGCTCGTTCGGGTTTGGGTTTGGGTTTCTGGCTGGAGGAGGCTATCTTGGGGTGAAGGATCTCCAGCCACTGTTGGAGGAAGTGGCATCCTTCTAGACCCGCCACCCTTCCCCCCTTCTCCAGTGCCTGGGACCACACTCAGAGGCCACCCAGCTGGCCATATGAGGGGTCCTTCCTCTTTCAGGGTAATAAAAGGAAAGGACATTTTTGGTAGAAAAGTCCCTCCTGCTCCCTGGGAATCCCCGGTGGCCGGTGGCCGGATGGACTACGGGATATCCCAGAGGAAGCCGAAGGCGGGGCCCTCCCCCTATCCCCTGCCCCTAGCACAATGCAGCCAGGCTCTCCCACGCTACACCAGCTGGCCTGTGGGGCCCCCACAGGTCATCATGTCCAGGCAGTTGCCTCCTGGTGGGCCTGCAGGAAGCCTGTGCTGCCTCTCTACTGGTCAACAGCAAGTCTGAGGAGCACCTGTTGGGAGCCCAGGCCCAGCCCTCTGTAAGATGCGATGAAAGTGGAGAGGAAACAAAACAAGATGGGAGGGCTGTGGGCGCTTGGCAAGGGGAGCTGGGGTAGCCTGGAAATAGGGCTGGGGCGCTGGACCGAGGGGATGAGGAGCATTTAGGTCCCGGACAGAGGCTGCAGAGGTTGGCCAAAAGCTCAGAAGTGAGAGGGAAATGATGTGTTGGGAAGTCCAAGGCCTTTTGGTAAGGACCTGACCACTATGCTCCCCTACCCTTGGCTCCAGCAGGGCATCCACAGGTCCTGCCCCTGGACACTTGGCCCTCGACCCAGCCTGGCCATGGCGCTGTGCCTGAAGCAGGTGTTCGCCAAGGACAAGACATTCCGGCCGCGGAAGCGCTTTGAGCCCGGCACACAGCGCTTTGAGCTGTATAAGAAAGCTCAGGCATCGCTCAAGTCGGGCCTGGACCTGCGCAGTGTGGTGAGGCTGCCCCCGGGGGAGAACATTGACGACTGGATCGCCGTGCACGTGGTGGACTTCTTCAACCGCATCAACCTCATCTATGGCACCATGGCGGAGCGCTGCAGCGAGACCAGCTGCCCAGTCATGGCCGGCGGGCCCCGCTACGAGTACCGCTGGCAGGACGAGCGCCAGTATCGGCGGCCGGCCAAGCTCTCGGCGCCGCGCTACATGGCCTTGCTCATGGACTGGATCGAGGGCCTCATTAACGACGAGGATGTCTTTCCCACGCGCATTGGTGAGTGCCACCTGCAGGCGGGGGAGGCCTGGCCAGGGAGTTTAATAGAGCAGTTCTGTAGCAGGGGTTGTGATTTTTATCCCTGTTTTGTAGAGGAGAAAACTGAGGCGCAGAGAGGTGAAGTGTCTGCTCAACATCAGGCATCTCCAGCTAGGACTGCCTGACTCCAAGTTTGGGGCTCTTCTTGTCTGAAACTTGAAGGGACCACCTGGCAAGGCCACTATGGTTCTCAGAAACTTCCAGAACAGGTGCCTTAAAGTGCTCCTAGCAGGTTGCCCTGCTTGGGCTGATCTGACTTGCAGCCTCCTGGGAGTTCCCTCTGATTCCTGGCCCAGGAAAGGGAAGGGGTGGGGATTGCATGGGCTGGGTGGGATCTCCACCTCAGAGGGCTCTGAGGGCAGAATTTTCCCTTGTTAGGCCCAAGCCATGGGGCCTTCTCTTATCTCAGCTGGGCAGCCTGGGCAGGTACTGGTAGGGAGGAGAGATGAGTGATGTCATCCTGGCCCTGCTTCACCACCCAAGGGCAACAAGAGGGGGTGTTGGCCAGGAGCTGAGCAGTCATGACACCATGTTCATCACAGCAGCCGCACCCCCACCTGGCCTCATGTTCATCCTTGTTAAGGCTACTGGAATCAGAGATGGGTGGGGCAGGGTGGTCAAGCCCAGAGGGGAGAAGTCTGAATGCTGAGAGAAGCTGGGCACTGAGTCACAATTGAGTACCCACGGCCCCTCCCCAGCTGGTGTCCTGCCATTTCTTGCACTATCATGCCCAACAATGGGTATTTTCATTTCACGTGGGAGGAAACTGAGGCCAAGAGAGGGACAGCGCAGTGAATCAGAAGGGATTCAGAATTGCAGTTCAGGTCTCTTGAGGCCCGGGCCCCAAGTCCAGATGGGCAGGGCAAGTCTGAAGGACCTGGGCAGGGCCTGGAAGCGTTCACAGGAGGCAGGGCACAACCCCACCTAAGCGCAGTGAGCAAGGAGAAGGGCGCCGTGGAGCCGGGTGGGCCAGGGTGGCGCTATGGCTGGGCTCTTATTCCCTTCTTGCCTTGACTCCCGGACCGGTGAGACTCCAGGTGCCTGTGCCTTAACCTTGGGATGGCTCTGCTACAGCAGAGAAGAGGGCGTAGCCACTAAGAGCTCCACCCTGAGTGTCGGGGCTGTGTAGAAATTTGCCTTTTTCATAGGTCCTGGAGCTTCTCTCAGGCTGGGTCCGTGGCATTTATCTCTGAAGGGCGCTGCAGTGCAGTGCAGGAGGCTTTGAGTCGTGCCTCCGGTCTGTACTAGTGAGTAGTTAGGTGGCCTCGGGCAAGTGGCCCCACCTTCATGCACCTCCATCTTATCATATATAGAATGGCTACCATCCCAGACAAGAGGTGCAGCGGGCCCAGCACAGGGCCCAGCTCCTAGATGGAAGGTTCTTTGTGAGTGTGATTGAATATTTGAAGGAATGAGAGATGCTGAACTAGTTCTTGAAGATTCAGTAATTCTCGGGATTGGGGATCTGGGGCCTGCTGTGTGAATGTTGTGAAGAGGAAAGAGCCAGGTAGGGCCAGAGAGGGAGGTCAGGATCAGATCATGAAAGGCCTTGTGCAGGTGCTGTGCTGCAAAGTTAGGACTTAATCCTGAAGGCCCGTGTTTTTAAAAATGGACCCCAGGGGCCAGCCACATGGCCAAGTAGTTAAGGTTCTGCACACTCTGCTTTGGCAGCCTGGGTTCACTGGTTCGGTTCCCAGGCACAGACTTACTCCACTCATCAGCCGTGTTGTGGAGGCATCCCAGATGCAAAGTAGAGGAAGACTGGCAGAGATGTTAGCTCAGGGCTAATATTCCTCAAGGGAAAAAAAAAATAGAGGAGGATTGGCAGTGGATGTTAGCTCAGAGCAGATCTTCCTCACCAACAAAAAAGAAAAAAAAAGGACCCCAGATGTTGATGAACTCCCCTTGGAATTGTACCCAAGGACATCATTTGAGAGCATCTGCAGATGCACATATCTCTGGGGAGAATTTGGGCATAATTTTCATAATAGTCTAAGAATGGTTGGTCAGTGACCCCAACAAGGTTGCAGAGTCCTGCTCAGGGAAACGGGAAAATGTGGAAGATGATTTGTATTTCAGCAAGAGAGAGGCACAATCAGATGTGTGCTTCCTTAAAAAGGGAAGGATGGGAGAAAGCCACCACCTTCTCTTTCTCTCTCCCTGTCTCCACAGGGAAGTGTGCTAGGGAAGAGGCCATCCTGGGCTAAGGCTGCCTATGTGGGGGAGGGCAGGGCTGGGCTGAGTTTCATCACCAGATGCTGATCCCCAACTTCTGCCCATCTCTGCCCCTAGGAGTTCCCTTCCCCAGGAACTTCCAGCAGGTCTGCACCAAGATCCTCACCCGCCTCTTCCGCGTCTTTGTCCACGTCTACATCCACCACTTCGACAGCATCCTCAGCATGGGGGCCGAGGCGCACGTCAACACCTGCTACAAGCACTTCTACTACTTCATCCGCGAGTTCAGCCTGGTGGACCAGAGGGAGCTGGAGCCACTGGTGAGGCCAAGCCCCCTCTCTCCTCCCCGCCCAGGGCTAGCCTCTGTGAGTTTTCAGATCCAGAGGCTACCTGCTTTAAGAAAATCCAGTACTCAAGTGGATAAATTAGGGGAAGGCAACTCTTTTAACCATGGATTCTGTACTTTAATAGAGAATTCATTCAAGTGTCAGCTTACAACCCCAGATCTGCAGCCTGGAGTTGGGGAGGGGGCCAGGCTCAGGCAGAAGACCAACCAGGCCCTGGGGTTTGGGAAGGGGCTACCTGGCAGGGTGAGCTCTGACTGACTGTTTCCCACCTTGTGTCTCTGCAGAGGGAGATGACAGAGCGGATCTGTCACTGAGCCCAGGCCTGAATGTTGGATCATCTGAACACAGAGTGGCTAGGGGAAGGGACCCTCAGGAGTCTGGTGACAGAGAAATCTGCAGGCCCTGGGACCCCTCCACACACCCAAAGCCCCTGGACTTCTGGTCCTCAGAAGTCCGCCCACATGTCCCCCTGACTGCTTGTGAATGGTGAAGGGGATAGCTTAAAAGTGGGCAAGCAGAAGGGAAGGAGGAGCTAACCCTCTGGCATGAAGTCTAGGGGCAGGGTGGGCTAGAGGGTCTCTGCTCTGACGCTTGACCCTTCCATGGTAGTTCCCAAGCATATTTGGGAAATGTGGATGTGGCTGAGTTGATGGCAAGAAAGGTACAAGAGAGTGATCAGCCTGTGTGTAAGCACAGATGACTGTGTGTCTGTGTGTGTTTGTGTGTGTATGAAAGTGATGTTGACTACGGGGTGTGTTTGTGAGAGCTAGCTGCCTTAGACCTCCCTGGCACATAGTAGGCCCTCCATAAATGTTATGTAAATGGATGGAAGGAAAGAAGGAAGAGAGTGAGTAGGGTTTAGGACCATCAGACCATGACCACTGTAGGATGATGACAGGTCAGTGTTCCCACTCAGTGTGTCTGACCATGTGTGTAAGTGCACAAAATGTCGCTGTAGACGTAGCTCTATGTTTGAACCTTCCAGGCTACCGTCTTCCACAAGCATAAGTTCTGAGGAGCTGGGGGCAAGCAGGAAGGGGAGCCTTGCCTTGGGTACCTAAACCCCTGGCCCACCACAGATACAGGTTCTGATTTGCACACAGGTTCTGATTCGCTCAGCCAGATGTGCCCATCAGCTGTCATTTCACTCATCCCTCTGCCTCTAGGAAGGCCTGATTGGAGGCAGCTTCCTGGAGGAGGGGGGTGATCCCTCATGTTTACGAAGGTCTCCTGGTCCTTAAATTGGGAATCACACGCTCCAGTCTAGCTCCTAGAATCTATCGACTTGGCTCCCAGGATCTGAAGCCCAGTACAAGATAGCTCCAACCCGAGGAGCTAGTGGAACTTGAATTGGGAGACTCTGGAGACTTGTCTCCCATCCTGGGACATTGAGGACCATGTAGCTAGTGAGTAGACTCTGCCGGGCTTGGAGAACCTCCAGCCTGCAAGTACCTGCCTCCTTCCCAACCATTCTTGAGACATTCCAGCTGGTTGGATCTCAGAGCGTAGCTGCCCACAGAGAAATTGGGATGTTCATTCAGCACTCCATTACTCAGCACCCCATGCCCAGCCCTGAGCCCAGACCCAGGGGTGGGGAAACTGAGGCAGGGACAGCCAGAGCCTCCACGCTGGGAGGCCAGGATGGAGAGCCAGAAAGGACCTGAGCATCATCCAGTCTCACAGAATCATCCACGTACAAAGGAGGAAACTGAGGCCAGGAGGAGGGCAGGGAGAAACTGTCCAAGGCCTCACAGCAAGGCTTTTGTGGAGCTGGAGTTACTCCCACCCAGGGCCTGTGGATGGCTGCAAAGGGAGATGAGATGCACATGGAAAGAGGGTTTGACAGGCCCTCTCCAGGACACAGCTGTTCCTGCTTTGAGCAAGGATGTCTAGCCTGATGCCAGAGCGCCCTACCACCCCTCAGGTCTGCTGAGGTTGTCTGCTGAGCCAAGCCTCCAAAATCATGCCCCTCTCCATGGCCCAGCAGCTGCCTGATCTCTAGGGAAGCAGATGGGGCTCCCGGGGCCAGCCAGCTGCACCTGGGACTGCTGCCTCCGGAGAAGTTCCCAAGGGAAACACACTGACCCAGCAGCTTTGCCAGAGACTCTGGAATGAGGGGGTGGGTCAGACATTCCCCCAGGGAGGACTGGATTGGGAGATGGATTCTAGGCTGTGGCCAATGGCTGATTGCAGAGAGGGGTGGGGGGAGGGGGTAAATCTATTTTTGCGAAACAGAGGGAAGACTTTATTGTTGTTATTTTTGGTAAAATAAAGGAGGCAAACTAAAGTGGCACTGGTGGGAAGCTGTGGTCTGAGTGCCACATGGTTCCTGGGCAGGCTGTGGAAGAAACTGGGCCAAATGGAGCAGGGAGGGCTTTTTGTCCTGAGATCCTGGGCCATGTGGAGGGTTGATCGGTGTGGTCATGTCTGGCCGAGCTCTCCAGGGTAGAGACACCCAGGTTTTCCCAGGGCTCTGGGAATTCTGGACCCAGAATTCCTGGGCTGGGCTAGGACTCCCAGAGTAGGGGGTGCTGGCCCTTGCCTTCAGGGAACTCAGTCTCTTGGGAGAGTCTCCTTGTTTCAGCTCAGGTCACCTGGCACTGGCTATTCCTACCCCACCCCCTTAATCTGGGTGGTTTAGTGGAGCTAATGGGTTAAGGGAGAGAGCAGAAACAGTCTTAATCCTGATCACAGCAGAGGAAGCCCTTCTCAAGAGAAGGCTGTTTGTTGGGTGTTGGCTAGAGCTCAAAGTGGGGGTGGCAGGACATGCAGCGGACTCCTGAGCTTATTCCCAGAAGATACCTGAGTCTCCTAGCTCAGGTCTTGCTGTCATTCCACTGCCCCTTGGCGTCAAGTACCCAGACAAGAGCTGAAAAACAGCTTGGTTCTTAAGAGTCACCAAAGGCCCACCTAGAGCTCTCTCCTCTACCTAAGAAGGAGACAGCCTGGCTTTGTGCCCTCCTGGGAGGCAGAGGCCTGAGTTTCAGTCCCAGCCCAGCTCCCCAGGTGCTAGGGCAGGCCCCTTTCCCCTCTAGACCTCAATTTCCCCATCTAGTTCATGACCAGGTGTGGGAGTGAGGAACTGATTGATCTCTGAACTTCTTCATTACTCACGGTCTGTGGATCATTCACAATGGTAACAATAATTGCTAATACTCACTGTGTGTCAGGTACACACATATAATAGTGCTAAATGCTTGACATATAATAACTTATTGAATCAAGTTTGTCTCTGACTCCCTTTCTGGCTCCCAGTATCCCTCCTGTCACTGCTCTAGGATCTACAAGGCCCTCCACTCTGCTACCTCTTCTTCTCGCTCACCAGAGGAGGCCCCAGTCCAGCATTCCAAAAGGTGGCTCTGCTTGCATACCTCCTATGACAGGTCACTCACTACCTCTTCAATTACTGGACAGCTCAGCCTCTTAGAAAGTTCAGGCTCTGGGCGGTAGTTGTGAAATACACTATGGCAGTGAGGATAAGTTTCTCTCCGAACTGTGTGGCCAAGGCCTGTGCCTTACAAAGGAATGTCTGAATACATCAGGAAGTCGTCACAAAACGGCTTGGAGAAATTCCAAGAGGGATGCTTAGAGAAGACTAGACAGAGGTAAAGAGAAAGGAGGAGCTGGGGTCTCAGCGACACAGAGAAAAGAGTCCTTTGTAGGTCAGAACTTGGCAGGAGAGCAGAAGGTCCTGGGAGAAGCAATGTATTGGGGGTAGAAGGACAGAATGGGCAGCCAGGCTGCGGAAGGCTTTGTTTTCTTGTTGGATCAGGATCCATAAAAATATTTGGAGAGGGGGGACCAGCCTGGTGGTGCAGTGGTTAAGTTCGCACATTCTGCTTCAGGCCCAGGTTCTCAGTTTTGGATCCCAGGTGTGGACCTACACACCGCTTGTCAAGCCATGCTGTGGCAGGAGTCCCACATATAAAGTAGAAGAAAACAGGCATGGATGTTAGCTCAGGGCCAGTCTTCCTCAGCAAAAAGAGGAGGATTGGCAGCAGATGTTAGCTCAGGGCTAATCTTCCTCAAAAAAAAAAAAATTTGGAGCAGGTAACAAGGAAGCGAACCACTCTCCCACCTTGGGGCAGAGCATCCACCTGTTGAGTCAAGGTTGCCCTCCCCACTTGGCCCTCATGAACACTGCAGTTTCTTTAAAGTTTCCTGCTCCCACTCCCAACCCTGCTCCCAGGAGCTGTGTGGAGCCCTACCTGGCTTGGGGGAGGCCTGCCTGAGCCCTTCCTCCTCTGAGGCCCCCAGAGCCCTCATCTCTGGTGTTAACTGAACTTGGTTGCCATGTGGGAGACATAAGAATTTTGAGAACCTGCATTGGAACATAGGCCTGAGTGACTCAGGGCCAGCTGGCTACTGAGACATTTAGGGAACAGAAAGGGGAACAGACCAGCATGGCCTCTGAGGACATGAAGCTTGGGTGAGCCTGGAAGGTGATGGTGGGAGAGGTCAGGCTATACAGGGGCCTTCAGGTTGGACTGAGGGATTCTGGAAACTTAGAAGAAGGCCCCCCTCTCCAGGTTTCACCCAGACTGAGAAATCTAGCAAAGCCCTGAATGTTCCCTAATGTTCCAGACTTCCCTCCATCAAACAGATAAGAAGACTGAACCCAGAAGGGGCAGGTCGACAAACACTTCTCAGGTGATGATGGGAAGGAAGTCCAGGAGGCCCTTTAACTAGCATTGTCCACCAAACCCTCACAAAAACCCTGAGACAGGCGGGGAAGGGATATTTACTTCCATTTCACAGCGTAGGAAACACATTCTGAGTGAGGACCTGAATTAAACTCAAGTCAGCGCTCTCATTCCCTCAGCACACTTGCAGCCTAGAGGAGGGATGGGGCAGGGCTGAAATACTAATTATTTGCAGTTAGTTTTCTCCAAGAAATGAACTTTTAAGTTTTTTATTTTGAACTACTGGGGGTAATGTTTTACTCAAGGAGAAACTCTCATGGTGAAATCATAGGCACCCAAACCTTTTAAGAAATTTTACAGAATTAGCTCGTGTTTTAGAAATCTCTGGCAGCATTTCCACATATGTAAAAGGCATTTAAAAATTCCTTTCTGGCATGCAGAAGCTCTCAGTAAATGTTAATTACACCTGCCGCTGCTGGGCCTCCTCCCTCCTAGCGCTTGCAGACCTCTCTGGAAAGACAGCATCGGAAGGAGCTAAGCCCCACCCGCTCCCAGCGATCTCCCCGCCCCTCCCTATCACGCCTGCGTAGTTTACTGAGCTCGCCCCACCCTCTCCCTGGGCGTAGCCGTCAGGGCGCAGGCGCAACTCCGCCCCCTCACGCCCCTCTTCAGTCGGGCCCGCCCCCCGGGTCTAGTACCGCCTCTTCCGCGTTCTCGGCGGAGCGATCTGCGGGTGGGGGTGCGCGCGGCCGGTCCCGCGAAGAGTCAGCTGCGGTCAAGGCGGGACGGCGAGGTATCCCTCCGAGCAAAATGGGGCGGGGGTCTGAATGAGTCGGTGTGCTCGGGACGGGGCGGTCACGGCCTTCAGAACAGCCCGAGGTCACGACTTGATTCTGTCCTGGGGGGACAGCCCAAGGGGATACTCCTTTAAGGCTCTCCTCTGGGCTCTGTCTGTGACGAGCTCAGGGCGCAGCATGTGTGCCCCGTCGAGGCTCAGCCCGTGCCTGGGGTCGGGCGTCTGTCGGGACAGGTGTCAGAGGTCGGAGCTCAGCCTGTGGCCAGTTTGGGACTCAGTCCCTAGCAGTCTGTGTGGCTGGGCTCACGGCTCAGGCAGTCCAACATCGTGAATAGTTTTTCACGTGAGGAATTTATAGTATCTGTGTACTACATTGTTTTAAAGTTTACTGATTTCATTTAAAAGCTCCTGACGTGCGTGTGTGGCTATCCAGTGAGGAGAAGTCTGTGTCAGGCGCAGTCTCTGGCGGGGGGAGTTTCCAGGCCACCTGTCAGATGGCCAGTAGCAGATCCGAGGCTCGGCGGGTGACAGGAATGAGGTGCTGGAAGTGCTTGGCTTCGGGGCAGGCAGGCCTGGGTTCGAGCCTCCCTTCTGCCACTTCCTAACTGTGTGTCCTCCGGCCAAGTCATTTCCCCTCTCAGAGCTTTAGTTTCTCCTATAAGATGGCATAGTAGGGTCCTTGTGAAGGTTGAATAGGATCTACATGTGTCACCTGGTATGGCACCTGTCACAAAATGGGTGCTGAATGCTTGGTAGCTGTGATTCCTAGGAACTAGATCATTTTGGACTGGGGTACCCTAGAGAGGCGCTGGGGGAGGGGAGTTGAGGTGACCCAGGGCCTGACACTTCAGTGGGATTTGTAGGTGGAACTGACCTTGCAGGATGGGAAGGGAACAAATGCTTATTGACCATTGTCCATGTGCCAGGCGCCGTGCTGGGCAGTTGATGTGTATCGTCTCACTGGATCTTCAGCCAACAGCCAGATGCTTTCAGCCCCATCACCCTTTGCTTCAGCCCCTCTAAAGAGGCTAGGCTGGAAGAGATGTAAAGAGGAGACCCAGGGTTGGGTTTTTATATGAGTTGGGCCAGCTGGAGACTTTGATGCCCCCCACCCCCAACTTCTCCCACCTCGGCTCTTCTCTTTCTGTGATCCACAGGGCTAATTGGGTTCTTGACTTTGTCTGGGAGGCCTGTTACTCTAGTTCTCCAGCAGATTTTGATGGTTAGAGGGCCTGGCAAATGAGCGCCTCTTAAACCCCAGTTGCATGAAGCTGAGCCATGGGAGAGAGAAGCTTGTGAATAGGAGCAGCTGGATTCCAGCACATGCTTAGGGGGCACATGTGTCTCCTGTAATGTGTTCCCATAGTAATCTAGTAACTTGGTTCCTTTTGCATCTTCTTTATAGGTACCTATGTGACCTTCCTGAGACAACATTCTTGTCATGTTATATCTCTGCTCAGAAACCTTGGTGGGCTTTGTCGTCCACTATATAGAGTTAGGACTCCTCAGTCTCATAGACAAGTCCCTCCATAATCTGTTCCCAAACCTGTCTTCTGCTCTGTTTCCCTTTGTTCTCACACATCTGCACCCTGTGCCCCAGTCAAAATAATCTAGTTTTCATTCCTCAAACACTCCTTGCATGTTCCTTTGCTTGTGTTCCCTCTTCCTGGAGTTCCATCCTCCTTCTCATCTTTCAAGTCCCATGTCTCACGTGACCTCATCAGTGAAGCTTCTCTGATCACCCTACTGGGTTAGTTGCCCACCGCCCCCATCTTCTCTAGCAGAGGCTACACTTCAAATATAGCACTGATCACAATCTGCCTTGGGGTATGTCACCCCATATATACTCTGAGTACATTGGTGGCAAGGGACCAGATCTGTTTCATCCTTCCTCTGCCTGGCACATAGTAGGCCACTGCAGTGTTTGTGGTTGAATGAGTCAGTGACATTTTTTGTTTATTCGCTTTGGTCTTTGTTTTATGAGCTTTCAGGTTCAGAGTGGGCCTTTGTGTTTTTCCTTCTCCTTGTGTCTAAGGAGAGCCCTAGTTTAGATTAATGATGCCTAATTACAGGCATGCAAGGCACAAAAGTACAGGAATTCTGCGCAAGGCAGGATTCTTCACTGCTGCTATCGTTTTCAGGCTCTTGTCTTGCCTTTGCTGTGAGTTTTGTTGGAAGGAAAGTGGTGCTCTGTTCAGGGACCTGCGCTCAGTGTGATGTAGTTCACGCAGGGGAAAGCACACAGGTGGTTTACTGATCAGTTGTCCTGCCCTTGGCCTTGGCCTTGGCGCCTTCCATCTGGAAAACCAGCAGCTACAAGTGCACATTTTTCCTTGCCAACAGCTTCAGTATATGGAACAGAAGGCTCTTTGTTGATCAGAGAAAAATACACATTGTTAAAGGTAGAAGGAGTTTGGGAACCATCTGGTTCTCTCTCTTTAATTTTACACATGGGGAAAGGCCCAGAGAAGGGAAAGGACTTGATCAAGATTACACAAGCAGTCAGTCAGTGGTGGAGATAGTACTAGAAGTGCAAAGTCCTGACTCTTTATTTTTCTCCAGTGTACTTCATTGTTAATATAATATCTAACATTTATTGACTGCTTACTATTTGGCTCTTTTTTTTTTTTTTGAGGATGATTAGCCCTGAGCTAACATCTGCTGCCAATCCGCCTCTTTTTTTTTTTACTGAGGTGAGGAAGACTGGCCCTGAGCTAACATCCGTGCCCCTGTTCCTCTACTTTATATGTGGGATGCCTACCACAGCATGGCTTGCCAAGAGGTGCCATGTCTGCACCTGGGATCCGAACCAGTGAACCCTGGGCCACCGAAGTGGAATGTGCACAGTTAACTGCTGTGCCACCAGGCCGGCCCCGAGAGTTTTAGAATAAATTGAGTCCACGATCTTTCTGTAAAGATTACCAGTCAAGGGTGGCAAGATCCAGTTCAATAAACACCTGTTGAGCTCTTGCTGTGTACAAAACCTTGGTATTGAGAAGTACACAGAGAGGAAAACACATTTCCTGCCCTCCTGTAAGTAATTGTCTTCTCAGAGCCTTCTCCCTTCAGTGTAGTTCGGAAGACAGATAAGTACATAAATAACTAAAATCAGACTGACTATGGTAAATGTAGTGAGGAATGTAAACAAAGTGGGAGCTTGGGAAAAGGAGAAATCAATCCTAGTATGACCACAGGGGGTCCAGAGAAGAGTTCCTGAAGGTGGAAAATTTATGCCTTGGAGGAAGTTGATTCCTGTGAGAAGGAGCAGCTTGAGCAGTGGTCTAGAGGTGGAAATGAATAGGGGGTGTGTGTGTGTGCATGCACGTGTGTATTGGGGAGAGGAATGGAGTTGGCGAGGAGAGGAAATAAGCTGAAATGATGGATTGTGGCCAAAACGTGGGTGTGGGGAGAAGAACATTAACATTTATTGAGTGTCTGCTCTGCTCTGTGGCTTACAATATGTTAGATGCTTTACACACTATAATTTATTTAATCCTCACAATCCTTTAATATGGGGATATCTATCCCCAATTTAAAGATGAAGAAACGAGACGTCAGAAAGATTAAAGTGACTTGCCCAAGGTCAGGTAAGTGGCAGAGCTCGGTCCAAACCAAGTGTTGGATTCAAAGACCCATGTTCTTTCCATTATGCTGCGAGGCTCTGAATGCCATGACTAGGGCTCTGTGGACTCTGGCTGCAGAATGGAGGCTAGTCTGGAGCAAAGAAAATCCCAGAATGGGGGCATCGATGAGGGGGCTGTTGGAATAGTCCAATTCAGGCTTCAACTGAGAACCACTGACCTAGTGTGGAAGCTGCCTGGTCTAGGTCTGCTTGAGTCGTTTAATATGTGAGTTTTTGACAGTTCTTATATTACCATAAATCAGTGTATTGCCATCCTTAGCTAGGAGAACCTTAGGATCAGATTACAGAGGCTGCTGGCACTCTTGTTTTCAGGCATAGGTTCTAAGGTGAGATGAGCAGTTCAGTACAAAAGTGTCTGGGGAGGGAACCCATTGGCACATTCTGTTGCTTCGTTTTCTCACCCTCAAATTCAACAAGAATCTATAGTGGAGGAAAGAGGACGACGCTTGAAGTCAAGAGGCTGGCATTCAAGTCCTGGTTCTGCTCCTTATCATCTGTGAGTCCTCAGTCTCAGCTTCTTTCTCTATAGTATAGGGGCTGTTTGAGCTCGCTTTGAGATCTCTTTTCTCGCTAGTGTCATGTGTTGCTCTGCTCTTCCTGGCTGGGGGCAGTAGAGGGAAGCAGCTGAGAAAGTGAACCTGGATTCAGGGAGACTAGCCTTTGGAGTCCAGCCTCTCGTCCTTCTTGTAGGGAGACGGTAGTTAGGTGTGTAGACTCTAGAGTTGGGCTGCCTGGGTTTGAGTTCTGCCTCTGTCGCTTGCTAGCTGTGTGACTTGGGCAAGTTATTTAACCTTCTGGGTCTCAGTTTCTTCATCTGTAAAATTGGGATAGAAATATTACCTACCTTGTGGGGTTGTCATCAGGATTGAGATAACTTATGTTAAACACTTAGTGCAGAGCCTGGCACATAGTAGGTGCTCAATGAATGTTAGCTTTAATGGGAATAATAGTAGCAATTATTATTAATGTCCACTTAGGTGTTGATTTTATAGAAAGTATATTTATTAGGGCCATTTTCCCTACTGTCTTACTCTGACATTGTTACCTTCTCTTTCTTCCCATTGCCCCATCAGGAAACTTTGAAATACTAGATTGTTCCATCACAGGGTTGCAAAGCATGACATGACAGAAAGTGCCTGTAGGAAAAGGGTCAAAGTCGGTGGCTTGTTAGAAAATCTTACCTGACTTGTGTTTTCACCCACCTCTCTCCACAGTAAACAGGAACAGAGCAGCGTATTCATTCCCTTTTGCACAGCCTTCAACAAAAGTACTAAGCAAGACGCCTCCAAGTCACTAGCCAAAAAGCACAGTAACGGTATCTCTGGAAAGTGGTGCCTAATTTGGTTCTTCTTTCTCTCCAGCTTAAACCGCTCTGGCCGTAACTTAAGCCATTTCTTCTTGTTCCATTTTCCATGAATATGGAAAAGTTCCTTCTGATTATAAAGGGAGGATGAGATCAAGATTTTCTCGGGAATCCTTTTGTGTACTTAAAGCCAGAATCGAGTTAGGCCTCATCTTCTCTTCTCCAGGCTAAGCAGCCTTGGTTTCTTTTACCTCACTCTTAAAACCTATTTTCCATTGCTTGGATCACATTGGTCATGCTTCTTTTCTTTTTCTTCGGTCTTTCTACTTCTTGGCGGTGACCCAGACTGTGCTTAGTCTGCTAATAAGAGTCCAACTAAAACAGTTTAAGGGAAGAATAACTTCAGGTGTTTCTATTAATTCATGAACATTTCTTGAGTGTTTGCCCCTCGCCAGGCCTGTGTGGGGTGTAGGGGACCCAGAGATGAATCAGACTTAGTCGCCACCCTGTCCCTAGCTCACACTCTAGAGGGAGATGTCCAGTAACGTGTTACTAGTGCTATGATTGAATCATGCACAAGTGTGGGAAACTGGAACTTGTTTAGGGCAGTTAGGTAGAAACAGATTGTCTGTTCCGCCTGGTCAAGGCTTCTATAGAGGAGTGGTAAGACGTAGTGCAGGAGGGGTCATCTGGGGCAAGATTGTGGAGGCCCTGAGTGACAGCACAGGAGCTTGGTTATTCCAGAGGCAGTGAACACCCATTAGAGATGTTGGAGCAAGAAAATGACAGCCTCAAATCTGGCTTTTTGGACCAAGAGCAGAGATATCACAAGCCTTTGTCTTATCTTTCCTCCACTGATGTTTTCTGTCTTGAAAAGTATGATGAATTCTTTATATACTTGGGTTTGTTGCTCTAAAACTTCTGTAGAAAGACTAATTCTTGAGCTCTGTAAAAATTTCATCCCCTACCCAGCAGGCAACTCATGAAGAATTGAGAGAGAATTGGGTGCCTAGCCTGTAGAAGACCCAGCGGCAGGCCCAGTTGTGTAGGTTTGGTCTGGCCACATTCACCCTTCCCCAGCCCTATCCCAGGAAGAGGTGCAGGAATGAGGACAGGGTTCCAGGGCTTATCTGTGTGTATGGTAAGGAATGCTAAGACTATTCAGGCAGAGTGAGAGTCAGAAGTTCTTGCTGAGGAAGAAAAGAGGCCCAAAGGAATTTGGAACGGTGCCACAGGAATCAGGGCTAACTAGGCACTTAGAATCCCAGCTCATGTATCTGAGAACCTCCAAGTTCTTTCTCTCAGCCTTTGTACTTTACTACTAGTTAATTCTCTCCTGCTGCCCAGTTGTAGTTTACAGAGTAGCTGGATTGCTTTCCAGGACCACAGCTGATGTGGGGAAGCCATATCCCAAGCTAGAATAATAGTTACTATTTACTGAGCGCCTAACTATATACCAGGCATTACGCCATGAACTTGACATACATTAGCTCATTTAATTCTCACAGCAACCCTGTGATGTGGTTTTATTGCCCCATTTTATAGATGATGACAGTGAAGCACAGAAAGGCTAAGTATTATGTTCAAGGGTACCTCATTAGTAGAGGGTAGGCAGAATCTGAATCTAGTCCCTAATGGCTTGAAAACCCATGCACTTTCTACCTCCCCAGCCATAGAGTAGTTCCAAACAGCAGAATAACACAGTGCATAAAGGAGTTCTGGGGGTTGTTTTACTGGTGGACATGAAGAGGAATGCGAGTGTGTGTGTGTGTTGGGGAGAGGAGTGGAGTTGGTGAGGAGGGGAAATAAGCTGGGTTGGTAAACAATTGTCTACAGGCTTTATCTGGCTCACCACCAGTTTTTGTATGGACTGCAAGCTAAGAATGCTTTTTACATTTTTAAATGGTTGTGGGGGCGGATCAAAAGGTTAATACTTTGTGGTGTGAAAATTCAAATTTCAGTATCCATAAAGAAAGTTTTATTGAAATATAGCCACATGGGCCAGCCCCGTGGCCAAGTGGTTAAGTTCATGCGCTCCACTTCGGCAGCCCAGGGTTTCCCCTGTTTGGATCCTGGGCATGGACATGGCGCTGCTCATCAGGCCATGTGGAGGTAGCGTCCCACATAGCACAACCAGAGGCACTCACAACTAGGATATACAACTGTGTCCTGGGTGGGGCTTTGGGGAGAAGAAGAAGAAGGAAAAAAAGAAGCTTGGCAACAGATGTTAGCTCAGGTGCCAAAATTTAAAAAAATATATATATATATATAGCCGCAATCATTCATGTATGTATTGTCTATGGCTGTTTTCAGTCTACAAAGCAAAATTGAGTAGTTGCAGCAGAGACCATGTGACGCACAAAGCCTAAAATATTGACTGTCTGTCCCTTTACAGAACAAATTTGCCAACCCCTACTCTAGGCAACATGAAGGGTCCAAGGGATTTAAACCTGTGGCAAGACTAAAGGCAGAGTTGAAGTTCAAGGATGTTCAAGCTTGTCCCTGGAAGTGTTGTGGCCATAAGGAGAGAGAGTGTAACCTGAGCCTCTCTGGGCCCTGGAAAGTTTCCTTGGGCCACAGAAATTTGTTTGGGAGTAAAAAGCACAATAGGAAGGATTATTCTATGTGCTAATACTCCCTATGGGACAATAAAGAAATATTTTGTGGATGAAGTATTTCGTTCAGATACTTACTGGAGCCCTTCTTTGTTCCAGATACTATGTTAGATGCTGGAAATGCAAAGAGAAGAAAGATGTGTCCCTGCCTTTGATGAGCTTATGGCCTCGGGGGAGAGCCACATATGCTTGTGTATAACCAACTCTAAGTATAATAGCATGCTGTGGGTTCCATTAAATGCTGGATGAAGTAGAAAAAAGAGTCTAGGACCGCTTCTGTAGTTTGTGGGACTACTTTCAGTAATTTGCGATGGGCCTTGAAGGGTGAATAGGTGTTCTTTTTCAAGGAGCTACATACCAGCCTGAGGGAAAGCCTGACAGTGTGAGTATATGGAGTTTATGAGGCTGGAGGAGAAAGAGACATTAGAAATGACTTAAAGGTTCTGTGGCTAGGAAACTGGCAGGATGATATCATCTGAGAGAGAAGAAGAGAAAGGAGGAAGGAGGTGGTGGGTGGGGGTTGGGGATGAGTCCAGTTTGGGACATGTGATTTGAGGTAATGGTGAAACACATCCGGCTTCCAGTTAGAAAACTATTTTAGAAATCTTGGCAGAAGGACCCAGAATTGGGTTTTAAACTGCATTTTCAGAACTTTTCCAGTGGGAAAAGAGGAAGTACATTTTCATTTTGTAGAGAAATTGACAAACCAAGTTTGATACGTGATAGCTAGGGCCACAAGATTAAAAATAGCAGTGGACATCCGGAAATGAAGTTGCATCAGATGGAAAACTAGCAATTAGTATGTATTTGGCATAAAACCTTGTTCCCGTTCATGCCACCTCCTGCTCTCAGCATCTACTTTATCTTTCTGGCTCTGTTGCCTCCTGCCTGTGAGAATGGGACCCGGCCACTAGGAGGTAGAGACAGGGTCTATTCATCTCTAAAAAAGTGGATGACAGAGAAGTGTTAGTTTTACATTCCCGGTGAGACTCCTCAGCGAACAGAGGTGTCCGTGTCTGTCATCCAGGTCCAGTTGCGTCTTTCTATGCCTGGAATCCCACACTGGAAACAGAATCTGAAAATCTTTACTCAGACCCTTGTTAAATCTTCAAATGCTTAGTGTCAGCATTTTCAAATGCTCAAATGTCTGAATTTTTTTTTTTTTTTTTTTTGAGGAAGGTTAGCCCTGAGCTAACTACTGCCAGTCCTCCTCTTTTTTTTTTTTTTTAAAGATTGGCACCTGGGCTAACAACTGCTGCCAATCTTTCTTTTTTTTTTTTCTGCTTTATTTCCCCAAACCCCCCCGTACACAGTTGTATATCTTAGTTGCAGGTCCTTCTAGTTGTGGGATGTGGTACGCCGCCTCAACGTGGCCTGATGAGCGGTGCCATGTCCGCGCCTAGGATCCGAACGCTGGGCCACCGCAGCGGAGTGCACGAACTTAACCACTCGGCCACGGGGCCGGTCCCAGTCCTCCTTTTTCCTGAGGAAGTCTGGCCCTGAGCTAACATCTGTGCCCATCTTCCTCTACTTTATACATGGGATGCCTACCACAGCTTGGTGTGCCAAGCACTGCCATGTCCGCACCCAGGATCCGAACCAGCAAACCCCAGGCCGCTGAGAAGCAGAACGTGCAAACTTAACCGCTACGCCACCGGGCCGGCTCTCAAATGTCTGATTTTAAAGACTAGGGAAATCTGTGATTGCCTTGTGCAAATCTACTTACCAGGGTAATGCATAGGTTTGGGGAACGCTTAGGTTGGTTTTTATCTTTCCTGATTCTTTTAAAGAAGTCAGCATTTTGATATCCTTTCTATTTCTACTTTTCGAAGATTTTCATGCCAGATACGATGAAGCAGAGGCCGATGGAGAGTTGAGGAATGTCTGCTACGTACAGAGGCCATTGAAACGCTTCCTGCAGCTGGAAGACAGCAACCTCCTGACAGAAGCATTATTTTATTTGGAATTTCAAGTTTACAGAGGATTCGCTTCTCAAAAGTTGGACAAACTATAGGTAAGATTGGATGTACATTTTACTTAGCCTTTTAGATTGCTTCAGGATGAAACTACCTGATATTTCCAGAAGGGGTGAGTCCAAGATTTCACTATTCAGCTGGGCAGCTAGGATTAGCTGGGCTGCCTGGCATGCCTAAAACAGCTACTTAGTAGGGAGGAGCACATTTCTACCAGAATAAAATGGCAGAGAGAGTCATAGGAAAACCATGCAGTAGATAAAACATACTTGTTTATTTTTAATTGTAAAAGTAAAACAACTGTATCATAACAAAACAAAATCAAATACAACAGAAGTATAAAAAGTAAAATTCTGTAACCACCCATTTTCATTCTCCCAAAGTAGCCATTGTTAATAATAGCTTGAGATGTATCTTTTCAGGGTTTTTTTTTTCATGTTTTTTTAATTTATGTGTGACATACATGATGATGTTTTGAAGTGTTGTGTATGACACTCTAACCTGGGGTTTCATCATGCCTGCTAGGTTATAAATAATGCATCATTTATAAATTGGGTCAGATGAAGGCTGGGTGAGAATGGTTTTAGCCTATCTGTGAGTTTTTGTAGTTTGCTGCTCTGTGGTCACCCTTCATCTGAAGCTTCGCAGCAGCACACTGTCTCCCCGGCTCCCCACCCCCAGCCAGCTTCCCTTCCTGAGTTCCCCCCTCCTTTGATGGTACTACTGCTCTTATGGTTACCTGGCTTTGCTTAATGAACATATATTGAGGTCCCCCTCTGTGCCTGGTTCCATACTGGGCAGTGGGGAGAGAGAGAAATTAGACCCTGTCCCTTCCTTCAAGGAGGGTACGAGTCTTTGATTCCTCCACCGTCTCCAGTCGTCTGGCGGGACCAGCACGAGTTCTGCCTCTGTGACTTCATTCCCTCGCCCCTGTCTCTTCCTTTCTGTCCCTGCCTCAGTTATAGGCCTTCCTCAGGTTGTTGCCACAGCCTCATTCCGCCCTCCAGCCTCCAGTTTTTTCTGCTTTCACAGCTAGTTTGATAGCCCTAAAGCGCAACTCCAGTCGTACCCGGTCCCTCCTCATTGTCTAGAACAGTGGTTTACAAGGGTGCTCTGCAGACCTTGGGGGTCCGTGAAACCCTTTCAGGATATCTGCAAGGTCAAAACGATTTTCATAGCAGTACTAAGATGTTATTTGTTATTTGCAAAGCAACAGTGGGCAAAACTGCTGGTGCCTTAGCACGAATCAAGGCAGTGGCACCGAACTGCGCTAGCAATCATTGTGTTCTTCACTGCCACACAGAGTTTTTAAAAAAGTGCCATTTTCACATAAGAATGTCCTTGATGAAGCAGTAAAAAATATTAGTTTTATTGAATCTCAACCCTTGAGTACACATCTTTTTAATATTCTGTGTGACAAAATGGCAATGCTCATAAAGCACTTCTGCATACCAAAGGACGCTGGTTGTCTCAGGAAAAGCACCTGTGGGGTTGTTTGAATTGCAGGATGAACTAGCCACTGCTTTCATTTTTACTTGAAAGAATCGCTGACTGTTTGTTGGTGAGGCTGGAAAGTAGACGGGGACCAGATGTTGGAGGCCCCTATAGGCTGTACTGATAAGCTTGGTTGATCTCACTTCAGCCCGCCTTTTTCAGCTTTTTATACTATCGTGTTCACACAAATCCAGTCCTTTACTCCTGTTTGCCGTTTCTTAAGCACACACTTCCTTTACCCCCTCTACACTTCCTCTTGTCATTCCTTCCACCAAGAGATGCAGTGACAGCTCTGAAGTCTGCTTGTGATCCCAGAATCAGAACAGAGGAAGAAGATGGGCCTAAATCTAGACCTTTTGCCTCTGGAAATCTGACTGTCCCAGCCCAGTTTGAGGCCTGTTGTGAATCACCACCCAGCCACCTTAGCTGGCCTCAAACTGCTTTCAGTGCAGTTGAATGAGACACTGGAATCTGCATGATACTGCCCGGCCTCACTACACACAGGACTCTTGGGAGAAACCTGTGAAGGACCTTAGCCCCGTGGAATCACACTCACAGACAGACCATCCTTTCATTGAGCTGATTCCACAGGTGGCTCCTTTCATCCACCATGCATTAGATTTGACTAGCTTCTGTTTGAGTGCACCCTTTCCTTGACCTTGTCCCCTGCGTAGCAGTGATACCATCAGAAACCAAATCAACCAACTAGTAGGTCACGTAGAAGAATGTAGCCTTGTACCTGAGACCAGAACTGCCATGAAATAATGTGGTTGGATTGGTTTGTAGCTCGTCGTATGTAATGTGCCAAAACACGAAATACAGAGCTATCTCAGAGTGAGAAGAGGAAACTTCTGATAAATCAGACTTTAATATAATAATGATAATATGGTAATAATGCTCTTGTTTTAATGTAAACTAGAGCAGTGCCACTTATTACCTTTCTGACATGATAGCATGCACAGAAATGATACTGTTCAGCCTGATGAGAGGATCCGTATCTCATTCACAGCACATTGGTAGGGAAGCTCTGTGCTAAGGTTTCTAAATAAAAGTATTCTTGCTGGTGCCTGACTAACTCTGACTGGCTATCCCCTATGCCTTTCAGCATTAATGTGTAAATATAGTATAATAGTTAAAAGCTTGAATTCTGAGCCAGACCATCTAGATTTAATCCCAGCTCTGCCACTTACTAGTTGTGTGACCATGGCAAATTACTTAATCTCTTTGTACCGCAGTTTCTTCATCTGTAAAATATGGATAATAATTATACTTACCTCACAGAGTTGTGAAGATGAAAAAAGTTATATGTTATAATAAATAAGTTAAATAGGTATGTACAAATGTGGTATTTGTAAAGTGCTTGCAACACTGCCTGGCATGTGGTAGGCACCATAACCGTGTGTGTGTGTGTGCTGTCACTAGCAGTAGTGGTGTGTGTTGTAACTACTACTACTACCACTTTAGAGAAGGCAGTGTCCAGCCTCAGTCTCCCCAGACGCCTCCTCATTGCCTCCTCCTCTGCCTCACGTTTCTCAGTCTCGGCTTCTGCCTTAAGAGTGTCCATCCCCCTTCCTTTCGCTTCTTCACTTTGCTTTCATTTTCTCAGTTCTCCATTCGTTTGGGTGCCCTCAGCCAGCTGATGACTGAGAAGGCAGCTGAATTGATCATTGTCCTCTTGAGCTTCCTCTCACCGCTGCTCCTTCTCTAGAAAGCGCTTGTGACTGAGGGAAGTAACTCTTGCAGGTTTGGAAGAGGAGTGAATCATAGACCTTGAGGAGAATGCTAGAGAGGTTAGGAGAGGAGCACGAGCTAGGCCGGCCGAGCTGAGTTAGCCAGCGAAGTCGTGCTCTTAGGGGAAAAATGATCATCTTTGCTATCACATACCAGATGTGGGAGCTGGTTAATTCTCTACAGACTCTACCAAAATATGGAAAGCACATCTAGTCACTTTGGGGGCAATGTGGCTCATAGACTTCATGGAGAAATGACACAGTTCTTTCAGAAGGCAGGCCTTGGGGTTGCCTTGCAGGGGAACCAGAAATGGATCGGTACTCACATGTCAGGAACATCTGTTGCTGTTGAAGTCCCACTGGGTAAGACTCCTCGGCCCTCCTCATCTGTGAGTTCTCTCTAACTCACACTGGCCAACCAGGCTGCCTCTCCTTCAGGCCTAGCAAATACTCTTCCTCTGTCTCCCTCCCCAGCCCTGCCCTGGCCAATTCCCATTCATCCTTCAGGTGTCAGCTTAGCTGTCCCCTCATCTAGTTCCCAAACTGAGTTAAATGCCTGTTGTCTATCCCACAGCACCTGGGACTTCCCTGTCACAGCACTTGTCCTACTGGATTGGAATTGTTTTACATGCCAGTGGATTTAAATTCCATAAGGGTAGAGACTGTGTCTTCTCTTATATTCTCACTGTCTAGCACTGGACAATCAGTAGGTGCCCAATAACTATAGTGTTTGTTGAATGAATAAGTCAGCAGTGCCGTCACATCTAGTTTCTTATTTGACCTTCACAACAGCCTAATGATATAGGCAGCCCAGTCCTTACTCTGCCCTCATTTTCTATATAAGAAACTGGTGCCTGGAGAAGCTAAGCAACTTGCCAAAGCTCACACAGGGGTGGAGAGCCAGGATTCAAACTGGTGTTTCTCAGGCTTGAATGTTCAATACGTTGTTGTGTTTTGTTTTTACAAAGTTTTTCATTTTTAAAAATAGCATTTAAAAAAGGTGAAAATTAGGGCCGGCCCTGTGGCCAAGTGGTTAAGTTCACGTGCTCCACTTTGGCGGCCCAGGGTTTTGCCGGTTTGGATCCTGGGCGCCGACATGGCACCGCTCGTCAGGCCATGCTGAGGTGGCATCCCACATAGGACAGCCGGAGGGACCTACAGTTGGGATATACAACTATGTCCTGAGGGGACTTTGGGGAAAAGAAGGAAAAAAAGAAAAGATTGGCAACAGATGTTGGCTCAAGTGCCAATCTTAAAAAAAAAAAAAAGATAAAAATTAAAATAGTATTTGTTGTTTTTCAAGGTTATAAAAATAATATCTTCAAGGCTTCAATATTCCTGAAACATTTTTGCTCACTGAATGTCGAATTTCAATACAGAGAAATCTAGATATAATTTTAAATACTGTATAATCAGATTCTAAATTCTGATGTGTATTGGAGAAAAATTGTGTATTTTATTGAAAAATAAAACTTGACTAAAACAATAATAGCATAAAAAAGTAATAAATTTCATTGTACGCAATTTGGGGAATACTGAAAAATATAAAGAGGAAAATAAAAATCACCTCCTCACATAGACAGGACTACTACAGGTTAGAAATGGCCTGGACTTGCAAGGGCAGCACTGATTTTGAATCCCAATTAAACCACTAACTAGACGTTTGGAGTTCAGTAGATTATTTAACCTTTGAGCCTCAGTTTCCTCACCTGAAATAGGGTGAAATATTTACCTTTTGGGATTATTGTAAGAATTAGAGATAATATATGTAAAATACCTAGCACGGTGCCTGGCACATAGTAGGCACTCTTTCAAATTGTTGTAGTATTAACGTTTTTGTATATTTCTGTCTAGTGTTCTCTCTGTTGTGTGTGCATACATACCTGTGCATACACATGTTTTTTGATGTGCATTTATATTAAGTATATCACTGGGTCCTCACAGGGTTGCCGGAAAGGGCAGGTATTATTTTTAAACCTTTGCAGTAGATAAGGAAACAGACACTGTAAGAGGCAAAGTAACTTGGCCTTGGTGCTACATCTGGTAATATCTGAAGCAGGACTTTCACCTTGGTCTCCTGATGCCAAGCCCATGTGCCTTCCCTGTCAACAGGGTGCCTCCTCTCCAGCTCCTCCTCCACCATCTCACGAGTGGTAGGCCACCAAACCCTGCCCAAAAGAAAAGCAAGGGCTGGAGGCAGTGGAAGTGCTGGGAGCCTCTACAGCAGCTGGAGTCTGTCTAAAAACTTAAAAGAAGTCCTCACTTCCTCCTCTGAAATAACAGACACATTGCCAAGTCGTATAGCAAGGACCAGGCTTCTGGCTAGAAAGTTAAGATCATAGGACTTTTTTTAGAGGGAGTTTGTCAGGGAAGTCATAGAACTAAATAGCATTACTCTGTGTTGTCTGCAGGGCAAAGATGTACCCACATTTCTTTCAGTGTGTGCACTTGGAACTTAAAGGGCCTGGGTGACATGCACTGCATCAAACGTTAAGCACGGTCATGTGCCGTGTAACGTTTCAGTCAGTGGTGGACCACATGTCTGGTGGCGGTCCCATAAGATTAGTACCCTGTAGCCTAGGTATGCAGTAGGCTGTGCCATCTAGGTTTGTGTAAGTACACTCTATGATGTTCACACGATGACGAAATCACCTAACAACGCATTTCTTAGGACATATCCCCATTGTTAAGTGATGCATGATTATGTGCATCATTTCATATTTTCATTTCAGTGCGTGTTTTCTGATGGCTGGTATGTGTCTGACGCTGTGCCATGACTTATGGGAGATGCAGCGATGAACAGGCGACAGACCTGGCCTTGGGGAACATTGGGGAGAGCTCAAGGCCAAATAAAATCAGAGCTCCAGTAGAGCTCCTACAGGGGGCTTGGGAGCAGAGGAGGGAGCACTAACCATAGTTCTGTGCGGTCGTACCGTCTGTTTGCGTATTGCCTAACTGTCCACAGTGTTTACTCAAATCTTAACTCACTGCAAGGGGAGGAGACTTTCGAGCTGGGTTTCGACGGCGGCGAAGAATTCTTAGGCCAAGGGAAGGAGGTGAGCCGAGGAGCCTGATTGCAGAGGCTTGCACCCTAAGGAAGCTTTTATCAAATGATTGCGTGGATGATAAATTCAGGTCCTCAGACCCTGCTGGTGGACTGTCTGTGATAAAACAGAGTGTATGGACAGGCTTCAGATGGTGAACTATCGAGCGCTTGGTAAGATTATGACACCTCTCCCCCCTCCTCCTGTGAAAACAGGGAAGTTAGGGATATTTTTGCACTTCACTGTCTTCCTGCATTTTTTTCTTCCTAGTTTCAAAAACAGTTCTCCTTCAACAAGCTCTGTTTCCAAGGAAAGTCTTAACCATTTGTCCCTTCCGGCGTACTCTCTTCCATTGAAATCCATGCAGAATAGACCAGGTACTCCATCTTTTTGTGTGTGAAGCCATAAAGTCTAATATTGAGCGTGCGGCAGTGCTCAGAGGTGTGCTTCTTCCACAAGAGGCTCCCTCAGCCCTGCCGTGGTAAAAACCAAGTGTAAATTGCCGCTAACAGGGTTTTCTAGCTAGAGTCGTAAGTATGTCTGAGCATCCCCTGTGAATTATAATGCCACCCGCTCTCTTGCTGCTCCTCTACGTTGCCTGCCTTTTGGCTGTTTTGCTTGTCCTTAGGCCCTCCATCAGAGTGTGGGTAGGGAAAGGAGAAAGAGAAGTGAATCCCAAATCCGTCCACTCTGCACTTGGCTCGCAGTACTGGTGAGAAAACAGACGGAGACGAGAGTTGACACTGGACTGCACACAAGGGCAGAGCAAGAGGGACAGAGGTCCCTCCTTCTCAGCCTGCTTTCCCGATGGCCAGTGCCCCCTCCCTGAGCTCCAGAAGATGAGTGACCCTGTGTTTTATTTCTGTAGAATTTCTCACTATGTTGGGCAGCTTTTTTCCTTTTAGTTTGCCTTAGTGAGGGTGGATATTTGGCTGCTGATATTTAAATTCAATTCTTTGCATTCATAGCATGTTGCAGTCCCCAGATATATCTTGGGTTTGAAGTTGTTGGCTAGAGTAATATTTAGAGATCCTCTGAGGATTCCTTTTATCCGTGTGTTTGTTCTCTAATGTATAATTGAAAATCTGCTGTCATCAGATCCTAAAAACGGAAGGAAGAATGCACCTAAATTGAGCTGTCAGACACTTGGTTGCTTAAGCATGCTTTCTGGATTGTGGTGTTGAAAAGTGCCATTGTTCTGTGTGCTTTCTCCTAATGGCTGTTGTGTACTTGCTTCTGAGAACAGTGTATGGGAGACATGCATCGACTCTAATCAATCTTCCTGAGCAGACTTGCTGTTTCTCTGATCGTGTTCAGCCAGGGTCCTCTGAGAAGAGCGGGCCTTTCCCCTCAGTGGGCAAAGAGCCAGCTTCCATTTCAAAATCTCTCAGAAAAAAAAAAAAATCCAACAACCTAGAGCCTGTGTTTATTGAAGGTTGGTCTAAAAGTCTCTCACGTCATATGCCCCATCAGCACTCGAGTGCCTCTATTTTAGAAGGATGTAAAGGTTTAATCACCCTGGTGGGGATTTAGACCCAGAGACTTCAGAGAAATCTTATTATTTCTAACTGCAGGCAAAGCGTATTAAGGCTCCACTCTGGATCAGGGGCATGACATGTTCTATAAGTAATTTATCTTTAACAGGGGAAGGCCCTATCTAGAGTGTCTTAGAAACAGTACTATGATTGGGCACTGGCTCATTATTCCTCCTCTTCTCTTCCCCGTCTCAGTCTCCTGCTTATTCTTTCTGTCCCTGCCCTTTCCTGCCCAATCTGTCCAGTGTCTGAATGTCTGCCTCACAAATCCTCCCTTTAACAGGGGGAGCCAGGTGCTTGCCAGTGAGAGATAATAATGTTTTTGCAATAAACGACCTCATCCAGCAGCCTGCTGTAGACCTGTCAACTGCAGACTCCTGGGTGGGCCCTACCTGCAGCCTTTCAAATAAGGAGCTGAGGAGGGGAGAGTACACTCTGGGCTCCACAGGCACTCACGTCTGTGCTCTTGGACGTGAAGTAACAGGGCCATCCTCAAATACCTTCACAGAAGCAGCCTCCACTGAAGGCCTTTTGATCCCCATGCGCTTCCACAGGGAGGTCACTGCGCGTATGATTTCATTTGCATGGACCTCTCCCAACCACACCCCCCACCTTGCTTAACTCCCTCAGTCCTGCCTTTCTGGCTGTGAGGCTGGAGGATGTCACAGGTGGGACTCTGCTCATGGGTTGTTCTATTTGGGGCCTATAGTTTGACTGGTGGCAGATCTAAATCCATGTGCTAATAAGCTTGGTTAAAACAGACTTCTGCTGTCCTCTTTTAATCCAGCCTCTCTGCCAGAGTTCCTTTCCACAGTTAATGATCTCCTATAATGGTTTTGCATTTAGTTTTGCCTCCCGGGTCAAAACAAATCAGTAATCCTCACAGATGTTTAGAAACCATCAATGTAAATCTCCTGCCCCACCCCTTCTTCTGGGTGAACTTATAGCTTGATCAGTACAATGATATTCCCTTACATCTCCTCTTTTCTCCAGAGATGGGCAGCAGTGAACCCCTTCCCATTGCAGAAAGTGACAAGGGGAGGAAGAAGAAGAAGCGGAAGGCCCGGGCCACTGACTCCTTGCCAGGAAGGTTTGAAGGTTGGTCACACACCTCTCTCAGATCTGGGCCTGTGGCTGCCCAAGCATGGGAGGAGCATCCTGGAAGCCCGTGGGTCTCGATCACAGGCTGCATCATCTTAGAGCCAGCTCATGATTATCTGGGTGATAGGGATGAAAGATAGGGTTTACACAAAGGAGTGACAGCGAGCAAGAGCAGAGATGGAAAAACTCTCAGATGATGTGCGGCCTCCTTTGAATGGTTCGAGCATCTCATCCGTGTACAGAGAGACCAATCTGTTAGAGTTGTACATGGAGTGAGACTGCCTGGTGTGTTTCAGCCCCTTCTCACACATGACCTTTCCCTCAGCTGTTCCTTCAGGGGATGCTGAGAGGCAGCACAAGAATGTAAGAGGATGAGAGAACACCAAGGGCCATGGCTGCAAAGGAAACTTCAGTCTTCTATAAACAGAGAATTTGGCTCCCAGAGATTGCAGCTGCTTGTGCTGTCTGGGTTTGACTCCACTTTAAGAGTGCGTGTTGTGATCAGGGGACGCAATGTTGGGTCATCAAACATTTTGAACACACTCTATGTGTGAGGCACCAGGCTCAGTGCTGCTCCTGTTATCACTGGGCATGTGATGGGATGAGGGGAACATTGGACACTTGTGCAAAGGACCGAAAGATCAGTAGCCACTCCCAGGAGTGACATGCCCCTTTTGTCTATTTTGTTTCTTTCATACGAGACCTGAAATAGCTTCTCCTCGTGGTCCCTCTTTCCAACACTGCAGATACACTAGTGAATTGATCGTTTTGTAGAGTGGTTCTAAGAACAAGCCCTTTATGAGTCAGGAATACTGGACCTCCAACAACCAACCTATCCTGGCGTGTAAAAGGCTAATACCAGAGCGTCCGTTGTGAGAAAGGAACATCATTTAAAATACTTACAAACAACAGTGTGCATTCTTATAAACAGCTGCAAGACCAAACTGTGATGGAACCAGGAAGATGCTTAGTGCAGGGTTTTGTCTGTTTGTCTTTAACTCAAACAGTAGATGTGTATGTATAGGGGGAGGGAAGGAGGATGGACAAAAGTCCCAAGCTTTTTAGAATAGGTTCCAAATCAACAATCTTGTTCTTTCGATGAACACAAGAGTATTTCCTGTTATTCAAGGATAGCTTGTGCAATTATAGGGCTTCTCATGACTAAGAGTGATAAAATCTAATTTCATGGTTAAAAAGTATTTTGCTCATTCTGTGGGTTTAAATGCTAGGCTGCCTCAAGAGGAAAAAGCTGAAGAATGGAGGCCAAGGTTGGAGGAGGTCAGCTGGCAGAGGCTGTGACAGAGCGGTGGCTTCCTTTGGAAGGGGCTCAAAGAGCTTGTGCTATTTGTGAGCTTGGGCAGGTCACCTAAATGTTCTTTCAACCCAGGCCTATTACTCTGTTAGACTCAGTACCCTAAAAACCTTGAGGCGTCTATTTGCATCCTACTTCTGTCCCTTATTTCTGTGGGTGACTTATGGAAACTTCTCAGAAACCTCCGATGACCTCCTTTGTGTGTGATATAAAATAAAACAGTGCTTTACTTCCCTTTATGTCATCAGTGCCTAGCACAGAGCTGGGCACATAGTAGGTACTTGGCAAATGAGTAAATGAATGAATGATGTCCATTCAAATCACACCCCCGTCTGTGAGGGTCTCCCAGAGTCCCTGGACAGAGTTATCTTTCCCTTCCTCTGCTCTGTTTACTGTGCCTTGTCCCTCTGAGATAGTAGTCACCACTGCCGGGGTTATTCTGTGGTCACTTCTGTACATGTCTGTCCTCCCCACTGGACTGTGACCCTCAAAGGGCAGGGACTGTATTTATTCCTCATTCTGTCCCTATTAGGAGTCTAATGTGCTGTCTGGCACATGGTAGGTGCTCAGGAATTGTGTGCCAAATTGAAACCCTTTCACTGACCTCATCTCTAAACTGAGGAACAGGATGCCTTCGATGTGGTCTGCTTGTTGAAAATCTGAGCCCTGAGATGGCTGGGAAAGCTAATGGTCTTCCTCATCACTGAGTGCTATGGGGTCATCATGTGCCTGTGTTGTCCCACCGGGGAAGCTGAGTCACAGAAGCTCTTCTCTCCACCTTAACTTGCAAAGGGGTGACTCACCTTGTTATTCCTCTCATCCATTTCACCTCTAGATACGTACAAGCTGACCTCTGAATTGCTTGGAGAGGGAGCCTATGCCAAAGTTCAAGGTGCCGTGAGCCTGCAGAATGGCAAAGAGTATGCTGTCAAAGTGAGTTTCTTATCTGGATGCCAGGCTTTACCTTGCAAATAGTCAGGCCCAGCTTGTCCTAAAACAAATAAATTTTATATTCCCCAATACTGTAGCTCAGTAAGAATGGGAGCTCTGAAGCTATAGTCTCTGGGTTCAAATCTTGGTTTCTCTACTTATTTGCTGTGTAACCTTGGTCAAGTTACTTAACCTCTCTGTCCTTCAGTTTCCTCATCTGTAAAATGGGTGTAACCATAGAACCTATATAGTGTTGTTGTGAGGATTAAATAAGTTAACATGTGTAAAGTGCTTAGAACAATGCCTGGCTCATAGTAAGCTGTGTCTTATTATTCTGACAAATGAAATTAGCTTCAGGGAGCAGACAATCAGATTTGGAATTAGAAGGCCTACCTGAATTTCTGTTTTGACAAACTACTGCTATTTGACTTTGGTCAAGTCACTGAACCCCCTTGAGCCTCAGTTCCCACATCTCTCAAATGAAGATAATGATCCCTGCCCTTCCTGTCTCGTGGAGTGGTTATGAAGATGAAAATAAAAAGGAACTGGTAGAAGTAGAAACACTTCACAAATTACGAAATGCTGTACAAGTGATGTACAGTATCGTGATAATGAGGACTGAGCGCTCCGCTTTGGAGCAGGAGAGGTGACTTCTACTTGCATGACCTTGGAGCGGCTCACTTCACCCCTGTGTGCTTCTGTTTGCCGACTCCCCCATGGACAAAGGGGTGGATCGAGAGCAGTGGTTCTCACAGTGTGGTCCCTGCACCAGCAGCATCAGCATTGCCTGGAACTTGTTAGAAATACAAATTATCTGGCCCTACGCCAGACCTACTGAGTCAGAAACTAGGCATCGGCCCAGCAATCTGAGTTTTAACCAGCTCTCCAGGTGGTTCTGACACTTGCTAAAGCTTGAGAAGCCCTGACGTAGGACAGATTTAAACTTTCGTGTGTATCGGAATCACCTGGAGGGCTGAGAAAGCGCACAGAGACCCTGGTCTCCTAATAGAGGAGGGGGGTCTTTGTATGTTTACCAAGCTCCCCAGGTAATTCTGATACCCACCAAAGTTTGAGAACCATTGACCTAGAAATAAGGTCTTATTAAATCCAAGGAGGCAAGTCAAGCTTATTTCAAATCATCCGCCTGAGCCCCCAGGTCCGAGTGCCGCCTCAGATGGGCAAACCAGTCAAACTGGCTCCTGAAGGAAATGTTTCTTCGTTTAGCCAACTGGCCATAGTCCCAGCTGTAGATTTCTAAAGGAGAACACTTCTGCTAAGCTGTGTTCCTTTTTGCTGGAGTGTTGCTTCATGTGGTAACAAAAGCACTACCACGATTCCTTTTTGGAAACAGATCAGTATAGATTGCGAGTAATTTTTTAAAAATATGCCTAAATATGGTAAAAACTACAAATGTAAATTGATTCTCAAAAGTTTGAATACATTTATGGATAACAGACCTATTTCTTCAAGGTTGGATCACAAGAGGAAAACCTGGCCCTTCCTCCATGCCCGCTGGCATTTTGGGCAAGGACTGGCCCCTGGCCTGGAGATGCTTTAGTTTCTGCCCACATCTCATGTCTCTCTGGTTCTTTGAAAGCTCCCTAGAGATGGGCTACTTCTCCCAGCATGACTCCACAATTCTTGGTTGTATTAGGGCTTTCCCTACAGGCATCCAACTGGTGAATCCTAGAGTCTCGGGGTTGGAGTGGAATTTCAAGATAATCTGGTCCTCATTTTCCTCTGTAACTCCTCAAATAGTTGTCCTTGTTCTGTTCCCCTTCTCTTGTAGCAGGGGTCTATTACCTCCTCAGAGAAAATTGTCCATTGCTGGATAGTTGGCCTGCTGGAAAGTTCTTCCTGAGTTTGATCTGAAACTCTTGGTAAAGAAACAAGTTGAGTCACTTCTTTGCCCAGTACTGCCCCTCTCTGACTGCTCAGAAAATGTGTCCACAGCGGTTTACTAACAGACGTGGACTTGTTTGGGAAATTACATTTTGTCATGGATGTTTGTGCTACAACATGTTGAAGAAGTTTGAAGTGTTCTACACAGCAGTCTTGGAACGAAGGAACAGGATGTCATCATCTCTGCTGCCCACTCTACACGTGGGGCTGTAGGGCAGAGCCAGCTCTGCAGGAGACTTGCCCGCAGGCTCTACGTGCAACAGTTTGTGACTCTGGATGGGTCTGTAGAGATGTTCAGAGTCAGCCCAGCCCTGTGTAAACCAGCTGCTTCTCTGTTGGCTCATCCATTCCTTCACTCAGTGTTTGCCAAGCATCTCCAGGAATAGGTGGGGAGGGGGAGCAGCCCACAGTGTCGTAGGGGAGACAAAGCCTATAGGTTCCCTGAAAGAAGCCCTGTAGGACATAGGCAGGTACAGGATAGCAAGGGCTTTGGAGGCAACTCTGGGCTGAAATTCCAGCCCTGTCACTTATCAGAGCTGTGAGCAAATATTTTACCTCTTCCTGTCTTTTGGGATTTGTGTTGTAAGGGTTAGCTCAGACTGTGTACCCAAATGACTCAATACAGTGCCTGCCCAAGGGTAAATTCTCAGAAGTGCAGAGGTGGCATCTGAGCTGGGCCCTGGAGCTTTAGTCTCTCTCCACTGTGTCCTTCATCCCCTGGCTCTTCCTCCAGCACCAGAAGATCCTTCCGTAGAGGTGGTGAATTCTTACCCGTGAGGCAGAAAGAGATGCCCTCTGGGTCGGAATGGGTAGATGTAGCTCTTTGTCTTGCAGGCTCTTCAGTCTCCCCTGGGCAGCTGGGGGGCAGCTGGGGGGCAGCAGCCTCATACGCTTTCTTGGTGTTGTACTTGGCAGAGTGGAACAGGCCCAGACCGGCTGGAAAGCCCTTAGGCCAATCTATTGCTTTGCTGACAGAGCCACAGTGCCTGTCATGAAGGCCTACTCCAGACTTGTGCTTGAAACTGGATTTGGGCTGTATTTGGCCTTGCGTTCTCCCAGGGGGCCCCTGCTGAGGTCAGGGGGGTGTATGTGACACATTTTATTCTTCCCACAGATCATCGAAAAACAAGCAGGGCACAGTCGGAGTAGGGTATTTCGAGAGGTGGAGACGCTCTATCAGTGTCAAGGAAACAAGTGAGTACAGGGCTGCTACTTGCTGCTTCTCTGGGGGGGATTCTTGGCCACAGAAAAGGAGGTTATTTCTTATCATCCCTGACCCAGCATTTAGCTCCCACTCCTTCCCCCGTAACTGCATATAACTCCTTCCATCTTTCAATGTTTGAAAAAGGGGGAGAGGAGAAGCAGCAGCAGCAAAGAAACTATCTTCCATTACTGTAAAAATATCAGCAATTCAGCCAAGTTAGAAGAGTGAGCAATTTGAATCAGTGGCTCATTGGGAAAAAATGGAGTTTTCTTTCTTTCAAGCGCCTGTGGAAACTAGGCTGAGTGAGTGTTGCCTAGTGGAAATCTTTAGGGACCTGCTTTACTTCATAGATGAGGATGACGAGGACCATTCAGAATATTTGCTGCTTTCTGATCCTAGCTTATTTACATATGTGCAGCTACTGCTGAGGGTCCTGAAACCTGCTCTAACACTCTGCTTGATAACTGGGCCAAGGTAGTCTCCAGCCCCATCTTAGTCTGCTCACCTCCAGCTCCAAATGAGTGGCTGTCCCACTGTGGCTTTAAATCAGGGTCACCTCTAAGACTCCGCTTCCCCCTCTCCCTCCATGGCAGGGTCGGCAGGGAGCCAGTGGGCTGGTATTGATGGCTTTGTCATTAAGCCTGGAGGATGGGGGCTGCTGCTGATTTAACTCCAGGCGCTGCCTCTACAATCTTCTTTCAAATTAGGCCATTTTGGCCGTCTTATTTGGATGCCTTCACTCTAGTGAAAGCCTGGTCTCTCCCAAAGTGGCCAGCATTTTTTTATGAGGGACAGATTTTTATTTTCAGCCCTGCAGCTTCTGAGTTCAGCATTAGAGACTCTACTTGGTTTATTTCGTTCTTTAAAAGAAAAAAAGCCGCCAACGCCTCCGATATCCAGGCTGGTGGCTTCCCTACTGAGTTACAAGGCGACCTTGTTGGCAGAGCACAGTAATGCTCAGGCAGACAGAGAGTGCTCACCGGGGAAGGCCACAAGTGCTATGGCGGCGGGAACGTGGCCGTTTCATTAAGCAGCGCTTAGCAGTTAGGGTCTGGCGGTGCCCACGTTAGGCCCCAAGTCTATTTGACAGATGTTTCCATTTTCTCCAGGCAATGTAAATACTGCCCCGTGATTTATGGGCAAGAGGGAGGGCAAGTAATTATTTGCTGCTTGCCTCCAGGACACACACCTACTATTCAGTGTTATTAGCCGCAATTGCTTCCAGTCGGCTGCAGATTTTATTCAGTTTAATGTGACCGGGACTTTTTTATAACTCTACCTAGTGGGTTTTAGGATTGGGGTTTGACAGCGTAGACTTGGTGAAAACACCAGAGACTAAACATTATGGAAAGATAAGGTGACCTGAATCTTGCTAACACCATTGGCTACTTCTCAAACATGAGTCTTTAATAAGCATTCTGATTTCAAGTTGATTTCTGTCTTGCTACAGGGCATTGTATATTTTTTTCATTTAATATTTGTAAGTGGGCTTTAATATATAATACCATTTCCCCTTTTTTTTCCCCTTTCCTCCTATTTTTTCCTATTTAAGGAACATTTTGGAGCTGATTGAGTTCTTTGAAGATGACACAAGGTTTTACTTGGTCTTTGAGAAATTGCAAGGAGGTACTTACTGTTGAGTATGTGTTTGGACTTCTGATTAAGACTCAGAGTGGTGATCATCCATCATGAATCCCAGAGACTTCTAAAATGAGTCAAGCTAATAAAAAGGATGAAGGACTTAAAACTGCCCTTGATTTGGGAGAAGGGAGGCCGGAGGGAAGGATGATAATTAGCATTTTGCAGAGCTTAGAATGTCACCTGTGTGGGCATTCTAGAAATGCCTCCTCATTATAATAGGACTCAAATATAGATACATTTCGTCATCAATTTATCAAACCATTGTTTTGACACATTCATTATTTAACTAAATTAATTATGGGGTGGAAACTCTTGCATACACTGTGAAGCCCAGAAAAGCTCACTGAGGGAGAGGAGGGTTCCATTGTTTAGGACACAGACCCAGATAGAGAGGAGGCCTGAGAATGTGCCATCCTGCTGGTAGAAAGATGCCATTCTTGACCATTTACCACTCCTGCCATCACTCCCACACATAATCACTGGGATGTATATTCAAGTGGCTTTTCGGAGATAGAGAAGGGGATAGAGAAGCCCTTTCCCTAGCCATGACTCACCCAACCCTAGGACACATTTGCAAGGTGAAGGTTAGGGAGGATGTCGGAGCTGAGTGGACGACTACACAGAGGAGCTTGGTGGTTAAGGGAGTGTGTTTTAGAAACCAACAAAGCTAAGTTGAAGTCTAGCTCCATCACTTACTAGCTTTGTGACCTTGGGCAAGTCACTTAACTTTTCCAAACAGTGTTCTTATCTGTAAAACAGGGATAATGACAACACCTACCTCCTTGGGACACTGTGAAGATTAAATGAGATAATTCATATGAGATGCTTAGCATAGTGCCCAGTAGGCACTAAGGGTTCAATAAATGTCAGCTGTTAATATTAATAAAACAGGTATGCTAAGGGCTAGCTTGGAAGTACGTAGAATAATTCTTTCCTCCTTCCCTTTTAATAAATTTGAAAACAAGAGACCCACTGCAGTAGAGCAAGCCTGAGACCTAGCCAGGAGCCAGTTTTCTCAGAATGTTCCCTAGCATGTTGAGATCCTTTGATTGTTTAATCTGGCAAATAAAAGATCTTTCATCCCCTCCCCATGCCCAAAACCAGAGGTAAATAAGTAAACGTGCCATTTTTAGGACACAGAGATGACACCTTCAGCCCAGAAATACTAGCTTCCAGTAGTGAGCATAGACCCAGCTGCACGTTTATGCCCCTGCCTGTCCCCGCTGCACCCAGCAACGCTAGGACTGTGAATTGCATGTCTGAATGCTGGATGCAGCTGGGGTCGTCAGTGACCATATCACTTAGAGTACAGCTCTACCGAGGCCAGACCCAGTAAGTAAAGAGAGTGCATTTGGCTCAGGGCAACCCAGCCCCCTAGCAGTCAGACCACAAGTCCTGCTGAGAGGAAGTCTGCACAGGCTCTGAAGCCAGACTTACTGGGCTTAAGTCCACACACACTTACTGGTGTGTGATCTTGAGCATGTTGCTTAACCATCCTTGGCTTCAGGTTCCCCATCTAAAAAATGGAGATGAGATAACTATATTTTGTACGTTTTGTACAGTTGCAATGAGGATAAGAGAATCTATTTAAAGAGTATTACATAGTGCTTGGCACATAGTAACTACTCAATAAATGTTAGCCATTGCCAATAAAATTATTATAATAATAATAATAAATGAGAAAGTTCAAGGGAAAAAGCAGTTTTTTCCTTTTTCTAGACCTTTACATCTCGATGAGGGTGTGGTATTCCCACATGAAGCCTCGTGCTCTTGTTTGGGTCTGGGATCAGATGTAGAGGAGAGAAAGTTCCTGCAGACAGGCCCCCAGCCCTGTGTGGATTCACTTTTAGTTCTTTTTGATTTCAGAAGCCAAATCTCCCCCATGACATTAGTATTTTTTGCTCGTTTAAATAGTTGTTCTCTCTCCCTTGTGTGCTCATCATGGTTAGGTACAGAAGACGGCAATCCAGTTCTGTTTAGTCCAGTCTTGTGCTGGTACCGCCTCTGCGCTAGGTACCACACTTGCTAGACATTTAGTAATGAAGAAGCTTCTGTCACCACCCCAAACTTGTGAAAACTTGTCCTCTGAGAAGTTATACTTAGCAGAGCAGAGCCTGAAAGGCATTCCTCTGTGTGCCCTCTGCTCCCCAGGCTCCATCCTGGCCCACATCCAGAAGCGGAAGCACTTCAATGAGCGAGATGCCAGCCGAGTGGTGCGGGATGTTGCTGCTGCGCTTGACTTCCTGCACACCAAAGGTGAGCCAAGCCTTTGCCTTGGCAGGTGGGTTGAGCTGGCCAGCCTCTGGGGACCAAGGGAGAGGAGCAGGCCAGGCAGAGGGCTGGGCCAGGAGCAGGTGCAGCTGCTGAGGGTGAGGGGGCAGGCCAGGATGGCTCCTGGGCTTCTGGTGTGGACGGTGGGTACAGGTGGAGCTATTAAGCAGGCTGGGGATACAAGAAAAATAGCAGGGAGGAAAAAGAATGTCATGTTGAACAGATGTGTGTGAGTGTGTGGATGTGGATAGTCTTTCCTAATGAAGAAAGTAAAACTTACGCATAATACGACTTTTCGTATTTCGAATAACACTTTGAGTGTTATTCAACCTGGTCTTTTAAAATATATCACCTGTATCTCTCTTTTCAAAATTTGCATGATGGTACGTATGAAGTTTTATATCTTGCTCATGATAAATGGAAAATGCATTTTTCTACTAACATCGTACATTTGAGGTATCTGTTGAACATCATGACGGTAAATAGCATGTTGCTATTGTTTCAATTACACTTTGCTTTACAGTCTTTGATCTAGGACTGGTTATTTAAGAATGTTTGTAGTATATTAAATCTTTTTGCAAATTAAACATTTTTGCATTTCCATAAATATGTTTGACTATTACATACATTTTTTAAATTTGCCTGACAGCAGTGCCATGGAAAAAAATGAATTCTGGCTTCACCTTTTTACCAGCTATGTGCTCTCTCAGTAATAATGCCTACTTCGCAGAGCTATGGTGAGAATTAAGAGAGATGATAATAATAATCTCATCAACAGTATTAACACTTAACACTTATGTGTTAGACACTGTTCTAAGCCTTTTATATAAACTCACTTACATAATTGTGTGTATCTTATGTATATTGTATATGTAAAACATAGTTGGAGCATAGTGCCTGGCACACAGTGTTTCTTCAAAAATGTTATTTCCTCCACCCTTATCCCTCACTAGGCAGAAAGTATTTTTTATCCTAATATTAATTCCCTTAAAGTAAAGAATTCTGACTGGTGGGGGTGGAGTGAATAATTTGTGACTTAGCTCTGCTCCCTTCATTTTTGTGGACACTGCCACATCGGTTGTGCGTGCTCAGGACCAATTGTAGGCATGCCAATCACGGATCCCACGTTGTGCCGGCAACACAGTGCAGCCTGGTGCGGCGTGTGTGCGGGAAGTTCAGGTGTGTTGATTCCACCTCGTTTCCTCCAGTGGCTGAAGAGACATCTCCTGATGTACCCATGTTGGGGGCCTGACTTACACGTGGGATGAAAATTCCTAGAAGGGGTGTCTCTGCTTTCCATAGCATGATGAATAGCAGTAGTTCTGTTTCTGAAAGCCGGGATGCATGTAGGTAACACCTGTTTGACAAAGATTTACAACCGCTCCCCAAGCTGCCTCTGTAGATTGCAAAACTGGGTCACACTTTTTACAAGATCCATACCTTGGAGGGGGGTAAAGGCGGTTTTATTTTTTATTTATTTATTTATTTTTTACAAGAATGCACTAAAGGGAACAAAGGCTGGTGGTGTCTTAGGAGTTCTGAAGTGCGTGTTAACATCTAGCTGGCCAGCTGCCCATGTGACTAGAAGTTGGAGGGTATGAAAAACGATTTCCAGCCGAACTTGGCTGTTTTCTAAATAACTTCATGCTGGGAAGATGAATTGGGCAAGAATGGGTCAGCCCTGAAACAAGTTCCATACTTTTAAATACTGGACACACTGCCGCTTGGCCTCTGGGAAATGAACGGGAGCGGCTCGATGGCTGGTGCGCTCACAGAGGCAGACCCATTACTACAGCAGGGCTCTCAGTTCTCAGGCTGGGGGACGACCGGGCCACGGGCACCTATTTGGAGAGCAGGGCTCCATGTGTGGCTCATGATCCTTCTGTGGGAACACTTGCTGTAATAGAAAATATCTTTCACTTTTAGTGTGGCGGGCTGTAGCCCGACTCAATTTGTGCAGCCTGGACTGAGTTGCTCTGGGTTCTCATTCAATTAGGCGGCTGATGAAGTTACTGAGCCTGCTGGAGCTCAGGTTTTTCCTCTCTAGTGAAGTGCCACCAGTGGGCTGCCTGAGAAGTTGGGCACAGGGGAGTTTTAGGAAGGCTGGTTCTGCTTTCCCTGTGACCCCACGAACAGGGTACTTCTGCTGCTGCCCAGTACTTCCTAGCAGTAGCTGTGCGGTTTTTACTCGACCTTCCAGCCCTCCTGTCTCTGCGCCGCACATTCTGTGGGAGGAAAGAGGAATGGGAGGTTTCTGTGTCTGCCACTAGGACACCATGGCCCTGTGAGCTGCTGCTTTGTCCCTATCTTTGGCTAGAAGGTCTTCCTCCAGGTCCCTTCTTGGCCAGGTCAGCAGCGTTCAGCCCCTCATGGGGTAAGCTGCTGTCCGCAGTCTCCTTCAGGAGGTCTGGCCAAAATGCAGGGGAGGCTTTTCTTAAGGACAGAACCCTGAGGCCAAAGCGGTCCTTGCTGTGCTTCTGGCGGGACTGTCTCAGACTATGCAGAGCAGGTGAGAAGGGAATCGGACATGCTTTGGGAGATTTGTTAACACTTGATCCTTTGAACATTCAGGGAGTCCCACTGAAGGAATCTTTTTTTTTTTCAATCGGCCACACAAGAAGAAATGAGGTAGAGCAGTCTCGGCCCCCTGAGATGCTCTTAAACAAGGCACTAATTATTTCTGCATTGCTGTTCCAAGCATGGCCCTCTGCAGAGCTCTTTGCTCTGCCTCGTCTTAGGCTTCTTCTTGGTCGTCACTGCAGAGCTGAGAGGTAGGCTGGCTGGGATTCATTTAGCCCTTCATATCCCTGCCGGACTTCTAAAGCTTCTGCTTCAAAAGAACTTGCAGAGTCAACTGGGCTTTTGGTTTGTGTCTCTGGTTACTTCTGCCTCCTGCAGCTCGTTGATTTTTTAATGTACCATAATTGGGAATTAATCTGCGAACAACAGCATTTGGAAAAAATTAATTGTGTGTGGAACGTTTGATAATTATGTGCATACGGCAACCATTTCTTTGCTCTGTCATTTCAGGCATTGCTCACCGTGATCTGAAGCCAGAAAATATATTGTGTGAATCTCCAGAAAAGGTACTTAGGGCCTGACTTGGGATGTCACAGTTGACAGTGATGCCAGGAAGCCACCCTTGCTTGCAATATAGGTCGTTAGCAGTTCTCTCCACCTCAGGTACCAACTTGAACTGATTATTATGGACGCGTGAGAATGTTATACCTGATGTGGAGTGTTTCTATAATCCAAGTAGCTTAATCCTTGTCCCTTCTTTGCTCTTTATCAGCAGTGTGATTGGATTCAGCCTGAGAGTTTGTAAAATATGAGACCTGCACAAAATCAGTGTTTTCTAGTGCAAGTCACCTACCTTTAGAACAGTTGACGTGCGTCATAAACAACAACTCAGTCTTATAGGAAGCAAATCTCTGCCCATAAGTGATGTTTCTGTTATGGCATATATGCCAGCTGGTATCCACCACTAGAGGTAATAATTAGAAAGCAAGTTCTTGAAAAGGGTCTTTGTTTCCATTTTTATTTCCAAAGGTGCTTATTAAAAAGAAAACATTTATGCTTGATGTTGAACAAATGCAACCTATTTTAAACTGTATCTTAACTCAATCTATTAGTAAATGGAAGTGTTTGTATTTCCATAAGCATTATAAATTTCACAAATTCTGTGTTTATTAGAAGGGATTTAGGCCCTGGTGGTTTGATAGCTGTGTGTGTGTATATGTGCACATTTGCATGAACATACATCTTGCTCTGAATTAAGGGATAGCTCTTAAATTAGGAATGGCTGTGAGTGAATTTTATGACTCAGCCTGCTACTTACAACTGTTTTGTGGGGAATAGTAATGTATTAGTTCAAATAAGATCTTGTGATTTCCTATCTGGCATAAAACTTTATAATTTATCATTGTCATAATTATAGGTCACATTTCTTGAGTGCTTGAATTGTGCCAGGAACTTACTTTATCGAGCGTTTATAAAATCTCACGAGGTAGATACTATTATTATCTTCATCTTATGGATGAGGAAACTGAAGCTTAGATTAAGACACTTGCCCAAAGTCACTCAGTTGATATGTGGTATAGATTGAAACCAAGGCGTCTGACCCCAGAACTCCATGGCGCTCTGAACTACTCTGTTATACTGCCTCTGGTTTACAATTTACTTTCATGTCCTTTGTGTCATGTGATCTTCATGGCACAGATTGGTTGCCTCCTTTTTATGGTTGAAAAACTAAAATTAAGAGAAGCTGAATGTGGGGCTGGCCCCGTGGCTGAGTGGTTAAGTTCGTGCACTCCGCTGCAGGCGGCCCAGTGTTTCATTGGTTCGAATCCTGGGCACGGACATGGCACTGCTCATCAAACCACGCTGAGGCAGCATCCCACATGCCACAACTAGAAGGACCCACAACGAAGAATATACAACTATGTACCAGGGGGCTTTGGGGAGAAAAAGGAAAAAAAAAATTTTTTTTAAATCTTAAAAAAAAAAAAGAATCTCTCCATATTCTTTAAAAAAAGAAAAGAGAGAAGCTGAATGTCAAAAGACATTATCAAGAAAGTGAGAAGACAACTCATAGAATGGAAGAAAATATTTGCAAATCATATATCTGATACGGGTTTAATATCCAAAATATATAAAGAACTTCTAAAACTCAACAGCAAAAAGAAACCTAGTTAAAAAATGGGCAAAGGACTTGAATAGACATTTCTCCAAAGAAGGTATAAAAATGGCCAGTAAGCACATGAAAAGATGCTCAACATGCTTAGTCATTAGGGAAATGCAAATCAAAACCACAATGAGATACCACTTCACACCTTCCGGGATGGTTATAAAAAACTAAACAGAAAATAACAAGTGTTGATGAGGATGTGGAGAAATTGGAACCCTTGTACATTGCTGGTCGGAATGTAAAATGGCACAGCCACTGTGGAAAACGGGGTGGCAGTTCCTCAAAAAGCTAAACACAGAATTACCATACCTCTCAGCAGTTCCACACCTATGTATATACCCAACAGAACTGAAGACAGAGACTTGAACTTGAACACCAATATTTATTGCACCATTATTCACAATCAGCAAAAGCTGGAAACAACCCAAGTGTCCATCAGCAGATAAATGGATAAACAAAATGTGGTATATACATACAATGGAATATTGTTCAGCCATAAAACAGAATGGAATTCTGATACATGCTATGTCATGGATGGACCTTAAAAACGGTATGCTAAGTGAAATAAGCCAGACACAAAAGGACAAATATTGTGTGAGGCCACTTAGATGAAATATCTAGAATAGGCAAATTCATAGAGATGGAAAGTAGGTTGATGTTACTGGGGCTGATGAGTTGGGTAATAGGGAGTTATTGCTCATTGAGTTCAGAGTTTCTGTTTGGGATGATGGAACAGTTTTGGAAACATACTGCTAATGGTTGCACAATAGTGTGAATGTAATGCCACTGAATTGTACACTTAAAAATGGTTAAAATAGTATATTTTATGTTATATATATTTTACCACAATGAAAAAAGAGAGGCTAAGTGAAAAAGAAAAGAAGAAAGAATGTAAGAGGGAGGAAAGAGAGAGAGAGAGGGAGGAAGGAAAGAAAGAAAAGAGAAGTTGAGAGACTTGCCCAGGCTTCCCCAGCAGGGAAATGGCTGAGCTGGGACTCGCGGAGCCAGCCTTTTTGACTCGCCCTCTGTGCTGCTCCCACCACACGGGCCGTCCTCATGTATGCACACAAACTGCCCTCATGGTTGCTCCAGAGGTGACGTGTGCTGTCTGTGGTCTCAGGTGCAGCATCCACTTCTGGTGGGCTTGGCTGCTATGTTGATGCTGCCTAGAGTGACCAACCATCCCAGTTTGCTCAGGCCTGAGGGGTTTCCCAGAACACAGGATTTTCGGTGCTTAAATTGACAAAGTCCCAAGCAAACAAAGACAGGTTGGTCACACTCAGCCACCTGAGGTGGTCAAGCGTTTTACTCAAAACTCCTTTGCCCTCCGCTGAATGGGCTGCAAAGAGTCTTTCAGGAATGCATACTAACTTCTCTAACCTCTGTGGTGCAACCTACACCATCGTTTGTCAGCAAGGGTTCCATAGGTTTACTACTTGTTTTATACTAAGTTCACAACAGTCTGACACCAGGTAATGCACACATTTTCTCTTAGTCAGGAAACAAGGAGAGAGCATGGGGAAGGCGACACCTTAGGATAATTCCTCAGGTGATTTCTAGTTAACCCAAGGAGAGTAAACATGAGCTGACAGATAAAGCTGGGCTTCAGTGTGGCAGCCATGCAGCTGTGCACCCATAGAGTCATGTTGGGCTCCTTGTGTCCTTTGGGTTCTTATATTTGTGACCTTTGGTTTCTGCTTTCCTTTTCAGGTGTCTCCAGTGAAAATCTGTGACTTTGACTTGGGCAGTGGGGTGAAATTGAACAACTCCTGCACCCCTATAACCACACCAGAGCTGACCACTCCGGTATGTTTGGCTGGGCACCCTAGGCCACCTCAGTCTGAGCTCCTGTACGTTTGGTGTGCCCCTGACCCAAAGCTCTGGAGTCCAGAACAGAGGGCTGAGGAAGGAAAACCGAGCGTACCGACACCACTTCCTGCCTGAGTTATCATTTGCCTCACTGCTTTGTGTTGATAACCTCCCCCACCCCTCACCCCAGCGCTTAGTTGCTAATGAAACTGACATTAGAGCTTTTAGTTTGGGGTGGGTCCTCTACCATTGATGAGACAAATTGTTTCTATAAGAACAGGCTGAGCCCTGACTCTTGACCCAGGTAAAGACAGACACTACTCCCAGGACAGCCCTTTTGCATATGACCATGTGGAGAGCTCTGAGAGTCCCATTCCCACTGCCTGGGTCATAGCGCATCCACCTTGTGACAGAGGATAGGGAGTGTGGTCTCCCTCGGGCCGGAACTGAGAGGATGCGGGCTCTCTGCACAGAGGATCGCTGGCTAAGTTATCCTGTTGCTTCTCTCACTTCACATTTCATGCCCAGATGGTGCTGCTGGGAGCTGCGTCTTCCTAAGATACCTCTTGTACATACTGAATATACTTATTTTGATTCTTTTGAGATTTGCATGCTTCATAAGTGAATTTTCCTAATAACCTTCTTTTAAGGCATGCATTTGTCTTTTAAACATGCCCTTGTCTTATTCTGAGCAACATTATTAGAAATGTTTCTGTATTAGCTTCTACGACACTGATCTACCTTGTTCTCAAAGTCATTAACTCTAATTGCCAATAACACAGAAAATGTTGTTTCTCCACTTACCATCTTCCCATCAAATTAGTTTGTGTGTCTGTGTTGTAGGGGGAGGTTGTCTCTTGGTGAGCCTGAAATAATGAAGAGAGGAGCGAGAAGAATCTTTGTTTTTATCAGCAGTTTTCTGTGCAAGGATGGGAGGAAGGAGGCCTGGATTGTTGTCCTGTGTTTGCCACTGACGTGCTTGAGCAGATCCCTGCCCCAGTCTAGTCCTTAGTTCTCCCATCTGTAAATGGGAGAAGCTGGCAGATTGGTTTTGCTCTAAGACCTCGCCTGGCTTTGATGGTCTCTTCATTCTAAATTCTTCCACTTCCTTGCTCTAAGCTAGCAGGGAAGCTTGGCAGGACTTCACTTTAAGAAATCCTCGCTTTATGGAGTCAGATCTCCACAGATCTCCCTCCCTGAGCCGTGCTCCTGTTACATTGAAGTACCTGTACATAAACTGGCTGTTTACAGAGCACTGAGGCAGGGCTTTCCCTGGAGCTTCTTGACCAAGGCTCTCTGCCTACTGGAGAAGGACCTGAAAAGATAAGAAGGTGACCTGGATGGTCACATGGGTCCTGGGGAATGACAGGACAAATGTTTAGGTGGCCCAGCTTCTCTCACTGCCTTGGTGGCATCAGGCGAGCTCTCTAGCTGGCTTTCCTGACAGCTTCTTGCTCTGCAACTCCATCCTTTTCCTCAAGTCCCATTACATTCCAGTCTTTGCCATCCCCTCTCCCTGTGACTAAACTTCTCCCTCCTCTGCCCTTTTCCCACCCCAACCCTGGTTTCCACAGTGTGGCTCTGCAGAGTACATGGCCCCCGAGGTGGTAGAGGTCTTCACGGATGAGGCCACATTCTACGACAAGCGCTGTGATCTCTGGAGCCTGGGCGTGGTCCTCTACATCATGCTGAGTGGCTACCCACCCTTTGTAGGTCACTGTGGGGCCGACTGTGGCTGGGACCGGGGAGAGGTCTGCAGTGTGTGCCAGGTGAGCACAGCCCCAGGACCCGCTGCATAGGGCCTACTGGGGGGTCAGCGTGGCTGTGGGATGCCAAGCAGGCTTGGACTTGGGGATTGTTCCTGATCTGGAATGCGGTTTATAGTGCACCTTCCCTCTTCTGTCCAAGGGCAGCCACGAGGTGGGGTTAAGCTAATCAGGCACTCAGCCCAGCGAGGAGTTCAGGGCAGGATGGTTAGAGAAGATTTTCCCTGAGCTGAGTCATAAAGGATGAGTCTTGCCCCAGGGGAAAAGGGGCAAGAAATACAAGAGGAGGAACAGCACAAGCGAAGACGTGGAGGTTTGAAGCAGCTGCGTGTGTCGAGGGAAGAATAGTGGGGTAAAAGGCTGACGGTGGGGAGAGATGACATCTGAGAGGTTGCTGGGAGCCCATTTGTGGAAGGCCCTGAGTGAAGGGCCGAGGAATGTGGGTTTTGTTCTCTAGTTGATGTTCCTCAATAGCCATGCCAGCCACCAGGGCCCTTCTGTGTGGTTGGAGGAGTCAGGGGAGAGTGGGGTGTTTGGGAAGGGGCCCTGCTCTGTGGCATATGCAAGCCATGAGCTGCAGCTTAAGCTGAGGTCGATTGGACACAGGGTGATCAGATCAATGACAGGCACATTCTGCCCATCCCCTGGCCAGTGTGGCCTCAGGAGGAATCTTCTTTACCTAGAACAAGCTGTTTGAGAGCATCCAGGAAGGCAAGTATGAGTTTCCTGACAAGGACTGGGCACACATCTCCAGTGAGGCCAAAGACCTCATCTCCAAGCTCCTGGTTCGAGATGCGAAGCAGAGACTGAGCGCTGCCCAAGTTCTGCAGCACCCATGGGTGCAGGGGGTGAGTGACACGGGAAGGGTGACATTCCTCCTCTTTGGGCCTGCAGCATGGCCATGAGGAGGCTCTCATACCTGGGTGGCTGACCTCAGCTGGAGGGACCTCCTATGGAGCTTCAATCCCTGTGCATGTAGAGTGAACTGACTCCCAGCCTAACCCCAGTCTGAGCCCCTTACTGATCATAGACTTGGCTCTAACCTTGGCCACAGACTAAGCCCCTAGCTGATCCCTGCCTCTCTGGAATGGACAGAGGCCTCTGGGGGATTCGGCACATGCATCCCACAATTGGCAAAGGCACATAGCCCAGAAAGGGGCCTCTAGTACCATCCCCTCGTACAAAAACTTCATTAGCCAAGAGCACCCAGAAGTGGTGCCTTGCTGCCCTGCTTGCTGTGTGGCTGCAATGAGGGACATAGGTTCTCCTTGTGGTCCGGGGGGTCTTGGTGCAGCTTGCCTGAAAGGCAAATGGTGGTGTTTGCCCCAAACTAAGGATCCACTTCTTCACTAGGAAACATTTTTAACCATCCTCCTCAGTTAGTCACCGTACCTGACCTCTGCCCCTCTAAGGGGTCTGCCAGACCTCCTGTGATTCACTGTCTATCCTTGGTCTGCCAGGCCCTAGCCGGCCTCAGTGACCCTGACAATGGAAAGAAACAAGCATTGCCAGCCCCATGGTACAGGGCAGGACCCAATCCAAGAGTCTCTGACTGGCTAATTCACAGCCACACAAGAGTTGCTCTCTTTCCTGAGCACCTGCCACGTGCCAGACCCTGGCATTAGTGGGATAAGTAAGACCCAGTTTCTGTCTTTGTGTTCTAATGGGGAGATGGAGACAAGGGAATAAATGACAGGAGAGTGTAACAAATGCTTATCAAAAGTGCTAGGGGCACCAAAGAACAAGGACCCACCTCTGCTTGGAGGGGATTGGGAGGTGGCAGGGCAGGGGGAAAGTCTCACAGGGGCAGTGACCCTAGAGCTGGCTCCTGGAGGATGATTAGGACCTTTTCAGGCAGAGAAGGCTCTCCACGCAGAGGCAGCGGGTTGGGGGCTGCACCTTGCTTGCTCGCTCCTTGGAAGGTCTAGCCCTGCAGGCAAGCATGGCCAAGTCCCTGTGCTGGGCCAGAGCTTGTGGTAGCCTGCCCACTCAATGCTGGCATGGGTGGGGGCAGCTCTTGAAGGAGGGAGCGGCACTTACCCACACATCTGTCCTTCCCATTCTAGCAAGCTCCAGAAAGGGGACTCCCCACGCCGCAAGTCCTCCAGAGGTAAATGCTCCGATGACACCGAGTGCCCTTCCTTCCTTGGCTTTGACTTTCCCTCAAGCTCTCAGCCCTCTTGGGGTGGAGGTGGGGATGGGAGCCCACCTCTAGGCTCAAGTGTCCTCCTCCTGAGGGGGCTCCCTGGCCCGCCTTCTCCCCACTGCTCTTCCTCTCTTGCCCTCCACAGCATCCATCTCCCTCTGTCCCTTCCTCCGCCTGGAGGGCTTCCCCTGCCCACCAGCACCTTGAAGGCCCCTCCTAGTGCTGTCTGCAGGAGAAAAACCTGTTTTGCATATCCACTTGAATCCTAACTGGAAATCACCACTCACAGCCCAAAGACAGACCTTTCCTGTGGGTTATTCACACCAAGTTTCCTTCTGTTGCTGTGGGTTGGGGAAAGTGGCAGGAATCCGGGGCACTGCAAGGCAGTGGGACCAACTGTCACATGTACGACTAGACAAAGAATAATCGTAAGGGCTACTGCCAGATCTGGTGCTAAAGGCTTTACATATATTGTATCCATAATCTTTATGATAAATTTAAAAGAGAGCGTTCCTGTTACCCCATTTTATAGATGAGAAAACTGAGCAAGAGAGAGATCACTTTAACTTACTCAAGGCCACACAGTAACCTTGGGAATTGGACTTGAACCCAATCTGTTTGACTTTCCTGCCTTTTAATACTATATCCCGTTCCTAATGAGCACTGCCCTGTTCCAAAAGGGCCAGGGCTAAAGCACTGTGGGAACCAACCTCATGGCCAGTTTCTCAGAGTTACACAGGGAAGTATTACTCCTTTATAGCCTCGATTCATCGGAGGCAGAATGCTGCTGCCCAGCTTGGGTTCCTACCTGATTCTCTAGACCTGCATCTTGAGGCTCCAAACCTCAGATCCACCTTAGAAGATTCATTCAGCAAACCCAAAGTACCCGATACATGCTAGCTCTGAGCTGGGTTCGGGGGCACAGACATCAAGGCAGGGCCCCCGCTCTTGGAGCCCCCTGCCCTGACTGGGGAGAGGGATACACTTGGGTGAATTTCCCTGTGCCGTGGCTCCTCTGGAGGGCTGTGTGCAGAGCTCAGAGGAGGATGCTCTGAACAGAAGGGGGCCTTTGTCCCAACTCTCTGCCCAAGGACTGTACTTAAGGTTCAAAGCCATTCCAGCCTCAGTGAAATCACATTCTAAACCCGTGCAAGAACTGCTTTGGAGAGAGCACCTGTGCCGGCTCAGAAAAACTCGGTGGAAGTACAGGACCACAGCAACTGGTGGGGGTGTCGAGGAGCTGGCCTGGCTGACCCCACTGAGTCCTGCCTCCCTCTCTTCCGTTCTTTCCCCTATCCCTGCAGAAATAGCAGCACAATGGACCTGACGCTCTTCGCAGCTGAAGCCATCGCCCTTAACCGCCAGCTGTCTCAGCACGAGGAAAATGAACTGGCAAAGGAGTCAGAGGCGCTGGCCGAGGGCCTCTGCTCTGTGAGGCTCTCTCCTCCCTCCAAGTCACGCCTGGCCCGCCGGAGGGCCCTGGCCCAGGCAGGCCGCAGTGGAGATGCAGGCCCATGCCCAACACCCTCAGCACTCTGACCCACTCCAGTCACACCTTCCAGGCTCCAGACCTGTCCAGGAGTTGCCCCCCTGGAAACCTGTGAGGCCGAAATCTGCAGAGCAGGCAGAGGGACCTGCTCTGTGGCTCCATCCAGGGCATTTCATCCATGAAGGCCCTGGGTTCCCACCCAACCCCCCATTAGCCAGAGTTCTCAAGGAAAAAGCTTTTTCCGAAGGGGTTGTCTTTGAAAAGGAAAGCAATCACTCGTCACTTTGCATAATCGCCTGCGGCAGGGACATCTCTTTGCGGGGCTCCAGCCCACCTGCTCACCCGCCTGCAGATCTAGGATCCAGCCTGCTCTCACGGGCAGGCAGCAGTGGCGCTGGAGCTGCAGCCATCAGGGAGCCAGCCTTGAGAAGTGTCAGTTGACAGAGGCTCTTCCCTCTTCTGCACTGTCACCCCTCTCTGGCAGTCCTTCCACCTTCCTCTGTCCTCCGGACGTCCTCCCCCTCGGCTGAGCAAAGCCATCCCCTCAATTCAGGGAAGGGCAGGGAGCCTTCTGCATTCAGGAAGCCTGATCAGTCTTCCAGTCTATAGCACAGAGAAGCGCATAATCTTTCTTTGCCATGACCGAAGTGTGTCCCTCATTTATCATCTTCTTCCTTGTTTGAGATTGCTGCTAAAGTCAGTATTATTTTGTTTAAAAAGTGTTTGTTTTTTTAACCATGCTCTTCCAGCAAAGATGGGACTTGAAACTCCTGCTGCAAGCCCGTGGACTTTGCAGAGCTGTAATGGCTTGCTCTTTCCTGAATGGCCATGCATTTGAAAGGTTTTAATCAGCTGTTTCCTTTTATTCTAACTGGTTTTAAGCTGTTAGGATGATGAGCTACTTAGAGCCCACATCTGTTGCTGGGTCCCTCCTGCCTGGCGTGAGGGCAGCTCAGGTCTGGGGCAGTTAAAAGGAGCTCTGATGTGGAGCCAGATCGGAGGCGGCCTGGCCACCCTGGTCTGAGCCATGCGGTGCCTGCTGCAGAAAGCACGGAGGAACATCCGGTGTCAGCTATGCTGAGCTGCCCAGTTACCTAAAGAAAATCGATTTGCACATGACAGACGTTTCTACAACACGATGCTATTATACATTGTGCTTGTTTTAATAAAACTGTTTTAAATTCTAGCTATGGTCTTCCTGGTGGTCCTTTCTTCACCTGCAAACCTGAGGAGGAGAAAAGCCTTCTGGAGGGGGCTGAGTCCATCCCCGATTGAGGGGAGAAGGTACCCCTTGTCAGGACCTTCAAATATAGCAAGCTCATTGGATCCATAAAATAAGGTGAAGGAAACATCACTGCTTTTCTTTTTTAGGTGAGGAAATGAAATTCGTCAACCATCTGTCAATCCCCTTTTCTGTGCCAGGACCCAGAGATGAGTAAGAAACAACCTCTGCCTTTTAGGATCTCCCCATCAAGTGGAAGAGGGGGTGTCATTGACCATCACACAAGCCAGCTTCAAACGGTGCTTTCATGGGTGTACCCTGTACCCAGGCCAGCCCACCCACCCGGTGGGAACAAAGCTCCCTGTGTCTCAAGCAGTACTTAGCCTTTCTTGAGGAATCCGTTATGTGCCCAGTACTGGGCTTGTCCTGGCAGAGTTGGCAACAGAGAATAACGGTGCCTCGTCTCGACAGCCCTCATGTGCATCATGCAGGGAACTTCACGTGCCTTGTCCCGTGTAATCCTCAGAACCCAAATGGAGAGGACTGGCAGGCAGGAGGAGGGCATTTATAAGTTCCCAAGAGGTGGCAAGAGGGAGGTCTGAGCATCAGGGCAGTAGACAGTGCTGCTGGTGGCTCTTCTCCCAGGGAGAACGGAGGGGAGATGGGATCAGAGGCTCTTCCATCTGGAGGCCGGTAATGGCCAGGCTACCAGCTGTCCCACACCGTGAGTGCCTCCATGTTGATGATGACATACTTGTTGACAGTCTTCCCTTTGCAGTAACCCTTACCACCCTCACACCCCTTCTTCATCTACCTGGAGAGGGATGGGCTGGGAAAACAGGCCTGCAGAGTCGGAGCCTTTTGGCCCGAAACCTTCCAGGCCCTGGGGACTCAAAACCAGGGTATGAGTTTTGTTTCTGACTCCAGCCTCAGCCTGGTCAGTCCTCCAGCTTGGCCCAGCAGGGATGGGACTTCCAGGGGCTTCCTGGACCAAGTACTCCCCACCCCCACCCCACCCCACCCCGTCCTGCATGTGGCTCCAGCCAGACTCTCATGCCTCTGTGCCTGTGCTTAGGCTATGCCCTCTACCACCCCGCCTCCCCACCCTAGTCCCCCTGCTGGGCCCCTCTCATCCTCCTCGGCTCTGCTCAAATGCTACTGTGCCTACTTTGGTTTTGCTGGCGTTGTTGTGCACTTACTAACACATACTTTCTGAGAAGTTTACAGGCCTTACCTCATTTAATTCTCATAGTTGTCATATGACGTAAGGTACTATTATTTTACCCCACTTAACATGAAAACCCAAGCAGAGAAAGGAAAAAATAGCTTGCCTGGGGCTGTTTAGCTAGGAAGGTGGAACTGGAATTCTTCCCAGAGAGACTTGGGACCCAGAGCTGTGCTGCCCGGGTTCAGATGCCAGCCCTGCCGCTTCCCAGCTTTGGGCCTTTGCAAGTTACTTCACCTCCCAGGGTCTGTTTCTTCAACCAAAACTTAGGGCTGCTATGGCTTACGTCCTGTTGCGTTGTGAAAGTTACAAATTTATAAATGTAGTGTTTAGAGCAGTTCCAGGCACACACAGTGCTCCATAAATGTTAGCTCTGATAATTATAATCATTTTGATTGTTGTCTCCTAGGGCAGAATTACTCATTGGGTCCCAGTGATGGAGATGAGCTTTCCCCCTTTCCTGGGCTGGTGTGGATAGAGACAGATCTGGCCTTTCCGGACGGGCCTGGCCTCTGGCCCTCTGTGAGATCCTCCTGCTGATGGGCTGTTCTGCCCCTCTGGCCTGGGGTCCTTGTCCCTGAGGGGCAGCCGAGGTACCAGGGGAAGAGTCTGAGGTTGGGGGCCAGGGGCCCTGGGTTCTAGTCCTTCTTCTGCCACTGTGCACTAGGTGACCTCCCAAGGGATGTTGGGAAGTCCCTTGCTCTTTCTGAGGACCAGGCTGTGTGCCTGGCTCTGCTGGGCAGAGGCAGATATGGCAGACACACTGAGGGAGGCTCTGGGGCCTGGAACTGTGGCAGCCAGTTCCCCAGCTCTGGGGCTCATGCCTGGCCTGGGCCTTAGGAGAGAACTGGTTCCAGGCGGCCAGAGTGTCCCGGACCTCAGGCCTCTTGCCTCAAATCCACTTCACAGGCCTCAGCACCAGCTCGTCTGGTTCAGGTAGACCCAGAGGACCCCTGTCTGAGCCCCATCTGGGGGCCCGGACACAGGGCTCAAGTCTTTCTCCCTCCGATGTCCACCTGTCTGAGCCCTAGGGGCCCCTGCTCCCTCCTGGCTGACTGCCCTCCCCAGACGCAGCTCTGTGAACAGCAGGGTCCTGGTCTTGTGCCAACTGCTCCAGCTGCTTAGGTCTGGAGGGAAGCGAGGAGCAAGGTCCCCCCGGCTGGCACTCTTGTTGCCATGGTAGCTGTTGCCTTGGAAGCTGCTTCCCCGACTTCAGCTTCCAAACAGTCCGGGAAAGCTGCCCGTCCCTCAGGGGATCAGTGAATTAATCATGCTCTTTTCCAGGGTCCTCACCCCTCAAGGAAAATAAACAGAACTAAACCAAGCTGAGGCCTTTCGCCCACTGTTCCCCCCGCCCCCACGCCACCCTTGCACTTGGTACCTCTGGGAAGGAAAGAGCAGAGATAGGTACCCTCCAGCCCGGACCTCCCAGGGAGACGAAGAGGAGAGATTTTGTGAGGGAGCTCAGCAGTGACCCATGGCCTCACCACACCCTGAGTCCAGGGCCAGAGGACCTATGCCTCCTCGAGGAGGGCTCTGATGCTTGCAGAGTAGGGGCCAGGTGGGCGCTGGGCTCTCGTGCTGGGGCTTCCATCTCATTTACCTATTATAGTACACACATCACCCAAGGACAAGCGCATGTTTTCTTCTTCAGAGATGATAAGCCTGCATGGGGGAAAGAATTGGCAAGTCTCCCTATCCACATTTGTAGTCAGCGGAAGAGCAGGCATCGCACAAGTTTCAAGTGGCCTTTAATGACACTCCTGTCGTGAGGGAAGAGATGCAGGCCTTGGCTGATTCTTTTGAACACAGTGTCTCCCTCTGAGGGTGGGGTGGCCAATTCCTCCCTCCTCAAATAAGACAATTTGGAAATTCAGGGGCAGAGATATGCTAGAGTACTTCCCAGCTACGCAGGGACTCTGGGGCAATCCTGCCACCTCCCTGTGTCTCAGTTTCCCTGTCTCTTCTAGGAAGGAGCTGGGATGGTTCTGTGGTTCTGTGATCTTGTAACTCATAATGACTTAATGTGTCTCCTCCATAATTTTTCTTCTGACTTTATACCCTGAGGGATTTACAATGTCAAAGAAAAACTCCAATTTAGAGTTTGGTCTCCAGAGTTTAGAGATCAGAGTGTTCTTCTGGAATCTGAAACTCACAATGCACAGGCATCCCTGACTCCAGCCCCTGCCATCCCCATCCCCATTCACCAGATGAGCAAAGTGAGGCTCAGGGAGGTGGAGCGGCAGATGCAAGTCGCACAGGGCGAGGTGGGAGTCGTGGCCCGGGAGCCTCTGTCTGGCTGATGGTATGGGAGTGCCACCCTCAGCCTTCCACCGTGAGAGGGCGGCACAGGCCCTGCCCATCCAGAGTTATGCAAACACTTAAGGGGGGAGGCATTGTGGAGGGTGTTCACATTCCCAAAGCTCGACATCTTGGGAACATGTTTCCATGGACAATCATTTTGACGGCTCCTTCTAAAACTAGTCAGTGGGGGATCAATTACGTGTGACAGAGACATAGGCTGTCATTTGATGCCTAATTAGAGGAATAATCAGACCTCATCCAGGCGAGAGGCACAGGGTATGCTGGCAGCAGTGGCTGTGGCTGGGGAACGCTTGCCTCCAGGGGCTTTCTCTTACCGGGGGCCAGGAACATGGCTGGGGGCTCTTCCGTGCTCTGTAGTCACTTGTCTCTCTATACCTTTGAGTTCACACATGTCCCCGCCCAGGCCCATCTCCAGCTTCCTGGCAGTGCCTTCCCTCCGCTTGAAGCTCAGTCAGGTGACCCTGGCCTTCCTAGGCCCCCACCCCCACCCAAGGAAAGCCCGTTAGAGACAGAGGTCCATGGCGCCCGCAGCCTTCCTCTTTGCTGACCCAAGGTGGTTGTGCACGTCCAAGACCTCCCTGAACTCTGTCCTGTGTCAGAAGCCTGGCCCAGGTCCCTCTAGCCATGGCATTCTGTGGAGTTCACTTCAAGAACCTGCCCTAAAGGGGCTCACAGTCTGTAGGGGAGACAGAGAGCAAGGACGTATGGTGGGCACTTTGGCACAGTGACATGGCAGCAGCGGTAGGCAGCCCACCCACTCAGCACCATCAGAAATGGCTTCACAGAATCGGAGCTGGCTGAGCAGGGTCCTGCAGGATGAGGAGGCATTCTCCAGATGGCAGAGGCCACCAGGCAGACACTCAGCAGAAGGGCAGCAGAGGAGACAGAAAGGGGATAGGAGCAGGGGGCAGCTGTGGAGCCAGGTGGAGGCAGAAGGCCTTGGATCTGGCTATGTCAGACTGCTGATGTGGTGGTGAGAGGTGGGGGGATCCAAAGAGAGGCCAGCGGGGCCAGTGATGGGAGCCTGAAAACTGCCCAGGGACCTAGGTGCAGGGCCATATTCTGGGGTCAGAGAGGCCCTGATCCATAAAGGACCAGAGGATGCAATTAGTAATGAGGGCTAGAACTGGGGGCAGGACAGCGCCGGGCCGGGCTGGGTTACCACTGCCAGGTCTTGAGTTGATGGATCCCACAAGTAGGTCAAACAGGTTGGGAAAAGGAGTTCAATCCAGAGGTCGGGAGGTGCCAGCCATGTCCCAGTCTCCTGACCCCCGCTGCCCACCCAGGCCCTGCTGATTTCCTCTTCCCAACCCTAGCCTGTACGTGTTTCTTCCTGCCCCATGCCCCCACCACCCTCTTCCCTGTCAGCCCCCCGCTAAGGATTCCAGGGTGGCTGGAATCTCAGCCCACTGGCAACTAAAAGGGAGGTGGGTACCAAACCTACCTGAGGAGAAGGGGGTCCCCCAATATCAGCCTCAAACTAGGACCCCTCAGCCCTGCCTGGAAGCCCAGAGGTTGATGGGATGGTGAGGGGAAGAGCAGGGGTACAGCATGGACTCTCCCTCTCCTCCTCCTGTCCCAGTCACTTTTCCTGTCTCTTGAGCCTTGTCCAGGTCCTATTCCATGCCCTTGTCTCCGAGTCCCCAAGCAGAGGCCCTAGGTGCACCTCCAAGCCAAAGGGACAGCAGAGTGGGCCTGAGCATGTGGCCAAGTAGTCTCCTCACATCCCTGGCTGCTTAACCCCATGTGAAGCCCCCGGCTCATCCTGCCCCCTCAGGGACCAACAGTGGAACCTAGGCTGAGTGCCCCAGTGGGCCTCTGGGACCCAGGCAGCAGCTCACATTGCAACCTCATGAATAACTCAGCACCTCCCCGCTGCCTACATCTCCAAGGAACCGTGTCGCCTGGACCAATCGCCCCAGTGCTTTAAACTTTAATAGGCTGAGTCTCAGTGGCAGCTGAGCAGGCTCCAGGGAGCGGGGACAGGATGCCCTGGGCAGGGGAGCTCAGGCTGAGTTTGCTGAGACGAGGCTGGCAGGGGAGGACCCCGTGGGGCAGGCCCAGCTCTCCAGAGCTCTGGCAGCCAATGCAGGATGTGGCCAGGCAGGAGTCCTGAGAGTGGTCTCCAGCTTCAGGGGCCTTTCGGGAAGGAGGAGTAAGCTGGGGTGACCTGGCAGAGATCCTAGGTCAAGGTGGGGCAGGGGCCCCTAGGAAGCTGTGGGATAGGGTTGCAGATAAATCTAAGGGTTACCAGCCCAGAATCTTACTTCCCTGAAGGTGGAGCTCCAACAAGGGGACATCCAAGAAGACGGAGACCTCCAGGGCTTTTCTAGGGACAGGCCCCCCTGGCTGGAGACGGTGCCCTGCGTAGGCCTGCATGGACATCCCCATCAGCAGCAGAGACTTCCGCTGCCTGCAGCTGGCCTGTGTGGCCCTCGGCCTGGTGGCCGGCAGCATCATCATCGGCGTCTCCGTGTCCAAAGCTGCAGCGGCTGTGGGTGGTATCTTTATTGGCGCCTCTGGTCTGGGTGAGCAGGTGCTGGGCTTGGAAAGTGGGCAGGGGCATGGCCAGGTGAAGGAGAAATGGAAGGAATGACTGGGTCGACAGGAATTGGTTGGGGAGGAGGGAAGCTAGAGGTGTGAGCAAGGCAGCCCTGGGAATACAGGGAGGGAGAGGAAGGTTGGGGTGTTTCCCCCTGTGGACTGCAGGGGTGAGGAGACACAGAGGAGGGAGCTGGCTGGCACACTCCTCTCTGGCTGCTCCCCCTCTGGCTCTTCAGTCCCAAGCTCCAGCCTCTTGGGTTTGTGGTGGGATTCACAAGCCTGTTGGGGGTGGGTTGATGGAGGGCATGTAAAAGAGAACAGCATGCCCAGTGGGACTCTCCTTGAGCCAAGACAGCTCAGACGAAGGGTTTCCTTTTCTTTTCGTGTATGTCTCAGCAGCAGATCTGTCTGTTCAGGCATCTGCCCATCTGTCTTTCTGGGCCAGTCCCACTGACATCCCAACAGTGATGCTGAGTACCATCCCTCCCCGCACTCCACCACCCTGGGCCAAAGCAGAACCAGAAGCACAAGGCTGGTGGGCTCTGGGCCTCAGTGCCTGTGAGCTCCAGCCAAGGGCCACAGACACTTGGTCTGGGGATGAAGTGGGAGTGGGCAGGGCAGGACCTGCTCTTCTGAAAGTCCCTCCCCAGGTCTGGGTAGAAAGCAGTATGCTGAGGAGCCACCCAGTCCTGCCCTGGAGGCTATAGGGGAGGGTGGGGCAGGGGAGAGGTGGTGGTGGGGTATCAGCTGGGCCCATTTCCAGCCGGTGGAGAGGGAAGGCCAACCTGCTCATCACCTGGGGAGGGTGGACAGGAGCCTGGGCCTTCACAGCGTGGAGCCCCTTCCCCAGATAGGCAGTGCTCCCCGCCCCCTCCTGGGGGTGAGTGTTGGGGAGCCACCCCATGCACATACTCACAGGCTCACATTTACACACCCATAGTCCAAATTCTGCCCACTCATCCTCCTCCCATGCACGCCCATACCACCTTCATAAAGTACCTACCCAGCTTACAGCCCATCCACAGCTCCATGCAGCTCAAACTAACCAGGCCCCCTCCCCATCACAGGACCCCTCTGTGTCTCTCTTCTTAGGGATCCTCATCTTGGCCTATCCCTTCCTGAAGGCTCGGTTCAACCTGGATCACATCCTGCCTACGATAGGTGAGTCCTCGCCCCTGCCCCCAGCAGTCCCCTCTGCCCAGGACCATGTAAGACCCTTCGCGTGTAAGTCTGTGTGTGGCCCACTGTGTGGCGGAGCCGAGCCCACCTGTGTGACTGCTCCTGGTTGTGTGTGTTGGAGTTGCTCTGTGTGTGTGTGTGTGTGTGTGTATGTGTATGTGTGTGTGTGATATGCAGGCATTGCCATGACTACGGCACAGCAGAATCCAGCCTGCGGCAAAAGTGCCTGAACCAGCTCAGAGCACCTAGAACTCCCAACTCGCCTGAGAGATTCTCTGCCTCCCCCAAAGCCTCCAGCATCTCCAGATCACCCCACTTCATCCCCAAGCCCCAGAAAGACCGTAGGACCCTTGTATAGCTCCCCATCTCATCTCAGCTCCCCACATATGTGCTCCCATCTCCATCAATCCTGTGGGGCTTTGAACTCAGGATCCTAGCTCTCCCCAGGATCCCCAACTCCTTAAAAATCTGCCATCTTCTCCTTCAAGGGCCCATTTCTTCCTCCCCCACTACCATCCCCCCAAACCAGCCCAGATCATATGGGCGACCTAAGGGAACGCAGTGGAACAGAGACACAACAGGGGTGGAGACTGGGCAGCAGGAAGGACTTCTCTTCCCAAACTGGACTCGATTTGAGAATGGCGTAGCAACCAGGGGGTTGGGGTGGTCTCATCCTACAGGGAGCCTGAGAATCCACCCCCACCCAGCGCCTGAACACGGGGAGGGAAGATCCAGCACCAATGACAATAAAGAGGGTAAGTTCCAGAAACTCCAGAATCCATCTTCCCTCTCTGGGTGAGCAGCTCTGTGGGACCCAGGAGAAGCCTCGAGAGACATGCAGTCGGGGCCTCCCCAGTCACAGGGAGCCAGCAGAGCTGGGAGTTCTTCCACGAGCTCAGTCAAAACCCTTCTTGCTCCCAGCCAAGCTGAGCTCCTGTCTGTCCTCAAGGCTCCTCTGCAGTGCCCAGCATGGACACGGGGACAGAGGATACCACACTGCCCCTGCCACTCCCCTGGGTCCCATGCCCCAGATTATTTTCTCTCTCTCCTCTCCCATTGTGGAATCCAGCTCTCAGAGCTTGTACCTGAAACTGGGCATCTTCTTCCTCCCCCATCCCCACACACTGGAAAATTCCATGGCAGGCATTCCTCGAAGATGGCCCAGCCCACAGTGTCTGCCACCAGGATGCCTGATACTCAGCAAAAGGTCCCCTTCCAGATGCTGTTCCAAGCACCTGACATATATTAACTTGTTCCATTCTCAGAACCACCATACAAGGGAGGTGCTATAATTAGTCCACTTTATATATGGGGCAACTGAGGCACAGGGAGATTAAGTGACACAGCAAGGAAGTGGTGGGGCCAGAACTGACGTCAGGCAGTCAGCCCCTGAGTCCTGCCTCTCACCCCCACACCATGCTGCTGTCCTCTTGACGGGCCATTCTGATCATCTGTGCCTCTTGAAACTCTGCTGAAACTGCCCCCTGGGCCTCCCCTCTCTCCCCATTCCATCCCGCTCTGCCCCTGGGTCCCTCTGGGTTGCTCTGACCCAGGGTCTGTCTACTCAGGCAGCCCTGTCCTGGTCTCTCCTCCAGGAGCCCGCAGCAGCCTGTCGACCGTGAGCAGGACCCTGGAGAAGCTGAAGCCAGGGGCCCGGGCGGCTGGGGAGGGCTGAGGCAGGGCCTGAGGGGCTACCCTGGCCCTGACCTCCCTTCCTGCCCGCTACCCTGATCGCAGAACCCTCCTGGGTCCAAACCAGAGGTGACCCAGGCCCTGGAGACACCAGACCTGCATTCCTGGGCCAAGGCTATTGGAAGTGGATTCCAAGCAGCAGAGTAGGGGGTCCTGAAGCAAGGAGTCATGGGAGCCGCCCCCCCCACCAACTGGGGGGGCCCTTGTTTCAGGCTCTTGACCTGGACCTTCTCTCTGGAATGCAGCTCACCTTCCTTCCCTTTTTGATCTACTGACTGATTTCTCTGGAGTTTGGGGCCCAAGGATACCCCAGTGCCTTACTCCAGCCTAGCCACACAAGTCAACCACAGGCCCACAGAAACTACAGATGGGGTCCTTGCTGAGCCCATCAGCCCCTAAGGCCTGGCCCTGGGTGTCTAGAGCTCACCGGCTGGACAGAGGGGCTGGACCAGAACTTTTTCAGAATGTTGAAAACTCCAGGCAACTCCTCAGAGACAGGCCCTGAGAAGCAGTGAACCAGACGGAGGCGTATCCTAGACAAACAAAACGGTCGCTGCCATGACAGAAGCCTGTGAGGCACGGGCCTGGAGGCTTCCAGGAGGAGGTGGCTCCTGAGTTGAGACTCTTGGTGCTTGACTCCACCATTCAAGGCTTTTCGTGATCTGGCTCCAGACAAGACCTCCAGCCCCCCCCTTCTCCCTCACCCTCTCAGTGCTCCTGAGCAATCTAAACACATTCCAGCCTCCAAGCTTTGCCTTGTGTACCCCTGGGGGCCCCTCCCCAGCCTCCTCCTCTCTGCCTATCAAAACCCCCACCTTTATTTAAAGGGCCAGTTCCAAGAATCCCCTCAACCATAATGCCCTCCTCGGCCTCTCCCATCAACCTGTGTCTGCCTCTCCCGACGCCCTCCTGGAAGGTTGCAGTCTTCTTTGTCACAAAACAATTATTAATCCTATTAAACCTACTGTATGTTACTTTCCCAGTCACTGTCAGGGCACAGTAGGCGCTCAATAAATCTTAATGTTTTAAATTTAATGGAAAAGCAATTCCCTCAACTTTCTCTGGAGAGCCACTTCAAGCCCCCATGTAGGCACAGGGATTAGGGTAAGGAAGACCTGGCCCAGGTGTGCGCGGCTGTGCCTAGAACATTGCTCCTCCTCACACCACTCCTCATACACCTGCGCCCTCAAGGCGGAGCAGAGCTATTTGACTTCTCTGGAAATGTATGTTCCACGTGGCCTCTGTCCTGGTTTAGTGAGCAGAAGACAAGCGAGGGAGAGCTTTATTCTTCAAGGATCAGTACAGATGACACCTCCTTGCGGAAGCCTCCCTTGACTTCACTGTTCTCGCACAGGGCTTCCCTCCATCATAGCCCACATCGCTCTGAATGGCCCATCTATTTCTTCCTCTCAGGAGCTGGGGGCAGAGGGCCAGGCACATGGGAGGTACCCAGTGGATGTTGGAAAACCCAACCAAAAGTGGGAGAGACCATCTCATCATACAGATGGGGATGCTGAGGCCCTGCAGAAAAGGCCTCATCGAGTCCCACGGAGGGAGGTTGTGGAGCCAGGCCTTGCATCCAGCTCTCCTCTAGCTCCCCATCCAGGCTCTGCCCTCTGCTGTCCTCTGCACAGGCCACAGGGACCAACTCTCTGACCACAGTGGGACAGACTTCCACGAAGGGGCTCAATTTCACAAATGCTGGCCAGTTGTGGTGCCTTTGGGTCCTCCAGCCTGAGGGAAGTCAACTTCCCCTCTCCTGGCGTTGCCCACCTCTCCACCTCCCTCCTGCCTGCTCCCTGCCCCTTCTGCTTTCCCTTACCATCATTATCATCAGCAATAACTTGGGCCTGGTGACCCCTCTTTGATCAATAAGGAAACCCTTCCTCCTGTCCATCTTGAGTCCTCACCTGAAGCGCCCCAAAGAGATGCCCAAGGGCGGAGGGAGTGGGAGTGGCGAAAGTGGAGCCTGAGCTGTGGGGCGAGTGGTCCCCCCTCCATGCCCACCATTAACCCTTCTCAGCCATGATCTCCCCAAGGCAGGGCTACAGTATCCCTGATGCCTGGCAGGGCCAGGCACAGAGTGGTATTGCAGAACAGAGTGGAATAAATTAAGGAATGGACACATAAAAAGGCAAGAGCTATGTACATTGGGGAAGAACTCAGTGGGGGTTCAAAGAACCCTTGAAACTGGGAGCCCTGGAGGCCTGAGCCTCCGATTCCTCTCTTTCCCCCTGCCATGGGCTTCCTGAGACCTCCTTCCCCCAGTCCAGATACTTCCTGCCTAAGTATATCTCCACCCCTGACCCCCCACCCCAACCTGGTCACAGGAGTGGTCCATGTGGAGCCACCTACCTTCTCCCCATCTATGCTTTGGAAGAAGGCAAGGTTGGGCCAAGCCGGCAGGAGTGGAGTGCTAAGCTTCCTCAGCGTCTTGCCTGGGAGTGTTAGGGAGAAGTGACATCTCACCTCCGAGGAGCTCCAGACCCCTCCAATGTTTCAGCATGGGAGGGGGTGTGGACAGGGACAGATCACTGGACTCAGTTCCTCCAGCAGTCTGTTCCACAAATGAAATCAGTTCTGTCCAATAGCCCTGTTCTGACCTTGACTGTGGCTGTGCCCGGCCAGCCCAGGCTGGGTGCTAAGAACACACCCAAGGCAGGGAGTGCTTGGTCCAGGCAGCCCCCTGGAAGTCCCATCCCTGCTGGCCAACCTGGAGGACTGACCAGGCTGGAGCTGACGTCTAGGGATAGGACTCATAGTCTGGTTCTACTCCCCAGGGGCTGGGCAAGAGGCTGTGGGTTTGGAGCCTCAGCTTCCTCACCTGCAGATGGAGAAGGGGGGTCCCTCAGAGGGCACTGTCAGGATGCAGGTTGCCTGACAGGAGGTGCACACGAGGGCGAGTCCATAAATGGATGAGCGAATGAAGGAAGAGGCAGGTTGGAAGAGATGCTCTTCCAGGTGAACTCCTTTAGGTCCTGGAAAGTCAGCCAGTCCTCCCTATAAGACATCCCAGCCTGGAGGGGGGCCTGGAGCCCAGCACTCCCTTCCCATCCCTCACCCTCAGGCCCTTACAAATCTCCCCAGGACCTAGAATCATCTGTAGAAGGGGCTCATGGCCATACCTCTCTCCAGGGCGCAGGGTTGTTAGAGGGTGTCTGGGGAAGAGGTGCTGAAAATGAGCCCCTTCCCTGGAAAAACTCTCCCTGCCCCCACAGCTCGGCCCCCCTTCCAGAGAGGGTGGGGAATCTGCGTGAGACTGGAGACAGAGCCGGTGCGCCCTACGCCCCTGGCGCTAGTCTGAGTGGCCGCGCATCCGCCCCAGAAAAGTCCTCCTGGAGACAGTGTGGGCGGGCGGGGAGTTCACTGTCAGGTGCTTGAAAACCGCGAAACCTGGAGGAGGGAAAGAGAGAAGGGCGGCGCGGAGCGGGAGGAGGGAGGCCACTCCGTGGGAGCGCCGCTCCTCGGGGTCAGAGGGGAGGCCAGCGACCGCAACCCGGCCCGAGACGGGGCCCAGCCGCCGCTCACCGCCCGCTGCCCGCGCTCCGCCCCTCCCCCCCGCCGCCGCCAGGGGCGGGGACCCGCAGGGGGTGCTGCTCCTGGGGCGGCCGAGCCACAGTGCCGCGGGCTCTCCACTTGCGCGCCTCCTGGGCCCGCCCACCGCGCCCCAGGATCGCAAGCCGCCAGGCGGTGAGTGAGGGGGCCCATCCCGTAGGCCCACCCCCTGCGCCGGTGGCCCGGCCGAATCGGCTCCCCGCTCTCTCGGGATCCTTCCCGCCTGCCGGCCCTGGGGGCCCAGGGGGCACCCGCGCAGGACCCGCAGAGAAGTGTCCAGCGAGCGGCTCAGGCAGGTGAGAGGTACGCGGGTAGCGGAGGCTGGAGAGAGGGCAGGGGGATGAGAGGGCGGGCGGGGAGGGGATGCTTTAAAGAATGGAGGTGACAGTCCATGGGCCCTAAACCCCAGGGTGCCGACACAAGAGGTCAGGGACCTGTAGCCTTGAGACAGGGTTCACTGAAAAGAGATGAGAAGGACAGAGAGGGAAACAAGAGAAGGGGAGATACACAGCAGGGAGTGGCTGCCTTGGGTCCCCTCTACCCTGATCCCTTTTCCCTCTTTAACTCAGTAAGAATCTGCCCTGTAATCCACCCCCAGTCCCCACCCAGCTGCCCGCCGTACCCTCCCAAGGCCCAAAGTGAGGCGGGAGTCAGAGAAGTGGGCCCCGAGCGACTTCAAAACCAAGAGACAGATGAAACCAGGAAGGCAAGAGACACATCAGTGGCCCCTGTGACAATTCCTCCCTTCACCATCTGTTTCACCACTATTCCCTGGGCACCTGGGGAGACTCAGGCACTCCAGGAGATGTGGCAGCAAATAAGGTGGATATAATCCTGGTCCTCAAGGAAGACCATTGGGGGATGCAGACCTGGACACAGGAGTCACCAATCATCGTGCTGCTCTGGGGAATTAAGGAAGGCTTCCTGAAGGAAGTGCCTGTCCCAGTGGCAGTCTGATGGATGAGCTGGAGTTAGCCAGGTGAAGGGAAAGTGCTCACCGGACCATGCCTGGTGAGTTCAGCTCCACTCCAGCAAAATCAAGAGGGCCACCTGAGGGCGCCAGGGCTGGGACAGCCCAAGAGGGATTTTAACCTGGGGGGTGGGGGGTGGCGAGTAGCCGTGAGGCTAGAGAGGAAAGGATGGATTCTAGAGACACCTGGAGGGAAGAGTCTGCAGGGATTGGTGACGGATGGGATTGGAAATGTGTGCAGGAAAGCCTGAGGGAGGAGGAGGAGCAAGGATGAAGCCCTGATTTCTGGCTGGGAGTCTGGGCTTTGTGGGAAAAGACGAAGTTTAAAAAGCCTCTTTCCAAGAGAGAAGAGAATGTTTCCAGGAGCGAGGGTTCAGCGGGCCCAAGCTGTGGAGAGGTCAAGCTGGCCAAGGACTGAACAGTGCCCACTGAACTCAGCGACAAGGAGGCGACTGGGGCCTTAGAGAGAGCAGAGTCGGAGTGTGTTAGGGCAGAAACCAGATTGGAGTGGATTGACTCTTGGGAAAGAGCTAAAGTAGGGAGTGTAGACAGCACTTTCAAGAAGGGGCGAGAGTGTTGAATGGAGGTAGATGGGGGGGGTTGAAGGAGGGTTTTGTTTTATTGTAAGAGGGCGAGGCTGGAGTGCATCCAGGGGGAGGTGCCAGCATGGTGAGGGGCGTGGCATGGTGAGGGGGGTGTCGTGGAGCACTGACTAGGAAGGAGGAGCTTTCCTGGGAGCCCTGAGGGCCCAGGGCTGGAGACGTGGAGGCACCGAGGGCTGGTGCTGTCCAGCTGCTGGTTTTCTTTTCACCTAACAAGGCTTAGCAGTTTGGGCCCAAACTTGGAGGAGGCAGAAGCCTGGACTGAGGCAGGCTTGAGACCTTCCTGGGCAGCTTTGGCAGAAGGACAAAGGAACAAGTTGCCAGACAAGGTAAACTGCAAGAGAGTAGCTGGAGTAAGGCAGTGCGGGTTCTCGGATGGAGGCGTAAAGAAGCAGAAGCATGAGGCCCGCAGTTCCAGGATGGCATCAGATCAGAGAACAGTCACAGCCAGAGGCGCTGCGGAGTCGCGGTGGAGAGCACAGATTTAGAAGACACACAGCCTAGGTTTGAATCCCAGCTCTGCTACATATTATCACCATGTCTGTGACCCTGGGCAAGTGATTCAACCTCTCTGAGCCTCTGTGTCCCTGCCTGAAAATAGAGATGGCAATAGCATCTAGCTCTAGGATTGTCACATGGCCTAAATGAGTTAGTAATATAAAGGGCTTACACAGTGTTTGGCACATAGTGGGTGCTGTTCAAGTGTTTCAGTAGTGGTAGCGATGGGGTTATCGTCGAAAGGAGGATGTCTAGGCTTCTCAGAGATGGAACAGTTCAGGGTGATGACAGGAGTGATGAAGTCCCAGGGGTGACCAGGTGGGGAGGAGGGCAGCTGAAGTAGAATGGAGGAATTGGGCGTTAGAGATGAGGAGCCAAGGAGGGCACAGGGTGGGGCAGTTGTGCAAAGGATGTTGAAGTCCCTCAGGGAGAGCAGGACTAGGACTGGAGGGAGAGAGCTCATCCCAAAGCCTCGGAAGGAGGTGGGCAGGAAGGGCAGTTCCCCCCACAGCCTGTCTGCAGTCCCCTCCCCCCAGCCCTCCCTCTGGCTCCAGGCAGCTGAGGTGCGTGGAGTGGAGGCAGAGGCCCAGGCTGAGGTTGGAGATCCAAGTCTGGCCACAGACACGGCCTTGGTGGGGGCTGTGGCCCAAGAAGTCTGGTGGGCAAGTCTGAGAGCACCAGGAGGACCAGAAGAGAGCAGGAGGCCCAAACACAGAGCCGTGATGGCTGCAGAGCAGGCTTCAGAGTCCCATGTCACGGGGTTCCCTCAGCTGCGCCGGAAGCCAGAGCCTGCAGGGCCCACAGAGACCATCTAGACCAAACTCCCACTTTACCCGCAGAAAACTGAGCCCCAGTGAAGGGAACGGCGAGTGCTCGCCTGTTGCGGGGACCCCGTTGTAAATAGGCAGGCATCATCAGAGCAGCTGGAACAGAACTCCTACCCCCATCACCCCTCCCAGGGGCTCCTGCTTTCCGCACCGCCAAATTACCTCCTTCCACCTCCACACTCCCAGGCAAAAGGAAGTCTCCAGAGGTACCTACTGGGCAGCTCATTTCCACCAGATATGCAGGCAACAGAGAGAATGTCTGTCTGCCTGGCTACATATTGGCCTGTGTCTGTAACTCTCAGTGTGTAATGTATCTGCATCTGTATTTCTGGGTATCTCTGGTCACTGAGTGTACATGTGTGATGTGTGTGTGTGTGTGTGTGTGTGTGTGTGTGTGTGTCTGTGTGCATGCACATGCACCCAGGGATGAGGATCATGGGGCCCAGGTGTCAGACACGGGAGCTAGGAAGTCACACCTCCAGACTTCAGTCTCAAACCTTGTTTCCAGCTGGGGGAATCTGTGTGAGTGTGCGTGTGGGATTGGCTGGGGTGGGGGCGGTGGCAGCTCTTTGGGGCTCCAGGGAGGCAAAATTCAGTTGGCAGAAGCTGAGAGCTTCCAGGGTGGTGAATAACCGGCTATGAGTAACGGTGACGGGCAGGTTCCCTGAGGGTGGGGGCGTAGTGGAGAGGGGAGGAGGGTGGGGATAGAGCACTGGGCCTGGGGGGCAGCCAGAGGAGGGGGCTGGCCTAGACTTTCATGGACTGGCAAGACTAAGGGGAACAGAGGGGTTCACAGTGAGGGGTAAAGAGCACAGGCTGAGCAAATAAGGGACTCAGTCTCACATGGAGGACGGGGGGCTGGGACCAGTGGCTGATGTCTGGACCAAAGCCCCAGCCCCCTTGCCCAGAGGCTCTTGGGCCTTGGAGCAGGAGCCTCGGGCCAGGGGGCCTGGCAGCTGCCCCTAGTCAAGCACCTGCGCTTGTACAACACAGACCCCCCAGATCCATGAACTGGGCCAGCGGGGGAGGGGGGTGACCTGAAGGGGCTTCAGATGAAGACTCCCTCCCCGGAGCTCTTGCCTCCACCTACTGAAGACCACCCTCCTTGGGCCCCAAGCTTGTTGACGATTAATCAATTACTGGATTTTTAGGAATTCTGATGTAGCAGAAACATGGGCTTTTCAATCTGACAGAAGTGGGTTCGAATCTCAGCTTTACCTGTGACAACTGAGTAAATGGGGGAATCTTCCTTCATGTCTCTGAGCCTTGGCTTCCTCACTCCGAACTGGGTTCAGGACTGCGACAGCCGGCAGGGTTGTGGCCAAGTTAACTGTGTTAGTATGGGGGAAGGGCTAAGCACACAGCCCCTGTTCAGTGTGAGCGCCCCTCCCCCGTAATCGGAACGCCTGTGCTGCAGGTGCTTCTCAGGGGAGTGACTTAACCCCAGCCCAAAGCAAACAGCCATATTACAGGTAAATGTATCATTTTTTGAGACCTTTTGATGCATTGGCAGTATTTTCTGAATAAGTTTCCATATCTACCTTCACAAACCACAGGGAGTTGCGGGTGGGCAGCAGGTTAACCAGTTCAGAGACAGTAATTTGGTTAAATCTTCCCCTTTGCATTCAGGCAACCGAGGCCCCGAGTGGGGCCCCAACCTTCCCAAGTTGCCCAGCCAGACCAAAATCAAGAACCCCGGTTGTCTGGGGCCCAGCCCCTAGTGTCTGCCTCTGCCGCAACCTGCTTCTAGCCTGAGCTCCCAGATAGAGGCCACAGGGCCTTCCCAGCCAGGGGCAGGGCTGCAGAGAGCGGAACTGCTTGTCCAGGGTCATGCACAGCGGAACGGCAGTGGTCAGAGCCCTGTCTTCACGGGGAAAGGCCTGGTTCTGATCTAGCTTGGCCACAGACTCCCTCCATGACCTTCCCCACTCCAAGCCTCAGTTTCCCCCGTCTGTAGATGAAGGGATGAAACTGGGTGATCTCCATGGGCTCAGCAGAATGCTCACTAGAGAGAAAATCTGTTCCAATCCTTAAAGTCAAGATTCAGAGCAATGACCTTCCCTTCGGCCCAGGCAATGGGGTTGATGGCTGAGTTTAGGATGAAGTAGAAAGGGTTTGAAGGATTGGGGATTATATAGCAATAGCATCCCAAATAGCATGAACTTGGAGGATCCTGCTTCTGAAATTAAATACTCCAGCCTGGAAGTGACACAAGTCACAATTCATTGGCCAGAACTAGTCCCACAGCCCCACCTAATGACAAATTGGCCAGGAAGAGCAATCTTCACATGTGTTGAGAAGGAGGGAGAACTGAAAAGATTTAGTAAACAGCACAGTGACACCCCACAACAGACATAGCCAGAGCATCCACAACAAAACAGTGCCCAATAGTGCAAGAGCCCCAACTGGAAGGCCACAGCCCACCAGATGGAAACGGTGCTGCAAACTGAATTACAAGAGCTGAGTGACCTCAACACCTCACCCCTGCGCACCCCAGATCCCAGGTAACCAGGGTGCAGCACCCATGTGCTCTTAGACTTTCTCTGTCTAGGGTGGAGACTCTGGGAGTGGTTTTGTCTTCTAGACTCAGCTCTGCCTCCCAGGAGTGAGTAAGAATCATCCACTGCAATTAGCACTCGGAAGCTCAGCCCCTGGGCAGGTATTTGCTTTTGTTGAACTGAGTGTGCTGAGCCCAGGAAGGAGCAAAGTGAGTTACCTTCCCTGAGAGAAACAGAAAGCACACCCTGCCCTCCTCTGTGGTTGACATTTGAGCAGTGTATGTGTTAATTACAGGAGCTAAGCTACAGGGCCTTGAGGAGAGCCTATGCCCTGTGCTTCAGTCATTCAACAAGCATTTAGCAAACCTAGCACTATGCTAGGTTGAGAGCTCAGGCTTCAGGGTCAGAACACCAGGTTTCAAATTGTGGCGCCACTGCTGCCACTCAGTGGTCTTGGGTGAGTGTAGTTAATCTTTCTGTGCTTCAATATCCTCATCTATAAAATGGGGTTATAACAGTAATCTTAATCGCATGTTGTAAAAATTAAATGAGATATTATTGCAAAGTGCTCAGCATAGCACAACTAACTTAGCATTCTGAAAGTGCTAATTTCAGATTCTCATCTAGACTTGTTTCTGGCTAAGATAGACCAGCTTGTATCACACCAGCTCCCTCACTGAGGATAACTAAAAAGGCTGGATTAAATATTTAAGGAGTCTGTGTAAAGGCATGGGAGAGCTGCCAAGGCAGTAAGGACTTGAGGGGCCAAGGTCTTGGAGAGAAGAGAAGTAATATTTGGTTTCACTTTTTCCCTTAAGGCATTTTTCAGTTTGTAGGGGGCAGTGGTCATGGAGTTGAGAAGTCAAAATTGGAATTTAGGGCTTAAAAAGGGGAGAGGCCTTGTTAAATACCTCTAGCTTTTATTTGAGAGGCCCAAAGGTCTATCCTCTGGGATACTCAGATAGACACAAACACAGCTCCCAGTCAGTGCAGTCCTAGATTGGGTCAAGTGGCTTGTCCCTTCTTTAGCTGCCTGACTTCTTCTCTGGAGGAAGATAACATTATCTAGTGCCTTATGCTGTCTCTACAGTTTTTCATATACAGTGTTGGGCATTTGATAAAAAATTATCTGGCATCCCAGGAGATAAGAATAAATGACCAAAAACCAAGAGCAATTAAACAGACAATAGAAACAGGAGATCCAGATGTTAGAGTTTTCAGACATGGACTTTAAAGAGTTTAATATGTTCAAGTAAATAGATAAGAAGAGGATTCTTTTAATAGAAACCTGGAATCTACAAAAAAGAATCAAGAGAAAATTCTAGAACTGAAAAGTTATAATAATTGAAATTAAGAGCTGAATGGATGTATTTTACAGCAAAGAAGACACAGATAAAGAGAGGATTAGTGGACTGGATGATAAATCAATAGAAAAATATCCAGACAGAAGCAAGAGAGAGGGAAAATGGCTAGAAAATACAGAATAGAATGTAAGAGACATGTAGGACAATGTCAAATGGTTGAACGTGCACAATTAGGGTCTCAGAAGGAGAGGAGAGAGAGAATGGGGATAACGAAAATGGCTGAAATTTTTCCAAAACTGGGGGGGCGGGGGGGCGGTGGAGAACAAGCCATAGATTGTAGAAGTACCAGGAAGCCCAAGAAAAAGAAGTACAAAGAAAATCGCACTGAGGCACATCATAGTAAAACTGCTGAAACAAAATGAGAGCCTTGGACCCTCCAGCCAGCCAGGGCCTCCCCTATCCTTGTCCAATGTCAGCTTTCAGGAGTCTGTTGTGAGCTTAGGTGAAGGGCCAGACTCCATCCCCTCCATCAGCCTCAGACTGAGCCTTTCCCACAAGAGGGAAGAAGCTGCTTTGTCAGATAATGTCCGGTATTGATGAGGTGGGAAGGGACTTGAAAAAGGGGGAAAATTTGGGACTCATTGCCCCTCCTGAGAGCAACAGGAAGAAGGTGTTGGGGTTTACCTCCACATCAACCCCAAAGGGCTCAAACCCTTCTCTTTAAAATGAAGCAAGATTGCATACGCTGTGAACCAGATCACGTGTTCTCTGACTCTGTTCTCAGGATGTCTTGTCTTCCTTTTAGTCCAGCCTCTAAAGGCCAAATCCACTTCCCTCCATGAACCTCAGTTTCCTCGCTGTAAAATGTGCTGTTAATAAATATGAAGCAGTTGTAGGGATTCAGTGATGTCACGCAGGTGAATGTGCTTTGGCGACTACACATTGCTGCACCCCTTCAGTGGGTGCTGTTTCTAACTGGCAGAACCAACAGCTGCAGGTTGAAGAGAGTGGATGGTTCATGGAGATGTGGAGCTTCCTGAGGAATCTGTGGTCTGTAAATGCCCTCCATGGTCAGCACATGCTTGCTTGGCCAGGATTTGGGGATTTCTGACTTCCTGCCAGCTGGGTCTATCAGCAAGGTGCTTCTGGCTAGAGTCCCAGTGGAATTTCCACCTCTCACCATAGTGCCAGGGGAGGGAGCCCTGAGGTCATCAAATCTGGGCAGAGGGGAGGTGAGCCTCCAGGCCCCCTGACCTGCTTAGGCCAGGCTGATTCTAACCTGTGTCCGGAGTGAGGACCCGAACTGTCCCTCCCTGGCACTAGCCCTCGTTTTCACTCACTCAGTCATCAAATTGTCTCCAACCCCACTGTGTGTGGGCTTTGGACACTCAGGAAGGACAACTCAGGACTGTCCCTGAGGTACTTCCACCTGAGGGACAGACCAGCTGTTCTGTTTCCAAACTCAACATGACCGACCTCCCAGATCTGAGACCTCATGGTCCCCTTCTCTGTCAACCACAGTGACCACATGGCTAAGACTTACTGAATTCTCACTGTTCTAGGCACTGTTCTGAGCACTTGCTTTAGCTTCAAGCATTAAATTCTCACTACAGCCTATGAGGTAGGTTCTGTTATTAGCTCCACATTACAGGTGTTAACACTGAAGCATAGAGAGCTAGGCCACCTATACAGGTCATGCTCTGTTACTCATTCTACATACTTTGCCCAATCCTGTGGTGCCTCTCTTGCCCCCACTCAGGGCCTTTTTCTGACACATTTTCACAATTCTAACACAGCCCCATCACTATGATCTCATCCTTTCAGTGCCTTTATACCTGTGATTGCATGTTATAGAACAGAACTCTCAAATGGAAGTCATAAATCTCTAGACTCTAATTACATTACTCTCGCTTCTGCATGTACTCCCAGAATCCTAGAATCCAGTAATAGATCCCAGAACCAGGTAAACTAGAGAATCCCAGAAAGGAATTCTAGCATCCAGTGATTGGGCTTTTGAGTCCAGGCTCCACACTAGAAACCTTGGGGTGGAATAGGGGCAGGATTGGAATCTAACAGAAAGCCCACTCTAGAAAGGACCAGGGACCTTGGGTCTGCTCCAGCCAGTGTAGGAACTGTCCCTTCTCACTGGCCATCAGAAACATCAGGAGCTCCTCACTCTCACATAGTCACTCAACTGATGTTGGGGGCCTCAGCTGATATTCAGGAAAGTTAATGTCACTTCTAAGCCTACAAGATCCTGGGTGGGGACACCCAGGCCAGGCGACAGGTCATTAGGTCTTGCTCCTGGATCTTGGGTAAACTGCTAGACATCTGTGGGCTTCAGTTTCCTAATATGGACAAGGAGAGGCTAGACGAGATGATTTCTAAGGCCTCTACCACTGAGGGCAGGGAGTTGTCTAAATCCCAAGAGCTGCCACCTGCCCTCTAATTAGGGCCACTGATAATGATGGTGATCATTTAATGGGCACCTATGCACTGTGCTGAGCACTTCACAGCCATTCACTAGTTTAATTTAATTAGCCCAAGAAGGCTTCTGGGAGGAGAGAGGGGAGGGGCTGTGTCTGTCTGGAGGACAAGAGAAAGTGCTGAAGGGGGGAGGATGGCAAGATCAGCCACGAGGGACTCCAGGGCCTGGGTGGGGAAATACCGGGCAGAATCTTCCCACATGGGGTGGGTTTTTGCTTCCCAGAGGCAGAGGCAGGGGCCTGGCCAAGATGACCTCTGCACTGCCAGGCACTGGATGTAGCCACAGAACTGAGATGGGGTTGGAAGCCGAGATGCCCAGCTGACCCCTCCCTCTTGCTCTGTACCCACAGGACGACTGGGAGCTCTTTCCCTGGCATGTGTGCTGGCCCGGGCCGGCGGCAGGAGGGAGCTTGATGAGTGCCCGGCGTTCCCAGGCCGATGCCGCCCGCAGAGAAGAGCCAGGGACCCCCGGCCCGGGCGCCCGCAGGCCTCGCTCAGGGCCGGTTGCCCGGCCTGCCGTCGCCGGCGCTCTTCTGCGCCTGCGGGCTGTGCCTGCTGCTGGCCGGCGTGAACGTGACGCTGGTGGGCGCCTTCGCCTCTTTCCTGCCCGGGCACAACACGCCGCTCATCGTGGGGCCGGCGCTGCTCGTGCTGGCGCTCGGCTTCTTCGCCGCCTGCTGCGTGTGTAGCCGCCGGAGCTCCGCGTCCCACGCGCGCTCGGGGGCGGCCGCGGGCCCGGGCCAGGGCGGCGGCGGCGGCGCCAGGCCGGTGGCGCTGGAGATGGAGAGCAGTGAGCGCATGGCGCAGGACACCACGGCCGTGCAGCTCAGCCCCGCCGCCTCGGCCGCTTCCTCCGGCCGCTCCAGCCTGGGCCCCGGCCCCGGCCCCTTCGCCCTGGATGCCCCCGCACCCGCCGCCGTCTACGCTCCGCGCTCCGAGGGGCTCCAGCTCAATCTGCCCCGGGAGCGCTTCGCCCCCTAGCGGACGGGTCCCCAGTCCTGAGTCCCCTGTCCGCGTTCAGTGCCATTTAAGAAAAAAAAGGGAGAAAAAGAAGACAAGAAAATTTTCATAGGGGTCCGGCCCTGGGCACAGGTGGCCTCATCTGTCCCATCTCTGGAACTTCTGGAGAGGAGAATGTGGTGATCGTGTCGAGGCACAGCCCCCAAAGGACCGAGCAGCGCCTTGGCCCCTTAGCTGGGGTCTGCTGGGGTCCACCAGGCCCTACTTTACCTCACTCCCCAGACTTGATGAAACTGGGCTCCTGGACCTTTGATCTCTAACACCACCACCACCACCCATGGCATTTGGGCACCGTGAACGGAGTCACTCTGAGAGGGGCTAACTACCAGCAAGACCCATGCCCCCAGGGGTGGGAGGAAGGTCAGCCTGGGCTGCTTTCTGTCCCTGTACACTGTGAAAGGGCGCCAGCTCCCCTTCTGTTCCTCCAGCCCTCCTTGTCTCCGCCAACATGACCTTCAGGGATTAATTGGGGATGTCCTGATTTGAGCCTGGGGGTGTCCTGGTAGAGCTGGGTTGAGCACATGCCACCCTTTCTGCCTGACTAGAGCAGGGGAGCTGAGGCTGGGGTCCCTGCAGGGATGAGTGGTGAGGGGGCGCCTCTGACCCTGGAGGTCTCCGTGTGATCCGCAGTGTGCATTCCCGCTGTGCCTCACTCCTCAATAAAGCACCGTTGGAGTCAAGTGCTCTGCGATGGTGCAGCCTGGGAGGGAGGGGCTGCCCGCTCTGACTGAGCGCCCTGGATTCTGGGGTCCTCCCAGCCTGTGGCTGAGTGCTTCATCATCCTAGCACCAGCCCCTCTTGGAGACCTAGAAGGGGGCAGGGGAGAAGAGTGTGTGATTGTGAATAAAAGGCTGTCTGAGACTGTGGGTACTTGTGAACACCTGTGGGACCAGGTGTGTCAGATTAGGGGGCGGGATAAGTATCTCAGTGTGCCTGTGGGTGTGCCATGTATGAGAAGGGGAGTGTGGAAGTATTAGGGTGACCCTGTCTCCCATCACACATGCATGTGCAAGTGTGGGAAGGGGGTTGAGGGTTGGGTCACCCAGCAGGGATGGTGAGAGAAGAAGGGCTTCCCGGGGCTGTGCAAGGCATAGACCTTTCTCCTGGCCTGGCTGGTCTTGCAGAGCCTGGGCTCACTCAGCCTGTGTTCTGTCCTGGTGGGTGAGGGCATCTGGTAGAGGGATGGATGCTGCTTCGCAAGAAGAAACAAGGGGGCTGGGGCTGGGGGGAAGACAATGCAACCCTGGGCCAGCCCCTCCTCTCACTGCAGGGACCCAGGCAAGCAGTGCCCGGTGGTGGTGGCATACACTGGCCCACCACCTCTTACGGGCCATGACTCCCTGCCCCTCCACCCTTGGCTTCATCAGCCTCCCTTGTTCTTTCCAGGGTGGGCTCTGCTGCTCTTCTGCCCTGGCCCAGGCACTTCCCACCAGCCCTGGGGCTCTGTCTCCCTTCCTGTGATCTGCCCCCCTCCCTGCCCTGTCTCTCCCTCCCTGCTGGAGCAGAGTGCATCTATCTCAGTAGCTGCTGAGCAGGTCATCTCTCTTAATTCACATAGGTCAGTGGGCCCTAACCTTTGAAGCATCTAGCCCCTAGAGCTGATGACTTCTTCTCAGAGCACTTCCCCACTCCTACCATGCACGCGCAAGTGTGTGTGTGTGTGTGCGCGCGCGCGTGCACAAGTATTTAAGGAAGGCCACCTCCCCAGGCTTCAGTCCTGTCTCTTCTGGTTCACTGGTCTGCAGCCTCAGACGCCACCTGCTGCCTTGGTAGAGTAGAGGTGAGAGGGGCCACTGCCAGTGCTGCCTCCGGGTGTGGCGCGATCACCCTTCTCCCACCACCTTCTTGGGGGAGGCACCCCAGATTCTAGTCCTGGAATGCTAGGGCCAGCCCAAACCCCTGTCCCACCTGCTGACCCCCACAAGAAGACTTCCAGATCCCACCTGGGAGCCTGGCTGCTGGGCAGGAACAGTGAGCATGTGAGGGCTCAGGGAAGTGGGCCACAGATCCATGGTGGGAGTGAGTAGAATAGGACAGAGTGGGGATACATTGGCTCCCTGGAGTCTCCTCTCCACTGCCAACCCAGCTGAAGGTCATCATTTGTCCCATCTGTGCCCCCTCCAGAGACACACCCAGAGAGACTGTTTATATCCCGGTGCCCCAGGGCCTACTTTACAATCGTTAGCCCTAGCAAAGCCCCGCCTCCCCCCACCCCCCACACACATCTCTCTTCAGGCCTACCACACAGGGGGGACTCCTCCCTTCATACTCCTTCCCCAGGCAAGAGCTGGGGGACAGGCCCCCTTAGGGCAGTACGGCCACCGAAGAGCCAGTGAGGCCCAAGAGCAGCCCCGCTCTCCTACACACGTGGAGGCTGGAGGATTGCTCTGTCCCCACCTCCACAGACCCCTCCAGGGCAGGCTCCAGCCCCTAAGGACAGACCTAGGGCTCCAGGAGGCCAGTGGGGGGTCAGGTTTCTTTTGAAGGTGAGGATACGATTCTGATAGCACCAGGCATCAAGCTCCCTGACCCTGAGGAATTTGAGCTGAGACTGCAGGGACACTGGCCCGAGGGGCCCTGGGATGAGGGCCACACCCTTCCACCCCTGCTCCTGGCCCTGAGACTCTGGGAACTGAAGCACCAGGGCCCACCTCAGCTGTCCAGGGACTGCAGTGGGGAACACATAGCTGGTCTTTCTGAAAGGAGAGATGCTCCCTAGTGTCTGGGGGAACTTGGGGGGGGTGGGGTGTGGCAGAGCAAGCCCACCTCCCAGAGGGAACTACTGATGGCCTGGCCAAGGGAGCCCACTAGGGAGCCAGGAACTCAGATCCTCTCCTGTTCCCACTAGAAGAAATGAGGGCAGCCACTTAGGGCCATTTTTTACTAATTAACTCAACAAATAATTCCTGAGACTTCTGTGCGCCCAGCACTGGGAATACAGTGGTGAACAAGCTCAGGGCTGCAGCCGGGGGTGGGGGAGGGTGCTTACTTTCCATTAGAAGAGACAGACAATAAAGAACTCAATAAATGAGAAAACAAGACAAAAAATGTTAGCTAGTGGACAGTGCGATGCAGAAAATCACAATAGGAAGGCATGATGGAGGGACTTGTTGGATGGTTGGGGCAGTCTTCTCTGAGAGGTGACATTTAAGCTGAGCTCTGACTGACGAGAGAGAGCCATATAAAGGTCTAGAGCAAGAACATTTCAAGCTCAGGAAATGGCCAATGCAAAAGGCCTGAGATGAGAATGAACTTGGCCTTCCTGTCTCAGGCCAAAAAGAAAGGCTGTAGAGATGGGTGGGAGATGAAGTTGGAGACGGTGTGGTGGTGGGGCCCTGGGGGTGGAGTATTGCTCAGCTCACATAAAGCTTAGGAAGCCAGGGTGAGGAGTTAGGGTTTTCTTCTCGGTGAGATGAGAGCCACTGGAGGGTTTTAAGCAGGGAAGTGACACAATCTGATTTATGATTGTAAAGATCGCTCTGCCTGCTGTGTGGAAAATAGAGTGTTGAGGGCCAAGAGGGAAAATGGGGTGGGTTAGGAGGTTACTGCAGCAAGATAGGCTTGGGGCTGGGCCTGGACTGTGGCTGCAAAGTGGGCAGGTTCTACACCCATTTTTGAGGTCCCCCTGTTGGCAGAGTTTAAGGGGAGTGCAAGAGAGGAATCCAGGAAAGAGTTCTAGAATTTTGGTTTGAGCAGCTGGGCATAGGGTAGAGGAAAACCAAGGGCTATGTTAAGATAGAAAGTCTGGTAGCCCAAAGGAGCGGTCTCATAGGAACCGGAACCACAGCCCTGAGTTCTGGAAAGAGAGCACCAGGGGTGCAGATTGAGCAGCTTTTGGCATATGGGTGGTGGGTGGTTAAGCTGTGAGGCCAGGTGAGGCGTATGAGGAGAGAGAAGACAGGACCCAGACCCTAGAAGGGTCTGCCCTCTGAGTCTAGGGGAAAGAAGAGGCCCTAAGCTGCCCCTTCTCTGAATCTTGCCCAAGCGTCTGTGGATGCCAGTGCCTCTCTGATGAGGTCTGCGGACCAGGAGTTGGGAATTTGGGAGAAGTGAGTGGAATGTGAGCTCCAAGAGGTTGGGACTTCTGTCTTGTTCACTGCTGTGCACTCAGTGCCTACCTGGGACAAGGCAGGTGCTCAATAAATCTTTGTGGAACCACTGAATGAGTAAAAGGTGTGAATCTTATCACATGGCTAAGACTCCAGGTCCCTAGGAATAGGGAAATATCAAGATGCCTAGTTCTGGGCAGGAAGGGAGGAAAGTTCCTTATGTGCGTGGGGGTTCTCCTATTTTTTACTTCTTTGTAAGGAAGGGGATGACGCAGGAACGTAGAGCTGGCTAAATAGGCATTAGTGGACGTCTCTGAGAGCCAGGGTCCCTAAAGCAGGAGCTGGCCAGACAGATGAGCCAAGCCTGAGGAAATCGGCACTGCCAGGGAGTGCCACCAGAGGGCACCCTGGGCACATGACAGGGGATAGAGGCGCCTCAGCCCAGGCAGACTGCCCAACTTTGCCTTTTCCTCCTCTGAGGGTCCAGGCCCTGAGGATGGAGGGGAGCAAGGAGTTGGGTGTACATGGGGGCTTGGTGAGTAGGGGGCTTCTGTCACCCAAATTTACTGTGACACCTCCAACCCTGTAACCTGACCTTATCACAGAGGAAGCCCTGACCCTGGACATAGACTTAGGCTTTATCAAGGTCACAGGTAAGACCTGAGTCTGGTCATAGACTAAACCTAAACCTGATCTTAGACTGAGCCCTCATCCTTGATCCCGGTCACACTCTGAGCCTTGATTCTACATGGTCCATATACACTGAACCCTGATCTTGATCTTAGACTGAGATCTATCTTAGTCCAAAGACCAAACCCTGACCTTTATCAAAGATTGAACTCTGACCTGGACACAGACTGAGCCTTGATCATGGACACACATTAAGCTCTTATCTGGTCACAGTCTGAGCCCTGACCCTCATCCATGCACTGAGCCCCAATAACAGACTGAGACTGACCCTACTCACAGAGCCCTGAGTCTGGTCCCAACCTGAACTCCGACCTGATCCATACATTGAACCCTGACCCTGGACAAAGACTGAGCTTTCATTATGGTCACAGACTGACCACCCTTGATCCTTAAGACTTTCTCCCCCAAAACCCCTTTGACTTAAGGACCTTCCAGATGAAGTTCTCAGGCCAGGCTTCAGCCCCAGAAGGAAGTAACTCCTGGAAAGACTTTTGAGGGAGAGAAGGAATTCTGAGTTTCTGAATGGTCCAGAAACTCCTGGACATTTGACCCCTGAGAGGCCAAGCAGAGAAAGGCCAGTTCTAGCCTGTCTAGGACATGAGGGAGGAAGGACAGCTGGGCCTTTGAGAGATACCCCTGGAGCTGGGGGGTGGGCCTTCCCACCTGCCTGTGTGTCTGGGGGGCTCCCAGGCCGGGAGCCTCTTCCATCTGCACTTCTGACTCCGGAGGAACCCTGGGCAAGCCCCTTCTGCTCATTGAGCGGTGCTCCACCCCTTGCTACCTTTCAGGGGAAATGTGAGGAGAAGGTGACCTTCTGTGTGAGAGAGTGGGACCAGAGCATGACTGAGAGGCCCATGTCCCCACCCTGTGCCCTGGCAGGAAGAGAAGCCCCCTCACTCTGGGCACTCTCTCTGGCTGGTCACTTGGAACAGAAAAAGGGAATCATGCTCCAGGTGGCACCCACCGGGCCTCGGCCTCCGGTTGGCAGCGCCCGTGAGACAGGAGCACGGAGGTGGCATGGATCAGGAAGGAGAAGTCCCCAGCGCCCTGCACATTGCTGGGGTCTGGTGTGTGTGAGGGGCCCAAGGGCCGCGGGGAGCACCCAGCCCCTCCCGGGGGCACACTGACCGACGCAGTGTCTGCCTCCCCAGGGAGGCCTGGATGCCCTGTCGCTGCGGCCGGCCTCGGCGCACCTTGGGGGCCCCCGGGGCGGGGGTGGGGCCGAGCCGGGCAGGAGCCGGGGGCGGGGGAGGGGGCGGCTCGAGTCAAAAACGCTGACGCCGAAGACAATGAGCTCTCCGAGGCTGCGGCAACTCATTTGGTCCCGGCCACGCTTTATTAAATTCTCATAAACCTGTCAGGGGGGACAGGGCTCGCTTCAGTTTACCTCATTAGCCCGACACAATGACAGTGGGGGGGGGGTAGCGGAGGGGGCGGCGAGGGGAGGCCCGCGCTCAGCGCTGAGAACCGAGCCAGCCGGGAAGATAATTGAATTAAGTGGCTTTTGTTAATGGTTTTTAAGACTCCGAAGTGTAAATAACATTTAGGGGCTTTCTTTTAATGGGGCTGGGGTTTTAGAGACCCAGGGAGCTTAGAGGAGGCCCGGCCGCCCCTGCCCCTCTCCCCCACCCCGGGGCGAGCCTCTTGAGATGCCCTGCCCGGGATGCAGTGAAGTTAGGCGGGGAGGGGCGAGGGGCGGGGCCAGGGTAGGGAGGCGACTTCCTGGTGGGTCTCCGAACAGAGACAGAGAATGGGGTCAGAGCGAGAGAGGGCATAGAGACAGGGGCTGACGATGACCCGCCCGGGCCTGGAATGCCACCACTGGCCAAAATGGCCAGGGATGTTTCTGGGGTGTTCCTGGAGGCTTGGCTTGTGTTCAGGGGACCTGCCGTCCTGGGGCCACCAGTGTAGATTCCTCATTGAGAGGTCAGTGGGGCTGGGAAGGCTACGGCCTTATTGCTTATTGGCAGTGGGAGGCAGTGAGCACCCCGTCACCAGACGCGTGGGAGGGCTGTGAGCTGGAGTTTCCAGCCCGCAGCAGGGGGTGGATTAGACTAGACCCCAGGCTTCCTTAAGGAGTCTGGACTTGAACTGAGATGTAAGAGAACCTGCAGATAGAACTCACTTCTCTGGGGACACAAGGGCCTGGGGGGCTGCGTGCAAGGAAACGGACATGGACGAGTAGTTTTGGAATCCATCCCCTGGCTTTCCTCGGTTACAGCTTCTCCCTCCCTGCAGACATGACCAGGCCCAGGAGTTGGCTGGGCTGCAAGGGGCTCTGGGCTAGGTCCCAAGGGGCTGGAGGTGAGATGGGGTGGGGCTGGCCCTAGGCCAGCCCACAAAGGGTTAAGGTGTTAATCGCCCTGCATGCGACAAAGGGAAGTGGGTTTTCTGATCCAGAAAGGATCAGTCCCTGGGACGCCCCATCAGGCCCTTCAGCGTGAAATTACACCCCAGCAGGGGTGCTCCCCTCCCCCTGCACACACACACTCCCGCCTAGGCCTGGCACGGATTAGGGCCTGGAGTCATCAGCTTAATAGACCCCGCCTCCCCGAGCTCCCCCCTCCCCCCCAGGGAGCCTTCAGTCCTGCCTCGGAGCCTGCGCCAACCTCTTTCCTCACCCGCTGTCCACCTGGCTGGCTGGTCGTCTCTGGTCTCACTCTTGGTCTGGTGACTCCATCTATCTCCTCAGCTAAACCCTGACCCTAGCCATGCACTGGGCCCTGAGCCCACTCCCTGTTTTAGCTTCTTCGTAACCTCTAATCAGCACCCTAAATGTTTTTGTCTCACTGCTTATCTATTTGTTATCTATCTCCCCACCAGCACTAAGTGCCTTGGGAACAGGAACTGTCTCCTTCAGTACTGTACCCCAGTGACCGGCTGCATCTGGCACATAGATGGTGCTCAATAAACACTCGTTGACTGAGGCCCCTCCCAACCACCTCGTAAAGACTGGGGTGCAGTGTGGACATTAGTGCTTAAGACTGAGGAGTTGAAGCTAAAGCCAGTACCAGGACAGGGCCATGTCCTCAGGAAGAGACAGGGGCTGTGCCCTGGCCTCTGCCTCAGCCCAGCCTAATATCTCAAGGATGCCATGAATGAGACAGACCAGCAAAGGGAGAGGCCCTGCATGGCCAGAGGGGCTCACTCGTCCTGCAGTGCCACCTCTGGAGACCCTTACACCCCACTTCCTTGGGCCACAGCTGGGCCTTTGCCACAGAGGGTGAGACAAGGGGGTGAATATCACACGGGAGAGAAAATCCAGCAGGACATTCAGAAACAAGGCTGTCTGAGGCAGGCAGGCGGCCAAGAGAGACTACCCTCCACCCTCTGCTCAGGAAGCAGAGGCCCAGAAACAGCAAGGGCCACACAGCAAGGCCAGACAAGAACCAGATTCCTGAGGTCTAGGCAGAGTGTGACCCTCACACCACTCCTCTGGTTCCATTCAACATGTACGGTATTGGTTGAACACCAACTGTGAGCCAGGCTCTGGGCCATGCCAAGTCCTGCTCAGGGAACTCCATCTGCCTATGGAGAAGAGCTGTGTATGCTGGCCAAGAGGAGTCAAGAGAAGGGGGGCTTCCCTGGAGTAATCAGGCAAGGCTTCCTGGAGAGGGTGGCATGTGGATGGGTTCTGAAGAGTGAATAGGCTTTCCCCAGAAGGAGGGATCAGCAGGAGCAAAGACAAGTGGGAAAGGGCACAGTGAGCATGTGAGGCACCACACGGTCCAGCGTGGTAGGATGTCCAGAACAGTGTGAATAGACATGTTCTGTGTACTCGTGCCCAGGCCAGGCCTGATGAGGAGGGTCAGGTTTCAGCTCAATATGAGGAAGAACTTTCCAACACTCAGAGCTGGAGCAGGCTACCCTGCAAGGTAATGAGCTCCCCATCCCTGCAGGTTTGTGGGCGGGGGCTGGGTGTTAGTGACAACTGTCCAAATGGGGACTGACCCCTGAGGATGTCTACTCCAAGAACCTGGAGCAGGAATCCCCAGACCATCCACAGGCCTGGCCCTGCAGGGCAAGCCCTTACCCAGCCCTTGTCCATTCGCTTGGGCTTGACAGCGTCCTGGTGGCTGGAATGGGGGAGAGGGAGCGGAGGAGGCAGGCAGAAGGACTCCATTTGTGGTTCCAGCTACTCAAGGTCCTGCCTGTAAACATGTAGCTTCGACCCAGTCCAGTCTGTGGCACTTAAGTCCAAGTCCAACTTAAAAATAGGGACTGAGGCCCAGAGAGGGACTTTTCCCATATCCCACAGTCCGAGAGGCAGGTTGGGGCTTATGGGCTGCACAGTCTTCCTCTAGGTGGCTTGTCAAGAGCAGACTGAAGGTAAGCCTGGTGAAGCAGCCTTTCAGGCCATCATGTTGGCCCTGCCTCCAGAGGGGCTGTGTATGCTGGGGAGAGGCCCCGAGGCTGAGGGTGCCCTGCACCTTCCAGAAGAACAAAAACTCCCTTTCATCTCTCCCGTGTTGACAAGCATCGAGCCCAGCCTAACTGCATGCTTCCTGAGGTATTGGGGCTCCTGTTTCCTGGAGTTCTCTAAAGAAAGTCTCCCTTCCTCCTGGCTGCCCAGCACATCTGTGCTGAGGTGAGGGGATGGATGGGGTGACCTATGAAGGACCTAGGCTTCCACGTCTGCCAGCCCGCTCAGGTGGGGACGGCAACAAAGAGCGACTTTGTGCACACACGCTCATGCTCACACGCACCCGCACACGCCCCACACAAGCTCTTTCCAAGAATGGCTCTTCAAGCCTGGTTGCCAAGATAAAGGAGCCACTGGGCGGTCGGCCCCCAGGAGGAAATATCGCTCTTGTGTCCTTTGTTGTTCAAAGGGCTTTGCGAAATCTCCAGACTCCTCTTGGAAAGGATCCCGGGCTGAGGTGGCAGTTTCTCGCAGCTGGAGACGAGGGTGAGGATGGCACAGCCTCCCCAGCCTGGCAGCAGGGGAGCCACAGGGGGCCGGGCTTGGAGTCAGGAGCAGCAGTGGCAGCGGCTTAATCCTTCACCTTCTTTATTAGCTCACTCAGTTCCCACAAGCCTGGGGGTAGGCAGATCTCCCCACGTTACAGATGATAAAACAGAGGTTCAGAGAAGCCCAGCGGCTTATTAAATGCCCCCACAGTGAATGATTGCTACAAATGAAACTGACTTGGCACCAGTCACAGACTTAGCTCGGCGCTGCGCTGGCCCCATTCAGAGCCCCAACTCTGACCTCTAATTGAGCTGTGACTTGCCCTAGACTGAGTCCTACTCCTGGCCCCAACTGATCCCTGATCCTAGCCACACAAAAAGCTTTGACCCTGGCACCTCTGGCCCCCAACACAGCTGTGACCAGCCCCAGATTGATCCCTGATGCTAACCTCAGACAACTCCTTGCCCCTGTTCCAGGCCGATCACTGCCTGGTGAGGGGACACGCGTGGAAGGGAAGCCTCAGCTGTAAGAGGAAGTGGAGGCATCTGGGAAGGTGGGAGAAGCTGAGGGCTTTCTGGAGCCTCTGAGGTTCTGATGTCACAGAAGGCCTGGGTGAGTCAGACTGAGGGAGACTGTGTGAGGGAGCGAGACCGGATACAAAATTTGTGGAGTCCGGTGCAAATGAAAACACAGGGCCGGCTGATAAAAATTAAGAATTTCAAGATGGCAACATCAGAACATTACGGGGCTTGAGCCCAGAGCCCTGTGCAACTGCACAGGTCACATGCCCATGAAGGGGCCCCAAGAGGGAGGACAGTATGTGAGGACAGATGTGTGGATCGGGGGACATGGGCGTGACAGTGGCAGCGAGGGCCGGGCCTGACTCTCAGGTGGGCATTTGGGCAGCTTCTTCAGCAGGCCCAGGGCAGCAGTCATTGAGTGTCTGTGGGCACCAAGCTGGCAGTGTGGCTACGGAGGCCCGTACGTAGAGGGGAATTGTGCCATGATCTGAGTGCCCGGCCATCTGGAGGGTGAGTAAGATGGGAAGAATGCATGTCTGGGGGGTGGGGCTAGGCATGCTGAGCATCCAGGGGACAGACTGTGTGTCTGAGGGCTTGTGTTGGGGTTGTGTACATGAGTAGGAGAGACAGATAGACAGACACCCTGAGATCGTGTGTTCCAATGCAGAAGTCAGCATGTTCTGTGTGTATAAGAGAAGATATGTGTGTGAGTGTGGGTGTAATTGTCAGCGTGTGGGAGTGTGTGTGTGACTGAGTGTATCTCAGAACATATGCATATCCCCACCCACCCTCCGACGCCCTGGCCTGTGCTGCCTTCCCTGTTGTGAGGGGCTCCTAGGTGGAGATGCCCCCCAGCCTGCCCTGGCCCAGCCTCCAGGCCCTTGTGAGGCCAGGTCCCCTTCAGAGACATTCCTGCCTGCCATAGGGTGAGCAGAGCCACAGAGCCACCTCCTAGGCTGCTGGGGTGATCCTGGGCCAGTAGTGTCAGGTTCCAGGCCGGGCCCTCCCTCTGCAACCCTCTGAGGGCCTTTGTTGGAAGTTCAGACAAACTTGTCAGGGGGGCGGGCAGGAGGCCTCCTCTTAATCAGCTTTCCCAGAAGGAAGAGGAGAGTGAGAGATGGGGGTTGGGGGGTGGGGTCCAGCCCGAGGCAGCTCTGTGAGAAAGAGGCAGGAGGGGCGGACCCAGCCCCACTGGCCCTAGGACCCTCTCAGCAGGTGCCCCTTCCACAAGGGCCCCTAAGGAACTAGACACCTGGACTGAAAGAACACTGGGGCCAAGGCCTAAGAAAGGGAGGATTTGGGGAGAAGCTTCAGGGAGCGCCCCTGCCTTTCTCAGCTCACCCACCATGCGCAGTCTGCGCACCTACTGTGTGCTGGGCACAAGGCCACTCAGCCCCTCAGCCTCCTCCTAGCCCGTCTCCTCTACCTCATCTTAGCTTCCCAGGAAGCAGGCTGGACATGGTTAAAGATTCCCATTCAACAGAAGAGGAAACTGAGGACCAGAGGGGCAGTTATTTGCCCACAGTAAACCACACGCTGGGAGAGTAGCTGGTCCCAACTCCATCATAGAATCTTCTTTGCTTCATAGTCAGTGTTTCCCTGAGGCCCCTTGTCAGTGTCTCCCTGTGTGATCTCATTCGCCACATCTCTGTTGACAACCACCAAGGTTAAGAGTGTGGATTCTGAGGTGAGCCAGCTTCATACCTTGGTTCACCTACTGCTACTGTGTGGTCATGGGCAAGTTATTTAGCCTTTCCGTGCCTCGGTTTCCTCATCTGTAAAATGGGGATAATAGTACCTACTTCATAGGGTTGTGTGAGGATTAAGTGACTTCATGTTTGTCAAGTGCCAGGCACAGAGAAAGTGCTATATAAGTATGTGTTAAATAAAGCCTAAGTTGTCAGTGCAGACAGACCCCTCTCTTGAGCTGTGACCCGGTACATCCCAACATCTTCCCTTGAATAAACTGAAGGCTCCTCCAATGAGCTCAGGCTCACGCCTCCACTCCCACCTCAGCCCCAGGGTCCCCATCTACCTGTTGCTGAGCCAAAGACTCAGGGGCACCCTTGCCCCTCCATGCCTGCAGTCACCAAAGTAATGCTACTTCCCAAATCTCTCATCAATGTGACCCCTCCGCCCTTCCCCTCTCCCCCAGGCCACATCGATGCCACCCTCCTCTCAACAGGACATGACAACGGCTCCCTCTCTGGTCTCCTTGCCTCCTCATGCAGCAAAGGTATGGGGGGCAGGATTTACTAAAACTAGTCTCATCGCCCCACTCCCCCACTGGGAAGAGCTTCCAGTGCCCCCCACAGCCCTTGGGCTTGAGTCCGAGCTCCCAGCTTCCCTCTCCATCCTCAGCCCCTGACACTACCCCGCACCATCCTCAAGCCCCACCCAGACAGGCCCCCTGCTCCTCAGGGTTCAGGGCTCCCCCACCGGCTAGGTCCTGCAGCTCTAGGGGTGCTGTGCCTCTTCAGGACACCCTTCTCTCTTGCCCTCCTGGTGCATACTAGACCTGTGACTCAGCCGAAAAGTCTCCCTCCCAAGGGGCCTTCCTGGCCTCCCCAGGCTGAGCTAGGGACTCCTCCTCTGTACTCCCATAGTTCCTTCTTTCTTTATTTTTTTGAGGAAGATTAGCCCTGAGCTAACATCTGCCACCAATCCTCCTCTTTTTGCTGAGGAAGACTGGCCCTGAGCTGACATCCATGCCCATCTTCCTCTACTTTATATGTGGGACGCCTGCCACAGCATGGCTTGCCAAGCGGTGCCATGTCCGCACCCAGGATCCGAACCGATGAACCCCGGGCCACCAAAGCAGAACATGCGCACTTAACCGCTGTGCCACTGGGCCGGCCCCGATACTTCTCTATTTTTTGAATCCCACATCACCCTGTGTCGTAACTGTCTTGAGAGCAGGGACCAGGTCTTCCTTACTTGCTTCTATGTACCCAGCACCCAGCACAGGGCCAGGCATACAGCAGATGCTCAATAAGTGCTGAGTGGACGAGTGATTCGAACTGCAGGGTTACTAGGGCCAGGGAAGATGTGTTCCATGGGGCTGAGGTATGTAGGAGGCACGTGGTGGCTCAGGTCTGGGAGGGAGCAGTGGGAGATTTGGGAGACATTTGATCTGCCAGCCCCTCCGAGGGAGGCGGGAAGGCAGGGTGAAGGGGGGTGCTCCCCACCCTAATCCTCAGCCCCACTGGGGAGAGAAGAATGTGTCTCCTAGCGACCTGGGAAACGGGGAGGTCAGGGTCCGCCCCTGGGAAGCCCAGCAGGCAGCTCCCTGCACCCTATTCAGTCCTGCTGGGGTTCTCCTACCAGGAAATCCCCAGAGGGGACTCTCACTGCCCCCAAACCCCAGCCCCAAGCTTGTACCACCCCTCTCGCTCAGGAGGCCTGTGCAGACGCTCTGGAAGCCCAGGGAAGGGCGGTGGAGGCTGAGTAGGGGCTGTCCTCTTTTTCTTGAAATGCAGCAGAGTGGACCAAGATTTCACAGCGAGACGAACTTCTTAGTTGTGTACTTTTTCTGCACTTATTGCCTATATACTCAGTCTCAAAGTCTCCCTCTGTCTCTTGCTCATGCACAAGCACACACACACACATACACAAATGCAAACAGACCCTTAGGAATTCGTGGCACAGGTTCTCATATCTACATATAGACTCATAGGCTATAACACACACACACACACACACACATGTGCGCCTCACCCTGAGCTGGAAGGACCCACATAAATCTGTAATCCATCCTGCCACCCATAGCAGAAATCCCTTCTTCATCCTGTGCTTGCTCATCTCTGAGGACAAAGAGCTCACTCCCTCCAGAGGCCACCATCCCATTGGAGAACAGCTCTGACTTTAGATCCAAATGTGCCTTCCTGTCCCTCCCCTTTGGCCCTAGCTCACTTGCTCTTCCCCACAGAATCCCCTGCCCCTCTCCATCCTACAGACCCATCGCCCAGGCTACCCTGAATACCCGAGGTGTCCTGCCACAGGCTGCCCTGCCACATGTGCCTGGGTGAGGTCCAAGCAGCTGAGAGGAGATAGAACCCTTCCCCACCCTGGTCCCCCTGCTCCCCATGACCACTCCAGAGTGGCACACCAGCCATAGATCGGTAAGGGCCATGGAGTGAGCTACGAGGCCGGCGTGGGAGTGGCCAATCATGAGTCAGGCCTGCCTCCTCCCCCACCGGCCACAGTGCTTGACAGGCAGTGAGCAGACCTCGAGACAGCTCCTACTCAGCACACTGCGGGCATCTCTGGGAATGAAGCTGGACCGAGCACTGTGCTGCCAGATTCTCTTTTATTAGCCAAGTAGGACAGAGAACAGGTCACAACGTCACAGGAAGTCAGACAGACAGACGGACAGATACACGGGACAGGGTGTCATGCTGTACTACGCAGGGGTTGGGGCAGGGGAGAAGGAGGTGTGAGTCTTGTTTTTTCAACTAACAGAATAAATAAATACGGTACACAGTGTTTTTGCCACAGCTGGCACGACTTCTAAGCACAAATGGTCACAAAACAGCTGGTTTGGAAAGCAGTCTGTATGGCCGGCTGGCTGCAGAGTCCGAGTGGGAGCCCAGGCTCCTGGGCATGCTCTGGGGAAGTGAGGAAGCAGGGAAATGGAGACCTCAGATAGGAGGGAGAGGGAAGGAGCGAGGCTTTCCTGGAAGGGACAGTCAGAGCCTCAGGGTGACCAGCAGGCCCAGCTAGGCTTCAGGTTCAGCCTCAGGTATGGTGGGCCCACCCCAAGCCCACACCCTCTGCTCCCATAGGAGATGCCAGGCACACCCTCCTCTTGCTCTCTAGCTGCTCTCAGTAACTGAGGCTGGTCCCCTAAGAGAGGCTGAGATCCGCCCAGCGGGTGGGGACCCCATATACTTTCCTTGCCTTCTCTGGGCTGGTGCAATTGGGTCAATTAAATGAGGAAGTGTTGACAGAGCTGAGGGAAGTGGGGCTGAGCCTGAGGTGGGCCTGGCTCCAGCCATGACTCTGGGACAGACTTGCCTTTTAGGAGGACAAAGGAGGCTTCCTGGAGGAGGTGGTGAGGTCTGGAGCTGTTGGATTCCAAGGCCCAGTAACAGTCATTTGCATCCAGGGACATGCAGAAAGCTTCAGTCCCCAGGCCTGGTCTAGATGAGATTGTTTTAGTTTCAGAAGCAGACCTTTCTGGAGCTGATCCCAGAGGACAAACCAAAAATCACTTCTGTCTCTTACAGTCTCCACCACCCTCCCGTCCCCCTGCCTAAGTCTCTCCTTCTCTGATGCTCTTGTGGCTGTTGGACTCACCTTCCAAATCCCAGATACCAGATCCCGGTTCACCTGATCCCCCTGTTCAGAAACCCTCACCTGCTTATCTAGGTAAGGTCTTTAGCCTGAACTCAAGGCCCTCAGCCTCCCTCTCATGAGGCCTGCCACCCCTTCCCCATTGTCCACTTAATCTCACTCCATTGCTATGTTCAAATAGTTTTCCTGGCCCAGGTTACTATCTCCCTCACTTTTTTCCCATCTAAAGCCTTCTCCATCTGCCCCAACCTAGATGGACCTCCAAAGATGATGGGCATCCACGGCTCTGCAAACCAATCCTACCGGAGCGCCAATAGACCCCCCTCTCTTAGCACCGGGAAGGGAGACAAGCCTTAGGAATCTTTACCCAGTTTTCAGATGCAACTTCTCTAAGCAAAGGGTGGAAGGTTCAGTGGTGAGCCACAGAGGGTTGGGGATCATGATCCGGAATCTGTGCAAGCCATCCCCCTCCCCCTGCCCTGAAGGCCTGAGACCATGTGAAGACATGGAGATGGATGACCACAGAGGCTGGCACTGGAACTCAAGAAAAGCAAGATCAAATCCAGATTGTCTCAGCTAGAAAGGACCCATTATACTTATTAGGAAACTGAGGCCCAGAGACTGTGGCCATGCCCTCGGAGAGGCTTGTGTGAGCAACACCCACTGCTCCACAGCAAGGCAAGGGTAATTTTCTAATTCATACATTGTGCTTTTGAGAACCTTTTTGTGGTGGTTGTTAGTTTAACTAAAAACTTCTGCCCTGCAAGGTTGTGAACACAGACATGCAGAATGTTAGAGCTGGACAGGATGTCACAGGCCATCTAATCCAGATGGGGAAACGGGCCCAGAGAGGCTTTGGGCTGACTCAAGGTCACACCGCTTTGAAAGGGATTCTGCTGAGCTGGATCCCTGGCCATAAGCAAGAACACATCCTGCTGTACCCGTGACTAGCTGGACAGAAGCCTCTCCTTCAACAGGTGGCCCTAGGACAGGACACCGACAGAAGCCCGAGACTCCACAGTGCTGCCTGTCGCCCTCACTGGGATCAGGAGCTGGAGTTCAACCTTCCTTCCTGGTTCAAGGCGGGCCTGCAACAGACACTCCCTGTTGGACCGGGAGGCCAGCTGCGGGAGAGGAGCACCTGCTGCTCTGCCCTGAAGAGCACCGCTCCCCTGCTGCCTCCCGCACCAGAGAGAGGGCTGGAGCCCTGTGGTCCATCCTGGATGCACGCTGGCAGCAGGCCCCATCCTGGAGGTCTTACAGGCAGGGTGCTGCCATCCACTGCCTGCCCCATCCGACTCCTGCCTCCCCTCCCCTGGCCTCACAGCTGAGAAGAGAGAAAAGAGAATGTGTCCACCACACCTTCTAGAGGCCAGGCCAGGGCAGGGTGGGTGGGGGACAAGTGCCACCTCCTGCCTGCAGCTCCAGTGGCCACAGGGTCTCCAGCCAGGACCTTATCACTTCTCTTGAGTATGGAAAGGGACAAATTCAGAGAGAGGGTACCGGTGCGGGGAGGAGACAGGCAGGCAGAGAAGAAGCAGGAGAGGGACAGCAAGAAGCAAAATTACTAAAACTAAAAAGCCACAACCCCAAACAAAACATTGCTTGGGAATTGACGACACTAACACAACCAGCACCAAAGAAAGCAAGCTGAGGCAGGGAGAAGAGACATGGGGGAAAGATCCAGAGTGGGGAAGACAGAGGCCAGGGAGAGAGGGGCAGGAAACAGGATAGAGGCAGGGAGAGGGAGGTCAGGGAAGAAGGGAAGGGGAGAGAGAGACAGAGAGAAGGGAGAGCCAGAGTGAGAGGCAGAAGCTGCGGTGGAGGCCAGGGCGGCAGTGGAAAAGGAGCGGGGCAGGGGCCTGGGACAGGCTGGGGCCTGAAAATATAGCTTTATATATGTATAGTTATATCTCACATTCCACACAGCAACTTACTAGGGGCAGACCAGACGGGGAGGGAGGGAAAGGAGGGGAGGAGGTGACACGGAGGTGGGGATCTAGCCGGTGAGAGCCTCTCACTCCCCTGTGGAAAGCCTGGCCCCCTCCAGCCACTCCCCTCCTCCCCATCAGCCTCCTGGGGATCCAAGCAGGGCCATGCAGAGGATGTGCAGGTGTGGGCCTCCCCTAGGGCTAGGGCTCTGGGGAGGGCATGGGGGCAGGACTCCAGGCCCAGGATCCCTGGGCTCATAGGGTTAACTCCTTGAGAGCCGGCTGGGGATAACCATGGGCTGGGAGGGTGGCCCCAAGACCCCTGGCTGGGCTGGAGGCCAGCAGTCAGTTGGGCAGTGTATCGAGTCCCAGAGAGGCCGCGTGCTGCTTGGCCCGAAGCCGCAGGTTCTCGATGCTCGTGGTTTTACTGTTCAGGGCAGCCGAGGCAGGTGCCAGGCCTGCTGGGGGCGCAGGCAGCAGTGGGGCCCCCCACACACCCTGGTGGGCAGCGGCGGCTGCTGACAGGGACTGGTAATAGGACTGGCAGTGCAGTGAGCCCAGCGGGGCCATGTTGACGCCCAGGTAGGGCACGGCGGCGGCGGCAGCGGCAGCAGCGGGGGCCGGGCCCCCCACTTCGAAGGATGAGTAGTGCACCAGGTTGTTGGTGGCCGCCATGTGCTGGCGGAATTGCTCCTGCAGACGGAAGAGGCTCAGCGGGGATGAGGAGTAAGAGTGGGAGGGGCCCAGGAGGCCGCCCCCAGGGGCTGCAGGAGCCAGGGCCAGGCTGCCTGGGGAATCTGCAAGCAGAAAATCAGGTACCAAGGACTCAGGACAAGGGCAGTGGCTCGCCAGCAGGGGCCCCCTCAGCCTTCCCATCCCCTTGGCACTGCAGACAAAACAGGCTTTGGCTGAAACCATATCCACCCATCTCAGCCAGGGCAGCCCCTGAAGCATCCCTCAGAATCCTGGGAGGGAGGGTTCCTGCAGGAGCCCCAGGGACCCTGCCAAAGCCCCCATTTCTGACTTCCTGGGGAGACCCCTTGCCTTTCCAAGGGCTCTCTGCTCCCCATCCCCTCTCTAGTCCATGGCTCCCATCCTCCTCCAGCTCTCAGCCCCATCCCCTCCCTGCCCGGGCTCAGGGTTTATGTCTGAGATATGCCTCATGCCACAGCTCTGTTCCTGCAAAAACACAGCTCCGAGTCTCTGCTGCGTGTGGGAACCTCTGGTATCGGTATTTAGGCACTGATACGTCTGTACCAGTGGTTAAAATACTGGAATATTTCCATAATGGTTGATGAATAGCCTTTGCCCTGAGCTCCCCAAGTACCCCTCCCCTGCCAGCCAGCCCCAGAACCCCCAAAACCTTCCCAGGATTCACCATCTAACAAATGACCACCTGGCCAGGCCTGCTATGGCGAAGTCCTTTGTAATGGGTCATGTCTGACTGCCGTGTGTTAACGGCTGACTCTACCCCCTGCTCTGACCCTCCTCGCATACCCAAGCCCCTGTCCCTCTGGACCTGGCCATCCCCTGGGTTGGGCCACAGGACCCATAGCACCTGCCAAGCCTCACCTGCCTTGGGGCTGCCCCTCTTGCAGCCCAGCCCCTTGCTCTCAGCCCCAGGGCTCTTCTCAGTTTTGGGATCCTCGGCCCCTGCCCGGGGGTCCTCCTCCCGGTCCAGCTGGTCCTCGGGGGCTGACTCACTGGCCGATTGCTCAGACAGGCTCAGGTGAAGCTCAGCTGGGGGGTCGCCACTGTGCAGGCTGGGGGGCTGGTCTGTCTCCAGCTGGGTGTCTGGGGTTGGGGCCTCGGTCTTGCCTTCCCCATGGGAGCCCTCAGCCTCCTTCTGCTTCTGGAGCTGCTCCTTCTGCAGGCTGCGCTGCTTTTTCCGGAACTTAGCCCTGCGGTTCTTGAACCACACCTGCAGGCAGGGAGAGGAGCAGGAGGAGCAGCAAGAAGAGAAGTGGAGTTGTGGAGCTTGGTGCGCCGGGAGGGGATGGACAGGGTAACACTGCCCCCACCACTCCAGGAAACACACACCCCGGTCCCTTCCCAAACTTCCCTCCTCTCACTGATGGCATTCGTGGAGACATCAGTTGCACTTTGGCACTGACGGCTGAAATGCTGGCTCCTGAACAATGGGAAGCCAAGATGGGCTGGTGCTTGTCTGCAAGGCCTAATTAGAGGAGCAGGGCCCTACCTGCACCCGGGCCTCAGGCAGGTTGGTGCACATGGCCAGCCTCTCACGCATCACCACGTCTGGGTAGTGGGTCTTCTGGAAGGTCTTTTCCAGGGCCTCGAGCTGCTGAGCCGTGAACGCGGTGCGGCTGCGACGCTGTTTGCGATGCTGGGAGCCATAGCGGGCCTCCAAGATGATGTCTTGAAATGTACAGCCGTTGGAGGGCAAGGAGAGGGGGCCCATTTAATTAAGCGAAATAGGTTTCGAATTTTACCCTGTTCTGACCCACTGCAGACACCCAGACTCCAGCCAGAGCTGGACCCTGGCCCTTTCCCTTTGGAAATCACCCGTCCCCTCCCCACATGGCTGGATTATCAAGATCTCTTCATCTCTTCATTCGCCATCAGGACCACAGAGATCTAAATCATCTCCATGAACACCTGTTAGGAATGTGATTAAGGGGGGGGTCTTCCTTATTTGGTTTGGGGGTGGGTGGGTAGGTGGGTAGGCATTGCCCTATGATTCTTAAAGTCCTAGGGTACTATGAATATAACATTCTGAGGTTATATGATGCTAATAATCTCTAAATCCATGTCACAAAGGTTCTAATATCCTATGAGCCTTAGACTCTGGATGCCAACAGAATACTGGCCCCTGACCGTGAGAAGCCAGGCTGTGAGCTGGGACTTATCTGCAAGGTCTAGTCAGAAGAGGTCTGACTGGGTAGACAGAAGTCATTGGCACTTGATTCTATGTCCTCTGGGGATGAATCTCCTCATCCGGATTGGCCCGTGAGTCTCTGATGGCAGGACCTGAGGCTCCTGCTCTTCTGTCTCCGCAACAGAAAGCCTGGCTCTGGCAGGGCCCTCAGAGCACAGGAAAGGCTTGTTGCATCCAGTCTTGACCCTTCTGGCTGCTTCCTCAAGGAGGAAAGAACAAAGAGGCCAGGTGCGAACGACCACAAGCTTGGAGGGGAGACAGGGCTGGTGGGTCATTGATTCCACGGTCCTGCCCACATGCCAGTAACATGGAACCACCCTGGACAGACGCCTACCCAGGGCTAGTGTCTAGCCTCCAGCCCTTCTGCTTGACTAGCCCCTAGAGGATGGACAGTAACCTCTCTCTCCCTGCCTCCCCTCACCCATAAGTGGATCCTGGACTGTCTATGCAGAAGGGAAGCCGAGCTGCCTCAGCCTCTGCATAGTCTATGTCAGACTCCAGGGACAGAGAATCATCCACAACACTCTAGACGAGGAAGGAGGCAACTGGGTGTCTAGGAAACCTCAGACTGTGGGCTGCTGCCTCTTCCATTTACAGAGGGAGCCCTGAACCCCTTATGACGGGCGCTGATCCCAGCCCAGACTGAGCCCCGAGCTCACGCTGGTCACCCTGGAGCAGGAGGGAGTGGGGACCCCTGTCAGCCGAAGCCTGGTTGAGGGAGCAGCAGCTTAGTGTCCTGCTGCTGGCTCCAGGGCCCGGAGAGGGGTGGTCCCAGGGGAGGCCGGGCTGCATCATCAGCTGCACCTCCTGCTAGAAGGCAGGGCCTCCGTACAAAGGCCCACCCAGAACTCATGTCCCTCCTTCTTCAGAATTAGAGAACTGGGGTGGAGTGCTGAATATTCCAGTGCCTCTGCCCCAGCCAGCAGAAGTAAGCATTCCATCCCTGACTCCTCTCTGGGTCAAGAATACGGTCAGGAGCTGGTGTCACCACCAGGCTGAGCCCATGGGATGCACTCCAAACCAGAGAAGCAGCCGTAGCCGGGGCAGGACTGTACCTGCATTCCCACACTAGTTCCCCCAAGCTGATCTACAGAAGGTGACCGAGGCCTCAGTTTTACCCACCGAGCCCTGCCCAGAGGCCTGGCAGGGTCTAAAGGAGTGGGAGAAGCTGCTCCACCCTCCCTTCCAGGCCGGCACCTCCACCCAGGCAGGGTCCTCATACCCCAAATCACGTTTGTGCCTTTGCTCACACTAGTCCACTCCTTGTCCTTTTAAGGCCTGGCTCTTCCTCCACAGCCTCCAGGAAGCCCCCTCTGACTACACCAGCAGATGATGCTGCTCTGAGCTGCCCCACCACTATCCTGGCCACATTTCTCCTGCTGTGCCCTCACATGGGTTTATGGGCACCTGGTCTCCCTGGGTGTGCCCTGAAGTCCTCTGAGGACAGCCTGGCACAGGTTCACCAGCTTCTCAAGGTTTGGCCCGGGACAGGATGGGGTGGGTGGCATCACCTCCCAGGAAACCACACTCCCCACTTATGCCATCAAGTCCCTCCCACACCCACGGGGAGGCTGCTGTGGCAGAGCCACAATGAACCAGGAGTGGGGGGACCTGGCTGCAGCCCCCTCATGGACACCTACCTTGGGACTTGGGTGATACGACCTCTGAGCACCTACCAGTCCCTGCTGAATACTTCGCATATGTTATCTCAAGTAACCCCCAAACCATCCTATGGGGTGGGCACTGCCATTGCTCCCTGTTTATAAAGGGGGAAATTGAGGCACAGCGAAGAGAGGTGAGTGGGCAGCCCCTGCAGTGACTGCAAGTCTGTGACTTCGAAGCCCATATTTTTAGCCATAATGTCACATTCCAATCCCCTGCCCCACCCCTGCCTCGATTTAACCTGAGCCTCAGTTTCCTTGTTCACAAGATGGAGATAAGAACCTCTCCTTCTCGAGGTTGAATGGTTTGCTGCACAGAGCCTGCCACGGGGCCTGGCACATAAGTGGTGTTCATAACGTGGGAGCCATTACTATTTATATGACTCCCCATGCCTAAAATAGCCTTTCCTGGGCACTCCCACAACTTCCTAGCTGTAATACCCTGGGCTAGTCCCTTACCCTCCTACTCAGTCTCTTCGTCTGCGAGATAGGCCAATGGACCCCCCACACACACACACAGAGCTGTTAGGGAAATTTGAAGGCACAGGGCAGCTCCAGTGCCCAGCACAGTGCTGGCAAACAAGGGCTGCTCCAGATAGTCACCCAGAGATTTGAACTGACATTTCTCTGTGTTGCTAAGTGACCTGGGTACTTTGCCAAAGCTCCCTCCTATCTTAGTGTTCCAGAGCCACCTCCCCAAGACCTCTCCTGCCCCCCTCCCCCCGAGCCTCCATAATCCTGTCCCCAGGGGCCCATCCCCACGGCCCTTACCAGCCAGGCGCTCAGCCAGCGTAAGCGCATGCACCGACGGCCGGTAGTCGGGGGCGTGCTGGGCCTGCTGGGCCGCCTGCTGGTGCAGGTTGTACATGGCACTGAGCGAATTCATGGCGTGCAGCGAGTAGCCGTTCACCCCGTAGTGCTGCATCGCGGCATGCGCCTGCAGACAGGGCAGAGGGAGAGGGGACAGGAGGCAGGGCGTCACACTCTACCCTGGGGGAGACACTGCCCCCGGCCCAGATCTTGGATGCCCACCTCACCCCCAGAGCTTCTGCCTCCCCATCAGAAAGTGGCCTGTCTTGCCCACAGCTCAGAGTGTGAGGGTTCCTGCATTTACTCATTCATTCACCGACTCATTCACAGGTTCACTCAGCGGGACTTGTGAAGGGTTTAATGCAGCTCCGCTCTGGAGTCACACTGCCTGGGCTGGAATCCCAACTCTGCCACTTAGGAGCTTTGTGGCTTTGGGCAAGTCATATCACTTCTCTGGCCCTCAGTTTCTCCATCTGCAAAATGGGGTTAATAATAGTCTTATCTCTGGGGCTGTTGCAAGGGTTAAGAAAAGCCTTTCAATAGGGCCTGGCACATGGTATGTGCTCAAAAATGTCGGTCATTGGGAATGTCAATCCACTGGCTGCTTTATGCATCATCTCTTCACTTAGTCACCCAGGCACCTGCTCATTTATCCATTCATCAATTCACTCACACGCTTATTACTAATCCAACAAACCCCCACTGAGGCCCACGTGGGGCCAAGTCCAGAGCTAGGTTAGGGACACTGAGGCATTCACGCTGATCAGATAGTGGATTAAAACCCTAATGTTCTGCACAGACATAAGAACACTATTGTCATGACTGTTCTACATTCACTGCCATTACCTCCCTCTATTCTCACCATATTCCCAAGCAGCAAGAAGGCCAAGAACAATGAACCCCATTTACAGATGAGTCTACTGAGGCTTAAAGAGCTGGGACACATTGAGGCCACACAGCCAATCCTGCCCCGCCTGCATTGCTTCAGCCTCATTCTTTGTGGTCAATTCATCAGAGAACACAGCCCTCCCACTGAGATGGCTCAGAGCAGCGCGAGGCTGCCAGGGTCCCGTCAGCCTCAGGTCTCCTCCAGACCCTCACAGTCCTCTGAGCACCCACCACGTATCGACCTGAAATGTCATTTTTAGAATGTTGTCCCATGTTTGCAGGAAACACACATGTGTTTCCCGGGTGTGGGAGTGGGAAGGGGAAGTTCGGGGCAATGGCAGGTCCATTTGATAAGAGAAAGAACGTGCCCAGGTGTTTCAGCTCCCCACCCTCACTGAAATAGACACAGGCTATACGTAACCAAACAGCCACAGAGCGCGCACACACATATGCAGACAAGCACACGTGTTTCATGCACAAACGCACATACGCAGACATTCTCTGCAAGACATTCACAGAAGCAGTCACATTCACACACAAACTCATCCACATTCACAAATTCAATGTCATTATTCCCACAGTTCCACACACAGACACTCTCACAGATGTCTATCCATGCAGCAGATATACCTCCACACAAACATTATACTCACACACGTTCGTATATCACACATATTCATTCGACAAACATGCATTAAGCACCCACCTACTAAGTACCAAACAAAGTCCTTGCCTTCATACAATGTACATTCCAAGGGAGGAGGGCTATAAAACAAGACATAAATATGTATAATGAGTGTTCTGAAGAAAAATAAGGCAGAAGAGGAGAATAACAAGAGGAAAAGAGGTTATTTTAGAACGTGTGGTCCTGAAAGGGCTCTCTGGGATCTGAAGTAAGCCATGCGAGGCTCTGGGGGAAAGGCTTTCCAGGCAGAAGGAACAGCAAGGAGGAGAACAACAATGAACAAGCTTGGTATGTGTGTGGAACAGCAAGAAAACCAGGGTAGCTGGAGCACAGAGAGGGAGGGAGCGAGTGGGGGAGGTGACGTTGGTGGGAGAGGAGGGGCCAGATCCTGGGGGGCTTCATGGCGCACTGTGAGGAGTCTGCGTTTTATCCAGAGTGAAATGGAAGCTCCTGGAGGGTCTTGGACGGGGGGAGTAACATGATAGGATTTGTAGTTAAAAGCTCACTTTGACTGCTGTGTGGAGAACAGACCACAGAGTGTCGAGCAAAGGCCAGGCCACTGCAGAAGGCCTGGCCACCAGGCGCCTTCCAGTAGGGTGGCAGGGGTGGAGGTGGTGGGAAGGGTCAGGTTCAGGACACAGTTTGAAGGTAGGGTCGACATGATTGCTGATGGGTTAGTTATGAGATGTGAGGAAAAGAGGGCAAAAAAGGATGACTCAGGCTTTTGGCCTGAGCAACCGAGTGAAGATGGATCTTTTCCTGAATCAGGAGCCCTGGAGGAGAAGCGGGTGTGCGGATGGGGGACTGGAAATCAAGGTTTTTGGGAGACATGGTAAGTGTGAGATATGGATCCGACTTCCAAGCAAGAATGCTGAACTGGCAGTTGGATGTACGAGTCAACAGCTGAGGGCTGGGTTTACAGATTTCTGAGTCGGCATTCACACATGACACCTACCAACAACAGTCACCCACAGAAGCCCACTCTGCACCATAAACACGGCCCCAAAAGCAGACACCTAAGAGAAGAGAATGATAGACATGCAACACCAAGTGCTTAACCTTTAGCATAACAGAATGTACTGTTAACAAAGCTAAAAGGGAAATAACAAACCTGGAAAAATATCTACCATGTATACGCCATAGCAAAATTGATAGAATAAATAGCACAAATAAAAACAAAAGAGAATATCCATAATATATAAAGAGCTCTTATATAGAAACAAAAAGGATGGTCTCCTTGATAAAAGATGGGCTAAGTAAATGAGGAGACAACGTCTCACGGAAGAAACACAAATAGCCGTCTGACAGAGGACAAAAAGCTCAGCCTTACTTGTAACCAAAAAAATAAAAATAGAAACAGTAAGATACCATTTTTCACCAATCAGGTTAGCAAATAGGAAGAAAGATGATTACCCAGGGTTATCTAGGGGAGTGGAAAATGGTCCTTCTCCTACCTCTCTGACAAAAGAGCTCTTTAGTCCCTGCACCAACAGCCTTTAGAGAGAGCGTCATTTGACTCAACAATTCCATTTCCAGAAATTTATCCTTCAAGGATGCAGAGATATGTGTACAGGAATATTTACCACAGCTCTGCTTACAAGGGCAAACAACTGGAAACCTCACTGTCCATCGCGAGTTCAGTAAACGAGGGGACAGTCGTGCCCGCAACGGAATACAGCGCCACGGTTTAAAACAATGATGCGCATCTGTATGTGCTGATGCTCACAATATATTGTTGAGTGGGAGAAATAGGTACAGTATGCATGATGTGATCCCATCTTTGTAATGGATGTATAAATATGCATAGAAAAAAGTCTGGATGGTCGTACCCTGAAATATTAACAGAGGTTATCTCTAGGAGATAGCACACGGGATTACAGGCGATTTTCACATTCATATTCTTTCTTTCTTTCCTGTTTTGAGGACAGAGATGGGGAGGGTTATCTTTGTGTTCCAATGGATGAGGCCAGGCTCCAAAATGTGTCACAAGCTCCAGGTGGGGAAGAGAGAACAGAGTAGAAGTAATTTTATCCATCCCTTCCCCTCACCTGCTGGGCTGGATCCCCCTCCCCCACCAAACTCAGAGACTTTTTTGCTTAAAAGCTCGCTGCTGTTAATGTGGTAACTGACATTTTAACTGACTTAATAATTGCTGATCTCCCAGTTTTTGATGCATGACAAGTCTTTATTAACGGAAGCCAGGAGAGGCACCCCCCTCAGCCCCACAACTGCCCCAGCCCATGGGCCCTCTAAAGGTCTCCAAGACCTTCCCAGTGTGGCCCCCGGCCCCTCCTCCAGCCCGAGGCCCTCCCCTCCCCAGCATGGCACTATCAGATTACCTGCCACTCCCTCTTGCCTTTGCCCCTGCAGGGCTCTCCTCAAACACCTTTCCCTTTCTCCTCCTTTGCCTGACAAATTCTCCTCTCCATCAAGGCCTAGTTCAACTGACACCCCCTAGGAAATAGGGCCTTCCCCAACTTGTCCCTAAGAAGGCATCTGTCCCCTCTCCCGGCTCCGGATAACGAAGCTCAGGTCATAGAAATGATGATGACAACAACAACAAGAATAATACTAGCTACCATTTACTGAACACACAGAGCCCTAGTTCACCACACAACACACCTCAGGTGGATTTTCTAAATTCCAGCACCTGGATCAAAGTAGGGTGATGACACTTCCATCTCCCCAATTAGACTGAGCTCCATGAGGGCAGAGAGTGTATCTCACGCATTTCTGGACTCCTCAGCCCAGCCCAAATCACTGGCACTGGTAGAGAGGCAGGATCAGGAGATGAGGGTCAGATGAATGAATTAATAACAACAACAATTTATTAAGTGCCTCAGAGACATCAGACGTCTCCATCAATCCTCCCAACAGCCCTAGGAGGTAAGGACTATTATCATGCCCATCTCTCAGATGCGGAAATGGAAGGTGAGAAAGATTGGATAATTTGTTAAAGGCCATGCAGCTAGGAAGTGGTGGAACAGGTTTCCACAGGTGAGGTTCTTCCCACCAGCTAGTGCTCCCTAACGCCAGTCACGCAGGCTCGTACTCCAGTACGTTTGTTCCCTGACTTCTAGCATCTCTGATCTGATCCAAGGCAATAGGAGGAGAGCAGAAAAAAAGCACATTTCCCCTGGTATGTGTGCTCATGTGTGCACATGTGTGTGTGCATGTGTGTTGTGGGATGAGGTTATGTGTGAGCCCAAATCCTCCCAGCTGGGGTCCTCTCTCCCCAGCCTCACACTCCTCTTCCTCACTCCATGTGGACATCAGGGCTCCTCTGAGGCCACAGGGGGGCCCTTGCCTGTGGATGCTACTTACCATCCGAGCTGCACGCATGTGGTACCACACAGTCACATGTCAGCAGCTCACCTCAGTGTCCATGTGTGGCCATGTATGTGTGCAGCCTGATTGCAATCAGCCAATAATTGTGTGTGCATCTGTATTTATGTGGGTATCTGTGGTTATTTACATGTCTCTGTGGGTATGCATGTCTGTGGGCCTGTGTGTGTGTGTGTGTGTGTGTGACCAGAGGAACGTACACTACATAGTACCCTCAGAGGTCATGCGGCCCTGAACAGGGCTCTGAGAGAGAAATACAAAGAGAAAGAAAAAAAAAGCAAAGAGATGGAGTTGATGCAGAGACACAGAAAGACAGATTAATAAAAAAAAAAGTACAAAAAAAGAAAGATCAACATACAGAAAATAGGTTTGTCTTATCTATTTTTTGTTTCTGCAACACCTAGTACAAAACCTTGTACCCAGTCAGCACTTAGTAAATAATAAATGTTGGATGGATGAGAAAGAACACAGGCTAAGAGATGGAGAGGGAGGCAGGGCCACGACAGCCCAGTACGGTCCTCGGGACAGAGTGGACACTCAGAGCCCCAGTCCCACCACCTCCTCTCTCCCCAGGACTACAAGCCTGGATTTTGGGGGAACCCTGCTCAGTGGACCCTTCTCCAGCAACAGGGGCAGCCCAGACCTGCCCCCTGTGGTCCTCAGCCAGGCCCAGCAGCTGGAACCCCATCCACACCCAGTTCTGAGTGCTGTGGGTCCTACAGAGAGGCCAAGAGCCACCCAGGCTGAAGTCCTGCAGGGCCCACAGGAGCCTCTACACAGGGCCCTGCACCCCTGGCCCCAGGCGGGGCCCGCCGTGGGCTCAGCCCACTGCACACTCCAAACAGAATCAATTATATATTTAAAAGGTGCCGCCCCGCAATTCCTGGCAAGTCAGGAGAGCCATCCATCACGGCGAGGCCGCGTTTCACAAGCTGTCGAATTGTGCTTACATTGGTTAAAAGAATCTTTATATTTCATTAAGCAAGCAGATCGGCGGATCTCCCGCCACAGGCGCCATATAGATGGCTTTAATTTTCCAAATCTGCAAATGCATCCGTTATGTCCCCGCGTCGCTGCTGGCTGCGGCCTAATGCCCAGCCAATCGAAGAATCAAGCAGAATTTTATTAGGGGGCATTTTTTATAAATTAACAGCAGCACTGCTGGGGAACCACACACAAGGCATCTTTGATTAAAAGGAAAGTGGGCTCTTCCTTTGGTCACACCTGGCTCGGCCACCCCACAGGCCTGCCCCATCTCTCTTTCTTCGTTTCTAAACTTTTAATCCTCCCTCAGTTTCTTCTCATTCCATCACAGTGGGGAACAAGGCAGAACAACTTTGCTTAAAGGAAAGGAAAGAAAGCAGGAGGGGGAGGAACCAGCACTCTCTGAGCAACTTGCCTCCTCCGTGCCCCGCACGAGACACACATTACACACATTATCTCACGACAGTGATGGCAACCTTTTACTGAACACTTACCACGGACCAAGCCCTCGTCTGCTCACTCTAGCAAGCTTCAACACAAGCCTATTAGGTAGGAATTATTATCCCCATTACATGAACGAGAAAACTGAGACTCAGGGAGGTAAAGGCCCCACAGTTAGTAACTGGTAGAGGCAGGACAGGAACCCCGCGTTGCCGAGGATCTATCCGGTATTTATTTCTAGAGTATGGCCCAGAGACAAGACCTGGTGAGGACTAGCCCTGGGTATCAATGGCAGTGGGAGGGATGGAAGGTAGACTGCTGCCATGGACTTCCTTCTCTGAACAATGCTGCTGCCCCTTCAGCCCTGGGTTCCCTGGTGACCCTCTGGGGGAAGGAGCCCCTGCAGCTGTCCCTCCTACCTAACGGTTTGGAGAGCAAAAGCATTTTCATTCAGCAGGCAGAAGAACATGCGTACACAACCCCAGGAGCACCAGGCCAGGGCTCCTGCCCCAACCACATGCTGCTGTGTGACCTTGGCCAGGGTCCCACCATCTCTGACCTCTTCTGATAAAACACTGACCCAATGGCTGCCCCAGGAAAGAGAAAAATCTTGGTCTTGAGAAGTGTGTAACCCAAGGCTGGCCAGCCACCTGGGGGAGGCTGAGGAGGAGAGATGCCTTCATGTGTGTGCACGCACATGTGTGTGTTGGGGGGCAGCTGAACGAGAAGACCTAGAAGTCTTCCAGCTATGAGCTAGTGGGTCCAAGATTTTCAGAGAAGCTGTGTGCCTGGCTCATGCCAGATATTCAACTATGGAACCTCATTAATTTCTTACCTCAGCTCTATGAGGGAGACCCTATTATCATCTCCACTTTACAGATTAGGAACTGAGGCTCAAGGAAGGTGAGTCACCCTTGGCTGATTTCTTTGGGAACTGGGAAAGCTGAGGCCCCTCCCAATAAGTACCCCTATTCCCACATCTTTCCTTAGTCCTGAGTTGCCAGGAATCAGCAGTGGGAGCAGATGATGTAAGGGGTACCCAGACCTCTGCCCTGCCCTGACCAAGGACCCTGCCAGCACAAAGTCTGGGGGAAGACTTGAGATGAGGAGATCCCCAGCTGCTCTCTCTCAGGTGCTGTTTATTTTACAGAAGCTCCAAGAACCCCAGATCCATTCTCAGGTCACTGTTGACCCCTCCAAGCTCCCCAAAACTCCACTGTCAGTATCAGGCCCTCAAAGGTGCAAAGCCCAGGAACCAGCCTCTTGCCCCTCTTGCCAGGGGCCAGATTCCTCCCAGCCATGCCCCTCAGAGGGGTGGGCCAGGGCACCAACAATTCAGTGATTCAATGTGGCCAGCAAGGCCACAGGGAATGGCCAAGGACACATTCCAAAGACACGTCACGGCTAATGGCCCCAAACACGGCATCACTTGCTTCTGGGTATCTAAGAGCTGGGGCATCTGGGACACATTCTCCTCCCTCAGACTCTCGTGCTCCTGGGTTGCAAACCTCTGCCCCACTGCTCCCATCAGAGCACATTTAAACCTGTTTCCATCTCTCCCATTTAAAACAAATGAACTCATCTCACAGACCGGTTATCTTTGGTCCCTTCAAATCCAAATTTCTTGAAAGGCATTTCCAAATTCATCATCTCCACTTCCTCTCCTCCTGCTCACTCCTCACCCACTGCACCACCACCCTCCCACCCACCACTGAAACACAGCTCTCTGAAGTCACCATGTTGCTGCCTCCTCCTCTGGGAACCCTGTCTCTCCACCAGCATTACCTGGAGAACTCCTGATCCCTCACTCTAGACTTAAGCACCCCCTTCTCCAGGAAGCCTCCCCAGATAGCCCAGGCTGAGTCAAGCGACTTCTCTGAACTCCTATCACAGCATAACCTCACCAAATTATAGTTGCCCATTTGGCTGCCCGTTACCTGAGCTATAATAAATACTATTTTTACCAACCATCCTGATAGAGACCTGACAGGGAGCATCTCTTTTAATCCTCACAGCAATCTCATCATTCCCATTTGACTGATAAGGAAGCTGAGACCTAGAAAGGTAAAGCCACTTGCCTAAAGCCACCCAGCTAAGCAGTTTAGCCAGGATGGAATCAGAAAGTCTAACTCCAAAGTGAGAACTCAGAGCTCACCAAGAGCCCTCAGCCTCACCAGTCCGGAGCTCCGGTAGGGCAGGGTCTGGCTCCAGAGCCAGTACTCAGTGCCCAGCACAGGAGACATTAGACACTCACTCCACAAGTAAAGGTGGAGCCACTATTTGTCAGGCAATGGACTTTGGGGTAGTGTAATAACTTCCAGCTCCAGAGGCTCAGATTCTCGAGAAATGCAGACAGATGCCCTGGATGAGGGGAGACCAGCTCCGGGAGATGTGACAAGGGCAGCAGAGCCCAGAAGCGAGCGAGCCAAGGCCCAGAGTCTCCTCCTCACCCTGCCTGCCCTGTCCTCGCCCAGCAGGGAAGACCCCCCGTCCCCACTAGAAGCCAAGCCACCTCCTAGCCATAGCTGCAGCCCTAACCTTGCCACACACTGAGCCCTGACCCTGTCACACACAAAGCCCTGGCCTCTGCTCTCACCCATGCCCCAGTGGCATTTGATAAAGGCATCACGACCCCTACATTGCTACCATTAACTTCACACTGCCTGCTCCTTGTGGGGAGGGAATGGGCTGTTGGTGAGGTCCAGAATCGCCAGCATTCCCCTTCCAGCTCAGCTGAGGTCCCCCAGAGGGGTCATGGAGTGGGAGCCAAGGACCTCAGACAGGTGGGCTTTAGGTTGTGCGGCTTTACAAGGGTCAGATCAGATGGAGTGCTGGACTCCGGTACCTGGAGCTCTTCAGTTCCTCAAAGGAGATTCTCACCTCCTTTGTTGGGGAGGGGAGAAGGAAAGGGGGAGGGGCAGCGGGGAGCCCTCCAGGGTCAGGCTGGGTCTCAGGACAGACCCGCCTGCGGCCCCCTTGATGAGCCCAGGGCTTAGTTCCCTACACAAACTGTTATCCATTAACATCCAATTATCCCTCGGTCCGAGCCATTAATTATAAATCAGCCGCTAATTGGGGTAATTAGCCCCCCGCAGGCTAATGGGCTGAGACTGAAGGAAGCCCTCCGCCCGCCGACCTCGGGTTTTCCGAGGTGCTTAATGTTGGGGGGTGCAAAGAAAGCAGGCGGCTGGAGTTAATGTTTTTTCTTCCAGGTTGTGAAATGTGGCAGCGGGAGGGAGAGAAGATGAGAGAGGCCAGTTTCTGTTGTTTTCTCTCGAATCCCATCCAGCATCCGCTTTTGAGGGCAGGCAGGCACCGGGGGAGGCCTGACCGCAGGCCCTGAGAGTAGAACTGTTGGGTAATTGCTTGATTCTCCGCCTCCTTTCCAGCGTAGATGTTGCTAGAGCGCTGGAGTCAAAGACTGAGGAGGCTTGGACGGAGGCAGGGTGGAGCAGGGGACAGGGTCGGCCACCAGCACGTTCCTGGCCTCTCACCCAGCGCGAAGGGGGCGGCCAGGAGTCCCGCAGGGGCCAGCTGGGCCGCTCCGGGCTGGTCCTGACCCAGGCAGGGACGGGACCTCGGAAGCAGGGACTTCAGGGTCCCTGCGGAGCCGCTGCTCCAGGCCCAGAGGTGGGCCTCGGACGGCTGGAGGAGCTCTGGGAGCGTCTGGGGTGCCGGCTCGAGAGCCGGTTCCTGCCCTGTGTTGCGTGCGCGCGCGCGGGGCCAGACGTACGGATAGACAGAGGGCCGCAAACAAACCCCTACCGGATAGAGCTGCGGAGGCAGGAAGGGCCTGCGAGACCCATGTGCTCCAGTGACTCTGGGGCACAATGAAGCAGCGCCCGCAGGGCGGCAGACTGGCCGCAAGGAATCACCCGGTCTGGGAAGTGCGCTCCGGCCTGGCGACCGAGGATTCAGGGACTCTTCCCTTTGCCGATACCGGAAACCTGGCTCAAGTCCGAAGGACAGTGGGGGCCAGAGCTGAGATCCCAGGTCTGTGCGAGCTGGGATGTCCGGCCATCTGGCGGCACTGGGCTGAGTCAAATCAGTTGTCCGAAGAATGGACGGGTGACTACACGGAAAGTGAGATCGATGGATGGCGGGAGGGCCCAGCTCAGTGCCCTTCTTACCAAAAGGGAAACTGAGGTGCAGGGAGGAGGAATGACTCGCCCAAGGTCAGAGATGAGGAGTACTCAGTGCAGGACAAATGTCCAGACCGGACCACAAGCTCCGCTCGAAGCTCACCCGCCCCCCAGCACCCCTCCCTACCCCGCCCGCCCGCTTGGTAATGGGCTTTGGCGGGCGGCAGCGGCGTCGCCCGAGGCCTTGATTAGATATTTATTGCTGTCATTTACATGGGCACCGTGGGGCGGCCGAGCGGGACGTGGGGAAGGGGCGGGGGAGAGGGATGGGAACGTGGCGGGAGGTGGGGGCTGGCTCCTCAAGGACCAGAGACCCGGCAGCGGGAGTGAGCAGCGAGGCCCCGGGAGAGCGGCGGGAATAGGGAGCACAGAGGCCGGGTTGAGCTGTAGACGCACGCCGGCCCTCCAGCTCCGGGGCGAGCGCGGGAGGTGCGGCTGTTGCGCCTCCGAGCGCTGCCCTGGGGGTGTCTGCGCGTGTTATGCGTGACTGTCCGAGTGAGTTTAACCTGGGTGTATATAACTGTGTCTATCAGAGGGATTTGTGAATGTCCGTCCAGCAGATCTGCCTGTGTGCCTCTATGTGTGTGTACGTGCCTCTACACGTGTGGCTTCTCCCCGGGTGTGTCTGAGTACCCAAAGCCCAGGTGACTCTAATTCATGCCGTTGGAATCTGTGTGGCTGTCAGCATGTGTGTCTGTGTGTGTCCCTGTGTGTGTGTGAATCTGGACAGCCCCAAAATGTGCGTGTGTCTGTGTGTGCGCGCGTGCGCGCGCGCAGGATTAGCTTCAGAGATGGGAGCTGTGCCGTCGGTCAGGCTCTCCCCCTTTGCCCCAGGGCGGTCTGAGTGAGTGCTCCAATCGCCAAACCCGATCGGGCATCTCCCAGAACCCAGGCTTCGGGGAAGCTGGAGCGGAGGGCTGTGGGCGATCCCGCGTTTTAGGCCCGACCTGGCCAGTACTGTTGACCAAGCGTCATCTGAAAACTTTGTTTCCTGCTTAAGATCCGCTAGGCAGTCTGTGAGTAGGTCCGCGCGGCTCGGGTCCCCAATGCGAGCTTTGTTTGTATCGCAGCAGAGAAACGGCTCCAATTTCGCGACTACACGGGATCGCGCGTGTGAAAGTGGTGGGGCCGGGGTGCAGTGGTCCCCCAGACACTCACCCATCGCCCTTGAAGCTGACCCGCGAGCCCGCCTTGGGGCGGAGCCAATACCGAGTCCCGGAGCGCTGCCTTCGTGGTTGCCTTCGCCCGGGGCGGGTTTCCTCTCCTCTGAACTGTGTTCCGATTTCCACGCGGGGTCTGTGCGGCCCGCCGCAGCCAGGTTCCGTAGCCCTAGCCGGAGTCCCGGCCCATACGGTCTGCGGGGGTGGGGGAAGGCGTTTACCCCCATCCTGAGTAGCGATTCTCCGCTTCTTGTCCAAAAACTGTGTCTACCCCGGCCACAGAGGAGAGAAATTTGAGCCAATTATCCGGATAATTTGCTCTCACTAGGCAGCAAATTCGATTCTTTTTCTGACCGCCTACACACGCATTAGAATTGCTGGTTTGCAGAGAGGGGAGGTAGGGAATTAATTCAGCGATCCTTAGGTCTGAATGCCTTTCCCTTTTGGGGGAGGACTGGGGATGCGGCGAAGGGAAACACGAATCCCCGCAAAATTGAAAACACTCCACCCTACCTAACACTAATAGGCGACAGGACCTCCTAGGAAGATGCTGGGCCCGGCCAACCCGCCTGCATCGCACAGGATCCCGAGCTCCAGGGAGAGGAACAGACACCCGCCACCCTGCCCTCGCGGCAGCGAACTGGGAACTTGAACAATTTCCAAGGCTGTGGCGCAAATAACCTCCGCCGTGAGAACAGCCTCTTTCCCCAAAGGGCCCATAGAGTCAGTAACGCCCTCCCCTCTCCCCGACGTCCTTAAACCTGGGCCGCCTCAGAAAACCAGCAGCGGCCCGGCCGGCCCAGGGCCTCTGCAGACTTTTCTAAAACGAAAATGACCGTCCCGTGCCCCGGGCGGAACCGGCCCTGAGGCTGCGCCCGACGCTCCGCAGGTTCCCTGCTTCGGGGGATTCCAAACATGGAAAGAGGGCGGAAAGGCCGTGGATCCCGGCCTCCCCCGACTCCCCCATCCGGGACCCCCTCATCGGACAAATCACAAGCCTGAGGAGCCCGCCCCCACCACACACGGGAATCCAGGAAAAGTTCGGGTCCCAGACTGGGGCGAATGTGGAGGGGAGGTTCCGCTCAGGCCCCCCGTGCGCACCACGAGGGCTGCAGCGGCCCCTGCGCAGAGTCCGGGAACTTGTGACAAGGGAGAAAGTTCAGCCGGCGGTGTCCGGGAAATCGCCTGTTCCCGTTCAGGACCGGGTCACGGCCGCCCCCCCCCCCGGGTGGAGGCACAGAGAGGGGAGACCCAGCCGTTCCCCCGGCCCCTCGACCGCTCCACCCGACGCACCGCGAGAGGCGCTCCAGGGGCTGGCCCCAGCCTGCGGTTCCCCGCCGGAGCTCACCCAACCCACGCCAGCCGAGGCCTCGGAAGGCACAACGAATTCCTGGGGACTAGGCCCGCTGCGCCCCAAACACCCACCTGGGGGACCCTAGCCCGAGACCGCGTTTACGAGGACAGAGACTGACCGAGCGTCGGAACACCCCCAACTGGAGAATTCGTGCAGAATCGCAATCCCGAGAGAAAAGGCGCACTCTCCCGCTGCGGAGACTGAGCGGGAGCCGCGCGGGCGGGACCAGAGCCGGATCCCGGGCAGTGTCGCGAGCACCACCGGGCTCGCGGCGCAGCGCGGACGCGGACGCGGAAGCTGGGGAGGCGTCGGCGGCCCCTGCGCTCCCCCGGAGCAGACCTGGGCTGCTGGCCGCGCCCCCTCCCCAGCCCCAGCCCCGGGCTCCGCGTCGCCCCGGGCCGCATCTGCTCCGCATTACCCCAGCCACCTCCTCCCCACCCCCTCCAAACTGAGAAGGATTTGTCTCCGCTTAATATCCAAACCTTTTTGTATTTATTTTTTTTCAGGGGCGAAGTAATATCTTCCAAATGAGGCAAAACCGTGACGGATCCCAAGCGTTCTCCGCGGGTGCCTGCGTCTCCGCGGGCCCAGCTTCCGTCTCCGCCTCGGCGCATTTCTGCCCGCGGCTCTCTTCTCTCTTTCTGCCTCGGAATTTCGAGTTTTGCGCTCTTTCTGTCTCCTCGGATTGCTCGCTCGCTCTGACTCCGTTTTCAGCCCTGGGTATCACTCCGTCCGTCTCACCCCGGGTGTCTCCCTCTATCTAAACCTGACTGTCTCTCTGGCCTTCCCCTCCGCGTCCTCTGTCCCTGCGCCGTCTGTCTGTCTATCTCCAAGTCCCTGGCCCAGGCAAACTTTCCGGTCCTCCTAGCGGGTCAGGACTGCAGGACCACAAGAGGGGAGGCAGTCCCCAGAGCTCTCTGCCCGCGTCCTCCCCGCCCCAGCACCCCTCCCTGCTCGGCCCCGCCGGCCCCGGCCGCTCGCACCTGGTCGCCCGGACCCGCACCGCCGCCGCCGCTGCCGTCTACGCGCGCCACCGCCCGGGCTGGAGTTTTAAACAGCATTTCCCGGGCGCCTGGCGCGAGCCCACAAGCTCCCTAATGGCCCCGGTGGCTGCCAATCACGCGTCGCTCCCGCCCCCGCCCCGCCCCGCCAGTGCTGCAGAGCTGCACTCAACCTAGGCTGCCGGGGTCTGACCGTCGGTGGGTCTGCGGGCTCGGCCAGCGTCCGTCACCTGCTCTGAATCTCCGTTTCTCGGTCTCCCGACCCCGGGATCTCTGCTTCTCTCGGGTGTGGGGAAGCTGCCGGTTGAGAAACCTTCCCCTCCTGAGGACTCCTCCGCGGCTAGGGGTTTAGTACTAGGGTCAGCAGCGATGGCGTGGCTGACACTTAGCACTAGTGTCAGCAGCGGCCCTGACTCCCACCCCCACCGTCCGTCCAAGATTGGTCCCGAGCTGCGCACACACCCAACACTCTCTCTCTCTCTCTCTCTCTCTCTCCCTCCCCCTACCACTCCCACACCACCCTCGCACCACCACACCACCCCACAACCCGCAATCAGAACTCACCGCCCACACACTCGGCCCATACACAGGATGGCGCTCCTAGCAGCCGGTCATCTGGCAGCTGGGGCTGCAGAAGTGGGACTCAGCTTCACAGGCAGCACAGGCACCTGTCTCACGGGAGACAGACAGAGGGTGCCTGGCCCACATGGGGAAAAACCTGGGCCCAGGGCCCTCCTGTTCCGGCCAGTACCCCACTCCCTCCAGGCAGGACCAGTTCACAGGAAGAAGAAAGACTTCTAGAGCTGGATCTGAGGCCAGGTGCTGATGGAGGCCAGCCTCCTGAAAGGCGTGTCCGAGGTGTGTGCCAGAGGGACGGATTAGTGCCCATGCTGCTGGCAATGCTAGAGTGGCCAGTGACTGTACTGAGGCTCTCTGTGTGTGGCTGTGTGGAGGTGGCTGGAGAGGCACTTGACCAAGTGTGTTTAGGGTGTGAAGTGTGTGTGGTGTGTGTCCCTGTATGGCTGGGATTCTGTGAAGCCTGCCATTGGCCACAGTGACAGCAACTGTAAGTCTCATGTGGAGTGTGTCCTTGTGACCGGTGCTGCCATGACCACAAGTCCATGTGTAACTGTGGAGCCTCATATGGCTGTAAGTTCTTTTTGTGTGTATAACCAATCCTTGTGCAATTGTGAGTTCAAGCATGGTTGTGAATCCAGGTGGCTGGGTGCAGAATGGACACAGGGTGGGCACATGGTCTGACACTTGGGGCTGGAGCAGCTGGACCCTGGTTCTGGCATTCCCTCTGGTCTGTAAGTGACGCTCCTGGGTCTAGCTCCTAGGAGCTGGGCTGTTTGCTTAGGAGCAAAGGCATGAAGCAAAGGAGGTGTTGGCTGGCCGATGCTGCCAGCAGATTTTAGAGTCCTGGCCTGGGTGGAGGAGGTCAGGAATTTTGGCCTGGGCGGGACAGAAAGGGCCACAGACAGATTTGAGGGTGATCCCCAGGAGAGTGAGGGGCTGAGCGCCTGGTGGGGGGGGAGGCAGGAGCCGTGGGCCTCAGAAAGGAGGGGAGAGGAGGGGCGGTAAGAGGATTAGGCTGCTCAGACCCTTCTCTCCCACCAGGATCCCCCACCCCCACCCCAAAGCTCCAGAAAAGATTTCTTCTGCCAAAGAAAAACCGTTTAGGCTCCATTTAAAGGGACAAGAAAGGGGGAGGCAGGGGCTTTAAATAACCTTTTAATTTCCCTTCAGGGATCTGGCCTTGTGAGGGAGGAGAGGGGAGGGGAAGGAAGGGAAGGGGAGCAAACGCTGACTCTGGCTTAGACAGTCGGACAGCGGCCAGGTGCTCACACTCCGGAGAAATGGTGGGAAGGACACTGTGCCCCACACGGCTGCCCTCCACACACAAACAAAGGCACACAGATCATCCTTGAGAAAACTGTAACCCCCTACGCACACTGACAGTCGTTCAGTCACACACAGACATGGATGCAGGTGCACAAACGGAGGGTCACATGTAGAGACACACAAACTAAGGGGACCACTGAAGTCACTTCCATGGTAGCACAGATGTGGAGTCCCTCCCTGCCCCTAGCCATCCCTACTTGGTGGTGCCGGGAGGGTTTGCTGAGGACACTCCCCTCAAGAGGAATCCCAGCTTCAATTGGGGCTCCCCTTAAAGCAGAAGGGAGCTTCATCTTTGTTTGCCCAGGGCCCCACCTCCAATCCATCCCTCCCTAGTTCCTGCCTCAGACAGGACAGGCTGCCTGGCAGACTGCAGGGTTGAGGATCCCAACCCAGCCTGGGCCTGATTTGGGGGCCAGGCCCGCCAGGCCCAGACATGGGGGGCAGGGCTGTTGAGGATAGCGCAGGTTCTGCTGGTGAGCTGAGGGCTACTGAGGCTCCAGGAAGTGGGGCATAGGGCCCAACTAGGCACTCGCCCTTTGAAGGAACTTGTCTGCCACACAGACTCTGAGCCCAGCTGGGGAAATCCTTGCTTCCCACCTATCCCAGGACCCCTCGAGCGCCAGCTGTCGCAGTTCCAGAGGTGGTGGCTAGGTGGCCAGTATGCCTTGAGCCTCATGGTACACACTAGGCCTCCACAGACTGGAATTCCCAGACAATTCGAGAGGGCCAGACTACCAAGCCAGATCCACCCTCGCCTCCACACAGGCCTCCACAGGGGGGACACCCTGGGCAGAGAGAGCACCGGCTCTCAGTCACATTCCCACCCCGAGCGTTTCCACAGACACTGCAGCACAGTGCTGGGCTCTGGGTTGATTGTGGATCCTTATGGGGAGGGGAGAGCAAATTCCCTGGCACATGCTGAGACAGAAAGTTGAGAAGGAAACTAGCTGGGAAGGTTAAGGATAAGGTGTCCTTTAGGAGGCCTGGGGCAATGGGGAGCTGGGCATGCCACAACGTGGGTGGGTTTTACTAATTTAACAAAATGATTCCAAAGGTGCCCTGGTCTAGACAGGAGCTAAGAAGTGGAAATGATTCAGGGCCTCCCTCCCTAGCCTGCTCCTGGAGCCTCCCCCGCCCGCAGCCCCTGGGCTGTGGCTGACACCTTCAAAGGGCTTAAAAAGAAGGCATCCCCAGACTGGCTGCGGACCCGCTCCCAACAGACTCTCGGGGCTGCTGGGGCTGGGAGTGGAGGCAGCGGATGTGCTGGTATGTTTGTGTGCATTCCATATCCTGTGAGTTATGTGTATATGAGTAGTTACATGTATGTACTCCTCTATTTGTGTGTAACATGTGTGTGTGCACGTTTGAATGCATCATATTTGAATGTAGACTCTGTCTTTGTGGAGTGTGTGTGTGGGTGCTGGGGGAGATGTTTCTAAATCGGACCAAGGTCCTGGGTAGTCCAGGAATGGTTAAGTTGGGACCTTGGGGAAACGAGGTACTCACAGGGCTTCAGGCAGGCCTGGAAACTCGAGACCACCGGGCCCGAGCCGGCAGTGCAGAAAGATCTGGGCAGTGAGGGTCCGAGGGTCCCCTAGAGTCCCAGGGCAGGCCCCAGGTCTGCCATCTCTGGCTCCCGGCTTCATTTAGAGCAGCAATCCCAAACCCAACCCCCTCCCCCGACCCGAGACATTCTGAGAGAACTCGCAGCCTCCTCATCCACTCTCAGCGCGGGAGGGCAGGGGGCACTTGCCCCATGGGACCACTGTCCGGGCGTCCCCAGACGGGCAGAGGATACCGTCAGACGGCAGGAACGCCGGGCTGCGATGGAAGAGGCTCGCCCGCGAGCTTGAGACCGGCCGTCCGCGCGCCTTCGCGGGGGCGCACTCTCCGGCGCGTCCAGGGAGCCGGAGTCAGGAGGCCGAGTCCTGGCTCGGGGTGGGGGGCGCCGGGCCCGCTCCCGCCCCCTCGGCCGGCGCTCCCGGGGCAGCGGCTAGGGGGTAGGCGGCTTAGAGCTAATTCGAGAGTTAATGGCGGCGGCCGGGCCCCCCGCGGCCCCCTCCCCCCAGCCCCGGGCAGGGCCGCCGGCCGCCCGCATCTGCGCGGTCCGCGGCGATTCATCATCTTGATCCATGGCGCGCGCTGACGGCGGCCCCGGCCGCGCTGACAAGACTAACAAAGCAATTTGCCACGAGCCATCTCCTGGACAGGTTATTAGCGCGGCCGCCGCTTAAAGAGCCTCCCCCCGCCCCAGCTCCGCGCTCGGGCCCCGCCCTCGACGGGCTGCTGCCCCTCACCGCGCGAAGATACCCCGCGAACTCCCAGCCCTCTCCGACCACCCCAAGTACCCACACACACCCTATTAGTTGCTTCCTCTGTTAGCTGGGGTCGCTACCTGTTCCGCCTCCTCCCTCCGACCGGCTCCTGCCCCCACAGCTCCCCAAATCCCCCACGTGCTCCTGGTCCCTGCCCACCATCACTCAGCCTTTCCCCTGGTACTACCCGACTTATCCACTCACCTTCTTACTCCCAGAGGGCACCGCCCACTTCTGCTCTCCATCCTTCGCACCTCCTCCACCGACCTCCTTGCCATAAGGGATTAGAAAACCCTATTTCCTCCCAGCTTTGGGGGAAGGGGGTTCTCCTACTGTGTCTTTGACTTTCCCCTGACCACTTCTGCCCCCTGGTAACCTTACTGTGGGGAGTGGGGTGGCCCAAGGCCGGCTGGGTGGCTGTGGAGGTGGGGAACGCTCTGGCTTCTCCAAGGGACTAGAGACAAGATGAGTGGGGTGCACTTTCTCCGAGGGAGGCCATGAAAGCCAAGGGAAATGTTGGGCCTCTTCCAAACAGAGGCTCAGAGAAATGCAGGGACTTGTTCAGGGCCACACAGCAGAACAGGGCAGAAGAGGGACTGGAACCAGGTGTGTGGCCTCCCCAGCCGGGGCTTCATCCCTGGCTGCACCGGCTCTGGGAAGTCTCTGGGAAGTTGAGGAGGCCAAGAGACCAGGCTGCCCTCTCCAGGCAACTCCCCTCCCACCTGCAGTGAGGGTTGGGGGAGAGCTATATATGCGAGTGGAGATGTTTTTGGCCAGATTAATCTAGGTATAATATATATAATGAGGGAGAGGAGCCTACATTCAGATCCCCAAAAGCAAAGTAACTATGTGGTCATTTCAGGTGGAAGTCTCTTTCTCGAAAGAATTCTCTGGGTACAGTGTCCTGGATCTTTAGATATATGGTGGGTCTGTGTGAAGGAACTGGATGTGCACTAGGTGGGCTCCTGGGTGTGTGTCTGGGTGCATGGACAAAGCCAAGTGCTGTATAGGTGTGTGCTTGCACAGGTGGAGCCATGTCAAGTGTGTCCCCCTGAATATATGTGGGGATTGCTCCGTGTGTGTGTGTGTGCACTGGGGACAAGTGTGTCCTGGGAGGGGCCATCGTGTAGCACACGTGTGAACGTGCCTGTGCACCCGTAGAGTTACTGGGCTTCAATCCAGGAAGGAGCCCCCACCCCCATGTTCACTCTTCTCTTAGATCCAGCCTCAACATTCCCACATTGCCAGCTTCCGTAGCTGGGTAGTGAGGAGAGACGTGGCCCTGCTCTGAGAGCCTGGGGGAGCTCCTTCTTAGGGATCCAGATATAGGAGGGGGCACTGTATCTGCAGGGCAGGCGGCCTTGAACCTCAGGTTGCTGTGCAGGCCCAGGTGGGGGCAGGGGAACAGAACATGTGCCATGAATCTGGCTTTTTTCTTTTCCTCTGGCCAACCAGGCTGTGTCTTCACCCGCAGGGAGGCCCAGCTCTGTCGCTGCCTGCGCCACCACTGCGTCCCTGACGTGAAATATGGGGGGCGCAGGCCGCGCTGGGGAGATTTGTCATCTGTGCTCAGCGGGTGACTCTATCTGCAGACTATTAGAGTATAAAATATATTTTACAAGAGTTTTAGCTACAGGTGACTTGCTCTTTATTACTAGATGTGGGCAAAATCAATACTTCTGTAACTAAAAGATCATTTATTTTGCTTTTTGAAACATTTTTCAACAGGGGCACTGGCTAAGCTTGCAAAGCTATGATTAAGAGTTATGGTGGCGCCTGTTTCCTTTAACCCTTTAAGGACCGCAGCCCGGGCACTCCTAGTGCTGATACCTGCCCGTGGAAAGGCAGACACACAGACACACGTCCCAACTGCAGCAAACACAGACACACTGACTGATAGAGGCCCCCACTATGATAAAGCCTTCATGCAGATACGCTGATTCTCACACATGTATGTGAACACTCTCCTGGGTACGCACAGAAATAGAGTGGCACACATGCTCCTTCCCACTCAGAGACCCACAAATCAAGTGCACCTGTGCACAAATGTATGCTACATGAAAGCCACTAGCACGCACTTCTACACACAAGTACTTCCTGCCTTATGCCCTCACACACTCACACATACACACCGTGACACTGAGACGTGCATAGTCACATTGTGCTAACTTCTGACTCTGGGTGAGTAGCCAGCCAAGGGTGGGGATTCTGAAGGGGGTTGGAAGATGATGAGTGGGTCTCACGAATGCAGCTATGGCCACTATGGGGCAAGGAATGGAGAAATCCCAGGAGTGTCAGGGCCCAAAGACAGGATCTGTGGAACCTGGGCCCTACTCCAGTCAGAGCCCAGCTCTCCTCAAGCCCTCATCCTCAAGACAGCCCTGCCCCTTAAGCAGGGGGTGCCTTTTCTAGAAGCTGACTATAGGAAAGCTGTGAAGTCACACAACTCTGTCAAAACTGCTCTTTGTTAACCACCCCTGGCCTGTGGGTGTTCAGAATGATTAAGTGGCCACATACCATTCCCAGAATGACATCACCTAACCAAATCAGAGGTGTCTTCTACCCATGATCTGACTCAGCAAATCAGCATTAGCCAGTTCTTATTTATCTCAGGGCTGGGGAGAGACACGGAGAAGACAGTGACTTAACCTGCCCATAGGTGAAGTTCTGATGCTGAGATTCCAGACAATGAGACTGGCCAAGTGTATCAGTTATCCATTGCTGCATAACAAATTACCTCTAAACTTAAGTGGTCTAAAACAGACATTTATTATATCGCAGTTTCTGAGGGTCAGGAATCCAGGAGCAGCTTAGCTGGGTGGTCCAGGCCTGGGGTCCTTCGTGGGTTGCAGGTATATTGGTCAGGGCTGCATCATCTCAAGGCTTGATTGGGGCTGGAGGGTCCTCTTCCAAACAGGCTCATTCACATGGCTGGCAGTTGGTGCTGGTTGTCAGCAGAGGTGCCTTGGTTCTCCTCTGTGTGGTCTCTGGGCAGGATAGCCTGGACTTCTTTATATGGTGGCTGGGATCCAACCCAGAGAGAGAAATGTCAAAATAGAAGCTGTAGTCTTTTATAGCCTAACCTCAAAAGTGACATCCCATCACTTACACTATGTTCTAGTCATTGTGAGCAAGTCATTGAGTCCAACCCACACTCAAGGAGAGGAGAATTAGTCTTCACCACTCAAAGGAAGAAGTATCAAAGAATTTGTGGACATATTTTTAAAACTACCACAACTTGGCAAGGGGAAACTTCCAGTGTCTACAAAATGACAGGCACTTCTTAATGACTACAAACTCCAGGAAAACCATGGAGCGTCCTGAAGTGGAGGGGTCATCACCAGGAGATGGTGGGGACTCCGGAGTAGCCCTTGCTCAGCACCACAGTATAGCAATATAACATGCACAGTAATTAAATGCATGGACCCTGGAGCCAGACTCCCTGGGTTCAAATCCAGGCTCTGTCACCACCTGTGTGAACTTGGGCAAATCACCTAACCTCCGTGCCTCAGTTTTCTTATTTGTAAAATGGGGTAAACAAGGGTACTTACGCCGTAGGGTTGTTATAAGGATTAAGTGAGTTAACATTTAGCGTCCTGCCTGGGATGTGGTAAATGCCACCTAAGTATCAGCTGATACTATCAGTTCCTCCCTCTCATTGACAGCCCCCTCCCTGTGGACACTGTCTCAAGCTAACCCCATAGCCCCACCACCCGCAGCCCAGTTACCCTGGGCCCCTCCCTACCGCAGCCCCACAGGCTGGCCCCTTGGGGGGGCTAAGCAGACACACTGGGCTCCGTGAGCTCCATTTGACTCTGCCAGCCCAGCACTGCCTTTTGTGGCCTCTCTGGGAATGTTGTGCAATATGTTGGCCACAAACATTTTATGAGCAAGAGGACAGGAAGAAATTTTCCTCTATCGACCGCGGTCGGGCCTGCTCCCTCCCCCTCCGCTTCGTATGTCTCCTTAGCAATGAGGGGGACAAGGCAAAGACTGCCCTCTCAACAGGGCCCCTGAGGAGCAGCCCAGGCTCAGGGCCTCTTCATCCCACCTCCCCAGTGCCAGCCCCGAAACAATGACCACCAACCCACCCCTGGCGTGGAGGGGTAGGCAGGCCTGGATCTAGGACCCAAGAGCCCCAGCCCCTAGGAGCAGGCGACCCCAGACAGGGTCACCTGCTCCCAAGACATTTCACCCAAACACCATGAAAAGAGAAAAAGAAGGTTTTTGTAGGAAATTGTTCCTAAAGCTACACCTGTTCAATAGGAAGCTCCATCCTCTCTATTCTAGGATTATGTCTTTTCAACTTTTTGATGCTGAAATATCCTTTCTTTTATGAAAGCATGCTGACAGCAGTTGGTAGTTTTCCCTCAGTCCCCTTATATGGCAAAACCAATAACTGGCAACTTTATGCTGGAGCCCATATTTTAAAATATCGCTCTCTCCTATGCAGGAAGCATTTCATCAAGAGCACCTGCTGACTGCTAGCCTGGGCTCAGACACCAGGTGACAGGGGCAGCTCAGCTCGCCACGTTCCTGTGCCAGATCTGCCAGCGCAACCACCTGGTGTGACCCAGGATGAGCCCCTTCTTCTCCCCAGCTCTGGGTGGTCTCCCCATCTGCTCAGTGAGTAAGTTGGACAGATATTCTTTCTCAGTCTGTGATCTAGACCAGCTCTGGCCTCTATCCTGGGCCCCCTCTGCCCTCCCTGCCCTATTCCCCCAGCCCCCCCCCAGATGACCACAGGTAGAAGCTGATACACAGGGGAGGCAGGCTGGGCCTGAGAGTCACCTCTAACTGGCCTGAAATGCCCCTTCTCCAGGCTCCATTGGACACAGTCTCTGAGCTGGGGGCAGGGAGACGGGAGAGGTCTTCGGCCTTTGGCCAGGGGGACCTTCCTGATGCACCAGGGAGGGAGAGAAGGATTTGTCTCAGGGGCTAGGTCTGCACGGAGTTCTTGGGACCCCCTCCCCTCCCTGCCCCCAAGGCTTGGCTGGAGCACAAGGGGCCCCTTTGTGGGGCCTAATCTCAAAGCACTGCGGCTTTAGCGACCTTCAGGGATGAAAGCGCCAGGAGCTGGCGGCTGGGAGGTGGTGTGGGGGTAGCCCCACTAATCCCTGTGCTTTCGCCAAACAAAGCTGCCAGGAGGGGCTGGCTCCCAGGAGATGATCCAGAGAACCAATTCCTCGAGCCTAACCCGCTCTGACAGCCCGAAAAGGAGAGGCCGCTACCGACCCCAGCTTGGCCATAGGGGCTAAAGGAGGCTTGGCCTGGGTCCTCCCGTGTCCGCCCGTGGAAACTTCTCCCTGTCCGCAAGGATATGTTTCTTTACTTCCCCTCTCTTCAAGTTTGGCTCTCCTGGCCACCTAGTTCCTCAGCCCCAAACACCTCAACCTCTTTCCAGGCCCTGATACCCTAGTCCTGCAACACCCCAGTTCTTAACCTCCAGCCCCCATATCTCAAATCCTCAGCCCTCCAACATTCCAATCCTCAGTATCCCAGACCCAAATGCTTTAGCTCCCAGTCTTCTGTCTCCTAATTTCTCACCCCCAGTCCCAACCCACAGACTCCCAAACCCTCAGCTTCCCAATCTCTACTCTCCAGATTCTCAGCCCCCAATCCTCAACTCTCCAGTCTCCCATCCCATCCCCCAGGTCCCCACCTCCAGCCTCCATAGAACACCAACCCCTGTTCTCTCAGCCCTTCCCTTCTCTGTCCAACCTGATGCTCCTACAGGATTCATCTGGCTGTCTCTGCCCCATTCTATTCTGTCTGACCAGGCTTCCCGGCACCGTGTGCCCAGACCTGTACTCAGCTGGCCATGGAGAAGACTGAGGAGGGAAATGATTCTGACTACCCTGATTAAACCTGAGCCTCCCACCAGATACTCCCTACAGCTGTGTTCACCCTGGAATCCTGAGGCTTCATTCCAGTCTCACCGGTGAGCACACCATCATGGCCAGAAGAAGGGGTGGGGTCCCTCCGGGGCTCAGCGCTCTGTGAAAAGCAGCCCAGGGGACTAGCTTCCTGGGGGAGGGGGTGTCAGCAGGGCTGGGCTTTCTGCTGCCCTGTTTCTCCCCTAGGCTGAGGAGATCCAGGAAGCAGAAATCTCCACCAGACCCAGAGAGAGCCAGGTGCCAGGTGGGGTTACCCAGGCCGGCAGAGGCCACTGAGGAGTCAGGATGGCTTTGGGGCCCATGGGGGAGGGGGTGGGCAGGGCAAGAGGGATTCCCAGGAGAGCGGTGGGGGCCAGACTGGCCCAGAGCATTTTCCCACCATAGCCTCTGCCGTCTCCACTCCGCTAATCTGATTACGATATTTACCAACCTCCCATGGCCTGCTTGGGGCGGAGGGGGGCGTAGCACTGAGGATCTCAGTTCCAGTTCCCAGCATAACGGGAGGCCCAGAAAGGTGTTTCTGGGCCCTGAAATGACCATCCCTCCTGCCTGCCCCAGGGCACAGGGCTATCTGAAAGAGCCTCCCCATTAGGTTTAGCCTTCCTCAGGCAGTCTTCCCGGCCACCCTCAGTCTCCAGAACCTGCATGCTCTCCAAGCCACTCTGGGCCCTTCATGCTGTCCCATCCCAGAGCCATAGTTAATATGATATTATTCAAGTCTGGCACAGTGCCTCCCTTTCTGAGGGTCAAACTTTAATGGTGAGCTTTTAGGCAGTGAGGACAAAAAGGGTGGTGGTGCAGGCTCCAAGGGGCTGCTCTACCTAGCTGGAGTCAATGTCACACACACTTGCTTTGACCTTACACCCAGGATCAGCCCCTTCCCAAAGTGTGAGAGCGTATGTGTATCTGTGTGTGTGTGTGTGTGTGTGTGTACAGGGGCACTGCAGCACCCGCCTCAGGTTTCACTGAGAAAAGAACAGACAAACCTTGCTCTCTCTCTCTTTCTCACAGATACACACACATTCACACTATTTATTAATGTGTCACAGACACGGTCACACTGTCACACAGGGAAGGTCCACCCTTCCCAGCGCCTTCCCTCTCCCCTGTCCCACCGCACAGGTCTATTGGGGAGCCCCGTGGGCTGGCTTGGGCCTGCTGTCTCCCCCAGCTGGTGTAGATGTGAGAGTCCAGTCGGGGGAGGATGCTGCTTGTAGATGACAGATCTTAGGGGGCTGGAGGGAAGACTTACTCCTTATCGCCCCCAAATGGGACCATTTAAGAGGCAGAATGCCAGTCTCCCTGAGGGTTGAGGACGGTGGAGGTGGCCCTCCCCAGGGGTTCGACAGAACCTCTTCCACCTCCCTCCACCCCAGAGGTCTAAGGCCCCAAGCTCATTCATCCCTTGCAGGATTTCAGATACAGAAGTTATTCTGGGGAGCAGATAAGAGTTTCTTTAAAAAACTTACAATGCAAGGCCAAATTCAGACTAGGACAAAGCTCACCCTCTCCAGAGGGCTCTCTAGAGTTCCCACCCACAGTGTACTCAACACCTACCCCTGTGGGTTATTCAAGCTACAGGTCATTACAGCCATGGGTCCTGAAAATAGAGAAAGGATTGGGCGCCCCCTGCTGTCTGGCCTTCAGAACTGCGCCCCCTCCCCACGGTTCCCCAGCCAGGATCCTTATGTAACCCCAAATCACACAGGGCTCCCTCCTCTCAACGCCCACCTCCAGAAGCCCTTGGTTGGGTGGAAGAAACTTAGGGTTCCACTTCCCCCCGGTAGCTAACTGGAAAAGGGAATGACCTGGCTGAGATAGGGATGGTTGTCAAGGAGATGGACTTTCACAGGCTGAATCTTGACTTTTTAGCCCCTAAGGAGCTGAGGGAGAGGAGAGACTAACACAGGAAACCACCTAAGAGAGGGGAAGGGGAGGACTGTGACCCAGAGACTCAGGAGGGGTCAAGGGAGGGGAATCTGATGAAGGAGGAGAGATGTGCACGGGTGAGGACACAGGTGAGCTGGGATGAGCAAAGGAGCAGGGAAGGTGAAGAGTGAAGGGATGCCACCAAGCGGCTCAGGAGCAGGAGTCCGTGCCCCCTGCCGCCTGCCAGCTGCTCGTCCACATCCAGCCCTGTGTGTCCAGTCAGCCCTGTGACTGATGGCCAGGCCCCTGCTGGGGCACTGAGGGCAGGCACTCAGCAGAGGCAAACAGCTTGCATGTCTGTGGCCTCTGGACTATGTGGCATGGTGGGGGCAGTGGGCAGAACAGATTGAGTTCAGTGCTGTGGTCAGAAGCCTGAACCTGTGGGGGGTCTGGGGTTGTGAGCTGGGCCTTGGGCTCCTCTCCTTTCCACGCCTCAGCATCTGCCTGGGCCAGGGGTCCTTGCTCAGGCAGGCCCAGCCCCTCTCTCCTGTTGTGAAGCCCAGAAGGGAGTGCCCTTCAGGACAGGACAGAACCCTGTATTCCAGCCCCCCAGCTCCCATAGTGTGCCCCAGCACAGACCGCAGTCCCAAGGAAGGGGAGGGGCAAGCTCACTGTCTCCTCTCAGCCTTATCTTCCTCCATCCCCTTGGTGCTGTGTATGTATGGCCGGAGGGGTGTTAATTAGACCTCACTTACAGACTGTGCAGCACCGCATTCATGATTTCTGCCTCCCAAAGCATTTACCTGCCCAGCCTCCTGAGAAAACCTGGCTTCGTTACCTCCTTTCTCAGCAGGGGTCCTTGTGGGGGGTGGCCGGGGAGGAGGCAGGCTGGGGTGGTCAGTGTGTAACTCCCTCATGGTCACCCAGCAGATGAGCTGGGCTAGGGCCTGGGTGTCCTGCACTCACCCAGGGCGCTGCCCACTGTCTCCCCAGCCTCTCCAGCGCCCTGTGGTAGGTCCATCCATCTGCCCCCCAGCCTCTCAGATCTTTCCACACACACATTACACAAAGGCCAGAAGATCTGTGATCAAGAGGAGGGGTGAGGACCCGTGTAAGCAGACTCGAGAGCTACCTTCTACTCCAAAGCCTGTGAGGTTGTCTTGGTTCTGGGGTGAGTCCTGCTTAGGGGTCTCAGGGCCCTGGTATCAAGAAAGGCCAATCAGGACACCAAATGAGGAAACACTAAGCAATGAGACAAGTGGCCAGGGAGGCGCTGAACTTCCGGTGCCTGAGGGAGTACAAGAAGAGACTGGAGAAGGGAGGCTGGATGGGTTGTTCCCAGGTAGGAATGGGACAAGTCACCCACCTTCTGACCAACCCCTTGGTCCCTACTCCTCTTCCTCCCGAGACACAGGGTCAGAAGGAAGAGTTCGAGTGGCCTCATTTCTCAAACGTCCCTCTCTCCACTGCCAGGTTCCCCAAGGGAACCTGGTGTCCAGGCTTAAAGATGACCCAGCCCAACCCCCCCAGGAGTCCTCCTCTCTGCCCCTACCCAGACCTCCTGCTGTGCCTGGCTCAGCGGGGATGGGGACGCCAAGGGGCCAGGGAGGGAGCTCCTCAGCAGTTGCGGCACTGCTAATAGACTGTCCTCAGCCACATCCTATTACCGCACAGCCCCTCCCCAGCCCCCCAGCCTGGCCGGCCTGCGCCTCTCCGCGGCCCCAGGGACCAGGCATCAGATTGGAGTCAAGATTCCGAGAGTGTCATTTGCCGCCGCCGTTGATGGTGCTGATAATAGGGACGAGCTGGCGGGCGGGGAGCGGCGGCGCAGAGGCGGACTCTCTATTAAGGCGTCCCCTCTCAGCACAGCAGAAAGCGGGAGGCAGGTCAGAGTCGGCATTGGGCAGGCAAGGCCGGGAGAGTTCTGTGATGAGCTGGGCGGCTTGCCTCTGCTGCTGTCTGCTCCGTTAGTGCACACCAGGCACTGGCAGGCAGCGCGAGGACTGGGTGGTTAGGGGGTCGGAGGATGCCAAATCCCAGGAAGGGAGTGGAGGATAAATGGGAAGCCCTAGTCCACCCCTTTGCCACACAGTGCCCTGAGAGTCTGTCTGTTTCCATCCCACTTCACTGCCTGGGACCCAAAGCCCCCTGCTGCTCCCTGCTGTCCTGCCTGCTTTCAGAGCAGAATTGCACAGAAGGCCAGGAACCCTCACACCTGCCCAGAGAAACCTGGCAGAGGCTCCCCTCAGCAGCTGCAAGCCCTGCTGGGATCTGGGCCACTGGAAATTCTTAGGGCAGGACTTCACTGCCCCGTACCTCCTCCAGGACCACCATCACTGCCAGCCCCCTGTGTTACCATCCTCCACACACACCCAGCACTGACTCTCGCTGTCCCCAACTCCATCATAGTCGCCACTCAGCGAGTGGTCATGAGCACAGGCTCTGGAGCTCCTCCAATTACTAGCTGGGTTACCTTTAATCACATATTTCAACCCCTCTGTGCAAAGTTTCATCGTCTTTAAAATGGAGATAATATTGGCTACCTTATAGGGTTCAAAGGATTAAACAAGTTGTGACAGATAAAGTGTCTAGAATTGTGCAGGGCACAGAGTTAGTACTCCATAAATGATGTGGTTGTTACTATAATCCCTGTTCTCACCATCATCAACTTCATTACCACCATCTCTACCCTCATCATCACCACCTCCCCTGCCCTCCTTAATAGTAAAAGCAGCCATCACTTACGTAGTGTTCACCATGTGCCAGGCACTGTTCTCAGTATTTTACACATATTAACTCATTTAATCCTCATGACAGCTCTATGAGGTAGGCACTACTATTATCCCTATTTTACAGATGAGGAAACTGAGGCACAGAAAAGTTAAATAACTTGCCTAAGGTTGCACAGCTACCAAATGTCAGAACCAGAAGTCAAATCCAGGGCGTGTTCTCAGCTACTATGCCAAGCTATCTCCCATTAGAGGCCACTTCTTTGCCTACTGTAGCCTATGGTAGGGCTAACTCTTTGCCACCTTTTGACTATTGCCATCACTTCCCCATCACCTCCACCAGTACCGATACCTCGGCTCTCTCCCCACCTTCATCAGCACATTAGCACCACCACCACCCTGTGGCTATCTCCCTCCCCATGATCGTCATCCCCGCCAACCTCGCCCTCCCTCAGATCCTCAGCACTGGAACTCACAGCCCGCCCAGAACAGATTCTTGCTTCTGCCCTCCCTAGGCCCTGTGCTCTGAGAGGTGTGAATGTTCCCTGTGATTCAGACCTGTTCATGTGGCCAGACCTGGAAAGGACAGAGAAATTTAAATTGCTACAAAGCTATTCAGGTGCCAGCTAGAATTTAAGGTCGGCTGGAGCCTGCAAGACGTGCTTTGCAAAGCTGACTTCTCAGTTCTCTCAGGAGGCCCAGTATGGTTTAAACACCCTTTTAGCATTCTGAGAGCCTCTGATGTGGAAAGACACCTTCTACCCAACAAATAGCTGAGCTGAGAACAGATATGTCAACACAGACACAATCCCTCCAATTGGCTACTTAGAAGTCTGTCTTCTCAACCTACTGAAAACCTTGAGCGTAGGGACACAGACTCATTCTTATCCTTGTCCCATTTCTTCTCCAGTACATCCTCCACCCTTCCACCCCCCAACACACACCCAATACCAATGAATAAACAGACAGATGAGCGCTAGTTGGGGCTGGAAGGGGAGGAAGAACTTGCTGTCCACGGTACTGAGACAGAACCTTGCTCCTTAGGGATGCACAGGTCCCCTCTTGTCCTTTACAGGTAAGAACTAGTCTTCAGTTTTTCCGGTGCCCATCACAACTTGCCAATCCCATCACTGTTTGCAAAGCCCATTACTATTTGCAGAGCCTGTCCCTATCTACAAGGCCCATTACTGTTTGCAGAGCCTATCATTGTTTGTAGAGCCTTAAATCATCTGCCAAGCTCATCAGTGTTTGCAGAGCCCATTACCATCTGCAGAGCACATCCCATCACTGATTTCTGAGCGTGTCACTGTTACAGGTCCCATCACAATTTGCAGTGTATGTTACTATTTTCAGAGCCCAAGACTTCACAAAGAGTGTTCCTATTTGCAGAGCCAAACTGCACATTTAGGTCATTGTGGTTTACAGAGCTGTCACCATTTGCAGAGCCAGGATCAAAGCAGAGGACATAGAGGGTGCTCAAGAGGCTCTTATGACCCATCCTCTGCAAGCACAGAGATAGAGAAAGATAGAAGGAAAGAAGGAAATAACAGAGAAATCTGTATTCATTAAACCAGACTCCTATGGGCCTGGGCCTGTGTTGGGCTCTGTAAACAAATACATGGGGAAATGCAGCAAAGACAACTCCCAGTTCTCGAGTCAGACTCTGTGCTAAGTGCTTTACTGTTATGATCTCATTTTATCTTCACCACAATCTGGAGAGATAGGGACTGTTTCTACTCCCATCTTACAGGTGAGGAGGCTGTCTCTGACTGGGAGGGAGCAAATAACTTACCCATTGTCATAGAACTTGGTAATAGCAGGTCTAGTACTTGGACCCAGGATGGTCTGACTCCACAAATCATCTCTACTACTTCTCATGGGGTAAAAATGGAGGAAAAGGGAGGTGGGAGGGTACGAGAGATTGGCTACCTGTCTGAATAGAGACCAAGCTGTGCCCTCAAAACAGTGTAAAGGCGGAGGCCAAGCCTTTGAAAGCTTTCATAGCGTCCCTGGCCTGACTGAGTCCAAGTGCAGACTTTGGAGGATAAAGCCCCCCACTGGGGACACTGAGCATCCAGGATGCCCTGTCTCTGAGCTTCAGGACAGGCCAGCTTCCCCTGTCCATCCGGCTCTTCAGCTACAGTGGCCTTCGAACCTGAGCATAAAGACCTCATGGAGCCACAATGAGTCTTATCCCCGGCAAACGACAAGCCTGGAGACAGAGACACAGACACAGACTGAGAAACACCAGGATTCCGAGACAGAGAATCAGAGACAAAGAGAGACAAGCAAGAGCCAGAGATAGAGTCACAGAGACAGGTAGAGAGAGATACGGAGTCAGACAGAGAGAGAGAGACAGGTTCACAGGCCCATGGAGAGACAGAGCCAGACATGGGGAGACACAGAGAGAGAAAGAGAGGCCCAGAGAAACCAAAAGCAGCAGAGGCAGGGATAGTAGCTGGGAGGGCATGAGGTGGAAGAGGACTCAGAGGCACCAGCTGGGAGGAGCACCTGTTCAGGCCCCACTCGGAGGGTCCACAGCACCCGGCAAAGGCGGGCGAGGCTCTTACTGAAGAGGCAAAAGAAGCCCTTCCCGGCATGTGCTGGATGTCGGCTGTGAAAGAATCTGCAGGACACGACCCCATTCCCGGGTAAGAATGTGCGCACAGCCCAAGCCCAGGGTTAAGCCCAATTATATCCCCCTTTACCCACCTTGGGGGTGACTCAAGAGATAGCCACCTTGCGCTCGAGTGGGTTCTGAGCCTGGAATTTGGTAGATGAATGCTTTCCCTGAGCTTAACAATTTAGCCCTCTCCTCAATCACCAGCAGTCCAGAGTCATGCCACATAGGCAGGCAATCTTCATAAAACAGCATGCTTGCTGTGCAAACCCAGCAGGCAGGGTCTCAAACCCCCCTTCCCTCCAGTCAGCCACCCCTGCACCCCCCTATATGGAAATCCTCTGCTTCCCACAGCCAAGTCTTGCCCCCCAGGCTAGATAATTGGATAACTTTCTTGAAAAGGTCCCTGCTGGTTTCTAGCTGTGTCGAGGGTACCAAGTAACCAGGAGATGCTTGGGGGCCTAGCACACAGTAGGCGCAATCAACATTGGAGGTGCCGTGGGCAGGGCCCCCTTGTCTTTGCTGTCCCTACTCCCACCCCTGAGGCCAGTGTGGAAGGTGCCCAAAACTGGAGAAGAGCAGGTTGGGCTTTGCCCTTCATGTGGTCCAAGAAGGAGAAAGAGGAAGGCAAGGAGGCCCCAGGCAGGCCCGGAGTCAAACTCCAGTCTGGGCCCCACTCGCCCCTGCCCCAGCCTCAGGTGGGCCACGGGCTCCTCTCTCCAGGAAGGTAATGGCTTCTGGCCTGAAACAACTGAGCCACTGGGCCACTTCAGCTCGGCCGCTCCTCTCCCCACCCACTCATACTCGCATCCTTGGGGCTGGGGAGAGGGGGGGCGTTCAGGCCCCCTTCCCTCAGGGCAGGCTGCCCAGACTGGCTCCCCATCCCCTCTGTGCTCTCCTAGGTAATGAGCCTGAATGGGGGAGGGGGAAATTGGAGTGGATCCCAAGGGTCTCCCTGCTCCCCAGCCTTCCTCCTGTGGGGGAGGGGTGTCAAGTATCATTGGCTGTTGGATTCTTACTGCAGTCTGCCTCTTCTGAAGTAATAATATTAACAATAATAGAGTGTCCCACCTCTTGAGCGCCTACTCTCTGCCAGCCACTCTGTTGCAGGCTTTACATTTCCTTCATATAAATCCTATAAAGAAGGTATTATTTTATCACCTTTTTAAAGATGGGGCCTGCGCATACACAGGTTAAGGACCTGGCCCAAGGATACACATCCATTAAGCAGTGCAGCAGGATTTAGACCAGGGCAGGCCTGGGAGGAAGGAGGGCCCACCCACTCAAGGACCACTGAGATGCTGCTGAGCCCCACCTGGAGGCTCCCTGGGTGTGTAGGGGGTGCTTTTCCCATCCTCATTCCATCTAGTCCCGCAGGCCTCCACCTGTGCACCCCTGAGTCGGGCTCCTACCTAGGGCTCCTCCCCAGAGCCGGGCTGCTGATTAATTGTGACTGAACCCTCCCTGCAGCCAACTAATCAGATCTGCCCCACTGGCAGCCAGAGGAATCCTTCCTAAGCATGAAATTGGGCCTGATTGCCCCATGGGGGGGGCCAAGCACCTTGATGGGGCTGAGGGGCCAGGCCAACTGGCAGGTCCTTTCATTGGGCCAGGGATGCCCAGGAGGATTTTTTCTTGAGGGTCTGACTCCTCTAGCTTCTCCTCCAAGGGATTCAGGATGCTGAAGCCTGCCGCAGGGAAAGCCAATGAAGGAACCAGCCCCAGAGAGGGTCAGGGCTTAGCTATGGTTGCACAGGGAGAGGAATATCCCCCTACCATCCCAGCAGCCTGAAATACCAGAGCACATCTTCACCCTACCACAGAAGGCCCTTTCCTCTCACTGACCAGGGTCCTGGGGTCAGCCCAGACCACCACAAGGTGGGTCCCAGAATCTGAGGATAGCACGCGCTCTCTCTCTCTCATGCACGCACACGTGCGCGCGCATACACACACACACACACACACACACACACACCCTCTTCCCAGTGACAACAGTGGTGGGTATGATGGACACACAAGCACACACGTGCACACAGCACAGGGCCAGGGGCAGCAGCCAGTGCCCTGCTTGCTAAAGACTCATTAACCCTAACCTCTGCTCCCCATGGACTGAGTCAGCCACAGGGTCATTGTCTCACCACCTAAGGCTCAGTGTGGGTATCCTCCAGGCCACAGCAATTGCCCTCTGCCACCCCCGCAGCAGCTGTGGGGACTGAGGAGGTGACTCTATTTAGTGTCCACTGTCTGTCCATGCAAAGGATTGGCCTCTCTCAGAGGCTCAGTGTCTATACGTGCGTATGTGTGTGTGTTAAGAGTGTGTGTTCATGGTCATTTCATGTGTTGAGTCTGTGGTCAGTGCATGTGGCTGTGAGGTTTGTGTGAGGAGTGTGAGGCTAAGGATACACATACCAGTGACCACAAACACACACTGTCCGAAAGCATCCATATCACCATGGATACACACAGACTGTGGACACACACGGAGCACGGCAGCATGCATGTTCCCCAGACACACACTGATCACACACCCTCAGCACTTTACAGATGCGAAGAGGCTGCGGCTCTCCTGACATCCTGCCCTGGGTTGGCTTGTAGCTGAGCTCTGTGCCCTCTGTGCCCTTTTCCCAGATGGGTAAAGGGAAGCTGCCGCCCTCTCTCCCCAACATCCGCACCTCAGGGAAGGCCCAGAGGACCTGGTGAGGAAAGTCCTGGACCCCTAACCCTGCAGAGAGGAACCCTCACTCAGCGTCACCAAGGGGACTCAGGCTGCTTTCTGGCCCAGTGCCACATCTCAGTCCCTCCCACCTGCCCTGAGACTGGCCCCTTTCATCAAAGTCAAAGAGCAGGCCCAGATTCCAGAGACAGGGGCCATCCTGGCAGGCTCGCACTAAAAGACACACATGCTCGCTCACAGACACTAACACACACTTGTCTTCTAGGGAAGAGCAGTGGGGAGGTCTGTGAGAAAGCACAGGTGTGGGGCTGTGCACCTGGCCGTGTCTGCACGGGCCATCGTGTGGCTGACCTCAGAGTCCCGTGTGGACCGGAGTTTCTGCTGCGACGGCAGGGAGGCACTGCATCTGAATGTGGGACTGCGTGTATGTGAGTGGTAGAGCGTCCATCTGTGCCTGCGAGTGTGTATGTGCGTGCTCTTATGAGCCAGTGTTGCCGAGTGTGTGAGCAGTCGTGGCCTGGCTTGAGTGTGACGCTGAGCCTGGGCGTGTAGGCGTGCACGCCTCCCTGTGCGTTCTCAAGTGTTTTTGCGGCTTGGGAGGGTGATTGTGAGCCAGTGCGTGTGTGTTTGTGGGCTCGTGTACGTGGGGTGATTGTGGGCCCCCGTGTGTAACTCAGCCTGCGTGGGTGACTGTGTGCCTGGAAAGGTGTGGCCGTGACTGCGTTTCCCCATTCCCCCTGCTGGGCTGGGCAGTGCGGCCGCCCGCCCCGGGGAGGCCCGCCCCCTCCGCCGACGGAGGAAACTTTTCCCAAATCCCCGAGCCGCTTAGGGCGAAGCCGCCCCCGCGGCCTAATCCGCGCCCCCCGCCGATCTGCATAATCGGGTTAGCGCCGCGCTCCCTCCCGCTCCGCCGCCGCCGCAGCCGCGCGCGATTCTCTCGCTGTCACTTAGGGAGGCTCAGCGCGATTTGCGGCCTAATCCCCCGGGATCGCTCGGCCGCCGCTCCCCGAGGGGCCGCCAGATTGTTCCCTTCATAATTGATTGACTCTATTTGCCGGATTGGGACTTCAAAGCGCCGGCGGCGCGGGGCGCCTGGGAAGGAGCGGGGCGGCGGGGCGGCGGGCGCCCTCGCCCCGGGCCGTGTCCCGGGCCCGGAGGGTGGAGCGTGAAATTCGCCCGTGATGATGGTGGTGACGACGACGACGCTGACGGTGTGATCGAGTCACGACCACCGTTACTGAGGCAGGTCTGGGCCAGGCACGGTGCTCCGCTTCCTGAGTCCTCGCTTTACACCCTCCTCCCAACCTTAGAGCCAGCGAGTAAGAACTGCCCCATTTCCCAGGTGAGGAAACAGGTTCAGAGAGATCTCCTCCGAACACCTTCTCCCGGCCCAGCGCTGTTTTAGGTTCTGGGGATGTGGCTGTGGTTCCAGGGAACTTGATTCTAGTGAAAACAGGGCCAAGTGATGGGATAGTGCCTGGGGGGAGAGAGGGGGAGAGAGGGGGAGAGGTGGGGAGGTGGTAAACTAGACTGGCCGTCAACGGAGGCTTCTGAAGAGGGTGACCTGTTAGCTGAAACCAGAAAGCTGTGCAGCAACCTGCTCCCTGAAGCTGCGGCCAGGCCCTGGGCAGCGGGAAAGGCAGGGGGGAAGGTCCCTGTGCAAGGGCAGCCCCTTAGCAAGCAGCAAAGCTGAGAGTGACTCAGGGCCTCCTGACTCCAAAGCCCAGAGGCTGAGGCCCCACAGTTCCTCCCCACCTGCCCACCTAGGTGAGTGCCAACCTCAGCACAGACAGAGCCCTTGGCAGAAATGTCCAGACCCACAGGCCCGGCACCTGTCCAGCTCCAGACAGCCCACCCCACTGCGGGCTCCTGGATTGGCCTGTCAGTGCTGGTGCCTGTGTGGTTCCATATCATCGATCAGAGACTGCCTACTGGGCAGCCGTGCACCCAGCACCTTGCTGGACCAAGGGCCTGCTACTTCCCCCACTCCCAAGGAGGCAGTGGGCAGGGGCAGGGCAGTGGGGAAACTGGAAACCTAGCCATAGCTGCTCCCAGGAATTGCTGGCCCAGTCTCAGGAATCCCCAGAAACGCTTAATTAATTCTTGATTACTCACTGTCTCTGCAGCTGCCATTAACCACCTCCCCAGCCTGGGCCCAGTTAGGCCATGTAATTAAATTAGCACAGGAAGAAGACTTCCAGGCCAGAGCAAGGTACTCCTGCTGGGCCTCTTGGAAGTTCTGGGGATGAACAAGGAAAGGCTCAGGGACACCAAGGGAAGCATCCAGAATCACACAGCGGGTCTAGAACTGGCCCAAGTGTAACTCCCTGAAATTAGTTCTGGCCCCCTCATCCGCCATCTCATGAGAACACCACTCTCAGCACATATTTTAAACCTTAAATGTTTTTTAAATGACAAGAGATTTGCTGCTGTCCTTAATTAAATTTATGCCAATTCACTGAGCTTTTGGAGGGATGGATTTTGGACAGGGGAGGGGAGACCGGGATTTCCACAGGGTAGGAAGCAGAAGACAAGAGGTTTGCAACACAGAGGCATCTCCCACCTTCAGGGTCAAAGGGGAGGGCAGAGGGAGATGGCTGCCGCAGGGTGGTGGCAGGGGAGGGGACAATAGAGGACTGAGGCTCTGTCCACAGGACCTCCTTTGGGGGCAGATGGGGAGTCACTTTCCCTTTCACAAAAGAAATCAGAGAAAATAGCCTAAAAGAACACCCTGAGGGTGCAAGTATATGTACCAGACGCCAAGGCAGAACGGGCTGGAGAATAGGGGCCTACAGAGTGAGGAGGGCCGAGCCGGAGCCCGCTGCCCCATCCCACCAGGAAAGGCCTCCCTCCCTGCAGCCTTCCCTCCCTCAATCCGGGGAGATGCTGGCTGACAGCCCTCCCTCCCCCAAACCAGCTCCTTGTCACTTCAGAAAATCAGAAATAAGCCTTAGTGATTAGAGGGAGACGAGAGTGAGATGGGGCTTAGAGGCCCCGGCTCAGGGAGGTGTTAAGAGGCGAGTGGGACTCAGAGTATTAGGGGGGCAGAGCTAATAGCTTCTCTGGACGCCCCTCCCCGCAGGATGGGAGCACGGGGTGGGGGGGGAGATGTGGGGAAGAGAGCAGAAGGAAGGTGTGAAATGGAGAAGGAACAGAGAAGGAGGCAAGGAGGGAGAGGGAAGGATAGAGAAAAAGGCGACTGAGGGAGTGAGGTGCGGAAGTAAAGGAGAGAAGTACAAATTAAGGAACAAGATGTCACTTTCCCTAATTGGTTGAAGAAATAATTTTTAAAAAGATAATCACCAGCGTTGGTGAGGGAAGCAGAAATGGAGCCTTGGGAGGACAAAATGCACAACGTTGGAGGTTCTGGAGGTAGAGGGCTTTCTGGCAATAGCTATCAAAGGTTGAACTCTGCATCCCCTGGAGCCTAACAGTTCCACTTCTAGGCATCTGTCCCATAGCAACAGTGGCCTCCATGCACAGCAGTGGAAGGACAGAGGTGGTCGCTGCAATGATGCTCATCACTGCCACATACTGGAAACAACTCAATGTCCATCAAGAAAGGCCTGGCTAAATACAGCATGGTACACCCATCCCATGAAATACTATGCACCCAGGAAGAAGGAGGGGATAGATCTGGGTGTGCTGACATGGAAAGATTCAGCCAGTGTATTGTTTGGCGAATACAGTAGGTCATTAAGCAATATAAATGTTAGGGGCCCAATTTGAAATGTTAAAAAAAACCACTTAAAACTATGTTGGGGGGGGGTATAAATGTATGGAATCAAATGTCTGGAAGGAAGGAGAACCCCCAGTTACTGACAGTGGGATTCATGGGGCTGGGGGGGATTTAGTTTGTCACTGAGTATTCTTCTGCATTACGAGGTTTTTCAAACCATGTTTTAGTTATGTACATTTAAGAATAATTTTTTTTTTTTTACAAGGGATAAGGAAGGAGGGGAGGGCAGGAGAGAAAAGTAAGAAGGAAAGAAGGCAGGTTAGGGCGGGAGGGAGAGTGGGGAAGCGGGCTGGCTGGGACAGGAATAGTGGTGCATGGTGGGGAGTGTTTGACCCATAGGAGGGAGGGGGCTACCACCCAGCAGTGCCCCCAAGTGCCCAAACACATTCCTCACCCCATCCCATCACAGAAAATCAGGCTGAGGCCTGGGTAATTGAAGGCTAATTGGGTTTTAGGCTTGTTAATGCTCCTGCGAATGTTTGCACTGAGGAGAGCCAGTCGATCCGGATAAATGACTCCCCATGGGACTCCGAGGGGGAAGAGACACTGCGGAGGAAGGGCCTAATGGATGACAAGCAGGGACGCAGTTTTTTAAGCCCAATCCAGGGGTGGGAGCGGGGTGGGAGTGTGCATGGGAAAGCTGAGGAGCTCTTGGACTTCTATGGGGTGGGGCAAGTGGAAGGAGAGGCTGGTCCAGGGAAATCCTGGGGCCAAACCCTCATGGGGCAGGATTCTGGCAGGCTGCAGGGAGGACACCAGAAGGGAGACCAGAACAAGCGACCCCAGCCCAAACCCTACAGATGCAGGGTGGGGGTCTGGTCTCAAAGCAGGCGAGGAGCTAAATCTGGCTATCAGTGATAGGCAATGGGAGGCCACCAGGCCTCTGCCCACACCAGGAGCAGGTTATTTGACTTACAGAGAGATGGGGTCCCTTTTGGAACTAGTTCTTGGGCTGTGCTGAAGTGGGCCTTATGGCCCAGGCCCTTCATACCCACTGAAGCATCGTGCACTCCAGGCCCAGCTCACAGCCCTGCCTCCCAGATTCCCCATCACTGAGGCCTGTGCAGGAGCCATCCAGCAAGGAGGCAGCTTGCCACCGGGCTGGAGGGTCTCTGAGGCTCCCTGTTCCCTGCCCATGGGCGTTGTTGGCTTCTGACTGTCAAACCTTGTGGAGGCTCCGTGACTATGGCATAAATGTGTTGGCAGCAGGGAAGGGACCAGAGGATCAGTGGCCCCTCTAATTCTCCCTAAAGAGGCCAGATGAGGCCTCCTCTGGCCCCCTGAAGGGGAGTCAGGCCCAGGCAGCTAAGGAGGAGAGAGGGAGTCTTAGAGAACGTGAAGAGGTTTCCTTTTGCAGAGTTGTGGCTTGAGGGAGCTGGAAATCCCGACTCCTGAGGAGCCCACGTTGAGGCCCTTCCACTGGTAATCCCCACCCTCCATAATCCCCTTCTCTTCTCCAGGGGTCAGAAATACAGGATGTGCTTTTAAAGGATCAGCTGCACATTTGTTTCCTTCTCCTCCTCCTCCTCCTCAGGCCTGACTCGGGGACTCGGGCCCCTGTGACAAGGCAGGGAAACGTTTAATGAGTTTGTATTCCCTGAGAGCACGGTGACTGACAGCCGCCCCGGGGGTCACTACTCTTCTTGTCCTGGAAGAGGATGCAGCAGCTGCTGGGCTCTGTGAGTGCGTGTGAGTGCTCCCCTGTGTTTGCGCACCTGGGGCTGGGCTGGAGAGAGACCAGCCGGGAACGCCCTGCCTGTGAACAGAAGCCTCTGCCAGTGTTTGGGAGAAAGGGAAGGACTTGGGGGGACTACTGTCCTTTCTGGGGGCACCTCTAGCCACCAGCCTCGTCCCTCCACCTGGTCTCCTCAGGTCACCCTCCATACACTCGGCTCGGGCCAGGTTGGTGGGAGGGAGGCCCGAGGCTGCCCACAGTGGGGTTTGAAGGAATCGGGGGGCATGGTCGATGTGGAGGCCTGAGTCTGCATGGGTAATGAGGCCAGGGACTGGCCTGTCAATAGCATTTAAGTACTTTTCTCCCATTTTCAGGCCAGACTGAATTATTTATTCGTTTCTGGTCAATCGCTGGTAATGTCATTAGCATTTGTCCATCAAGGGTAGGGAATAGAGTGGGAGTGGTCCCCCTCAACGGACCCCCACATCCCAAACTGACTCTCAAAGGTCAATCCGTTCAGTTCCCTGGCCCTGCTCTCAAGTTACGCCAGGACCAGAATTTCTCAGAGGTCTTGCAGCTAGAATGTTCTCTAGCCCCACATGCCACAGCTTCAAGCCAAGTGGAGCTAAGGAGCCAGGTAGTGAGCGTCCTTCCTATTCTTCTCACACACACCCCGTCATTAATTTAGAAACCCAGTCCTCCCACATTCAGGCATCACACTGCCTGGCTGACTCCTGGAGGGGGAGCCAGGCCTGGCAAGAGAAGACCTGGGTGGACCGTGGGGTGGAGGGCCCACAGAGCAGGCAGGGTGGGTAGGGTTCTGCCTCTTCTCCTGGTCCAAAGCCCTGTCTGCTTCCTCAGACTCAGCTCTTGATGTCGAGTCCTTCCTTCCCCCTCGGACGAGGCTCCCACATCAGAGTTCTGCTTCTCTTCTCAAACCGTGCTCGCAGGGAGTGACCTGCCTCCCCCTCACATTGAGCTCTCCATCAGACCAGGGTTCTTTCTCTTTCCTCAGTCAGCTCCCCAGACAGAATCGGCCTCCCCTTTCAGGCCAGGATGCTGGGCTGGGTCTCCAGGGCAGGACTCCCTCCCCAGCGGTCCACGGGACTGCCTACACCACTGGAAGCAAAGGGGCCTGAGGATCAGTCCCCAGGAAAGGCACCGCCAGTCCTCGCCCAGCTGCATTGTGGACATCGAGGTCAGGAACGCCGAAATCCAAGCTCTTAGCTGACCAACCTACTCATCTACCTTGACCTTGAGACTTAAAGAAAGTTAAGGGTGAGACTTCTTGCAGAGATCGGGGGCGGAGGCGAGCAGGAGGTTTATTGGGAGTGCTCTTGGGAGCGAGACTGACGAAGCAGTGGGGTAGCAGGACAACAGAGGGAGAAGGTGAACTGTGATCCCGCAGGAAGTTTGAGGTGAGGGGGGCAGAGCTTTGCTCTCCTGTGCTGACCGGTCATCCTGTGAACTGTCCCCAGGGAAAGGACATAACCTTGGGGGAGGCAGCTGAGGGCACTTCCCCGGGGAGGAACTTGACCATGAGCCACCAGTGGCCAACACTCCTGTAGCTGCAGGAGTGAGGAGGAGCCGGGCAGCGCGGCAGCCTCCACTAGGGGCTTTCTGGGCAGCGTGGACAGATGGGGCACTGGGAGTCTCACTGGGATGGCTCAGTTCATGGAGATGTGGGCAGTTATAAAAGTTGGGTGGCGTTAGACAGGGTAGTTTGGGTGGGCACGGCAGGATGACAAGGTTTGGGGTCACATGGAGGGCTAGGACAGGCAGAGATGGTTTGGGGGGACACCAGTGGACTGAAAGTTTGGAGGACAGAGCGGGTGGGTGGGTCTTCTTCATGCTGCTTCTGCCTGGGTCCGGGCCGGGGCCTGGTGGGCCGGGCAGGTCTAGGCAGCCCGAGCGGAAGGGAAGAAGGCCCCCCTGAGCACCGCCGGCTCCTCCGTCGCTAAGCAGGATTAGCCTCCTCTTCCTCAGGAGGAGGGGCTCCGCTCCTGCATCAGCCACCAGCTCTGGCCCTAATCCCCCTCGCTTTCTAATCCACCCACGACTTTCTTAGGCATTAACGTTGGGCTCTCAGCTCCCTAAGCACCACCCTGAAGATGGGAGCTGGGCTCTGAAGGGAATTAGGCCAGCCAAAGAGGACGGCTCTGCACACAACTGGAGGGAGGCCGAGAACCCCCACCCTAGCCTCTCCTTCTCTGCTGCCCATCCCCACGCCCAGACAGGGTCCAGGGTCTCATAGGGGTCTCTTCCAGCTCACTGGTGGAGCCAGGCAAGGATGGGGGCAGGGAGGGGCTGAATAGGAAGAGTCTAGAGGTGGCGCCAGACAAGGATATGAGGGTAACTCACAGCCTGGCAAAGGGGGGAGACAGGAGAGCTCAGGCCATTCTGTGCCATGAGAGAGACTGGAAGGGTAAACTGAGGCCAGATTGTTTAGGGCCTTGAATGCCAGCTGGGGAATTAGGACTTTACTTTGGGAGTAGTGAGGGGTCATGGTGGGAAAGTGGTGGGAATCAGAGCAATTGCTTTGCTGCCTGTGAAGGACTGGTGGGGTAGAGACTGGGAGTGAAAAGGCTCTTGCTGTGATGCCGGTGACAAGCGATGAGACTCAAAGAAGACACCCAACCAAGGTCACCCAGCTCCAGCTCCCAGCACGGCTGGGCAATGCAGCACCCCATGCAGTGGCAGGGGCAGGTGCAGCCCCAGCCTGGTTCAGGGGCTCCATGTGCACCTGTGAGGGAGCGAGCTGGGGGTGCCTTGGGGAAGTGAGGTGGGGTGACAGCCCATTGGCTGTCAGTGGCTGCCCTCTTGGGCCTTTTAATCCTCCATTATTCCAACTATTAGAAACAGGTAGCAGCAGCCTGGCTGCAGCAAGGACAGGAGTGACCGGCTGGGCAGGGCCTTCACCTGCCCAGGACACCTCCCTCCTGGGGTTATCTGCAGATATTTCTTGGGTGGCTCTTAGTACTTATTAAACCAAGTACTTACTAAAATTCTCCTTATGCCAGTGGGAACCCGGGGGTGGAGGTGGGGGACACAGTTGCTGTTGTCACTGCCCAAGGCCACTGAGTGGACAGGCAGAGGGTCTGAAGCTGGTCCCCGGCTCTGTCTGCTTCCAAAGGTCTCGGATGCACCTTCCCAGAGATGGTGGCATGCAGCTGGGGTCCTCAGACTCCTTGAGGGGGTGGGCAGTACAGCAGGCGAGAAAGGGTATCGAGCGGGTGGTGGGATGTTAAAAGGCTGGGAGGTTCATCATGGCAGGTTCGTTAGGCCAGCCCGGCAGGCCCCTCTCATTGGGCCCCGCTAATGAGCTTCCACTGGATTATCCGCTCCCACCTCCGCTCCGTTTACTCTGTCAAATCGAGTTTGCATTTTAAATGGGAATTTGACAAGACGGGCAATTTGTCTGCTGACGAGGTTAATGGGTGTTAGCCCTGCGGACTGAGGAGGGAGAACCCATGCCCCAGCACAGCCTGGCCTCTGCCCGGATCAATGACCCCGGCTGCTGCCCTTCCCTCCACTGCAGCCACTCTGGGCCTCCCAGTGTCCAGAGGCTGTCCCTGTGTCTGGCTCACCACCTCCAGGCAGTCTTCCCAAAAGCACCTGTCCTGGGCCACCGTCTACTGCTCAGGCTGGGTGACATCCTCCTCCGCCTGGACTCAGGCAGGGCTCCTGAGGACTGAGCCATGTCACCCATCTCGGACTAGAAGCCTCCTCTCTCAGACCTAGCTTCCCCAGGCAGAGCCAGGTTTTCCCTCACAGTTGAGCTCCCAGGGGCTGAGCAGTGTCTTCTGCCTGCTGCCTCTCCCCCACCTCTCTCTCCCCTGTGGGACTTGAAATGAAGCCAGGAGGGCTGGCACTGCCGCGTCCTGGGTTTCAGTGCCGGGATATGCACTGGTTAGCAAGAAGATTCCAAAGCCATCATCTCTAAGCTTGGGGCCCCATCTAGAGCAAGCTCCAGTGTTGGGGCTCACAGGGGAGCTGGGACCCTTCTGAGACTTCCTGATGGGGCCTGAGTTGACCTCCCCGACCTGGGGTCCTTCCTCGAGCCACTCCCTGTGAAGCTGAGCAAGAGCCCAGGTTTCTGGGACCCCAGCCCGAGCCCAGGAGCAGCACCAGGCCAGGATGGGTCGGGCTGTGGAAGAGGATGCCTTGGCCTCCCCATGTCCCGGCGGCCCAGCGCCCTTCCCCGCCCCGGCTAATGTGCCACAATTACCTCCTAAGTGCCCAAACAAATGTGGCTGCTGGGGAAAGTGACACGGGCTCCAGGTGATGGATTCGTGCCATCGGGGAGCCAGGCGGAGCGGGCCCCGAGCGGGGGGGCAACACTAATATTGTATCAGCGTCGGTGCCGGCGCCACGAGCCGGTGATGAATATGTGTCACTTTACACGGCGCACACTCGGGGGCCTGGCTGCGCAGGCATGGAAAATAGAGTGTCTGGGATTAATGATATTGAAAATGATAGAGAGCAGATTGGAAATGGCTTCGCCCGCCCGACCCGCGGAGATGGAAACGTACCTCACAGCTATCTGCCCGCTCGGCCCCCCACCTGCCCCCCCCCACCCTCCACCAGCCGCAGAGGCCCACGCGCGATGAGGACCCTGCCACTCGTTCCTGCCAGCAGCAACTTGGGATGGCACATATGGAGGATACACCTGTGAGCAAAGACACGGAGCATCAAGGAAATCTCAGCCTCTAACTGACCCTTGACTTTGGTCTCAGATGAGCCTGACCCCAGTCACCCAGTGAACCTTGACCTTGGCCAGAGACCAAGCCCTAACCCCAGTTCCAGCTGAGCCCTGCCTCTGGCCACTGAGTCCGCTGGAGCCTGAGCCTCTCACAAGACCACCAGGGCTGGGGTGTGGGCAGGCGGAGGTGCAGGGATGAGGCAGGAAAGTGTGGACCACTCAGCGTAGTGCATCCCCTGCTGGAGGGCAGCTCAGACAGTCGCTACTCCATGGAGTGGATTCCTGAATCAGTAAGCGAGCGAACAGGTGTCTTCTCCATTGACGTCACTTTCAGTGTTTAATTATGTTGGTGTTTATGACTGTGTCTGCATACATCAGTACATATTTGTAGGTGTGTGTATATGTGTACATCTGTTCACAGATATACCTGTGGGTTGTGTCTGGCATGTGCAGGCATGTGGGTAAGTGGGCTTGTCCCTCTGTGGGCCTTAGTGTACAGGTTTCTATGGAGGATACTGGTTTGTGTGTGAGTGTGGCTTATCTTAGGCCACTCTGTGCAGGGGTATGAGTGTGCCCATGGTGAGTGTGTGTGTGTGTGTCTGTGAGGTGTATGTATGTTTACCCACAGATGGAGGGACTCTAGTATGAAGGCTTTCGTTGAGGAAAACTCTTTGAGAGGCCTGAACCGGGTCACAGGCTAAATTCCCACCATCAGTGCAAGGTGCCTTTCTCAGATGGAATGAGATCTATCACCATGGGATTTCAAATTTACCACATGAATAGCAACCCTGAGACCGTCAACCCAGCCTCAACATCCATCTCAGCAGCAGTCCCAATCCAAACCAAGGTGAGGAGGATGTGCCTATATCAACATCATTTGTTCATTCACTCATTCATTCCACAAATACTTCTTAAGGGCTCATGATGTGGCAGATGCTGTCCTTGATGAACAGGACAAACAGGGTTCTGCCTTCATGAAAGGTTCAATCCATCAGAGGAGACAGATACTAAACAAGTGAACACAGAAGTAAACAAATAACAACAGAGTGTAAAAAGTGCCACAAAATATTCAGGAGGCTGCAATAGAGTTAACGGGGTGACCCATCATTAGATGGGGTGGTCAGGGTTGGCTCCTCTGTGCAGGTCACATTTGAGCCTCCGGATGAGGAGCCAGCCCTGTGGAAAGAGAACAGTGCATGCAGAGGCCCGGGGGCATATCCTAGGTCCTGTCAGGAGAGAAGTCGGGGGAGAGGCGGGAGAGGAGGGTGGGGCCAGCACGCCTGGGTCTCTGAAACCAGAGTGAGGTGTTTAGGTTTTGTTTTCAGTGAGCTGTGGGGCCACTGGAGTGCTGAACCAAGAGACTGATACGATCATGTCCACATTTTTAAAAGAAATTGGAGGTATTGAGAATACAGCAGGAAACCTTTCAGGAGGTTCTGGTGTCAGCTTCAGGCCCAGGGTTCCTGTCCTCCCAGCACCACCAGCAGCCCCCCCACACACATCATTAATACCAGCAGCAGCAGCACCAGCACCAGCTGGTACTCCATCGAGTCACCCCAGGCAGCATCTTGGGGCCTTAGGTTCCCTGTCCACACTCTCCCCCAGTCCTTCTGCTCCCACCCGCACTTCCATCCACCTCCCTCTCCATCCTATGGGGTCTCCTGGAAATGCTCATTTTCCAAGACCACCCGAGTCTTCCCAGCCCCGCTCTCTTCCGAAAAACCAGTCCTGAGCAAGCTAAGAGCTCCTATGAGGATAGGCGTGGAGGAGGGAGCTCACAGTGGTAGTGACATGCCCGGTCTAGGAAAGACCTTCTGTGCCCAGAGCAGCTCCAATTCTGAAGGGTGAGGCACAGCTCCCAGGGCAGCCCACTCGATTGTGGGAAGTCCTAACACCACCCCCTATCTGCAAGTGTCCCCACGGGGTCCTAGCATGTTGTACAGCAGGGGGCTCACCTCCCAGTCCGTCTGCCCCCAGGCTGTGAGCTGCCGGAGAGACAAATGCCAGGTGTCCCATTCACCACTAGCACAGCACTGGCATGGGGAGGCCCCTGGGAAACATGAGTGGAGGGGAAGGATTTGCAACAAGTCCCAGGGTGGGGGCGGCAGGGCTGGGTGACCTGACTCCACCCCCAGACTCAGCACCACCCCCTCCTGCCCTGGTGCCTAGAGCCCCCTCCACAGGCAGGCTCCCTGTTGGTAGCAACTTTTGTATCTGGAGGAGGCAGGAAGAGGAGGCTGAGGCCTCTCTGGGGCCGCTTCTCTCTCCCTCTCTGCTTCAGTCTCTTCTCTTCTGCTCACTCGCCTTCTCTCTCAATCTCTCTTCGTGTCTCTCTGCTCCTTTCTCTCCCTCCTTCCCTGCCTCTCTCTCTCTGAGTCATTTGCGGAGCGGAGATGGCCTAGCCCATCTGGGAGCGAGAGCGCGGCCGGTGACGGAGGCGCAGGTAATAGCTGAGTGAAGGAGAGAGACGAGACGTAGAAATTTATGACATTGAAAATGACTGAGAGAGAGTGTGTGTGTGAGTGTGGGAGAGGAGAGAGCAGGGGGAGGCAGGAAGGGAGAGGGAGGGAGCTCGTGGGCTCTCTCTCAAATACACACACATACACACACACTCCAGCCCCTACCCCTCCCTCCAACCTGGCAGAGAGGAGAGGACATGGGGGAGGGGGCTGCCAACCCAGAGAGAGACAGACAGACAGACAGTCAGTCAGTCGGGAGGACAGAGAGGGCAGACAGAAGGAGAGGAAGGAGCAGAGCAGGTGAGACAGGAGACAGAGCAAGGCTGAGAACACTGGGAGAAATGCCCAGAGTGTCTGGCTGTGCTGCCTGCTGGTCTCTGGCCTGGTCCCCACTTCAGTAGCTCTGGTCTGAGGGGAGGGGTGTCCCCATGGCACATGGTAGCAAGGAGTCTGGAGTCTGGGCTGGAGATTTTCTAAGGGATGAGGCTCAGAAAGGGCCAGAACATGCTCCAGGTTGCACAGCAGGTCTCCTTCCTAGCATGGCTGTGTCCCCACAGGTGCTGAAGTGTGAGGAGCCGGGAAGCAGATGGACTAGATATTGTAACCACCCACAACAGCTCCTCCCTCTGGACCATGGGAGGCAAAAGGATGGCCAGAATAACCTGCCCGTATCCTCTTGAAGTCAGAGGAGAATCTGTTTCCTTGGGGTGTTAAGCCTATAATCCCCTCTGCCCTAGCCACCCCTAGACCACCCAGGATGGCTTTGCTGGAGACAGGAGTAATTAGACATCCTTCAGAGAGCTGGGCCCCCACCCTGACCCCACCGAGGCCACCCCAGATCCAGCAGGCTGCGCTCCACCTCCCTGCTCAGCGCCACTCTGCCACCTCTTGGCTCTAATGCTGCTGAGCGCCCTGCCAGTCACCATTCCTTAACCCAGCGCTCAGTTCTTTGATCAGATTCCTCCCCTCTCTGGGCCTAAGTTTCCTCATCTGTAAAATGGGGAGAGTAACACCCACCTATGCCCATCCTCCTTGGGCCAGAGAAGCAATGCCAGGGCTCAGGGTGGCCTTTGGTCTACCTAAGTCTGGAGATTCTCCTCCACTGGAGAGTGTGGGTCATCTTAACTCCAGGGGAGCTCTCGGCAGTTCTGACTGACTTTGTGGGTGAAGGAGAGGGGACAGGATTCCCAGGCATCCCACATACACAGAGCCACCTCCCAAGGAAGCTGACGTATCAGGTACTCAAAGGCCAGAACCCTCCATTCCCGGGTACAGGCACGAGGCTGAGGCCTAGAGAAGGCTGGGGCCTCACCTCAGTCTCACAGCGGAGAAGGGCTGAGCCAAGCCCTGTCCACTAGCCCAGGCCATGTACCAGGCCCCTTGTCCTGCCAGACGTGGGCAGGACAGGTACCTTAGCGCTCTTAGAGACCTTGCTCCCCATCCCCAGCAGCATGGGGCCTGACTCTGAACAGGTGTGCAAGTTTCCTCAAACGGAAAGAAAAAGAGCTCACCCCCCACTCCACAACCCCGCCCCCTCTCCCTGCCAGCCTTCTGCCACAGAGGCCCCTCCCCCCCATCTCCCCCTGCCCTTTAGCCCTCTCTGCTGGAACTTTCTTGGATTAACCCCTCCTAGTCCAGGGCATCTGGAGAGGTGGTAGGATGCAATGGCTGAAAGCACAAGCTTCTGGGCCAGAAAGGCCCCAAATCACAGCTCTGCCCCTTGGCTAGGTGACTTTGGCCTCTTCATTTAATGTCTCGGAGCCTTATTTCCTCATCTGGCAAATGGAACTATAAATGTCTGGCTCTGGGATTGTGGGGAGGGCCACATGAGATCATGGGTATAAAGTGACTACACAGAAGAGTTGCTGAGCAAATGCCAGTTGGCATCTGGCCCCCTGGCGCCACGTTTAACTGTGTCGTAGCTCTCTGCTGTGCTTAAAGGGACGAAGGTGAGAGCTGAGGGTGGGGAGAGGAGGAAGAGGAGCAGCTTGAGAAGACTCCTGCTTGCTTAGAAGAGATGAAGCCAGAGCTACAGTGGGAGAGACTCAGGTTAGCTCTAAGAGGGACTTCCCTATTCTGAGACGCAGGAGGAAGCCACATTTCAAAGGGCCCACCTGGTCCAGTCTGTTCCGTGGCCCACATCCTCATCCTAGAGGCAGCTGAGGTGGCAGCGGCTGCTCTGTGTGGGGAACAGTAGGGGAGGTGAAGAGTTCACTGGGCCCACAGGCTGCGCAGGCTGCCGGCCTCCCACCCAGCCCCCGTGCCCTGGCCCAGCCCGTTGTGGCCGCATAAAAGGTGACGGATGGTTAATGGGGGAGATAACGGGATTCATAAGGGAAATTTATCGGTCACTCTGGTGGTATAAATATGTTTATAGCGAACCAAGGGGAAATGAAGAAGCCCCAATAAATCACTGTGAAGCCACCAGCCACTAATAGGCGAGCGGCCTCGGGAACCCCAGCATTGGCGCTTGCAGACACCCCCTCTGGCTGCCTGCTAATGGCATGGAGGGGCTGCAGATCTGTCAGGCTGATGCCTGGCTCACGTCGTGGTGGGAACAAGACCCCAGGGGCTGCCTCTGCTGGACCTGAGCTGTCCTGCCCACTGTGCAGCCACCCCCTCGGTAGATCCCGGCTCAGCCAGACTGGAAGGGCTGAGGGAACGGGGTAGAGGGAGACACCAGCCAAGTCTGGGAGGCCCCGCAGTGCAGGTGCAGGCGTTAAGGAGGCTCCGGAGTCAGACCTGGCTTTAAAACGTGATGCTGCACTTCCCAATCCTTGCCCGCTTAGGTTCCCTTGTCTGCAGAGCGACTTCAACCCTCGGAAAGCTGTCGGGGGAAGAGAGAGAGAATCCACTAGTCACAGTGCTTGGCACACTGTAAACCTCAGTGAACAGTAGCTGCTCTTATTCTTGCTTTCTGCAGGGTCTTTCCCTCTTGGGGAAAGTGCTGTGCAGATGTGAGAACAGTCACATAAAAGTGGACAGCATTGTCCCCATTTTATAGATAAGGAACCTGAGGCTGAGAAGTTGAGAGGCTTGCCGGAAGTCACACAGCCAGAAGAGGAAGGCTCTGATTCCCAAGCCCAGCCTCTTCCCTCCATGCCATTTCCACCCTGCTCTTCCCTCAGAGTTCCTGGGGGTTCCCTGTCCCCACCCCCCAGAGAAGAGGCCTAGGATTCCAGGGGCCCTGAAGCACAGGGCAGAGCCCCGGGGGACCTGGCAGCAACTTGCTGGTGCTGGTGAGCTAGGCCTCAGCTCCCTGCACTCCTACCCTCCCTGCCCTGCTGTTCCCCCCTCTCCCCCACCCCCTGCATAGCAAGGGCTGTCCTCAGTCACTGTGACCTGATCCAAGCACTGAGCGTCTTGAAGCCTTCCGTGTGATCTGCACGGAGCGCTTCACACCCGACCTTTCCCTCCAAACTCTGGGCCTTGATCACAGCCTCAGCCCAGGCCGAGGTCGCTTCTAGCCCAGCTCACTCCTTCCTTCCTTCCTTCCTTCAGCAAATACTTATGTAGCTCCCTCTGGAGGGCACAATACTGACCCAGCCAGCTCTGGCCCTGTGGTACTCACTGGCGGAGGAGTCAGGCCTGGATCATGGAATAGAATAGGGTGTCCGCTGAGGCTAAGGTAGGCACAGCAGCTGGAGAGGCCCCAAGTCAAAGAATGAGTAGGAGCCCAGCAGGAAAAGCATTTCTGTTGGAGGAAACAGCTTGGGTGAGAGCCTGGGGGCAGACAGGGCTTCCCCAGCCCACTGGGGTCGGTTTTAGCACTTCTCTCTCAGTGTGAGGGACTGCCCAGACACCCCACATCAGGCTCTATCCTCACTTTATGCGTGTTCCTCACCCCCACCTCCCTCTTCTCAAGGTCATGCTGCCCAGCTCACCTCACACTGGACAATGCTGCAGCCAGCTCCCGGGTTTCCAGCCAGGACAGGCGCCTCCCCCCCTTGTCTCTCCCTGAGCCCCGCATCTATTCCCCAGTGCCCCAGCCAGCAGTCCATCCTCCCCCACGCTGGGGGAGGGGAACAGGGCCTTTGAGGTCCTGGGGGCTCCAAGTCTCCCCCCTGCCCTGGGGAGAAGAGGGACCCGAGCTACCTTTGCCTCGTCTGAGTCGCTGCGTGTCTCTGTCTCTCCTTCCTATCCAGTTTCTGTCTCTCCCAGTCTCTGCGGATCTCTGGCTCTCTTGCTCCCAGTCTCTCTCCCCACGGCTCTCTCCCTCCCGGTCTCGGGCTCCGTCTCTCCCCACCTCTCTCCCTCCCGAGGCCGGGCGGGGGAAACCGCTCCGTAAATAGGCGGATGGCCCCGGGCGCTCCGGGCGCAGACACTCGTTTTTAGAGCCGGTAATTGACTCCTTTCAGTTGATAATTCATGGCTTGCATATGCGCTTTAATGCGGGCGCCCGGGGAGACGCGGCGGGCGGGGTGGCCCGTGCGCGGCGCGAGCTGCTGAGCAGCCGGGGAGGGAGCCGGACTCTGGGCTGGTGGCGTCCGGGGCCGTCTGTCCGTCAGTGCCTGGGAGCGGAGGGGGCGCCACCGCCGGGGTCTGTCTGTCTCGCCCACTGGAGACCTGGCGGGGTGACGACATTCCAGTGCGGCGGGTAGGGTGAGGCCGGGACAGTTCCTGGGCCGTGGGGGGCGACGCGGGGGACTAGCAGAGCCTTCGAAATGAATGGGGGCCGCGCGGGGTGGGGGACACGCGGACACCCCTTCCCCATGCAGTCAATGGGGAAACAGGCCCAGAAAGGGAGTAGGTCTTACCTGCCTCCCACAGCGCAGAAACAAGGCCAGAACTCGAAGCGACCCTTCCCAAAGGCGCCTCAGAACCGCTCCCCTGCTTCTCCTGTTTCTGAGCTAAATTCTTTCCCTGGAGTGACCCACGCTTCTGCTCTCAGACAGGCTCCCCTGAGGAGCTGGCTCTTCCCTGTGAATTCCGGACACAGACTCCCAGACCTGCACCAGCCTCTCACCCACCTGCCCTTCACCTTCTGTGGTTGCCTCATCCCAAGGCTGTGGCGGACGTAGTCATTATTTCCATCTTACAAAAGAAATGGGCTTGGAGACTTGCCCAAGGCCCCGGAGGAGGCAGAGCCAGAAGCTGGATGTGTGTGGTGCCTAGATCAAGCCCTCGCGGGAAGGACTAGGAGTGGGAAGGGGAGGAAGAGGCGTGCCCTGTCCCCGAGGTCCCATATGCACCCTCCACACAACCACAGAGCAGCCCCTGTGGTGAGGGGCTCTGAGGAAGCCAGTGACCTGCCCACAGTCACACAGACCAGGGAGCGATTTCAGCTGAAGATGGTGCTGGCAGGCAGTGAGAGGTTAGAGGTCAGCGCATGAGCTGGAGCTGGCAATGGGGCAGAAGGCAGTTGTTGACCCCAAATGTCAGCTCAAGAGAAAGAGAGAAAGCCCAGCTTGGAGAGAGGTCTGGCCCCAGGATGGCGCTTCCCATTTACTCTGCCCCTTACTTCCCCAGGCTAATTTCAGCCAAAAATAGAATTCCACCCTCATCTCCTAAAATCTGCACATGTTTAACCCAAAGCGAAAGCACTCAGCTTATTCCTGGTCCCCCTGTCTCCGTCTCCCCACCCTCTAGTTTCCCCATCTGCAGTGGAGTTTAGACTGGGAAAGTCCTGGTGACAGCAGGTCTGAGCTGACAGCAGGGTAATGTCTGGGCAGTGTGAAGCTCAATGCTGCCCCCTGGTGCCCAGACTGTTGCAGCCTGTGGGACGCAGAAGAGGAGGCAGGAGGCATAGAAACCTCTCTGTCCCCCACCTTCTCCCAGCCTCTTAGACCCCCTCTTATGGGGAAGGGAGGACAGAGCAGAAGCCCTCCTACTCCTGACTGAGGGGAAACCACGAGGCTCCTTTTCCAGCAGAGGTCTCAGACTCTGTGGTAGATCCTGGAGAGAAGTGGAGGCCCGGGTGAGGTCAACGATAGCCCTGTCCCGCCTACATCCAGACATCCTAAATAGTCCCTTCAATTGTAGGTTGAGTCAGGGCTGCCCTTCTAATGATTCCTGAGGTCTTTATCCTAGTTAAACTCAGGCCTTTTTTGGCCCAAAATTCCATCATTTATGTTCAGAGGAGGTAACAAACGTAGGATGGATGGATGGATGAATTCCACTCCTCTGCATTGAGATATTAGAACCAGAAGATCTGTGCTATCAAGCACAGGGAGGAATGAGTTCATTAGTTTGCCTAGTTGACTGGAAGTAGGGCTATAAAGAGGAATGGAATAAGAGAAGGGTAAGTTTTGATGGGGGAGGACCTCAAGAGAGTTCAGATAAAGGGAAGGTCAAGGGGGAGTTGGAGGGATCAAAGAAGGCTTCCTGGAGGAAGTAGCATTTGACATAGGACCTGAAGGATAGAGAAGACAGTGATGATGTTCAGGTGGAGGGAACAGCATGAACAGAGGCACAGGGGCAGAAGCGCAAGGTGTGGCAGCAAGAAGGCTCCCGTTTGTGGGAGTAAAGGGAGGCTGTGCTGTGGTGGAGTCATGGCAGGAGACTGTGGAGGATCTCAGGAGGTGCTGTCAGGCCAAGAAATTAGCCAGGGTCTGGATCCCAACCCAGGGTCTGCTCTAACTGGGTTTCACTCCCTCGGCCTTGCTCTCTGAAACTTTCTGTGGACAGCAGTGGGAGGCATGGAAAGTTCTTGATCAGGGAACTGCCTAGGGATCACAGCTCATGGAATAGTCAAGCTAGCAGGTACCGTGGACCTCATCAAATCTAACGCCTCAATTTGTAGATGAGAAAACTGAGGTCCAGAGAAGGAAAGTAACTTGCCCAGCATTGCACAGCAAACCAGTGACAGAGCTAGGACTTGGACCCAGGTCTCCAGACTCTCAGTTTGGGGCTTCTTTCCCTGTGCTGCAATCTGGGATAGCATCTGGGGGACTGAGCTGGAGGAGAGCAGCTGCAGGCAGAAGGCCACCAGGAGGCCACAGCCACACCTAGACCAGAGATCATGAGGCCAGCCAGTCAGAAAATGTTTATTGAGCCCTTCACCCTGCTCTCCATCTTGGACTGATCTGGGATGTCCATGTATTGTGCACTCACACAGAGGGACTACAAAGAAAAGGAATCTGGTGGGCTTCCAGGAGGAGGAGACATGAGTCAGATATGGTATTCATGAGAAGGAAGGAAGTAGACTTGGATGAGGATGTAGGAAGGCCGTCAGGAAAAGGAGTGGCCTGTCACTTGGATCCTCTCTGGTTGTTGGCCAAGGTCTCCACCTCTTTCATGAACCAGAGATGCAGCTCTTCTTCTAACGGCGAAGCAATGCACTGCGCAGACACCAGAAGTCCCACAGGTCCTCCCACGGCCTGCACTGAGAGAGGGTCTGTGGCCTCGGCCTGCTTCCTGCCCGCAGGCCCCTTGCCCAGCCTTCCTCACCTCCTGCAGGGATGGATTAACAGACATCTCATCCCCCATCCATACTGAGGTAGAGAGATCCTGGGTCTCCAAATTCCAGGCTTTCTCAGCTCTCAGTGGAACTTGGAAAACTGTTCTGACTTTATTTACCTACAATTCTCCAGGGTTAAGATGTAAAACTTGCTCCCTGTGCAGAGAGCTGACTTTATGGTAAAATATAAAACCAAGTATCCACCCAATGCTCTCAGCAAAGGAAAGAAGAATGTGCAAATCCCTGATCCAGAGCCTGTGACACTTCTGTAGTGAAAGAGGTGTCTTGACCCCAAACACAGGCCCAGGATCATGGGGCCCGAGCCTGAGTCCCTGCCGTGAAATCCAAACATACTTGTAGGAATTCAAACGTGTTTTCATTGCTTTCTGATGACATCATATAAACTCTTATCTGCCTTTGTCTCTGGAGCCAGGGCACAGGTCTTCAAGTCCTGGCTCCTCCAATTCAACTGGCTGTGTGACTTTGGTCAAGCCCCTTAACCTGTCTGTGTCTCCATTTCCTCATTTGCAAAACCTCACGGGACGGTTATGGGATTTAATGATTTAATATATATACAGCACTTTTAAACAGCTCTTGGAACAGAGTAAGAGCTCAAAACACATTAGATGGTATCATGATTGTTATTTTCTCAGAATTCAGGTCAGCAGTTCCACTGGGTAACTCTAGCACTAAAATCAATTTCCAGAAAAAGTAAGTTACTTAATGTCTGACTCAGACACATGCATACTTTTGAGTCAATCTTTCTCTTTCTCCCTCTCTATTTCTCTTTCTCATCCTAGTCATGGTTGTTATTTTAGACCATGCATTAAGTAGAGTAGGCCCATGGAAATATTTGCTTTTGTGAAGCCACCTCTGAATCAGTAATAGTAGCATTTCTTGAAGATTTCCTTCATATAAGGCCTTATGCTAATTGCTTCACTCTGTTTCGATTTAACCTTTGGCACACCCTGCAAAGTAGACGTTTGAATTCCCATTTTCCTGGTGAAGAAACTGAGGCCCAGAGAGGGGCAGTGTCCAGTCTAGTTACAGGGCAAACTGCTAACCAGAGGCCTTTGCCCTGTTCCAACTTCCCTGCCTCTGGGATTGCCTCTCCCTAGCACAAGTGTCAAGGAGAGCACTGGTTTTGCAAAGCATTCTCCCCTGACAAGGACAGAGGCTGATTTGGAGATCAAATGGTGGGTCCTCAGGGATGCGGTGAAACCACAGCAGAAGTGATAACGGGTAAATAGTAGGACTGGCCGGCCCCACCCACCCGCCCCAACTGGGATTGAGGCAAGAATCAGTCCTTGTTTGTGTCCCTGGGGGAGAGGTGCTGAGAGGGAAACTGACCTCCCGGAAATTTTTGTCATTACTATCTCTGTAGCATCTCTTGTAGAAGGCCAGTTCCTCCTCCTCCTGTAGCGTCACGGTGGTGACCAGCACCACGCCAACAGGGAAGTTCAGGATGTTGCACAAGTTCGTGTAGGAGAAGCTCTCTGTAGGAAGATCCAGGTAAGCCCAGGAAATAGGCTGGGAAAAAACTCAGGTGGGGAAGAATGTGGGTGAGCGCCCCCTGGGGGTCCTTCTCAAAACTGCAGCCCTTTGGGTTTGGAATAGCTCATCCAGTGCCAGAGGGCACCTGAATGGCTTCTCGCCCTCCCTACGGTGGAAGGAGGCAGAGTCAGCGTCATCGAAGCCTTACTCCGTGCCAGCCACTGTGCTGGCCTCTCTGCGTTGCTGATTCCTTGAATCCTCTCCACCCCTGTGAGGTTGGGATTACTATTCCCCAGGTACAAATGAGGAACCCGAGGCGGCAGACAGGTTGGGTGGCTTGTCACAGGCCGCACAGCTGGAGGGTGGCAGAGGATTCAGCCCATGCACTCCAGTGCACTGGGCTCCAGGATGGCTGGAGTGTGCAGTGCGACCCTGAGTTGCAAAGGCAGCCACCTGTGCAGGGAGTGAGCATCAAAGAAGGTATAGTGATGTGAACAGAGGACATCAGAGCAGAGCCAGGTGTGGGACATGCCTTTGGGCAGCCACTGTGGGGGTCCCCAGGGGAGAGGAGTCCAGGCTTGAGGCAGGTTTTCATTCTGCTTTGATATCCCCTCTAAGACCCGCACCTGTGCTGGGCGTGGGACCCAGCGATGCCTCCAGCACCGCCCTGTGCTGAGGCCTGCATTTCAGGGGGGCTGGGCCGAAGACACTTTTAAAGGGTGGGGCAGCAGAAAGCCTGTTAAGAGTGAATGGATGTGCTGAGTGAAAGAAGCTCGACACAAAAGCCTCATACCTTATGATTCCATTTACATGAAATCCTAGAAAAGGCAAAACTATATGACAGAAAGCAGATCAGTGGTTGACGCGGGGAGGGAGAGGTGGAGTTGCAAAGGGACATGAGGGAAACTTGGCGGGTGAAGGAAATATTCTATATCTTGATTATGTGATGCTGATATAACTATATACATTTGTAAAAACCTTCAAATTACACTCTGAAAATTGATGAATTTTATTGCATCTAAATTATACTTCAATAAAGTTCATTTTAAAAGTGAATGGGGGGCTGGCCCCGTGGCCGAGTGGTGAAGTTCGCGCGCTCCGCTGCAGGTGGCCCAGTGTTTCACTTGTTCGAATCCTGGGCGCAGACATGGCACTGCTCATCAAACCACGCTGAGGCGGCGTCCCACATGCCACAACTAGAAGGACCCACAACGAAGAACATACAACTATGTACTGGGGGGCTTTGGGGTGAAAAAGGAAAAACATAAAATCTTTTAAAAAAAAGTGAATGAAAATTGGGAATGTCTGCTAACAGTCACGGAATTTCTTTTCCAGGTGATGGAAATGTCCTGGAATTAGGTGGTGGTGGTGGTTGCACAACATTCTGAATATGCTAAACACCACTGAATTGTACCCTTTAAAAGGGTGAATTTATGTTATCTGAATTTTATCTCAATTTAAGAAAGTAAAAAAAAAATAGTGAGGGGCAGACCCTGTGGCTGAGTGGTTAAGTTGGCATGCTCCGCTTTGGCGGACCAGGGTTTCGCTGGTTCAGATCCTGGGTGCAGACATGGCACCGCTCATTAGGCCATGCTGAGGCGGCGTCCCACATGCCACAACTAGAAGGACCCACAACTAAAATATACAACTATGTACTGGGAGTATTGGGGGAGAAAAAGCAGCAGGAAAAAAAAAGATTGGCAACAGTTGTTAGCTCAGGTGCCAATCTTAAAAAAAAAAAGTAGTAAATGGAGAAGAAGTAAGGCCACAGAGGTTGTGGCAGGACTCAGAAGTCCTGGGCCTCCAGTCTCAACCCCACCAGGACCCCGTGCCCTCTCAACTAATGCTTTGTCAGAACAGCCTATGTAGAAGGCAGGGTCCACAGCTGGTGCCAGCAGCACGTCCAGGTCTAGGGACCTCCGCTTGGCTATGAACTTTTGTTGATATTCCTATAGGGCCAGTGGGAGGCAGGAGATGTAAGACCGGCAGAGGTCACTGTTTGCAGGACAAGGTCAGGTGCTGCCAGGCCCAGTCCAGTTAGGCACTAGGAAGAATTCCCAGGCTGTGAGATGCAGACTGAGATATCTGGGAAGGGTCAAGGTCTTCCCAGGGGCCAAGGTGAAGGGATAAGAAGGGGGGTCTCAGGCTGCAGTGATCTGGGGACAACATATCATCTTGGCCCTAGTGAGATGGACTAGATTAACCTCCTAGATCACCAGGCCTCCCCATCCAGGTCCAGCCAGGCCTCCTCTGCAGGTCAGGACAGAACTATACACCCTGTCTGACTACTCATGTCACCACTCAGGTCTCTGCTGCCCCTGCTCTGGCAGTCCCTCGAGATCTCCTGAGGCTCACATCACCTCCACTACTGCGTGCTGCTCCCACAGTTTCTTGGGTGTCCTAGAGAATGAGAAAGACTCTGGGAAGTCCAAAGGTCAGCATGAGAGGACCCCCTTTTGTATAAATGGGGACATCACACCCAAGAGGCAAGGCCTGACCTCGATGCAAGCTGCAAGTCAACTGATGGGCTGGAAATGACCCGGTATCTTGTGCCCTGGTCAAGCCACCTTGCCTGTCCAACGTTCCCAAGAGTATACATTCTCTGGTCAATGCCCCACACCCCCTCGCCTGCCAGCACAAGGACTCACAGGCTCCCCCTAGCATCACAGCTTCCTTCCCCTAACCTGTGAGGCCCCAGGTCAGCCCTCAGGCTGCCCCAGCCCCAGCCCCAACCAGCAGCTCAACTCCAAACCCTACCAGGCCAAGCCCAAGGGCAAACACAAGCCCAAACCAGAACCCTCCCCAACCACATCCCCACCCCAATTCCAACCTTAACCCAACCCCAACTCAAACCAACTCCAACCCCAGCCCCAGTCTTAAACTCAACCCCAGCCCAAATCTAACCTCAGTTCAGGACCAACTTTTACCCCAACCTAACCCAATCCTAGCCTGAACTCAGAGCTTAACTCGAAATCAAACCCCAGCCCCAAATCAGCCCCAATCCCAGCCCCACTCAAAAGTCTACATTTAACCCAGTGTCAGACATGACCCTAAAACCCTGATTAGATCCCAAAGTCTAAATAGCCCTCACCCCCAGTGGATGCCAACTCTAGCCACACGCCCCTCACCCAATTCCCACCACCCCATGGGAAACTCTTGTGAGCCAGACCTAAGGAGACTTGGCCACCCACCCTACTCCACGAATCTCTTCCAAATTCTGGTTGGCTCGGGGCTCCTAGAGATGGGGAGACCAACTTCAGAAACCACAGGGCAATGCCAGCCTGCCCAGGACAGGGGTCCAGGAAGAGCGATACTGCTCGGCACACTGACACGGAGCCCTCTGCTCCTCCCACAAGCCCCCCACCACCGCACCAAGCCCTGAGCCCCCTCTAGGCCTCCACTCCCTCTCTAGATCCCATTCCCCTTCTCTAAGATGCCCTCCCCGCTCAGGGCCTCTCTGAAGCCCCCTCCCCTCTCTGAGAGACTGCTCTCTTTTGGCCCCCCATCCTTCTCTTTCAGTTCCTTTTCCCCTTTCAGTTCTTGAACTCCTATCTGAGCCACCACCATTCTCTGGGCCTCCTTCTCCTCTCTGGCCCTACCCCACCCGCTGTGTGAGCCCCCCTCCCCTTTCTGAGCCCCTTCTTCTCTCTGGGCCCCTCCCCTCTGAATCCCTCCCCACCCTGGGCCCACACTCACTATGTACTTGAGGATCCAGGCCAAGAAACACTTGAGTAGGTCTGGCAGGCGGAGCTGGCTGACCAACCCCTTTATGCGGAGGTCCACAATGTCCCCCTCACTGAGGAACTACAGTCATGTATCTGGCCAGTTACAGCGTTTCAGCCCTTGGCAACACCCACTCAACTCCCCCTCCTTAGATAAGCCACAGAGGCAGGTCAGACCCAAAGAAACACTTCCATTCCCACCACCACCATCCCTGGAACATGTACATCCCGAAGATGGGGCCTGATGGGTGACTTGCTGCTTAAGGTCACACAATTTGCCAGAAGCATCACACCAGCCCAGGCCCACAGGTACCCCACTAGGGCTAAGGTTGCTTCCAGCCCCCTCCCCCATCCCATTTCTACCATGTCGCACGTCTAAGTTCCCATAAACGTACAGCTTCTCCAGAAGGGTGGCCCCTCCATCTGCATACAGACCCCGAGTGAACAGGTGTTGTGTAGCATACTGGATGCGGGGAATGGAAAAGGGGGTGACCTGGGGGACAGAGGCTGAGTCAGGGCCTGGAGCTCCTCCCCTGCTACCCTGTTTTCTCTCAGCATCCCTCTCCCAGGATTTAAAGAGAGGATCCCACATCACACCTCGTCTCTGTCCACCTCAGCTCCTCAGCAGGGCAGGGGAGTCCTGTGTGGCTGGCCGTGTCCTACCATGCCCACTCCCTCACCCCCACAACTGAGATGCAGCAGAATTCCAGCAGTCCTGTTTCCTGCCTGCTTCACTGGGATCCAGCCCCAGGCACGCCAAGAGCTTACATAAGTGAGCTCATTTAATCTTCATAGCTGCCCATATGGTAGAAAACTGAGGCTCAGGGGGGTTAAGAGACTGGCCCAAGATCACATAGTACGTGTGTGGCCAAGCGGCAATTCTCAAAGAGGAGGAAGAGCCAGGACAAGCTACCAGGGCATGGGAGGCAGGGCATGAGGAGGAGGGCGATTTTGAGGACAGAAAGCTCCCGCAGCCATTTGATGGAGGCAACAGAAACCCAGGCTATAGGAACCAGAGGAGTGAGTACCTGAGTCCCCACGACTGAAGCAGGAAGGCACAAAATCTTAATGCCTTCCTCGCAGGCATCCATTCACTTCCACCCCTTCAGTCTTCTCCAGGAGGCTGAGGGGAAACACAATGATCTCAGCAGCCCAAACTCAGACGTAACTTCCTTTCTCTCCAAGAATGGTCCAGCTCAGCATCCTCACCAGTTGGACTCCGTCCCTTCCCAGAGTTAAGTAAACATTACCTGGTGTCCTGCATCCTGGAGCAGCCTGGAGGTGAGCCTCACAGATTGTCCATGCTTGGGGATGGCTGGGTGAAGCCATCTGATTCATAGCAGCCGATTCGAAGGGGCCAGTTACTAGAATATACCTGGGGGCAAGAGTGGCCGAGTGGGGTTCTGAGGGGAGATTAGGCTAGGGACAAGGTAGCCTCACTCTCTTCAGGAGACAGACTTATAGGCTGGGACCTTGGGCCACAGCTGTCCTCACCTGGAAGAATCCCCAGGGGCTCCCCAAGAGCCCCTTGGAGCCTCCCTATATACTTTCCAGGCTCTAGGTCCTCTGGAGAAGCCCCTGGAAGAACAATAAATGGATGAGGACTTGAGAAATTGGGTGGATGGAGTGGATAGGTAGATGGATGATAAATAGATTCATGAATGAGTGGGTGGGTGTATGGATAAGATGGTGATTGGGTGGGTGGGCAGAGGGTTGAATGAACAGATGGGTGAGCGGATGAATGCATGGTTGGAGTTGAGTTGGTGGGCAGGTAAGAAAATAGATGAATAGACATGAATATCTTTAAGCTAAAGAACTGTCAGGAGAGAATGTGGGTGGAGAGATCTATAGAGGCAAACAGTGGATGCCAGAAAATGATCACAGGTTGACTGTACTAGGATGTGTGTCAGGAACCAAATGAATAGACATTGGCTGAATGGTAGACAGACTCTCCCTATGGAGAGGGTTCTGGAGCCAGATAGAGCTGGGTGCAAGGCCCAACCCTGTCAATTGCTAGCTATATGATCATAGGCAAGTCATTTCACTTCCCCTCAGTTCCTCACCAATAAATGGGAAGAGCAATGTTCATCCTATAGAGTGACTGTCAGGATGAACTACACAGAGTGTGCACATAGTAGTTCCAATAAATGTTGGCAAATGAATTAAAGAATAAGTGAAGACCGCCGGAGCTGGAAGGGCCTGGAGTAATTTTCCAGTCCAACTTCTTTATTGTCCCAATGGGGAGAATGAGGCCTAGAGAAGAGCTGTGCCTTGGCCCCTCTAGAGTTACCTGGAGGACTAAAGCCCAGTTTAACTGGACATTAGGCTCTCTAAACCATTTCTGCTGAGTGCTCTGGCTGTGTGTGTTGGGTACGTGATGAGGGAGTCCCTCTTGGTGGGCAACATGGGCTATGGCTCCAGGTAGCTGAGAGGCCAAAGCAGCTGGCATCCAGCAGGGGTGGGAGATGAACATGACTGCGCATGTGAGCTTCTGGCTCACTGCACCTTGGACTGAGAAAGGAGGTCTTCACAAGGGATGGTCAGACTGCAGACAGGTCAACAAGGAATGAGGGGAGGGGAGGGGAAGGAGCCCTCCAGACCTGCTCCCCCACCCAGCTCACCTCCTCCCTGAAGGGCATGGAGGCACCGTGGGGTCCAGTTGGTGCGTGTCTCTACTCAGCAGGGCTTGCAGGCACAGTACCAGGCTCTCCACATCCCAGGCCATGGGGCCAGCCACCGTGGTCACTGCACAAATCAAGGGGAGGAAGGCAGACACCTCTCATCTTTTCTGCTCTGGGGACCCACACTGCCTGGCCTCAGAGGATGGGGCCCAGGGCCAAAGGAAGAGGCCCTGGGGCCATCCTGAGTCAGAGGTTGAGGACAAGTGGAACTGGTAGCCTGGCCAGAGCAGCTCTGGTGCTTGAAGGGAGACTCTCATCTGGGGCAGAACATCAAGAGACCAGTAGGAGAGATTAAAGCTAGATAGCAAGAAGCACTTCTCAGTGTGGCAAGAGTCACTGGACTAGGAGAGGCCAGGTGGGCACCATGCAGGCCCTTCTCCCTTATGCCTTGATCACCAGTGGGGCTCATCTCTCTGAGACAGGGGCTGAGTGAAATGCCCTTGGGAGAAAGGCTGACAGTTTTGTCTTTGAATGGGTGTAGCCACAGGCACAGCCAGGAGCTTACCTGATTTCTTGCCCTTGGCAGCAGAGGCCATGCCAGAGTAGCTGCAAAACCCTACCCACAAAGCCAGTTCAGCACCTGAAAGAAAGGCCTGGGGTGCAAAGGAGGCTTGAGCACCCAGCCAATGCACTCCCCCCAGGGCCCAGCACACAGGAATAGGAGCTGCTTCAACCCTCCCATGACTCTGTACTGCCCATGGCATAAAGGCTGATCTCTTTGACTGCCCCTCAAGGCTCTAAAGTACCAACGCCTTCCATAGCTTCTCCTTCTAGCCCTTCTGCAAACACATATTGCTCCAGGCAAAGTAAACTGCTTAGTTACAGCCTTCTAGACTCCACATCATCTCTGCATGTTCATCCTTCAAAACTAAGCTCCAATGCTACCTCCTCTAGGAAGCCTTCCCTTCCCTGCCGCCGAAAGTTTAAAGTCTAGGCTTTTAATAAATCTCTAGTGAAGACAACGTTAGCTTCATCCTGTGAGTTCCCAGAAGCTTTGACCCTCTCTTAGAGACCCAATCACTTTCTGACTAAGTCATTTGGATGTCTAAGAGCACAACAGGGGCAGGGGCTGGGTCCGAGATTGCTCTGTGTCCCCACCACAGGGGCCATCACAGTGTAGGTACTCAGAGTGGGGTTGAAAGATGGGTGGATGAGGGGCTGGCCCCGTGGCCGAGTGGTTAAGTTCGCGCGCTCTGCTGCCGGCAGCCCAGTGTTTCGTTGGTTCGAATCCTGGGCGCGGACATGGCACTGCTCATCAGACCACGCTGAGGCAGCGCCCCACATGCCACAACTAGAAGGACCCACAACGAAGAATATACAACTATGTACCGGGGGTCTTTGGGGAGAAAAAGGAAAAAAAATAAAATCTTTAAAAAAAAAAAAAAAGAAAGAAAGATGGGTGGATGAATGGATAGATGCATGGATGAATGCAAGATCAATGGGAAGATTAGTGGAAATAGGGATGGGTGAATGGGTGGATGGATGAATGGAGGCAAATATGGATTGATAGATGGATGGCTAGATGAGTGAATGGATAGAGAGATGAATGAATGAATAAATGAATGGAAGGAAGGATGTGTCTAAATTTTTCAAGAGCTGGAATATTTGTCCATTTTGTTCACTGATGTATCCCAAGTACCTAGTACAGTGTCTGGCACAGAGTGAACACTCAATAAATACTTGTTAAATAAATTAAGTGGTGGATGAATGATGAAATTGTTTGACGGATAGAGACTGGGATGATGACTGCATGGGTAGATGAACAGATGAAGATGGATAGATGGATAGGTGGATGGATTGGTGAATGAATAAGGGAGAGGGTAGGTAGATGGATAGATGTACGGATGAACGAATTAATGAACTAATGAATTAATAAATGAGCAGAAGGTCTGTTCCACTGCCACCTGTACCAGGCATGGTATGTTTAGCTGTGGCTGAGGCAGGAGTTATTTGAAGCCCTCCTACCTTCACCCACTTCCCTTAGGACTGAGCTGAGTGGATGAAAGTTGATGTGTGGAGCAGGCCCCTCTATTCCCAGACCCCTGGTTTCTCTAGGCTGGGCTGCGTCTACCCCATTACCACCAATGAGTACCTGAGGAGATATCCGGTGGCCCGGAGGCCACAGACACCACAAAAGCTGGCTGGTACGCGGATCCTGCCAGCTGTGTCAGTACCCTTGCCCAGGATGAAACCCCTGTCTGCCAGCAGAGCTCCCTCACCCCCTGAGGAACCCCCAGGGGTCTTCTTTAAGTTCAAATGGTTCGGAGTCTGTCCATAGATGGGGTTGCTGCATTCAAAGCTGAGGGAAGCAGAAGATAAGGGGCCGAGAGGTGGAAGTTTAACTGAGGTAGACCCCCGTCTCCCCACATAGAGACCGACACCCTCAGGAGTCAATCCCAGGGCCCCTTCACTCATAAGCTCCTCACGCTCATAAGATCCTCCCTGGGGCTAAGACCTCCTGGTCTCCCTTTCAGCTGAGGCGAGGGGCTGCTGCTGCAAGGCAAGACCAAGAGCAGACACCAACCACAACTCCTAAAATAAGGACTAAGGAGCCACAGCTCTGCTGTTAGAAGGGAACAGATTCCTCACCAAAACAGACACACTAAAGGCTGAGTGTGGAGGAGAGCGAATAGGCGGGGAGAAGAAAACTTAGAGAAGCAGGGACAGAAGCAGAGAGGTAACTTTTCAGAACCTCAGAGCCTGGGGTCCCTCAGAGACATGGGATCCACCCACACATTATCAGATGAGGAAACCGAGGCTCAGAATGCAGAAAAGACTTGCCCAAGATCCTTGGTCCTTGATGTCTGCGTGACCAGCCCCCACCTCACTCTCTGCCCTAAATTGGGACTCTCAGGTGCTGTTTCAGCCCCAGGCGCAGCTCCAGCCCTAGCCCCAGCCTGCCCGCTTCAGAACCCTGAACAGCGTCTGGGGGACGTTGGTCTTAACAAAGGGAATAGCTCCATGGGCCTTGAGCACTTTCGCAATGACCCCATCCTTGGCCGCCAGCTTCTCCAGGAACTGTGCGAGGCCACACGTAGAGTCATGGCCCTTTAGGGAAGTGACATTAACTCCAGCCCATGGGGGTCAGGGTGGATTCACCCAGTGGGCAGACTCTCACCCCTACTCCACTCCCATTCACATGCATTCTCACGCCCTCTGAGATTCAAGCACTGCACCCATAGGAGGATGCACGGTGGCAGAAGAACATGGTGGTTAAGAGTTTCGGTTTGGGAACCAGATTGCTGGGTTCAGATCCCCAGTGGCCACTTTCTAGTCATGCATCATTGATTGAGTAATTTGCCCAATGTCACACCCTCGGATGCTCACAGGATCAGTGGCATGTGTGTACACACACATACATGTGTACATGTGCCCACACTGCAGGGCTCACCATGCAGTCATAGGGGTCCTTCAGGCTGATAGGGACCCCATAAAGAAGGCCTCTCTCATTCTTCTTGAGCTTCTTCAGTGCTTGCAGTTGCTCCTCACATTCCCCCAGGAAATCCGTCAAGCAGTTCACATCCTGGTGCACCTTCAGTGCCTGAGCAACATTGAGGGAGACCAGAAAAGGAGCCCAGGGTGAGGCCAGGGACAAGGCACTCGGTCACCCCAGCCCCTCGCATCACCCCAACCGAGAGCAGAATAGAAGTGATGGATGACCATGGCATGCGTCCCCTCCCAAGCTAGCTGCAGCACCACAGGTTTACGCCTGCCCCCCAGCTCCTCTACGTGGAACAACAACAGGTGACATCCCCCACTCCAGCCCAGAGCCCCAGGTTTGGGTCTTGCCCCCACCTCCTCTAAGTAGCTACAGAGGATGTGCTCCAGCCTTGGCTCTTCAGCCTGCAGCTTCTGGGCCAACTTCACCAGGGGCAGCTCCAGGATGGGTTTGGGGTCCAGGTGTGGCTCCTGCAGAGATGGGGTGGGACAGGCAGATATCAGAGGCTGATCCTCTGAGGCCCACTCCCACACACACACACACTCCATTGGACACACAGTTGCATACATGTCCATGTGCTCAGTGCAGGTCCCTGTGCTCATCCTTAGCATTAAAAACATTTCCTGGGGGCTGGCCCCGTGGCCGAGTGGTTAAGTTCACACACTCTGCTTCAGCGGTCCAGGGTTTCGCCGACTCGGATCCTGGGCACGGACATGGCACCACTCATCAAGCCACGCTGAGGCGGCATCCCACATGCCATAACTAGAAGGACCCACAACTAAAAATACACAACTATGTACCGGGGGGCTTTGGGGAGAGAAAGGAAAAATAAAATCTTTAAAAACGTTTCCTCGTCTGTCTCCAGGTTGGTGTTAAAGCCCTACAGGGCACAGATGTTCCCTTCTGTCTCTGCCTCCCCAATGCCCAGCCCAGGGCCTGGCACAGAGGAGGACCTGCCTCTCGTGTTGCTACCCAGATGGGGCACAGTTGGAGTGGGAGTGACTCTATATGCACATCTTAGGACTCAGGGGTCACGGAAGTGAGATTCAGCTCCGTGTGGTTTGCCTTCAAGGGGGGCACCCTGGCATCCCAGCTTTCCTTCCTATCCAGTCCCCCCATGCCTGCTGATCCGCCCTTGGGGAAAGACAAGAGTCTAACCTGGGCGGCAGGAGAGCTGGGACCCAGCCTTGACCACACCATTAGTTAGCTGGGAACCTGGAGGGGATCCCTTCCTCTCCCATGGCCCAGGTCTCCTCAGAGAGGAAAGGACTGGAAGTCAATCATGAGTCAGCCATTCGAGGTAACCACAGACAAGGCCCTCAGCTGCTCTGAGCCCAGCCCCTCAGGACTCCTGTCAGGGACAAGCATGACGTGACAAGGACCTAGCAACAGCAGGCCTTCAGGAAGGTGAAATGGTCTTCCCTTCGTCCGCCTCAGCCCCAGTTGAGACCCTGATGCCTGCAAGCTAGAGTGAAGATTGGGTAAGAAGAAAGCATGGTGGGCTTTTCTTGGTCTTGGACCGGAGGCGTGGGAGACAAAGAGTTTCCCCTGGGAGGTTGGGGGCTCCAAGGCTTCTTTGTTGTTAAATCCCTTGGATTCTTCTTTGTCCTCATCTTACTCTCCTTCTCAGCAGCCTCTGACTCTTAGACACTTTCCTTCTGGAAACTCTCTGTGCCCTCAACTCTCCTGGTTTCCTCCTGTCCCTCGGTGGCTCCTTCTTAATCTCCCCTGCCCCTCTTCCCTCCTGTAAATGTTGGTCTTGCCCTCCTCTCTCCCCATCTGCCCACTTCCTGGGGTGACCTCAGTGGCCAGATGTGCCCTGAGGATGCCCAGATCACCCTGTTTCTCCAGCCCAGGCCTCAGACCCATTTGCCCACCCACATATGCACAAACACCCCAGAATTATCATTTTTCTGTCAAATCTGTTTTTCTTCATGAAATTCCCAATTGGTGATATTCGTGTCACCAAAGCAATAAATCTCAGAATCATCCTGGATCCCTCCCTCACATCCAAGTTCCGATAATGCTCATGATAGCTAATACTTAATCACATGGAAGATGTGTAACACTGAATATGTTTCAGGCCCCGTTCCAAGCATTTTACATGTAACAGCGCATATTACTCCTCACATTAACGCTAGGAGGTAGATCATATTGTTTTCTCATTTCACAGAAGGACACAGTGAGGCACAGAGAGCTATCTGCCCAAGGACACACAGCCCGTCAGTGGCAGAGCCTGGATCCACACCAGGCAGTCCGGCCCAGTGACCATGCTGTTACCCACACACACTGCCGATAAGTGGTCCTGCCTCCTTCATAATTTCCACTTCTCTCTCTCCAGCCTCCTTCCTGCCTAGAACCTTCTTTATCTCTCAGTTTTCTCAACAGCATCCTCACCAGCCTCCCTGCCTCTAGTCTCTACCCCTCCAGCTCAATCTCTTCCCTACCGCCTGGGTGATCCTTTTAAGATCTTATAAAACCCAAACCTGGCCACAGGTCCCAATTGCCCCAAAAATAAAGTGACAACTCCACTCTCCTCAAGATGGTTTACAAGGCTTTCACCATAAACGTGTAACATGTGTTCATGTGTAGATACACCAATAGTCACATTTCTTGAGTACTTACTGTGAGGCTGGGAACTACGTCAAGTACTTTGCCTGCACCATTTCATCAAATCCTCACCAAAACCCTTGGATAAATGTTCTTATGATCATATCCATTTCACCAGTGAGGCCCGCTGAGTCACAGAGAGGTTAATTCTCCTGCCCAAGGTCATAAATGTAAGAAGATCTAAACCCAGGTCATCCATACCTTCACTGCCATCTTCTAATGACTCTCGGGGAGGGACACTTCTTTGACGAAGCACTTCCTGGGTGCCAGGCCCTCACTAGGCCCTTCCCTTGCCTGGGTCACAGTGGGCTCATCTCACCAGCTTCCTCTTCCTCTGCCTCCCTCCCACATCCTGCTGCTCTAGTCACACAGCCCGATCTCTCTATTCACTGTGCCATTTTGCCATCTTGGTGCCTCGGCTCAGAACTCCCAGCCTGTGTGCCACAAGGACTTTCAGGAGGGCCCAAACATAGAGCCCCTAGGACAGGGCAGGCCTTCAGCTAGAATGCGTCTCAGCAGCTCCACCATGGCTAAAATAGTGAAATCCTTCTGAATCACTTAGCGAAAAGCCACTCCCCTGAGCGCCGCACCACCCCAGCTGCCCTAGCCCCTCCTCTGGGACGCCACCTGCTCCTCACAGTCCAGCAAGTAAAGGGTTAATGCTCAGCCCAGCAGGGACCCTTCACACACAGCCTTTGATTCCCTCAGGGACTGTGAAAGGCCAGCCTGTGCTGTCCCTGCCCTACTCCCCCCAGCCCTAAGGATCCCCAGTAGGCCTTGCCAGGGACCATCCCAGCACTCATCGGGCCACAGGCACACCACCAAGACTGCACCCCAGTCCCAATTCCTCCACATCTACCTGGAGAGATGACACCCTGGTGGCATTCCTGTGGGCAAGTGCCCAGTGTCCCTCTGAACCCCTGAGGCTGGCGCTCCCCCATAGTTGTCTTTGCATGGCCCCTTGTGAAAATGGCAGCCTCTCTGGGAGCTGAGGAGAGGAGGCCAGGGGAAGCTCTTGGGACAGCTTTGAAACATAGAGACATCTTCAAAAGATGATAGCCACATCGAAAGCTCCCCACAGGCTTTTTAAAAATCAGCAAATTGTTTGAAAATTATTAGAATAATTTGATGAAAGAATTGAGCCTCAACTTATATTGCTTCTAAGCCATTTTAATATACAGTATAATTTAAAACAAATAACCCCCTCCTGCCGAGTCCACAGTTCCAGGGACATCTGGTCTTCTCCACACTCAGTAGGGCTGCCTCTTATCGTGGTTTGAAAATCAAAGAAGACGTCTTTTAAAGTTTTTAGTAAATTGATGTATTATTATTATTTCCAAGGTGGTTGTTAAATATGCTTTATATCATAAAAACCCTCACCTCTCATCATGGCCAATATCCATCTGAGGTGACCAGAGCCTTGTGGCCAGCAGCCTTCAGCCCCGAGCGGCTTGTCTGCTCTCCCCAGTGGACCCTATGAATATTGTTTTCTATGTGTTCTATGGAAATACTGCCTTTCCTCAGGCTTTTCTCTGTCTGGTACTGCCTTTCCTCTTCCTTCCTCATTTTGGAAAACTCCCACAAATCCTGCTCAGCTCCCACATCAGCTCTCCGTGAAGCCTTCCCCACATACCCCTCTCCAGACAGAACAAATCAGCCCTCCTGCCCAAGTCCCCCAGCTCCATGGGCATCTGGCCTTCGTGACAGTCCACTGAGCTGCCCCTCGCCATGGTCTGCACAGCTCTGTTTCCACTGCACCCCACTCAGATTGGGAGCATCTTTAAGGCAAGTTTGGGTCAGATGTCAGATTCATCCTTACAATGAATTTGTTCTCGGGGTCTGGCAGAAGGCAAGACCCAGAGGAGCTCTCTGTGAGATTTTGCTAAACTGAACTGAATTGGATTTGTTTGAACCCTGCAAGGGTTTGACCTATGTCTCAGCCTCCCACATTCCTGGGACATAAAGCTGGACACGTGAGGCCTTGCAGGTATTCCTGGTGGAGAAATGACCTGACTGGGAAGGTGCCCAGGACAGACCTGGATAATTTTGTTGTGGAGAAAATAAGGTGCTGAGAGCCAAGAGGCCTATAGCCTTGAGAGGAGGGTGGAGACACCATGGGTGACCTTACTCCAAACGCTTTCCAGTCCTCCAGCCAACCAGACACACACATTCCCCACCCACCCCACCCCCCACCCAGGAACCCAGCCCAATAGCTACATATCCCAGACACCTCCACTTGTACTAAGCAGATGCCCAGACACACACAGGACCAGATGTCCTCACACATCAGACACACGACCATACACATACACACTCAACCAAACATTCAGACCCAAACCAGCCACACATGTCTGGCTGTGTACGCTTCAACCAGTAATACAACACATACACACCCAGCCAGGTGTACACACCACAGGCACATAACCAAATGCACACACAACCAGCACGCAGTGAAACGCCAGCGGGAGGCACACACAAGCAGCCCTGGTGTCTGCAGGAAAGGAAACTCAACCCACCACAGCACACAGATGGGGCCTACACACGCACGCAGGAGTCCTCTCCATCACAGTGATTCTCCACGGCAACCCCATTAGCCCAGATTTCCTCCTCACCAGCCAGGGAGGGCCAGCTGCTCTCTGGGGGCAGATTGATTTATCCAACTAATTAGCCCCAATTAATATTAATACACATTCTCAGGAACCGCAGCAGTATGGGCAGAGAAGCTGCCCACTGGGGCCATCAATCACCATCCAGGGGACGGCAGAGGACACTCAGGAACTCCAGAGCATGGGCACAGCACCTCAGGCACTATCCCCTCCCCCACCCCAAGGGCTGCCAGAGGGAGCCTGCCACCATCAACCAAAGTTGGGGACCCTAAGATACTGTGAGGCCATCCCTCCTTGGGCAGTCCAGGTCACACAGCAACCCCCAGGGACAGTGTCAGTTAGCCTCCATGCCCCTCCTTCCCACCCTTCTCTCTGCCACCCTAAGTAGGCTTTGCCGACATACCATGGCTCAGTCACTTCACCTGCGAATCCCAGCCAAGCCACAATGACTGTCTCAATGCCTTGAAATATCCCCATCCAAGCTGTCAAAGTCCCCTTTGACACATAGCCCCTGGGAAGACCTCCACCTCCAGTGATCCCCTGTGCTTTGCATCTGTCAGGTGCTTAGCAAATGTCTGCGGAACCGAATGGGGTGGGGGATGGGAGAGAGAATAGACCAGGGTTCCTGTCTCAGTGGGGTTTGGGGGTTCTCAGGCGCTGAAAGAGGCCTGGCCTCCTGCCTCCAATTGCCTCCATCAGTTTATTTTATTTCAATGAATAGCCCAAATGAACACCCATCACATTACTGAGCCATGTGCCAGGAACTGGGTGAACAGAGAAAACACACTGCCCCAGACCTCAAGGGGCTCAAAGGACATAGATGGAGGAGGAATTGACAGCGACACAAAGAGTCAGCATAGGCAGAGCTGGGGTTCAGGGACTGCCCACCTGGGCTCCCTGTCTTCTGAAGTGGATGGGGCAACAGGAGGGGCACTGTCCTGCAGTGGGATCCACCTTTTGTGATTGAGATTGGGGGCCTCAGTGGTCGATGTCCACTCACCTGCTGCCAGAGACACTGTGCCAGGGCCTTCATCTGCTGCAGGGCCCCCTCCCTACACTTCTGTGCCCTGGGGATCTTGTTCCATGCTGGAGCATGCTGCCAGAAGGGCAGGGCAGCCCCCAGCAGGGCCAGCAGGAGTAGCACCACCAGAGAGTAAGACAGCCAAGCCACCCCAGGCATTGATTGTGGGGCTTGCGTGGAGGCATCAACTGACTCCTCAAGAATACTTACTCAAGAATGGCTGCTTATTTGTCACCTGCACTAGTGACAAGTAAGTCCCTCTCACATCTGGAAACTTATAACTGAAAAACAAAGTTTAACTGAGTTAATTTGAAGATCTAACTGCTTTATTTAATGATTCACGAATTGGGCAGCATCCCATCTTAACAGATAGAAAGGATCTCCAAGGAGCTATACAAAATAGAAGGTTTTTATAGGCAGAAGGGGGCAGAAAAAGGAAGTTTCTAGAAAAGAGTGGATTGCTTCTTGCAAGGTCACCTTCTTTTGGGAGGAGGTGAAGATCTATCAGGCAGGTTACCTCACTTGACTGGTTAGAGGTCACATTCCTGGGAGAGGCTGAGACTGCAATTAGGTTAGGTGTTAAGTCTTGGTTTGCTGACATGGGGCTTAGCACAAATGACTCCATTTTGGATCTCTTGTTTCCTTTTTTAACGATCCCTTCCCCCCCCCCCCCCACCTTTTGATCAGAATCCCAGCTTAACCGAGAGAGGTGATCAAAATTTAAGGCATTAGCACCCCTTCCAGCTACTGCTCTGTAGCTCTCACAGGCTTGCTGATCCTCTGTGCGGGATTCACAGGTCATGATGGGTTTTTTCACTGCTGAATCTCTATGGTATTCACAGGTTACAACTTAGGGTTCACGTTTTTTAAGGTGGTCATCCTCTTCATTTCTTGTCTGATGTTCCAGTCTTAGGGAGATCATTTGCTTGGTTGTTAGGGGCTACGAACATGCATGTAAAACTTTTGAGAGAATACAGCATGCCGAGGAGACTACTATGATTATTATAAGCAGGATAATTCTCAATGTCTGGAGTGCGCTCTAGAGCCGTGGTCCCCAAGACCTAAACCAACCTAAATCAAATAAGTCAAAGAAAGACCCTGTCAAAAGAGTCACTTTCTTAAGCCAAGTGGCTTGTTCAGTAGTCCTACGTAGTTGAGTTTCAACATCCCCAGAAGTGTTAATGCAGGTGCAGCAGGTGGTGTTGGTCACAGCACAGACATCTCTTTGTTCAGCAAAAAGATAATCAAGGGCTATCCTATCATCAAGAACAACTTTGACCAGAGAGTCCAAGGATTTTTGATGGGCAGCAATCACTTTGGCAGTGGAAGCTGCAATATCTTCAAGAGTTAAGGAGAGATTTCTGATCACAGCCTCATTTGTACTCACTCCTAACCAGGGAAATAGGGACCTGCCAAAGGAAGTGAATTCTGAATCATGAGTGCCTCTTGGTAGGTCCTTTCTAACTCAATGATGTGAATTCAGGGGAGCTGACTAATGACGTGTCTCAGTTCATTTGTTAACGGTTACAGGCACAGTTAGATAACCTAAGAGGCATTACCCGGTTATACACCAGCCATCTAAGCATTCATAGGCCCACGGAGAATGATAACCACCACAAAGATAAATCCTGTCAGGGCACAAACCACTTCTGCTAAGGTGGCACTGTTAATGGACGGATCAGAGTTTTTGATGACAAATCCAGCAGTCTGAAAGGTTACCCGCCTTAGCAATGGCCTGGGAGATATGGATGATGGCATTATCTTTCCAGGCCAATCCAGAGTAAAGGAAAGAAAGAAAGGAAGAAAGGGTTTCACGTTTAGTTAAAGTAGGAAGTCTTGATCTGGCATCTTGAGTGGAAAAAGTCTACATCGATGTCAGCTATTTCTCCTCCTTGTCAGTTTGATTTGGAGGTCTCTAGCATCTGTACAGGACCAGACGTCAGCTGCTGCCTTCTTTAGCTGTGAGATGTGTACCCAAGGTTCAAGTTTGGCTGCCATCTGGGTAGTGAGGAGGACCTGGTATAGTGCTTTCCAAGGAGACTCAGGGCATCCTTTATTCTCAGATTCTCATCCTTTATTCTCAGATTCCAAATCAGAAGGGCAGGAGAAAATTAGAAAATTAGTTTGGAGAGTTTTAGGCAAATATTTGAGGAAACTAGAAAATTTCAAGATCTAGTCCAGTTTACAGGCATACAACAAAACCTCAAAGACAATTAATAGGATTAGAGAGCCAGCCCTGATGGCCTAGTTGTTAAAGTTCAGCATGCTCTGCTTTGGCAGCCCAGGTTCAGTCCCCAGGTGCAGAACCACACCACTGGTCTGTCAGTAGCCATGCTGTGACAGTGGCTCATATAGGAGAAGTAGAAGTACTTATAGCTAGAATATACAACTGTGTACTGAGGCTTTGGGGAGGAAGAAACAGAGAGAGGAAGATCAGCAACAGATGTTAGCTCAGGGTGAATCTTTCCCAGCAAAAAAAAAAAAAAAAGGATTAGAATCTAATATCTACAAAGGGGCAAACATAATTTTCCTCTCTACTATTGCCCCCACTTTTTACCTAAGATAATCACAGTAAAACTAATTTGTTTGCGTTAAACTTGGCCTGATTAGTTACATAAGTGGACTAAGAATAGTGATTAACCAGTTAAGCTCTTTTTAAGACTACGTTGCTGGATCTTTTCATAAAGAATCTCAGATTGAACTCTTAAAAGCTTCTGAGGCCAGGAAGCCAAGTCAAGGACTCGCTATGGGACTTTATCTGGCAAGGCTGCCAGGAACCCTATAAGCAAGATACCAAGCCAATTTTTCCGAGGGGCTTCATTAAGTCAAGCTTAGTTCCTTAAAGCTGTCTGGTCATATCTGAGTCTATGCACATCTCTCAAATATGACATTCCAGTCAAAGCCTTGGTAATATAGCCAATGTTTCCAATTATGTCCTGTTACAAGATGAACAGATTCTTATTGAACTTATGCAAATAACTATGTTGCCATGAAAAAATTACTCGAAAGTTCCCAAATTCTGGAGGGATTAGGTAGGGAGAAAAAGTAAACGTTTTATCCTTGTTTACAAATGTATACTTTACCGAATTGCTGTAAGTCATAGATAGCTTAAGAGAAAAGGTTTCCTTAAATCTGGAAAAACAAAACATTAAGGAACCCGGCAATGTTTCAAACAAGAAGTTATAAAAATTATAATCCTCCTCCTCAGCTCATTTAGTCCCATGTAATTAATACTTGTTCTGCTTGAATCCAGTTTTCCATTAGTTCCGGAAATTCTTACCCAGTTCAGTTTTATGATCTTAAAGTTATCATAAACCTATACTCATCAAAGTTGTTTCCATGAATCTCTTTGAAGATGGAGTACTTTACAGGAACACTTTTGCAAAAGCATCAGTGTAAAACAATAACTCCTTATAAATGACAAAGACTTAAAAATGGCCATAGTTAAGTTTCAGGTGAGAGTTCATTATAACAGAATTGACAAGGAAATTTGGGGGGTTTTTTGTGACAGACAACATTTTAAGGTAATAACTTGAATTATGACTGATAACGTTAAAACAGGACATATCAAATTTCCAAGAATTTCATACAATTTCTGGAACCCTTATAACATATACCTATAAAAATACAACATAAAGAATACTTCTTATTTGGCAGTGCTTCCCACGTAATTTAACATATAGAATAAGGCTAATTAGTTTAACATTTCTCTATTTATAAGAAGAGAGAACAACTCTTTAGAGATGTTCTAGGGACCCTCTGGAAAATTCCAAAGTTACTTCCAGGTCAAAAAGATTTCATTTAGAATTTGATTTTGGGGGGAAGTTTGTCTAAGATATCAAAAGGTTTTAAAAACAGTTGGTCTAATAGGATCATAGGTCACTGTGAAACAACATCCAGTTATCTATTTAACCGGAGTGACAATTAAAGACTTCCAGGCAAATACGAAATTACATAGCTGTAAAAATCTTAGCTCTTTTAATAAAGAAAAGTCTCAGTTTTCCTAAGTACTCAAAGACCTAATAAAGAAGACGGGAAGCACAGGAAACTACAGATCCTCCTCAACTTACAATGGGGTTCCGTCCTGATAAACCCATTGTAACCCAAACTATTATAAGTAGCAAGTACATTTAATACACCTGACCTATCGAATATCATAGCTTTGCCTAGCTCACCTTAAATATGCTTGGAACACTTATATTAGCCTATAATTGTGCAAAATCATCTACACAAAGCCTATTTATAATAAGGTGTTGAATATCTCATGTAATTTATTGAATACTACGCTGAGTGAAAAACAGAATGATTGTAAGTGTGTTGGTTGTTTCCCTCTTGACTGCATGGCTGACTGGGAGCTGTGGCTCACCGCTACTGCCCAGCACCACAAGAGAGTGTCATACCACATATCTAGCCCAGGAAAACATCAAAATTCAAAAAAGTATGGTTTCTGCTGAACATGTATCACTTTCACACCATCCTCAAGTTGAAAAATCATAAGTGGAAACATGGTAAGTCAGGGTCTGTCTGTATTTTGACAAAAGAGAATCTTTGTTCTCTAGGCTGATTACTTAAAAGGTAAAGAAAAACCTTTCACAATCTGTTAACAAAAGCAGACCAAAAATCCAAGAAAACTTTGTCCTTTTAACAAAGAGAAAATGAATTTTTAATTTTTCACTAGCATACTTTTGATATCAAAACTTATATTTTTCTTACTCAAGTAAATTCATTTTAATTTTAGACAGCTGGACCACGCATAAAATTCCTTTCCCAAGATTCATTTTTCACAAACCTTCTTCAACTTTCTTTTTTACTTTCAGATTTTGTCCTGTTTTTCCTCTTTCTCATTCTGAAATAACCAGCCTCACTTTAGGACAAAATTACATCCTTTTCCCTCAACAAAATGGAGCTCCATTCCTCAACCTTCTCTTACCAAAAACACACATCCTATTTTCCTTACATACAGAGATGTTTCTTTCCTCGTTGTTTCTTGTAGCTTTAAACAGTTGTGAATGGTCTGTTACTGACAAATTGATGAATACGTTTCATAATTCCTAATAGTATATTTTCCCTACAGTAAATTGTCCAATGTGGCACAAAACACGTTTGCCAATAGACCCAAATATCCTTAGTTCCTCTAAAAGGAAGCCAAAAGTGGATAAACTTATTTTTAGTAATGTTTCAGTATTTTATTTTATTAGGAGATGATCTAGATATTCAATGAATTTGACTTAACTCATCATTTGACTTAACTTAGCAAAACTTTAAGATTTCAAGTAACCAAAAGATCTTGCAAACTATTTGCTGAAAAGTTCACCTAGAAACTGTTATGCCATTTACATCTATTTAAATCATTTGTTCATAACAATTATGTTTAGATTGTCTACAAAAATTTCACTAAACATTAGACAAAGTCAGTTGTCATCCTAAGTTATTTTTCTGGTTGACAAATTTTGTAGCAGACGTAACATGACTAATTTGATTAGCAAACACAGGTAGAATAAAAGTATTATATTTAATGCTGATAACTCTAATGACATGCCTGTTTTAATTAAACCAACAATCTTAAACTAGCTTTCATTTACTAAAGATGAATCCTAGATCATGTGAACTTGAAAAACATTTGGGTTAACCTTTTATATTAACTTAGTTTTCTTTAGCCAATTAAATAGAGCTCTTTACAAATTAATTTTGGCAATACCATCCAGAGGTAGAAAATATCACTCATCTATAACACATACATATAGACACACATAAACATACAGACAAACAAAGACCTTACGGCTTCTGTTTTAAAATTTTAGCCATGAGTCAGATACAATAAAAGAAGCTGGATCCAGATTTTGTTTCTGAAAGTTGGAATAATCAAGGTTACTCCTCAGATGGTTAAAGCTTTTTACTAATATTTGTGGAGAAGACTTTTAAGATTTGTATTTGTCCTTGACAACTAATCTCGTGGAGACGTGGACTAGATTTTGGCAAGAGAGCTTCTATAGCAGTTTGTATTTTTAAAATCCTCTTTTCTCTTTTTTTTCTTTGTGTTAAGAATTACCTCCCTGAAGTTTGCATTTCAAGGAGATAGCCTAGATAAGAAGATAAGACTTTCCCCGGAGAAGATCAGGTAGAACATTTACATCTCAAAGGCACAGGGAAATAATGCAAACTCCTTCAAGAAGGACTTTTGTTCTCTAAGGCCATAAATTTTATAATACCTACAAGCCTTTTGAGATAAATAGGGGAGGTTTGGGGATTGCTAAAAAGAATAAATGGACTTTGAGTTGTTTGAGCTGTTTCTGGAGCCACACTTCTGGTCCTATAAAGACTCGATTGATAAGACAAGGACAGTTGTTTTTAATTTCTCCAAGAACTGGGTTGCGACTTGAATGACATCATAGGTTGATCCACCCATCCCATCACATTATCTTCAATTTGCTTTTTTATATCAGGGAGATTACCAACTAAGATATAAATCAAAAGATTTTTACGTTCTGTATTTAGAGCTGTTTGTCTTTGGAAAGCTTTAGTAAATACTTTCAAATATCTTGTCACTTTTCAGTAAATATTTCTGGCAGTATTGAACAACCCCTTGGATTTAAGAGGCATCCCAATGAGGATGAAAAAGATATTTTATTTCCTCTCTCTACCAGATACTAAGAGAGAGATGTGGGGGAGCTGACTTTGGTAAGATTTCTTACCCTGAGCTAACTTCTGCCAGTTTTCCCAGGATCCCATCTACAGGATCCAAGTGAAGTTTAAAGAAGAGTGTCGCTCTGGTATTTACCAAAATTTGGCAACATTTTCTATTAATTTTAATTTTAGTTTCCCTTGGCTATTTAAGGGAATAACATAGCAATTGACCAGGAAATCTCTCAGAGTCCTATCAACTCTGGGAGGGGCCTATATGAGGGGGGCCCTCCTTTGTAGGTAGATATAAGGCCACTAACTTCACAACTTCATTCACAGTTTTGTTCCAAAGTCTTGACAAAGTGCTGAGAATGGTGGACTCCTATCCTATTTTCTGCCTTTTTATCAATCCATTAGTCTCAGGAGATAGTCCATTTACAAAAACTTTTGAGGATCCTCCCCAGGTTTAGGAGATTCTTTAACTATGGCCCTTAGTTTAGCCTTTGACCAAGGAGTGAAAGATACCTAAGAAAGATCACCTGCAGCCTCAGGTGGTCTTATTTCAAGAGGTAACTGGTTAATAATCTCTTTAGAGTACAAAGGCAATTCAGACAAAGGACTACTAGAATGAGTACTCAAATAAAGGAGGCTAGAGGGGGAGCAGTAGGAGTTTTATCAGCCTTACAGTCTTTTGTTTTAGGTACCTTATATAGTATTAATTTTTCATTAGCTTTATGCAATGGATCTTTCAATGAAGCTATTTTGGAATTTCGAAACCCTTTGGAGACTTCATCATGCCAATGAAAATAGGTATCCCACTCTGTTTGTTTGAATTGGGAACCCTTGCTTTCAAGTGCACTTCTTAAATGATCTAATTAGAATGTTTCTCATGATGGCCATTGTAATTCTAGGTTGTTTTTAGTAAGATTTTGCCATTTTTATAGATATTTATAGCTTCCAGGTCTGTAGTTCTAAGCATAAAATAAGCTCATATGCCAAAAGGTCATGTGCTCAACTCCTTGGAATTTAAGGGTCCCATTCTTTTTTAATTAAGCTTCTGGGTCTCTTGGAGTCAAACTAACGCCTCAAGCAGATGTGCTGCTGGGTTGGAGATTGTGTGGTGTTTTACAGTGTACCTCATTGCATGGAAATTTTCTTGAGGTTAGTGGGTGACCAAGTGTCAATCTAACCCGTTCTGTGACTAACTTATCCTAACATGGGAGTTTCGGGGTTAGGTGGTGAGCACTTTAATAGCTATTAAATGCTCAACCCATGCCCACCAATTTTTGCGGCTTTTAACTTCCGAGATCCCTGTTAACAATAGCCCTTAGCTCGCGTGCACAATCACATCAGTGGTAACAAACAAGATGTTACTGTGGACCGGCCAGTAGAAGACCTTGTGCATACCACCAGCAGTTCCCAATGGGGAGCTGAGGATTGGGGAAAGGATTCAACCAGAAGACCCCAAAGAATGGAGACTTAGGACTGACTCCAAACAAATAGAGAACTGTAGCTGCCATTAGCAGTTCCCAACGCAGAATGTGGGGACAGAACCAAGGGCCAGGTTTTTTCCCTCAAAAATGGGGAATTGCAAACTAAACTACCAGCAGCTCCCATCATGGAACTGGGGACTGAACCAGCAGACCCAACAAATGGAACTATGGACCGAACCAATGACTAAGGGCTTAGGTTACAGGTGGAACCGTCTGCTAGCTCAAACTGACCTGCCCTAGACTTGAAAGGCAATTAGATCAGGCTTCTGTGACAATGCAGTTCTTGGTTTAAATGTCACTTCCTCCAGGAAGCATTCCCTGACACACATACCCCCCAGGCCAGATCAGGTCCCACTTGATTTACTCTCATAAAAGAAATGAAGCAGTGTTTCTGTTTTATTGCACTTTTAACAAGTGTTTTTGTATAACTAGGCATTTGATGTCTGCTTGCTAGCAGAGTGAAAGCTCCATTTAGCCAGAGACGCTCTCTGATTGGTTACCCTGAGCATACTGTGGGAGGAATTCAATGTATTTATTGGAGCGAGGAGGGAGGGAGGAGTAGGCAGACGGGGGAAGTGGATGAGGACTTGCAGACCAGCAGAAAGCTACAGGTTGAATATAAACTGCAATATATTTGACCTAACGGGCACTAATTAAGATCATGGCAGTAGATGAGATAAATGTTAAGAGAAAAAGGCAGGGACTGACTGGGAGATTTCCTGTTGGGGACAAGAGAAGTGATCGGGAGGGCCAAAATGGGTTCACTGGTAACAAGTCGCCCATTCCTCCCTTCCACAAGCCTTCGCTGGGTACTCACCGAGTACCAGGCACCACACTGGACATACAAGGGAAAACTCCACACAGCCCTGCCTCCAAGTGACCTCACCTGCCTAAGGCACCCAGGTTCGCCACTCCCAATCTATGTATGGAAAACTTGGGAGGGTCCAGCCAGGGCTAGTTGGGAGGCTCAGGACTTGATTTCAAGGGTCCTGAGTACAGTAGATCAGATTGCTCTGGCAGGTGGTCTGGAGTGACACATGCCAGGGCTCCTTCCTTGGCCCTGATCTGATCAATATGTATATCAATATATTTATTGGTGACTCGGATGAAGTTGGAAAGTTCTAGCGCTCAGACTTGTGGATGGACAAGCTGGGAGAAGGAGGCGAAAGAGTTGGCAAGAGAGCCAGGATCCCAAAGGCTCTCAATAGGCTGGAGCCCTGGGATGACCCTAAAAGATGTCTAACAGGGACAAATGGCATGTTCTCTGGCTGTGTCCTAAACCCTAATATCACAACCCCGTGGAGAGGAAGGGAGGGTGGACAGAGACATGACAGACACTCCCTGTAAACAGACACCAGCAGAGGAGCAGTGCATGGACATTGCTTCTGTCCCCAGTGTTTGTGGTCACCTGGCACAGAACCTGACACTCAGAGGGTGTTTAGTGCACGTTCTTAGGATGATTGTGCAAACAAGGAAAGTACACTAAGTTTAGAGTCGGGCATGTGGCTTCAAATCTTCAGCCTTGGACAAATCAGCAACCTCCTCTGAACTTCAGTTTCCCCATCTATAAAATGGAGGCAACAACGCCCATTGTTTCTGAGACGATGGATTATCATCTCCACAGCCTAGGAGAAGCTGGATTCTATTAAGTCACAGTCCCTGCTTTTGAGCATGAACAGACGCACAAAGAAGCCCTTTCAACACAGCCTGAGAGTTGTAAGAGGACGACAACCCTTGCCTTGGATAGGTGGGAGGTGTTTAGGTGAAGACATGAGAAAGAGCATTCCAAGAAAAGCAAGCATAGTCAGCAGACAGCATGGTGGTGGGAGGTGTGCACAATGTCTAGAGCACTGCCTGAGGGCCACGTGCCCACAATGTGGGCACTTAGGAAGGGGAAGAGACCAGAGTGGTTAGCAGCATGGTCAGGTCAAGCATGGCCTTGTAGGTTATATCCAGAGTCTGAACTGAGCACAGTGATACTAAGGGTTTTAGGCGTGATCAGCTTTGCACTTAGAAAGGTCATCCAACACCCATATGAAGCACAATTGGAGAGCAGTCCGGAGGCAGGGGAGGCTGGGCAAGAAGCTGTGGCAGTGGACACGGGGAGCGGGGTATAGGCTGAGAACAGTCACATGACTTAGAGGGTCTTGAGGCCACTGGACTGGTGGTGGGAAGAGGTGGTTGGCTTATGCTATCACTCCTCTGTGCCTCAGCACCATGGGACACCAAGAAGAGCTGGCTGCACAGGCTATAACGTTGAGTGACCAAGGTTTCTATTCTAATTCCCTTGCTTCTAGCTGCTAGACCTTGGGCAAGGTATATAACATTTTTGTACAAATGGGGACAAAAATGCCTACAACAGGGTTAACAGGAGAATGACATAATAACTATAAAGTGCCAGAAGGTAGATGGCTCACAGTAAGTACTTGATAGATATCATTCAGAATACCCTTCCCCTTTTTTCTGATCAAAAGTCACCTTAGCACTCCAAGTATGAAATGATTAGGGTCTTCACTAACACACCTGTCTGCCTCCTTGCCTCCTCTCACTCAACAAACATCCTCCAGAACGAAAGCTCCAGGAAGACAAGAACCTTGTCTGCCTCCTTCATCACTGCAGCTCCAGCACCAGCACGGAGCCTGGTCCCTAGCAGATGCTCACTAATGTTTGCGGAATTAACTGAGTGTCTCACAGGCACCACTCCACATGCCAAGAATACAGTGATGAGCAAGGCAAATCACAGCTCTCAGGAAGCTTGTTTGAGCAGAGGAGACCAAAAAAAACCCGTATGATTCCAGATAGTGATAATGCTACAGAGTACAAAGGGTGACATGTTAGAAAGTGTCAGGGAAGCTGCTTTACAAGTGATCAGGGAAGGGGACACTGGAGCCGAGTGTTCCAAGCAGCGGGGACAGCTTGAAACAATCAAGAAACCACAAGGTGTTCATATGGCTGGAGCACAATGCATGAAAGGAAGAGACACCCAAGATGAGGCCGGAGAACTGGGCAACGGCCATGTCCCACGAGGACACAAGGAAGAGACTGGCTTTTATCCTCAGCAGGATGGGAAGCCATTGGAAGGTCTTAAGGAGAGAAGTGACTCAATCTGATCTATACTTTGTATGGAGAATGGATTGGGGGACAGGCGAGGATGGAAGCAGGGAACCCAGCTGGGTTTTTGCAGTGTCCAGATAAGAGGCAGCGGCTTGAACTAGAGCACAACAGTGGAAGTGAACGCAGTGGATACTTACTTGCTGCAGTGACCACCTCCCCTGCTCCTCAGCAGCATCTGACCCCCTCGTCCACCCTCGCCCCCAGCCCTGACCACCTGGAGAGTAGATGTGTTTGTGTCAGTGTCCACCACCCACAAGCCCAGGAAGCTCTCAAGGATGGGAGTCAGGCCTGGTCGAGCTCCAGCACCGCTCAGCACAGGGCTGGGTTGGCCATGCTGGAGCTCCAAGGGTGAATCAATGACCCAGTGAAGGAATGAAAGAGAGGCACCCCCACTCTGCAGCCTCATGTCTCAAAGCACAAGAACATCAGTAACCAAAGAGAGAAATGGGGCAGTAGAGGGAGGAAGGTGAGGCAGATGGCAGGCAGTTCTATAAAAGGGCACAGCAGTTACGAGGAATCACAGCAAGGTGCAGCAACCACCTGGTCATCCCAATCTGGGTGTCCACGTGGGTTGGGCCCTCTAGTCAGCCCTGAGGTGTGGGGCCTTGTGTCTGCCCTAAGACTGGCCCCACCAAGACAGGGATGCCATTGGCAGAGAACGCAGGTGCCACTGGGCATGCAACCATAAAGAAAGCCCCTCCGGAGTAGGAAAATCAGGATGCAGGAGGCCTGGGGAAGGCAACTTGCCCTGATAAGAATTTGAAGTAGGCCAGGTAGAAGCTGGGGACCTACCCTGCCTGAGCACTCAGGCTCAGAAACATTTCCAGCAAGCAGGGGTGTCAGGGCTGGGGCCAGGACAAGCAAGGGAGCTCTTCTAGCAGGGCCAAGAAGCCCCCAGGGTCTGTCACAGACCAGCCACCCTTCCACCCGCCAGGCAACACAGTCCAGTAAGAGGCGAGCTGGCAGACTGGGCAGAGGTGACACTGAGGTGAGACAGCTCACTCCCATCCCAACTGTCAATTCCCAGACCACCTCCCTCTCCACCTCGGCCACAGCTGTAGCGCAGGCCTCAGGCCCGCTTCCCCAGATTGGGATCATGCAGCAGCCTATCCCTGTCCAGGCTCTGCCCTTCCAGTCTACTCTCCTTGCTGCACCTGTGTGATCCTTCAAGAGCTGCCCTTTGCCCTTAAGACAGGATTCAAGTTCCTGAACTGGGCCCCCAAGTCCACCTTGATCTGGCTCCCACCTATATCTCTGCTGCTTCTCCTGTGCCCATTTCCTCCATCTACCAAATTCATCTTGGTCTTTCAGTGTACTGTCCCTCCTCCCTGAGATGTCCTCGTCCCCTAGCTCAGTCACTGGGAACCTTGCAGATTCAACACAGGTCCTCCTCCTTCCCAGAACAATCCAGTCCTTGGTCGGGGCTGTCAGGGCTCTCTAGCAGATCTCTTTGTCCCGTGCTTGCCTCCCAGGCCTGTGGGTTCCTCTCACCAATGGCACCAGCTCAGGGCCAGTACGCCAGACTCCCTGCTGCGCTGCGCTGGCCACTGAGGACAAAGATGTAGCAACAGGGTCCCTGCTGTCAAGGAGAGCCAGTGTGCTACGGGAGGCAGACCCACCCACAGATGCCCACCACACAGGAGAGACCGGGAGGAAACAGCCCACCTACTCCAGGGCTCAGAGGAGGGAGGGGAGGCCTTCTGGAGAAAGAGGGATCTGAGCTGGGCTGAAAAGAATTTAATGGTAGAGGAGCAGAAAGGGCATCCTCGGCTGAGGGAAGGAGGCAAGGAAGGAAGAGGGCAATGTCTAGCAAAGCAGGGCTTCGTCTACTGTGGGGAGTGCCGCGGCTGCACTCTGAGAAGCCTGTGTCCGCTCAGCAGGTGATGGAAACCAGGGGAGCTTTTGGAGGAGACTGACATACTAGAATCGGGCTCTAGAAGGTCAAGTCTCCAACCCCCAGTACCCTAAAATGATGGCTAGAAAGGACACAGACCAGGAACCTTTCTTGATTGTTAGTGGGTCTTTGCCCATGTCATACCCACTAGCTGCCACATGGGAGGTCAGGGCAGAGAGAGGGGACCAGAGGGGGAAGCAAGGTCCAGACTCAAGGGGTCTGCACTTCCTGTAGGGGACGGGGAGAGGGGGACGTGGAAAGCTCTGCCCTAGGCTGAACATCTCCTCGCAGGGTGGCAGCTGTGCCCTGACTAGGCCGGGTACAGATCGAGTGGGTCTCAGGTCCTCCGGAGCCAGGCAGGCAGGCAGAAGTCAGGCTGGCCGTTTTGCAGGGGTCATCAGTCTCTCCACCTCCCGCATGAACCGCAGACACAACTCTTCCTGCCAGGGTAGAGCCACACACTGCACGGCCACAGGCAGCCCCACACTCTTCTTCATGGCCTGCAGGGGACACAGGCATCAGGATGGGAGGGAGCGAGGCAGGACCCCACCCCAGGCCCAGGCAGCACCCCAGCCGGAAAGGAGGGCAGCACAGTGGGCCAAGCACAGTCGTTAGGGGTCTTGGTTAAGAAAGACAGGCAAGGACTACACACGCTTACACTGCTTCCTCCACGGCAGCTAGAGTTGGGGCGCAGGTGTAAGTACAGGGGAAGGGGGTACCCACAGGGGCCTGGCCAGGACCCATGGCCTCACCTTCTGCAGCACCTTGTCCCAGATGTCCCCAAAGTAGCCCCTGTAGTGTTCCATCTGGGCCTCGTCCTCGGCGGTCACCGTGGTGACGGGCACCACCCCCGCTGGGAAGTTCAGGCAGTTGTAGAGCAGAGTATAGCTGACAGCCCCTGAGACACAGCACAGGTGGCTGGAGCTGGCGGTGACCTTCAGTGCCAACTGTCCTCTCTATGCCTCAGTCTTCCACCTGCGAAATGGCAGCCTGCCTCCACAGACAGGGAGAGGTTCTCTCCCAGGATGGAGTCTTAAGTGAGTGACAAAGCCCAGGAATGCAATTCAGGGCAGGTGGAGAGCCCGCTGATGCGTCCCTGTGCCTGTGCCTGTGCCCAGGCAGCTTCCCCCACCAGGGACACTGCTCCTATTTTCTCACCTGGACTTCAAACACCACCTCCCCAAACCACAGACTCCAACTTGAATAGTGCTGAGGACAGGGAGCTCATTCCCTCCGAGGGCATTCTACATGATTTCTATCTCTCCAGTCAGCCAGACTGCGAGCCCCCCAAGGGCAGGGTCCTCCCCCAGGGGTGCGTCCCTCCCCCAAGGCTCTTTTTCTACTTCCCAGCTGCCCTGCAGGGCACAAGGCTGAACTCAGGGAAGAGAAGAGACAAGTGGGCGTGTCAGGGGTGTGGCGAGGCAGCAGGCCTCACCTGTGGCCCTCCCTGGGGCATTCAAGTCCATAGCAGGGCCCAGCATGGGTGTAAGCAGCACATCCAGGTCCAGTGCTCTCCACTGTGCAATCACGGAGTTGCGGTACACCTGGGGAAGACACCAGCACACCAGGTGGAGCACTCAGACCCAGCCCATCACATGCACTCTCAATACAGGGACTGTGGCGGGGGTGGCTCTGGCCCCAGCATCTGCCCCAGGATCTGAACTGAGCCACAGTGGAATGCAGTTACTTGGGACATGCAGGCCTGGCTGCTTTCAGGGGGCATCAATTGCTGTACCTCCCACATGAACCATGAACATCATTCGTCCTGCGAGGGCAGCACCAGAGGTGTGAAGAGGCATCCAGGACAGGACCCCCAGGATGACCCAGCCCCCAAGGACAGGCACCCAGGCACGTGAGGCTCAGAGAGCAAGGCCCAAGCAGACCAGGCCAGGGAGTGGAAGGCGGAATGACAGGCTGCTCCAGAAGATCAGCAGGACCAGTGGCCCAAGAGACCCCACCGACAGGTGGCCTGTCCAATTCCACCCTGACCCTGCCCTACCCTAGTCTAGGGGCTCTGGCCTCACCTCAATCTCGTGTTGCAGTTCCCAGAGCTTTCCAGCCGACCTGGGCAGAGGGAGTGAAGTCACAGCTATGATGGTCTCAGCCGTGAGGATGAGCAACATCAGACCCCTACGTGTAACACCTCCCAGATCGCATTCCTCCATGGACCCTTCTCAACTCTATGGGAGCTCTGAGGGAAGTCGTGCAGGCCAGAAGTTCAAACCCCTAAGTTCATGTCCCATTGAGTCCCCAGGAGGGACTTAGGCTGTGTCACTTAGTGACTCCACAGCAGAGCCAGGACCAGACCAACCTGATTCCTATCTACTCTTAGGACACAGGGAAGGCCAGAGCTGTCACAGATCCTAAATGGCAAGAGAAGGAGCAAGTTCACAAGATGTCAGGGTCTGAAAACGGAGTGTTCAGTCCCTGATTTTCCCGATCCAGCCACCGAGGGGCAGGTCGGACCCAGTGCAGCTCAGTTCAGTTCCAATCTCTAAGAGAAGCATCTCTCACGGTTCCCCAGCATCCCCCTCTCCCCTGCTCCACACCGACTCTCCCTGGTCCTTTCCACCCATGCCCTAGCTAGTACGTCTTCTCCTCTCCACCCTCTCCCATCCTGTTCTCTCCCTCAGGCCCTTGCTGCCCAGCCAGACCTGGACCTTGCTAAGACAACTTCAAGGTCCAACCTGAAGGCCGACGAGGTTGCCACTCTGCTTGGGCCACTGCCAGCCTCAGAAGCGACTTCCCTCATCTTTTCCTGTCAGAAACCACTTGGACCCAGGTCAGCAAAAAAAGGGGCGGGCGTCTGAGCATAGGAGATATTCTTACCGAGACTTCATGCTGCTGAGAAAGGCTGCCAACCTTGGGAGCTGCAGAAGGACACAGAGTCAGTGACTCAGCTTTGAGCCAAGTGCTAATAACAATCCTCTTCAGGACAAGCCACCCATGCCTCCTCCCTCTGTCCCTCCCCCCAGGTCCCAGGCAGGCACTCTTTCAGCATGGGAGCTGGCTGAAGATTGAGGGCAGCGGGGAGGAGAGGAGTCTGGGTGGGAGCTGGAGAGAGGAGGTCATGCCTGCCCAAACTGAGAGAGGCTAATGGGAGGGGGAAGAGCCCCGGAGGCCCCTCCCAGACCAGCCCACCCCTTCCACACCCTGTGCCCTCACCAGAGGCTTCAGCAGGAAGGCCAGCAGTCCTCTAAGCCATCTGGGCAGCTTCAGAATTGACACCAGGTCCCCCAAGCAGGGGTCCACGAAATCACCTTTGCTGGGAGACAAAGGGTCCAAGTCCAGGTACTCCCACCCCGGCATCCCTCCCGGCTTACCCCCACCCACTGTACCCCACATTCTCTACAGTGACCCATCCACCTCCCTGTTCATCAGACTCCAGTCACCACTGGTCTCCAATCCTTCATCTGCCTCCTTTCAAACAAGTGACTTGTTCCTGCTGCTCTTGCTTTTGCTGCTCCCTGAAGATGGACTTGTTTCTGCCTGGGCTCCACCCCACACCCACCAGAGCTCCCCAAGGCAGGACTCCGTCTCTCCCTCCCCAGCAAACTCAGCTCAGAGCAATAAGGACTGAGGGCAACACCTCCCTGGCCCAAGCTGGATACCGAGAGCATCCCCTATCAGTGCTGACACCAGCCTGGAGGGACATGCGGTGCAGTCCAGAGTGGGCCGCCACAACACTTATCTTTGAAACTGTCTCCCGCTCTAGATCTCAGGGAAAGATCTCAGGTGGCCGACCCTGGGGCCTCACTCCCAGGGCCAGAGTGAGCGGTAGCCCCTTTGGAAGTCCAGGCACATGACCAGGAGGTACCTTCACAGGCCTGTCCTCTGCCCCTGTCACCTTTTAAGGACTGAAAACATCCAAGTGGAAGCAGCTTCTCTAAACCGGAGCTCTGCAAAGTCCCTTAAAGTAGGTCTGGTCCAACCCACCCACTTTACAGAAGTGAAAACAGAGGATCTGCTCAAAAGGCAAAGACGTGGCTCAAGTCAGAAAAGCCTGGAGTCACAGCAGGATGTCTAGACCCCTCCCCTCCTGCTAGATCCTGCCCTTGTCTCTCAGTCTTTCCCAGATAGGCAACTCCCTGCCCACCTCCTACCTCCCAACAAGCTCAGCTCAGGGCCAATCCACGGATGCTCACTCCAGCCTCCTCTCATGCAAGGTACCTCCAGGCTAAACCTGTAGTTGGAGAGGCTGCGAGGTGCCTGCCCAGGATGCTCAGAACTTCATGTTCAGCAGAGCCCTGGCCCTCATCTTCCCCTAGACTGCCCTGTCCTGAGGGTCATAGCACCCAGCTGCTCTCCCTGGGTCCACCCACGTCCTGATTGCACTGCAGACCCCGAAGCCCAGCATCACTCACAAATTCTGTAGGAAGCTACTGCCACCGTCACTGAACAGTCCACCAGTCGACAGGTTCTCCAGAGCGTGGGGGATGTTGCTCGGCAGGAAGGGAACCAGCTGCGGGGATTGAGGGGTGTAAGGCCCCCAGACCTATAAACTCTTGGTCCCACCATCCCCATGCTGCCCAGGCAGCCCTGAGGATGGACTGGACCAACTCTGCCTGCACAGAAGCCCTCACTGGAGCCACAAAGGCAGCCTTATCGGCCCATGAAAACTCCCAGTAAAATGCACACCATGAGAGAAGTCTGGAGCCACACATAAACTTGTCTCAGATAAGCAGACCAAAACCCACTGGCCCACCACCTCAGGGCCTGGGAACCTCCCGACACTGTGCACCACTGCTTGTGGTTGACGAGGCCCTCTCGATGCAGCGCTCACACATCCCCAGCGCCAGGCTGGGTTCACCATCAATCACTTACCCCAATACTCCCAATCAGCTCCCTAAATACTGGTCCCACAGCGACACAGTTCCCATCTCCAACCACAAAACAATCAGAGTGTGAGGATGCCAGGGAGGAGTGGCAGCCATGGGTAGCAGATAGGCTTCCCTGAACGAGGGGCCCTGCCAGGACTTCCGGGCTCCCACCACCATACCGTGTGGCCAGCAGCCTCAAGGCTCTGCTTGGTCTCCAGCAGGGCCCGCCTCATGGCCGGGGTGGGCATGGTGTAATTGTCAGTTTCATAATACCCCACACGCAGGGGCTGAGAGCTTGTGTAGACCTGGGGGAAGAACATGGGAGTCACGGTCAGGTCAGGGGAGTGCAGCCCAAGGCAGGGCTCCCAGAGATCAGAGAAGCTACTCAGCCCCAGAAACAGCTGTGAGGGCGCAGCCTAGATCCCCTGAAAACCAGCCCCTTCTGACCTGACCCTTTCATAAAACCCCTTCACGATGACTCCGCAGGTGGGCAGAGCAAGGAGGGGGATTTCAATTCGTCATAAGAGGAAACTGAGGCATCAGGTCTAGATAGGGAGATAGGCCCAGAGTGGGGCTGGGACTTGCCCAAGGCCACCCAATGCATAGTGACAACACTAGGTCCAGAACCCAGGCACCCTGTCTCTCAAGCCAAGGCTCTTCACTGCCTGTTCCAAGATATATGTCCTGGCTCCCACAATAAACTATTCCAAAGCTCAGGACAGGGAGCTCACCGCCTCCTCTCCTCCCTCTCAGGAAGGGCTTCATGAACCACTAGGTTCAGTTAGAACATCCTCCTCCGCTGGGGAGGGGGCACTCACCCCGCCCAGCCCAGATCTCCCGCCTGCCAAGGAACACTAAGGCCCACTCGCCTGTCCAGGGGCCCTCGGCCCTTCCAAGACAACTGGGCTGGGTAGGGACAAGAGGTCTGTAGAGGAGAGAGACCTGCCTGACTGCTGAGAGGTGGAGCTTACTCACACAGCCTACTGTCTACATTGCCATGACTTTCCCGTTCCACTGTCTGCATCCATCTAACTTGATGACTCCTGAATGCATTGTACATAAAGTATAAAGCACTTTACTGTCGATTCTTGAAAGACCCATCAACTCTTCAACAGAAGTATCAAGTGACAGTTTATAGCTCAACATTCGTTGAAACCCTCACCTCAAAATCCGCACCCTGCTGTGTCCACCGATCCCAAAGTATTACATCATGACCCTTACAAACCCCCAAGTTGAAAACCCAAAATCAAAATCTCAACCAACATCCCAACTTTGCCCCTCCCCCCGACCCCTCACCCCCGACCCTGGTGCTAAGGCTCTGTTGAGGCAGCACTCTCCCTCACCACAGAAAGTAATAAACTCAGCCTTGTCTGATCAGTAGTCTGTTTTGGTGACATTTTGGAAAGCCGGCATTCGACACTGCCCACAGATCCCAGCTTTCTCTGGGGGGAAGACAGCTCCTCTTTTAACTGTCCTTAACTCACTCAGCCTACATGCCGAGCATCCTACCGGAGGCTGGGGATAGCGACATGAATACAGTCATGCATCGCTTAAATAACAGGGACACAGTCTGAGAAATGCGTCGTTAGGCGATTTCATCGTGCAAACATCAACGAGCGTATTTACACAAACCTATACTACACACCTAGGCTATATGGTACACTGTCGTATATGCGGTCCAGACAGAAACATCGTTATGTGGCACATGACTGTACTGTAAGAAAGGCTCCTTTTTGCTGAGGGTCAAACACAGATGAGGGACAAGAGTTCTCCCTCAAGATGTTCTCGGGCTGGCAAGTGGTTTCTCAGACAGCGGCAGAGGCTGGGGCCAGAACGTGGGGCCTTTCCTCAGAAGAGGTTCCCCACCCGCCAGTTTCTGAGTTTCTGAATGCTGGCAAGGGTTCCCCCTGGTGGCCGTCTGCAGAGCAGCAGCTGATCCTGGTCTCAGGCCCCGGTGCAGGGGTTTTCCTCGAAGGGCTGCCCACACTGCCTGGGGGCTGCTCTCGGTGCTCAGAAGCACGAGGGATAACCGAATCCGCCCCTACCCATGCTCACCTCCTCTTTGAAGGGCAGGGGGGGCACGGTGGGGTCCAAGCGGAACATGTCTTCGCACAGCAGCGCTCGCAGGCACAGCGCCAGGCTCTCCACATCTCGGGCCATGGGGCCAACTGAGAGCTGTACTGTGGGGTGTGGAGGGGAGGGAAGAGAGATCACCCAGCCCCAGTGGGCTCTGGAGCTGGGCCCAAGCAAGGGCTGGGCCATGGCCCAGGAGTGTGAGCAGAGACAAGGAAGGAGGAACTCAGACCTAGAGCACCCCAAGGAGAGGCAGGGGCAGAATTGGATCAGGCAGACCCCCTCCTCCAGGCACTGAGGGAACAACAGATCTCACCTGCCACCTGTCCATAGACACAGCCCTTCAGGCCACTCTTGCTGAATAAGAAACACAAAATGTCGGCAACAGGAAACAGCCACCCGCAGCTCAACCCCACACCCATACGGCAGCTCCCAACTCACCCCACTTTGAAAACAAGGAACCAAGGCCAGTGGTACTGTGACAGTCCCTCCCAGCAAAACCCCAGTGAGGGAATCCCTGCCTGGAGCCCAAAGAGGTGGGATGCTAGGCCAAGCTCACACAGCCAGAGGCCCAGAAGCTCCCTCCACCTTACCTGAGGCGGTTCCCCGTGGGCTTGAGGCCACAGATGCCACAGAAGGCGGAGGGAAAACGGATGCTGCCCCCGATGTCGGTGCCTAAGCCCAGAGGGGAGCCTCCAGCCCCAATGAGGGCCCCCTCGCCCCCCGAGGAGCCACCTGGGCTCTTGGAGGACTTCCATGGATTGATGGTCTGGCCGAAGAGGGGGTTACTGCAGTCATAGCTGGAGGAAGCAGGAATGGGTCAGCCCATGTCACGCTGGCATGGGTGCCCCGGCCCCCGCCCTGCAGCCCTGAGACCCAACCTGAACATGGACTGGGGGATGTTGGTGTGCACGAAGGGCACAGCGCCCTGCAGCTTCAGCACCTGCACCACCACGCTGTCACACTCTGCTGGTACCCCCTCATTCAGGCTCAAGCCCAAGGTCGAGTCCTGGCCCTAGAAGGCAGGAGGGGCACCGAGAGGGACATGGCTGATGAGTCAGGGGCCTGTCAGCAGCCCCTCCCACCACCATCTCCCTGGCCACGGCAAGGCACATCATGGTCCCCTCTCAAGGCCTGTGGGCCTAATACTTCCTCTGAGGGCCCAGGGGACCCAGGACACAGGGCTGGCTGGCAGGGGTGGAGGGTGGGGGCCTGAGACGACGGCAGCACATACCTTGTAGCTGAAGCACTCCTTGAGGCTCACAGGAACACCATAGAGCAGGCCCTGCCTTGGGGCCTGGGACAGCTGAGTCTCACAGTCTGCCAGGTAGGTGGTCACACAGTTAGTCCCTTTGTTCACTTCCCAGGCCTGGGAGAGGGAGAAATGGACACAGGTAGAGTGAGGCTGGCCTTTTGGATTGTGGTAAAACATACATAACATTAACTAGGCCTTTTCCAGAATACCCAGGGAAAGGTAGCCAGCCACCAGAGCCAGGAGCACAGGGGATAACCGAGGGCCAGCACCGCGTCCAGCTCACTGGGGACATCTGGCCCCAGCCTCACCCTGGTTGTCTCTGGCCTCCAACCCAAGACGGAGAGAAAGTACTCCCAGGACCAGGACACAACAGTCAAAGGAGCAAGATCCTAGCCTCAGATGCCCCCCAAGGGATGAGCTGGGAGGAAGATAACCCTTGGCCACTGCCCCCTCCTCCTCCGAACCGCATCCCTGCCCAGTGAGGCAGAGGGGTACTAGACAGGAGCAGATCCCCATCTCAGGTCACTCTGGAAGGCGGCGCAGAGCAGGGCTAGCCCCAGGCTCCAGCCTCCCAGAGCCCAGCAGCGTCTCTGCCCCATGCCTGGCCTGCCTCTGCCCCAGCTAAACCTCCCCTCTCCCAGGAACTCTCTCTGATGCTCAAGCCACGTGGAGGAGGGACTGACTGATCCCAACTGCAGTAAGGGGTGGGAGCTTGACTAAAGGGAAGGATGCACTAACAGTGGCCATCTGCCGCGGGGTCTTTCCAGAGCCCTCAAATCACTCAACACGGCCCTACGAGAGGGAAAGGTCAGGGCAGAATGGGGTGCAGGCTTCGGTAAACATTCCTGTTCCTGTGAAACACCTGAGGAAAAGGGGTGTGGGCCCTACTGCCACACTCGGGCACACCAAATGTGCCCATGCAAGAAGGAAGGAGGCCAATCTCTAGCCAGAATGCTCTCTTCTGGATGATAAAAGAACGGTGGGAACTTTTTCAGGGAGTTGGGGCAGGAGCAACATGTCTGCTGAGACTGTCTGTCCTCTCAGCGCACTCCGCCCAGGGGCTTCCAGGCCTTACTCCACAGGCAGTCTCTCACCCTCTGCCAGCTGCCGTCACTCACACCACTGGCATACACACCCATCAGTCACCAGACACTCATGTCCACCTGCTTAGTGGTCACACTCACTATCACACACTCTCTTTCAAGAAATCATACAGAAGTCACACTCATAAAGCACAATTCTTTCTTTGCTTCATTTCCAACATTTCTTGAGCACTAACTATATGAAAGACCTAGTGTTCAGCACTGAGGTGCAAAGACAAACAAGACAATCTCTATCCACAAAAAGCCCACATTCAACATGGAACAAAGAAAGACAAGGCAAGCCCTGTGACGCGATGAGAAATGTGCCGTTAGAAAGTGAACACTGAAGAGGAAATCCTAACTTGGGCTGGGAGGGAAGGAGAGTCAGGGGAGGCTTCCTGGAGGAGGTGACTCCTCTCTGAGCCCTGACTCAGTGCCGGGAGCCTGCTGCACCAAGCAGGGCAGGAAGAGGGAGAAGAGCCTTCCAGGTAAAGGGAACCTCATGCAAGCCACTGCAGAGCATGGCAGGCCCCAGGTGCCCGGGAACTGCCAGCAGCTGAGCTGCTGAGGCCCCAAGTTCCAGAAGGCCTGAGCCAGGGAGGATGCTGGAGGTGGGGGAGCAGCAGAAGAGCAGAACCTGAAGAACTAGAGACCTGAGAGGGCATCTGGCCAGGAGGCTGGCACTTGGTCATGGAGGTAAATGGTGGTGGAGGACCAGGGGGGCTGAAGGGGGTGAGGAGAAGAGAGTGAACTAGTGAACTAGAGAGAGCTATAAGAAGAGAACAGACCAGACTTGGTGACCGACAGGGTGGGGGCGGGAGAGACAGAAGTCTGGGCTGAAAGCCAGGTTTCTAGCTAAGACAACATGCTCAGTGTCCCCACCACCACACACAGAGTCAGCCTCTCTTCCCTCTCACTCCCACCACACACACACACACACACACACACAGTGCTGTCTCCTTCCCTTCCTGGCAGGCCCTGGCACTATGGTCCCACCATGGCCCTCAGCAGGACAAATCCAGGCCAGGTTTCCCCTACAGCCTGTGCAGAGAGGGAGGGAGGAGCCAGAGGATTACCAGCAGGCCTTACCTTTCCCACATAGGTAAAGAGCGCGGCTTCTGGGGACAGCTCCCCACCATGTAACTTCTGCACCAGCTGAGGCAGCGGCAGGGCCAGCAGCGCCTCTGAGTCCAGGTCGGGATTCTGGGGAGACACCTCAGGTCAGCCCTCCACTCCCCACACGCACTGTGTGCCAGCAGCAGACACCTGTGGCCCGAGGCCCAAAGTCCCCACACCCACCAAGCAGACGCTCACTGTCACATGCCAATCCATGACAGACAGGCCCGCCCCCTGCTCTGACACCAGAAACGTGGCCTGGCCTGGGTAGGCCCTTGCCACCTGTAAACCGTACAGATACATATCTTCGAGAAGCTTCCTGGAGGGGGTACCCAGGAGAAGCTACATCAAGCTGATTATTACACGGTTACAAACAAGGACCAACGATGGCTGCCTACTGTGTGCCAGGCACCATGGTGGTGCGCTCTGTTTTGATTAAATCTTACTACCATTCCCATTGCACGGATAAAGAAACTGAGGCTCAAAGAGGGAAGTGCGCTGCTTAGGACCATACAGATAAACTACAGTTCTCTGTCCACTCAGCACAGGCTGCCCGCTGGCTGTCCACCTGCACCTGACCACCCAACCCTGGCAGGGGAGGGGGAAAACAAGATCTCGTCCTGAGTGGTTGGGGCTGTGGCTGGAGGTCACACTCAAGAGAGAGGATTTTTCATTCATCCACAGGATTAGGTGTCTACTCCCTACCAGGTACCACAATAAGCTGGGGATACAGCCATGAACTGTATATAATAAGGCATGTAAAATCAGTGAACTGTATTATAAGGCGCATCCGTGCGCTGTGGAGCTTATAGAAGGAGCAAAGTTGGGGGTGAGCAGATAATTAATAAGTAAACAAATAAGAATTTTAATAGTAGGGGCCGGCCCAGTGGTGCAGCGGTTAAGTGCACATGTTCCGCTTTGGTGGCCCGAGGTAGGCAGTTGGGATCCCAGGTGCAGACCTACGCATCACTTATCAAGCCATGCTGTGGCAGGTGTCCCACATATAAAGTAGAAGAAGATAGGCATGGACGTTAGCTCAGGGCCAGTGCTCCTCAAGAAAAAAGAGCAGGATTGGTGGCAGATGTTAGCTCAGGGCCAATCTTCCTCAAAAAAAAAAGAGAATGTTAATAGTTAGACATAGCTTTAAAAAAATAAAACCATGTACAATGAGTGGGCAGCATGCAGGTAGAGGTTGATCAGGACAGAGCTCGCTGAAGGAGGAGGGACATCTGATCCGATGCTTGACTGCCAGGCCTCGAAGTCTCCCAGAGTCATCGCATTAACCCACTTGCTTCCTCCTCAAGGGTATTGGACTAATTAGTAAACACGGCTAGAGAGGACATCTGAGTCACAGCCACCTCTACCCTCCTCTGCTCTTGCCATAGTCCCTAGGGGCCTCCTTGTTGCCAAATCCAACAGATACTTGACTCTCTTTATTCTGCTCTGTGTCTCACTGAGGCGCTCAAAGGTGCTGAGGCCACACGGCAGCTCTCTTCAGTTTCCGCTTGGGCATGGACATTCTATCCTCCTTGCGGTTCCTCCTGCCTCTCTGCTACTTCTGTCATCCACTTATTCAGTCAGTCAACAAACATGTTCTCAACCTCTATTATGTGCCAAGGACCTTGTGAGAGGCTATGAATTTAGAGGCAACCAAGACAGATGAGTCCTGCTCTCAGAGAACTTACATTCAAGAAAATAAACAAGTTTACCAACAATGGACAGATCGTGGTAAGTGTGAGAAAGCAAACAAGCAGAGCATTATGATGGAAATAGAGGGCTGACTAAGATGGAATGGGCAGGGTCTCTGAGGAGGCGACATTTCAGCTGTGATATGAAGAATGAGAAGGAGCCAGACGTGGGGAGAAACAGAGGCTCCTTGAGGTTCCCCTTCCCTCTCCGATGCTGGGAGAAGTCATTCTTTCTTGTGGCTTCCACTCCACGCTCTCTAGGTATCCCAGAGCCTCCAGATCCTGCACCCAGCCTGACCCAGCTGAGCCCCAGCTGCTCCCATGCCCCGATGTGCTTCCCCCCGACTACCCCACTTTCCATGGGGAGGCTCCTCCTCCATGTCCCCTCACTCAGGAAGGGCGCTGCCATCCATCCAGATGTTAAAGTAAGAAAACAGGATCATCCTGGATTCCTCCATCTCCCTCCCACCCACATCCGGTCAGTCACCAGGCCCCCCAAGTAGCTCTGGGAAACGGCCACCTCTCCATCTGCTGTACCCAGACCCTCAGCGGTGCTCCTCCCTCGCCCCCTCGGTCACACAGGGGCCACCTAACTGGCTACCCTGCCCAAGGCTTGCCGCTCCCACCCACGCTTCCTGTGAGGCAGACAGTGCAAAGCCCAACCACGCCTTACCTCTCCCCTAAAAACCCCCATTGCACCACCAGCTCCAGAGCATGCTCCAAGAGGCGCCTCCAGGCTGCGGCCCTGTCAAACTCCTCTGCACCCCTCAGTGCGACACCACCCACTCACATCCGCCACATGCCCAGAGCCAAGCACCCACCACACAGACCATCACACAACCTTTGTACCCCGGCCTCACTATTAGGACACTCTACCCCCCACTGAATTTGTTAAATGGATACAATACTTACTTGGGTTTTTTTTAATAATGCAGGGAGCTACAATGAAGAAAAATGGATCCCTGGTCTCTCCCCCACCCCAACACACTAGGTAACCCCTGGTGATATATTTTTTTTTAAAGATATACAAAATGAAAAGTGAACATTCCCCTCACCTCTAAATGGGACCACCTTGTCCAGTGCCTCTGCTGAAAAGGGAACTACAGTTAACAGTTCCTTTTTTTTTTTTTTTTAGATTTTTTTTATTTTTTCCTTTTTCTCCCCCAAAGCCCCCTGGTACATAGTTGTATATTCTTCGTTGTGGGTCCTTCTAGTTGTGGCATGTGGGATGCTGCCTCAGCGTGGTTTGATGAGCAGTGCCATGTCCGCGCCTAGGATTCGAACCAACGAAACACTGGGCCGCCTGCAGTGGAGCGTGTGAACTTAACCACTCGGCCACGGGGCCAGCCCCATCACCTAACAGTTTCTAATGAAACCTCACAGGAAAAAAAAATGTTTATGAGAAACCCACAATGTACGTAATTGCCTGTATAGATTCTATTTTTGCACAAAGGGGTCATTCTACACACACACTACTATATCTTGCCTTTCTCACCTCACAGTGAAAATAGCAAGATTGCTTTATGTTTTTTCTGATTGTATACATATGTGCACACTGTTAAAAAAGAAGCCTGCCTGACAGCATGGGGAAGAAAGTGAAGATCACCAGAGAACCCACCACACTGGTAACTACCACCGACAGTCTGGTCACCACCATTTTCCATCTCGCTACAAGGTGCCCACTGAGTCCCTGTGCACCTCAGCTAGAAGCCACCAGCAAGCTCCCCTCTGTTCTCAGCACACATTTTAATTCTTTCCTATGTTCTTCTGTGGTGACAGTGGATGACATCATTGCTAACAGCTATTTTTAAGTCTTCAACTAGTTATCAGGCAGCTAAGACATTTTTTCTTTCACAAGACACCAAAAGAAGTCTGCACCTCCAGGAGGCTGATCTGCGAGCAGGATGGAAATTCGCTTTGTGTGGAGAATGCAGGGGAGTGTACACATAACTTCACCTAAGCGTGTGGCCATGTTGTATGCACTCTCTTTCAAGGGAGGGACACCAGAGCTGTCACGGAATCACTGCCCCTCCTCCCTCTGTTTTTCTCCCTCCGAAGCACCTACTGTCCTAATTTCAGGCATCCTAGATTGTCCTCCCTCTCTTTCTCATTCTCCCTCATGGTTTTGATCACTTCTGTCCTATTTCAAGAGATCTATTCCATTTGATCATGTAGGCCACTGATCCTGGTCTCAAGGAAAACCACACTGACCTTCAATTCTTCTACTGAATCACTTTGTTCTAAGGTCAAGTTCAGGATGGGCTTGGAGAAGGCCAGGAGATGGAACTACAGGTCAGATCCAGTTGAGGGAAGTGGCATTTGGAAGCCCAGTGGGATTTTGACAAAAGGGGTTGCAAGAGACATAGGAAAAAGGCACTGTGGATAAAACCACAAGTGCACTGGCACAGCTGTTGTGTCCTATCTCTTTCGGCCAGAATATCCTATGAATGGGGCTCGCTCTCCTCAGTCTAGAGAGTATTGAAACTCTTTCAGGGGGCAGGGTGGGAAAAAACGGGCCAAGAGGTGTTACAGGCAAAGCCTCACCTGGTCAACAGAGAGCTTCCAAAAACATGCCTCACTCCAGAACTGCTCTAGAGTCTAGAGAGAGGTGGGCCAGCTTGTGATGGTTGAGGAAGTGCTGAGGATTCCCGTGCCCCAGCACTGTCTTAGAACACAGGAGGGAGCTGGGCTCCCAGCTAGCTTTGCCCAGAGTCTCTCAGGCAGGAGCTGCTGGATTCTCTCAGGGCCTGCCCAGGGCCCTGCTCACCTCAGTGCCCCCTGCTAATCGGGGCTGAGCTGAGAAAGCTCCAGAAGAAAGGCTGCTGAGACAGCCTCAAAACCCGCCTCTCAGTCATCCAGCAACCCCAGAGCCAAGCAAAAAGATGCCTTTCCGCCAGGCAGGGAGGAGGAAGGAGCTGGTCCCAAGGCTGGGGCTGAGTTCAGCTAAAAGCCCACCTCCTACCTGCCCCCAAGGCCTACAAAGCTATTGTCATCAGGATCCCACCCCTTTACTGACTGCTCAAAACCATGGGGCTCCTGAAATTACTCTCCCTTTGTTCTCCACAGTCACTGGAACACTAAAAGGTAAATTTCTCTACCGAGAAGGGTCAAGCCTTGGTGTTCTGAGGCCAGGCTCTCTTGCCTCATGGAGGGTATGTAAACAGCTTTTTGTATTTCAGGGTCGAAACTTCTACCCTGGACGATTCAGCTCTCAAAAATAATGAAAGGTGGTCGCTCCAGAGGGACGCTGTGTAGACACTGATGTTTGGAGGTGAAGTGAGGAAGATTTCTACCACCTTCTACCCTTCTGCCATCCCACACTCCTGCCAGCCCGTGGGTTCCTTGTGAATAGGAGGGGAGTTCTGTAGGCAGGAACCGTGGGCACATTCCTGCAGCTGCCTCCACGCAGCTCCTGGAGCTGACAGAACTCAGCTAGCTGCACAAAACGACTTGGGGCCTCCAGAGCAGCCGAGGGGCTCCAGGCTGAGCTGGGGGTCATTGCAAGGATCCCTGAGCACCGCACCTGGGAGCTCAGCCGGAGAAGGAGAACTAGACAGTGCAGAACCTGTGCTCAAGTAGGGGAAGTGGCCAGTTTGCATTGAACACCTGAAAACTGAGTGATGGAATTTTCAGCCAGCTTGAGGAGAGGAGGCTGGAGCCAAATACATTTTGATTGGCATCCAAGGCCCGGTCTCCCTTCCTAATCTCTCTCCCCTGCTCCTCTTCACTGGAATGAAGCTGGATAGTCCCACTGGGCCTCTCGATTCTAGTTACAGCTCTGCCTCAACTAAAAAATCACTTGCTACAGCTGAGCACCTGCTAACTGCGATTTTCTGTGACTCCCTCTCTGTCTCCCACCTAGGCACATCCTCCTGACTCCTGCTGTCCCCATCACCTGGAATGTCTTCCCACCATCAGATCCAAATCCTTTCAAACACTCCCAGCAAGTCTTTCCTCCTTCAGCAGGTAAGAACATCTCCCAGAGTTCAGCATTTTGACTTCTACCTGGGTTCAGTGTCTCACACACCTGGAGGAAAAGCTCCCTCTTCTGGGCCCCTCTTCCACCGACACACACAGTGAACTGATCCAGAGGACAAAAAGCTTGCTCGGCAGATCACCCAGCGAAGGGCTGGAACTACCCCTGCTCATGGAAGGGGCTTGTCGGGGTTGGACACCACAGCCTGGGCGGCAGGAGCTGGGGAGACGTTCATTCCAGCCCGGCTCTGCCAGTAACTGCCTGTGCACTTAGGCAAGTCTCCTTCGGGCTCCCTCTTTGAGTCCTGAGGCACAAATCAATGAGTTTGAACTGTAAACTCCCCGGCTTTCCTCGGCCATCACTCAGTGATTCCAAAGTCCTAAACTCTAGCCTCCCGTTGGTTCTCACCCTCGCGTTTTAGCGTTCTAATAGTGATCTTGAGACTCTTTGGCACGGAGCAAAGCTCCTCTTTGACCCAGTGCAGCGAGGGCCTCCACAACCTGCCCTACCCCTTTCGATTCCCTTCCTCCCCTTAGCCCCACCTGGCTCAGGAAGAGTACAGAACGCATCACGGCGAGGAGGGGCTCCGAAAGTTACAAACCTGCGCTGCCCGCCACCTGCCCCTCCGAGCGCGCCGCGCGGCTTAAAGTGCCGCTGGGGATGCCCCCCTTCCCCCCGTACCCCAACCCCGACCGTCACCTGGAGCCGGAAGCGCTGCGCAGCCTTGTCCATGTTCTCCAGGGCCGCTTGCTGCCGCTGTCGCGCCCGGGCCGCCGCGCCCCGGGCGGTCCGGCGACCGCGCCAGCGCAGGACCACGGTCGTCGCCACCAAGCAGCAGGCCAGGGCAACCCCGGAGGCGCCGGAGAGCGCGTCCCACAGTTCGTCCAGCATCATGGTCTCCCGCCGCCGACCGCTGCCGAGAGCGACAGCTGAAGGATCAGCACGCGCCGATTCCGCCGCAAAACTCGGCCTGGAACGCCGGGATCCCGGGCCCGCCTGCGTGGGAGGGGCGGAGGAGCGCGCCGTTGCCAGGCAGCGGGCGGGAGGCCGGCGGCGCGCAATGGTCAAGGTCAGGCCCTGCGGCCCGGCTGGGGTCGCTCCCCGCGTCTTCCCACCCTGAGCCAGGCGGAGCAGGAGGGACATCCGCTTCCCGGGGGGCGCCCTCGGAAGTATGAGCGTAGCAGCCTCCGCCCCGCGCACCCCAGAATCCCAGAGCCCCAACTCCCGGAAGATGCAGCTCAGCCCCAGCCCTCCGCAGCGACAACTGGGCTCGCGAACCTGATTAGTCCCTGCAAACAGTCTAGCGGCATCTTTCCTGGAGAGTCTTGCGTGGGGGCCGTGCACCGAAGGGCGCCCACCTCTCCCCTGCGCGGGGCTTCCAGGGCGCCAGCCCCCCCAACGGACACAGGAATTTTATCTCAGTGCTCCCACCTGCTGCCCCCTCCCCTTTCCCCAACGCTGGGGGGAAGCCCGTGTCTCTCGCCCTGGGCTCTTCTTTATGGCCAAAGCACTCATCACTTGACCTTTTGCTCAGCCACCTCCCGCAGACTGGCCTTCCCAGGGTCACCCTCTTCCGGTCCTGGGCCCTACTGGACTTCACCCCCGGAAGTAGGAAGAACTCTTGACCAGGAGGAATCTGGGGACCTGGCACCGTTCATTAGCGGGGTGGGGGGATTGTATACAAACACAAAATACTTCTCCCGTCTAGGCTCTCTCACAGGACTTTATGTGCTTTATTTCATTTGTCCTCCCAACAGACCTATGAGGAGGGCCCTGTTTTATCCTCATTTTACCCATCACTTCTGTGGGTCACACAGGTGACTGAGTGGGGATTCAAACTCGGGTCTAATCCTCAACCATTGCTCTTAACCATCAAGCAGAACTCCAACTACGGCCCCCCGAAGTGAAGCTCTGTGGGGTGGGGTATAGCAAAGTGCTTTGTGACTGGAAACACTGCTGAAACTCTCTGCTGTCGCTGCAGTTCTGTCCTTACCTCTGAATCTCTGCCTTTACCTGTATAGGGGGAGGGTTACAATGCCCACCTCACAGGATTGGGAGGAGGAGTCTGTGAGGTCCTCTATGTGTGGTGCCTGGCACATAGCAGGCCCTCCATAAATGTTTAGTGACTGAATGAAAGGGCTAGCTCTGAAGACCCTTGAGTGTTGCTGGAAGAATCCGGACCTGAGGGCATTGCAAGTCACTGTCAGGCTCTCAGCATATTTGGGAGGGGCCAAGGACTAGGTCATTAGTCATGGTTGAATGCTGCTGAGTTGCTACTTGCTGTTGATGGCCCTTTGTAAGTTTCAAATCCCTGGAGCTCAGTTTCCCTAGAAGAGGAGAGCTGACAGATGCAGGGGGATGGAAAGCCCAATCTGAAGTAGGTCTTGCAAGGTCACCTCTCCCCATCTCCTGAGAGAATAAAGGGATTCTAGCCCTTGATTCACCCATCACTGGCTGGGGTACCTTGGGTAACTCAATTTTTCCTTTTGTAAAATGAGAAACATTCTTCCTGACCCCCTCTCTCTCTCAAGAAGGAGAAAATCAGATTATAGTTATGGGGAAACTCTGGCCATCCCTGAGGCTTAATCATAAAGTTTGTAACGTGTTGTGAGTTGGGCCAAGATTTGTTAGTTTAGGAACGCCATTAACAAAATATTCACTTAACGTTTGTTTGCTGTAATGGTAGTTTTTCTAAGTAGTAGCTTCCTGGGGGCATATTAGACAGGATGTAATTTCCAGAAAGGATCTGGGGGATCTCGGTGGGGTATGGAGGCCAAGGCCCCAAGTGCTGGACTGAGACTAATGTTCAGGTCGCTGTGGGCGGCCACGTCGGTTCTCTGAGAGACTCCGGGGACTCTTGCCCTCTGACAGTCTGTGGTTCAGTTCGGCAGACACCCACTGAGCCCTGCTACTGTAGGCCCCTTGCTGTGAGCTAGGGGAGCCAAGGCAAGTACCAGATCTCAAATCCGGCCTTGTGGAGCTCTGATTGGGAAGGAAAAACCGTGCAGAGACCAAAAACGAAAAGGCATGCTTTGCTGCAAAGGCAGAGATCATCCTGCATGAACCCAAAGGGCCTTGGATGCCTGGCCCTTGGGCTGAACAGCCCTCAGGTAAGCCAGATAGCACAGTGGTTCAGAGGTTGGCTCTGGAGCTGGAGCGTCCAGTACCCCATTTGTTGTGTGACTGTGCCCCAGTTTCCTTCCCTGTAAAATGAGGATAATAATAGTGTCCCCCTCCCCCAATTCTTCAGTACTATTGTAGAATCAAGTGAGATAATAGAGGTAACACAGCCTGAACAGGGCCTGGCATATAGTAAGTGATGCAGGGTCGGTGAGCCGAGGAGTCGAAAGAAAGATTTCTTGGACTCTCAAGATCTGGCAGTAGTGCTCTTTTTATTTAGAGAATAGTGTGGAATAGCATGGGGACAGGACCCATGGGCAGTGAAGAGCTCCTGCTGCTGCTGCATGGGGACAGGACCCATGGGCAGTCAGAGCTCCTGCTGCTGCCCTGAGTTGAGGGTTAGGGCTAATTTTATAAGGCATGGATATGTGACTTATTTTTACTGGAAAAAGAAAAGATGATGTAAAAAGTCATTAAATGATTTCAGTGCAGATGGGGTCTGGTTATTGTGCGGTCATATAACTTTTAGATACGAATCTGGCCATATAGATCGGCATGTAGGTGAGGATGCCCTGGGCTTCTCTCCCTGGGGCAGCCCTAATTCATACCATAAAAAAATCCACTGGGTCATATAGTTTGGCATGTAGGCCAGGTCACCTTGGGCTTCTCTAGCTGGGGCAGCCTTAATCCACATCAGTAAGCAATCTATGCACCTTAATCATTATATTATTATTGTTATTATTTATTATTAGAGAAATAGAGAGCTACAGAGAAAATAATCCATAACCAATCTATAAATGAAAATTTGGGTGAGTTTATTCTGAGCTGAAATCTGAGGACCATGGCCCAGGGCCTTTCTTCCCGAAGGGAGAAAGGGCACCAAAGAAGTGGGGTGCACAGAGTGGTTATATATCCCCAGAGAGGATGTTCCACATAGGATTGAAATGTCCCTTTTACAATAGTTTCGAGACTGCTCTGTCGGCACAGCAATTGATGGAAATAGCAGGTAGGTCTTCTGTCTCAGTGAACACAGCAGGGTGGAAGTCTGTTGTCTCCAGCTGAGTGGTCAAAGGTGAGTGCAGCAATCAGTTCCTAGCCTAAGGAAAGATGCTTATCCCTAAGAAAATGCCAATGTGGGGGGAAGTTGCACCTTTATCTCAAGGGCCTTTGTTCTGGCCATAGGAAATGTCTAAGCAGATATACGGTGTGTGCTCAATTGCCACAGTCAGGCCCTTTTGGAAAAAACAAAGTCAGGCCGAATTAGGTTTATACCAAATGGCTTCCTCATATACTCCAATATATCCTATTGCTTGCCATTTTTATTTGTCACTTCACTGTAAAATGAGGATAATAATAGTGTCCCCCTTCCCAATTCTTCAGTACTATGGTAGAATCATGTAAGTTAATAGATGTAACACAGCCTGAACAGGGCCTGGCATATAGTAAGCAATCTATGCACGTTAATCATTATATTATTATTGTTATTATTTATTCTTAGAGAAATAGAGAGCTACAGAGAGGTGTTTTCTGGCCTGAGAAGCCCAAGCTCGGGAACCAGACTGCCTGAGTTCAAATCCTACCTCTGCCACTTAATATGCTATGTAACCTTGAGTAAGCCACTTTAACTTCTTGTGCCTCAGGTTCCTTACCTGCAAAATGGAGGATAATAATAGTGACTACCTCACAGAATTGTGAAGATTCAACGAGTTGATTCAAGGAAAGAGCTTAGAACAGAACCTTGCCTGTTGAAAGGGCTCAATAAACATTAGCTCACTATTTTAAGCAGAGATGTGATGCAATCCTACCAGTGTTTTGGGAAGGCAATGTAGAGGAGAGTTAGGAGAGGCGAAGGCCATGGAATGGAAGAGCAGGGGGTCGCGAGGATCTGAAACCGGCAAACAGCCATTGATGATTAAGTATCTAGGTACTAAAGTTTTTCCTTTCTGCAACTACTGATTATAGCTTTTAGCTGTTTTTTTTTTTGTTTGTTTAAAGATTTTATTTTCTTTTTCCTTTTTCTCCCCAAAGCACCCCAGTACATAGTTGTATATTCTTCGTTGATGGGTCCTTCTAGTTGTGGCATGTGGGACGCCGCCTCAGCATGGCCCGACAAGCAGCGCCATGTCCGGGCCCAGGATTCGAACCAACGAAACACTGGGCCGCCTGCAGTGGAGCGCACGAACTTAACCACTCAGCCACAGGGCCAGCCCCTGCTTTTAGCTGTTTAACCTGCCCATGTTAACTGTGCTGCTTAGGCAACATGCTCTCTGACTCCCACTAGGCTCCTATAGATAACATCTCCCTGGAGCCTGGGTCCCCATGGTAATGGGTGTGTGAGCTGTTTTTCAGGAATTAGAACTCCTTGTCCATTTCAGGCTGGTAGAAACCACCAACTCATCAACTGGGCCCATGCAGATGTCCGATAGGTGACATTTTGACGTCAAGAGGCTAAAAACTCCACCCTCAGATCATGCTAACGCCACCATTTTGTGAACACGGGTCCTGTGAAGAGGCACGGTCTGACTACGCCTGCGCAGATCATCAATGACCTCACCTCTCCTCACCTCCAATCACGTCTCTCCACATCTCTGACTATCTTGCCCCCATCCCATAAATATCCCTGAGTCCCTATTTTCAGGGAAGCAAATTTGAGGCTCTTGCTCTCGCTTCCTCACGTGGCTGCCTTGTGAGTAAACTCTGTCTCTGCTGCAATCTTGCTGTCTCGGTGTTTGGCTTTCTGGGCAGCGGGCAAAAACGAACCTGTTCCCTAACAAATGGCGAGGCAGCTAGGAGCTAAGTCCAGATGGACCTTTTTGCCTGAGATTCGTCAGCCCCTTGCCAGTGTGGAGAACCTGTGGGCGAGTCTAGCAGCTGCTGGAAGCATTTCTCCTGGGACTGTTCCGGGATTCTTTCCTGGTTTGGCGCTGCCGGCTCCTTGGCGCATATTTTCACTTTGCAGTAGAGAGACGGTTTCTTGGTGACATCTTTTTGGTGAGTAACTTTGGTACAAGTGACAACATTCTTTTTTTTTTCTTTTTTTTTTTTTGAGGAAGATTAGCTCTGAGCTAACATCTGCTGCCAATCCTCCTCTTTGTTTTGCTGAGGAAGACTGGCCCTGAGCTAACATCTGTGCCCATCTTCTTCTACTTTATATGTGGGATGCCTACCACAGCATGGCTTCTGCCAAGCGGTGCCATGTCTGCACCCGGGATCTGAACCAGCGAACCCCAGGCCGCTGAAGTGGAACATGCGAACTTAACCACTGCACCACTGAGGCGGTGCCGACCGCATTCTTATTTCTCCTTCCTTTAAGTCTGACTTCCGAGAGGAAGCCTTGGTTTGGCAGGGGACGCCCCCTGCGACTTCCGACAAAGGAAGCCTTGGTCTGGCCTTCATTGTGAGGGTCGTTTTCGAGAACGCTTAATAGGGAAGAATTAGGGGATCCACTCACAGAAGTGCACTTGGCTTGGCTTGGCTTGGCTTGGCTTGGTTTGGTTTTGAGATCTGGTTCTAGCTGCAGCATAAGTATACTTTGACTGGCCGTGTCTAAATTACGCTAATTTGATTCCCACCTGCAGCCCCCTAAGCTGCATTCTTCAAAATTGGACAACTTTCAGTTATGAGTCCATGAAAAAGAAGAAGATGGTATTTTTCTGTAACACCACGTGGCCACAGAGAGCTCTTACAATAACTAATCTTAAGAACTTAATCAAATTAAGAATCGCAGCTTCCATGTTGATCTTACAGATGCTAATAAAAGCCCCACCCCCCAGCCCCACCCCACCTCTGCCTGGCTTCAATCCACGCTCCACCCTGGGAGCTCTTCTCTGCCTGGCTTCAGTCCATGTTCCACCCCAGGAGCTCTCCTCTGGTTTTTGGGCACCTGGAATGATTCCAGGTGCCCAAAACCCTGCTTTGTCTCCTGTCAAGAGCTTGTTGAGGATTTTAGGCACCTACTAAGTCAGTTGTGGGGACAGGAGACCGGTAATCTATTCTGTAAACTGTCTTGCCTGGGAACTGTTGTTTGTGTGACCTTTATCTTGATAACTCTTGGGAAGAGGCTGGGAGGGCAAGGCCTGATCACCTCTTTCCCTTCCTTATCTGTCTCATTCGTCACCTCCTCTGTTGTCATCAAGTCGGGGGTTCAGTTCAGGCTGGACCCGAGCAGAACCTAGACCTGTAAAATCAAAACTTGAAAAACTTTCTGCTAGGGACTTAACTCTCAGCCCTAGCATTGGGAGCCCACCCTGGCCAGCTCCAGGCCTTTGCCTCTTGCTTCCTTGGCTTACCTTATGCAGGCTCAGGGACTAAGTGCCTGGGCTGAATGGGACTTGGCTAAATCTTATAACTATGTTGACACCTGCACTCAGGCTCTGCACCCTTCTCCGGCCCACTGTCAGCGAGACACTGATGGTGCTTTACCACCATGGGGAATGCCCTAAGCATCCCCGGAGACTCACCCATTGGGTGCATTTTAATTAATTGGAAACACTGTCAACTTTGGATGGGTTATGCCTCAGAAATTCCATCTTGGAGAAAACTTGAGGGGTTTCTCTGCACCTTTATGATGTATTTGGACAGGTAGATCAACCCATAATGTCATTTGAGTTATAACCCAATATCTGAGAAATCAAGAGCACCTGTCCTAGGAAAATCCTTGTGAGACTGGAAATACAGCTTTAGGGGCAGTTCCACCCATTTCCCTTGTCTCAGAGAGCTTGCAGATCCTCTGGGGACTATCTAGCCCATCACTAATTCCTCAAACTGAAGGAAAAAAAAAGGAAAACAGCCAGAAAAGCACCCTTGCCAAAAATCGAGCATCTGGAGTGTCTTCTCCACAAATATTAGTAGAAAGGCTAAAAACAAAATTTGGATTCATTACTAGGGAGCCTTGTACCTGATTCATGGCAGTAATTTTAAAACAATAGCTGTGAAGTCTCTGTGTATGTGTGTCTATACATATGTTACATGTGTGTGATATTTTTACCTTGGGATGGTATGGCCAGAAATTAAGAGCTCTGTTTAATTGGCTTAAAGTAAGCACTTCTAAATGGAAAAGAAATTAACCCAAATGTCTTTTAAGTTAACATGATATAAAATTAATCTTTGGTAAATGAAAGCTTATTTAAAGTTGCTGGTTTGATTAAAATGGACATGTCCTCCAGAGTTAGCACTGGGTATGATGCAGACATGCAGCCTTTATTCTACATTTATTGGTCAAATAAGCTGATGTTATCTCTATTACAAAACTGGTTCCAAAAATAAGAATTTAAAATGATGGCTAATTTTGTCTAAGCTCTCATGAAGTTTTATAGGCCATGTAAATAATTATTGGGAACGACTAAACTAAATAGATGTGAAAAAGATAAAAGTGTCGGGTGAACTTTTAAAAATAATTTTGTCTTATGATATGTATATTTAAAATAACTTCAAAAATCTTTCTGGTAACTTGAAACTTTGAAGTGTTGCTAGGTAAAATAGAATGATAAAAAACTCACTGAATATCTGGGTCATTTTTCTTTTTTTTTTAGGAAGATTAGCCCTGAGCTAACATCTGTTACCAATCCTCCTCTTTTTGCTGAGGAAGACTGGCCCTGAGCTAACATCCATGCCCATCTTCCTCTGCTTTATATGTGGGACACCTACCACAGCATGGCTTGCCAAGCAGTGCCATGTCAGCACCCGGGATCCGAACCGGCGAACCCCGGGCTGCCGAAGTGGAACGTGCAAACTTAACCGCTGTGCCACCAGGCCAGCCCCTGGGTCATTTTTCAAATAAGATAAAATACTGAAACATCATTAGACATGTCTAGATTTATCTACTTTTGGCTTCTTATTACAAAGAAACTAAAAGGTGTTTGGGTCCAATAGTAAACATGTCTTGTATTTTATTTATTTTTTAATTTTTTTTTTAAAGATTTTATTTTTTTCCTTTTTTCTCCCCAACGCCCCCCGGTACATAGTTGTATATTCTTCATTGTGGGTCCTTCTAGTTGTGGCCTGTCTTGTATTTTATTAAGATTATACCATAAAGTAGCATGTTTCTAGAAATTATAAAACATATTTATAAATTTGCCAAGCCATAGGATGCTAATGTAAAGAATAGTTCATAATTGGTTAGTTTTTAGTTTTTACTAGGGTCTGTAAGGGTTAAAAATTCTAATTAATATATGTAATTAAAGCTACTAAAAATTAATAAGGCAAACAGCTCTGTATACAAGGAAATTAAAATGTATGTTTTCAGTAAAGAAGGTATAAAGAATGAAAGTATTTTTGTTTGTTGGGTTAAGAACGATAAATTTGTCCTCAAGTACTAGAAGGGAAGAAAGCAAGCATGGGACAAATTCTGAATGTAAAAAGAAAGTTATAGAAGTTTTGTGAAAGAGAAATTCTGAAAGGAGTTTTATGCCTGGTCAAGTTGGCTAAGATTGAAGTAAATCCAATTAAGAAAATGAGTTTTAATGTTAAAAAAATATACATATGAGCTGGTGCAAAAATTAAAATTTAGTTTCTCTCTCAGGATAATTTTCTTGAACTTTTGGTCTGCTCTTGATAAAGAGGTTATAAAAGATTTTTTTTCTTTATTTTTGAGAAAGTGTACCTAAAAGACAGAGAATCTGTTTTCTTAGAATAATTTCCTATGTTCAGAAAGACTAAGGTCTCTCTGTTAAGATTTTTTGATTGTTTTAACTGTTTGCCCTTGACTGTTTCTATTGTCACTTTGAATAGATAGCCGAGTGTTGTTTCCTATATGAACAAGTGTTTTAAAACCTTTTGATATTTTTAACAAGCCTCCCCCCCGCCCCACCAAAATATTCAAATCCTGAATAAAGGCTTTCTTTTGGCCTGGAAGAAGGGAGAGAATTTCTCTGAGGATTTTCAGAGGGCCTCTGAGACTTCTCAAAGAGATTTTCTCTCTCTTCCTATAAGGAGGAAGACACTAAGCTAATTAGGCTTATGTGGTATGTTAAACTACATGGGAAGCATTGTCAAATAAGTGATAATAAACTTTCTTAGGTGGTATTATGTGGATAAATGTTATTGATATAAATGTTTTAAAAATTATATAACATTCCTAAAATTCTGATCGGTTCTAGTTGCCAGCCATAATTCTGGTTATTATTTTAAAGTATTGCATGTCACAAAATTAACCAAATTTCTTTGTCAGTTGCCATTTTGGAATCTTGTTGTTTACGGACAGTTAATGTTTTACTCTGATGCTTTCGCAAAATATGTTTCATCTTCAGAGAAATCCATGGAAAGGACTCTGACACTTTAGAATACAGGTTTCTGGTAAACTTTCAGATCATAAAACTGAACTGAGTAAGAAATTACAGAACTCTAACAGAGAAACTGATGACCTCATAAAACTGCCAACGGAAGATGAAGATCAAGGATCGATTTCACAGGACTGAATGAACTGATGAGAATGATTATGATTTATATGACTTTTCATTTGAGATATTGCTGATTTTTTGATGTTCTGTTTTGTTTCCAGATTTAAAGAAGTCTTTTTCTCTTTTTCTCTCATGCTAACTATAACTTATATCATTTTGATAAATTATACCTTTGTAAGCAGACTTGAAACATTTATTTCTCTCCCTACCTGATCCCTCCAGGATTTGAAAACTCTTAATGAGTGAGTATTGTTTTCATGGCAATATATTTATTTGCATAAGTTCAATAAGAATCTATTCTCCTTATAACAGGACACAATTGGAAACATTGGTTATCTTACCAAAGCTTTGACTGGAATGTCATATTTGAGAGAAACATACAGACTCAGATATGACAAGACAGCTTTTGAGGAATAAAGGTTGACTTCCTGGAATAAAGCCACTTGGGAATATTGGCCTAGTACCTTGTTTACAAGGATTCCAGCAACCTGGGTAAGTAAGGTAGCTCACTTATCTGGCAGGTGCCTGGGACTTCGAAATACTTTGGGGAACCTCAAGAGAGGAATCCCCCTAAATCTGCAGGTATTGCAGGCAAAATCTGATGACAAGTCTTTGACTTGGCTTTCCTGGCCTCGAGAGGCCTTTGAAGTTCAATCTGAGATTCCTCATAAAGAGTTCCTGCAAAGCAGATTTGAAAGAACCTATATAATCAAGTGCTATTCTTGCTGTACTTATGTAAATAATTGGGCCAAGTTTGTTGAAACTAAACTTATTTTGCAAACCAATTAGTCTTAATTTGGCTATCTTTGGTAAAAATGAGGGTGATTTTAGAGAGAAAAATTATGTTTCAGTAAAAACTATAGTACACATTTGTGGATATTAGGTTCTCCTGATAATTGTCTTTGAGGTTTTTATTTTATATCTGTTAACTGGACTGGATCCTGAATTCTTCTAGTCTCTTGAAATATCTGGCTACAAATCTCCAAATTAATGTTTTCAATTTTTTCCGGATCATTTTCATTTGGAATCATTGAGAACTGAGCCTGCCCTTTTTCCTGAAGCCTTGCAAACTGAAGCAGGACAACTTAATATAAACTTAAGAGAGATTCATGTCTGTTGCTGTGTAAGACACTCAATAAGATGCCTGAACACCTGATGACATCATCAGAGACATTTCAAACTGCAAAAGAGGCTTCAACTCTGACACCTAGAAATCTTTTGACTGGCTGCCACCTGGGCTCAGAAAGGTTTATAATTTGCTGGTGTATAATTTGCTCCCACTGTTAACCTTGTTTTTCTTTTTGTGCCTCTAGAAATACTTATTAAATACCTTGTTACTTGCTAACACAATATAGGCTGAACTTTGGGAGACCACCTGCATCACCATCTTACTAAGAGACTGGTTCAATGAGATGGAACAACCTATGCCCTCATCAACAGGATAATCCCTCAGGATTGAAGATGAACAACAAAAGGGGAGATTGATACCAGTCAACACAAGGTTGACATAATGGAAGCCATATTGTAAAAAAGAAACCATATTGTAACTTTGAATGACCTCTGATTAACCCAGACATGCTCTGTAGATTTTATGGACCCTCTCAGCTGCTATAAGTTGATAACTTTGTTCTTTTGAGTTCCTTAGGAACGTGATGACCCCCAGGCAGAGAGTCTGTGCTGATGGCCATCATCAATGACAACTAAAAGATCAGGGTATAGGCCATTGCTCTGGTCTCTGATGCATATCCAGTAAAAGAAATGACTATCAGGAACTGAGACCAGATGTCTGCCCCCACCTGGAGATCAGAGGACCCAGACTTGCACTGGGATTAGGTCTATTTTTCAGGGACTGTTAAAATTTGGGTTGTTTATACTTCTTACCATTCTGGTAAGCCAGAAACAAGAGAATATTTCCAAATGAGTGCTAAAGAGTTTCGTTCCTTTAACTCAGATCTATGCCCCAATTCAGCAGGAAGTAGCTGGATTGATCATTGCCCCAAATCCCTCAAGAACAAGGAATGACCAAGAATAGGTGGGATTGAAACTGACAAACAGCCATTGATGATTAAGTATCTAGGTACTAAAGTTTTTTTTTGTTTTTGCAACTACTGATTACAGCTTTTAGCTGTTTGACCTGCCCATCGTTAGCTGTGCTGCTTAGGCAACATGCTCTCTGACTCCCACTAGGCTCATATAGATAACATCTCCCTGGAGCCTGGGTCCCCATGGTAATGGGTGTGTGAGCTGTTTTTCAGGAATTAGAACTCCTTGTCCATTTCAGGCTGGTAGAAACCACCAACTCATCAACTGGGCCCATGCAGATGTCTGATAGGTAACCTTTTGATGTCAAGAGGCTAAAAACTCAGATCATGCTCATGCCGCCATTTTTTGAACATGGGTCCTATGAAGCGGCATGAAGTCTGACTATGCTTGCACAGATCATCAGTTACCTCACCTCTCCTCACCTCCAATCACCTATCTCCACATTTCAGACCACCTTGCCCCCTATCCCATAAATATCCCTGAGTCCCTATTTTCGGGGAAGCAAATTTGAGGCTCCTGCTCTCATTTCCTCACGTGGCTGCCTTGTGAGTAAACTCTGTCTCTGCTGCAATCTTGCTGTCTCGGTGTTTGGCTTTCTGGGCAGCGGGCAAAAACGAATCTGGTTTGGTAACAGATCCCATGGAGATGGGTTTCCAGGCCTCCACCAGTGTCATCAGAGAAGCAACTGTAAGTCAACACCACACCATTCAGTGAGCCAGAAGAGCATGGACCTGCACACAGGTGGTGCATGTAAGGGAGAATTACTCTTCCATGCAGCAGGTAAGTCCCTCAAGCAGGTCCTGGTGGGTTCCCTGAGCAGGATCAGGGTCCTCCCCAGTTAGCTGGTGACCTTAAGCAAGTCATCCTTATGTGTCCTGAGCTGTCGAGTGGGAAGACAGGTGATATTTTGCTAAGTTCCCTTGGAGGTGGGGGCGGTGCTGCAAGGAGTTGGGGAGAGCTTGCAGAAGGGAAGGGAGCTTCTCAGATTCCAGAGCTTTTCAATCTGACTTTGTTCTGGGGTGAGAACAGAGAGAGTGTTCCCCTGTTCTCAGTAACTGCCCTGCTTCTGTTTCTTTTCACTTCTGTGAGCCTTTCCTCAGCCTTTGTGAGGAGAGGGCCGGAGGGGGACACAGCTGTGCTCCAAGGAACTCACAGTCCCACAGGTGAGGTAGGACACCACACTCAAAAGCACTATGTTGGGCGCTTTATAATTTTCAAAGCAGTCAGGTCTTTGACCTCAGTTGTCTGAGCGCCCCCCCCACCACCACCACCTCAGAGGCCCCCTACTACCCCTACACTTTCCTCCGCGTTAGGGGACTCGATCAATGCTACATAGCCAGTGGGGGGCCCAGCTGAGAGTCAAACGTGGGTATTTGAGACTCAGAATTGCTACTGCCTCTGTAACAGACATCTAGACTTTAGAACTGTTATTAAAAGTTCCTAGTTGTTAGCTTGGAAACACACCAACCACACCTCACCTTAAATCTTTTTTCCTTAACCTATTTCAACCCATGCCCTCTTTGGATATACGTGAAATGCTATGCTTTCTCCCTTCTAAAATTTATTTGAAACTGTGGGGTAAGTTTCTTTACCATTCTGTAGGTGAGTTTCCTAATCTGTAAAATGGGGATATTGTACTCCCTCACTGGCTATTAATAAGAATTAAATGAGTTAATGTTGGTAAAGTGTTTAGAATGGTGCCTGACATATAGCAAGGGCTATATAAAATAATGTGACTAAAAATGAGCCACAGCAATAGCAATTTTCTTGAAACCTTTTTATTTTGATCCTGAGAGCTACATATTTTTCATTTGGATCTGGTTACATCAGTGTGAGGGTTGAGTCAGCTGGTATGCCATAAGCTCTATCCAAGGTGGTGTGGGAGACATCTTGTGGGTGGCAAACCAGCTTTTGAAAACCAGACACACAGAAAAGCACATGCCTCCTTTCTCGAGAAGCACTGGCAGGACATTGTTACACATCTACCTCATATTTCACAGAGAGTATATTCTTGGTAGGTGGTGTATAAATCAAATCCTAACATAAATGTACGTTATGCAAAGAACTCATCTGTGGAATCATTCTGCAAAGTGAACATGGCTTTTGTAAAGTAAATCAGTATCCCTTTGAGGGACATTAAAAATTTTAACTACAGATGGATTGAATTTCTGTGTGTCTAAAGCAAACCTGCCCATCTAGTCCCCTCAGGGGACTCTGGTCCTTCTCTCTCTTTCCAGGCTCCTCCCACAGTTTCCAGGGCTGCATGCCACTGAGCCTCAATACAACCCCAAGAGGCCTCTTGCCTCCTCTCATTTGGCCTCTTGCCCTTGGCCCTTTAGGACTGGGACCCATGCGATTCCTGGCTCTACCAAGATGAATCCCTTTGAAACCAGAAGGTGCAGGACTGTTGTCCTCAGTGACTCTGCTGTCACGCTGTTGATAGTCTGAATATTCAGCTATCAAGCTCTCTGGCTTCTGCCCTAGCTGGCAACAACCTGTTTACAACTTCCTTCACAAACAGGGGCATCTAAGAGAGATGTAGCCCACATCTAGCAGATGCCCACATCTAGTTCTATGAGTTAGCTGTGATATCAAACCTGAAGTGAGTTTGCTCACCCGTTACACAGCAAGCCAATTGCTGACACAGGGTGTAGTGGAAGAAAGTAGGACTTTATTATTGCACAGTGCTGAGCAAGGAAAAAGGGAAGCTAATGCCGAAATCCCAAACTCCCCAAAAAGCTAAAAGGAAGGGTTTTATTTGGGGTTTTAGGTAGGGGAGGGGGTGCATATGGCCTTGCTGGTCAGAGCTTTTCCACCAGCCTGTGTTTGGCCTTGAGACTACTTGCAGAGAGGAAGGAGCCCATGACCTTGCTGGTCAGCAATTTTCCCACTAGCCTGTAGCTCCTTGTGGGGAGGAGATAATGAATCCAGGTCGTTTTCCTTGGCCATTTGTTTCCAGGGCAGAGAGTGGATTCTGGGGCCAGGAAGCCAGGGAGTAAGCAAGGAATGAGTGCTTGGTTTTAACCCCATATATGCTAGGTTTAATGTAGGGAAACTGATGTCAGGGCCAGTATCAGGTGAACAAATGGATAGGGTTAAAACTCAGTATCCAATGGCTCTGGCAGGCTGTTGGAATGAGCACAGGTATGAAGGAAGGTCCTAACTAACTTCTAAGCCTTCCTCAGACACGTTAGGCCCTAGTATGATTCTGTGCCTTTGAACACACTATTCCCTTGGCCTCTAATGCCCAGTGTTCCTCTATATTCTTCCTCCAACCACCCCCACCCTGTGACACATACTGCCTGGCAAACTTCTATGCATCCTTCAAGACCCAATTCAGAGGCCTCAGGTTCTGGATGGCAGATGAAGCACATGCATTTACCTTCCCCATTAAAAGAACAGAAAAACATATTTTTAAAAGAAAAACAGAGGAGTTATTGGCAAGCCAGAAAAAATGTAAAATTCTTAGAAGATAACAAACTTATTCAAACCTATGATGAAAAAGAGAAACAGGGGCTGACTCTGGGCCAAGTGGTTAAAGTTCCATGCGCTCCACTTCAGCGATCCAGGTTCACAGGTTTGGATCCTGGGAGCAGAATGACTCCACTCATCAGTCATGCCGTGGAGGCATACCACATACAAAATAGAGGAAGATCGGCACAGATGTTAGCTCAGGGCAAATCTCCCTCACCAAAAAAAAAAAAAACAAGAGAGAGAGAAACAAAGCAAACTACCATAGACATATTTTGAGACATAACACCTCCTCCACAAGAGCCTAGGCAGGTCCTTCTGGAAGTATTCCAGCAAAGGCATTGTTATCAAAGGAGATGACAGCTCCATGCATGTTACTGCCCCTGAAGACTTTCTAGTGGAACAAGATGTGGAGGTAGGAGACAGTGATATTAATGATCCTGACCTTGTGTAGGCCTAGGCTAATGTATGTGTTTGTGCCTTAGTTTCCAGCAAAAAAGTTTAAAAAGTAAAAAAAATAAAAATTTTAAAAATGGAAAAAAGCTTATAGAATAAGGATATAAAGAAAATATTTTTGTACAGCTATGCAATGTGTGTGTGTTTTAAGCTAAGTGTTATTACAAAAGAGCCAAAAATTTTTTTAAAAATAAAAAGTTTGTAAAGCAAAAAAAGTTACAGCAGGGGCCGGTTCCGTGGCTGAGTGGTTAAGTTCACGCGCTCCGCTGCGGCGGCCCAGGGTTCAGATCCTGGACGCGGACATGGCACTGCTCCTCAGGCCACGGTGAGGCAGCGTCCCACATGCCACAGCTAGAAGGACCTGCAACTAAGATATACAACCATGTACGGTGGGGGGGGGGGGGGGGGTTGGGAAATAAAGCAGAAAAAAAAAAAAAGATTGGCAACAGTTGTTAGCCGGTGTGCCAATCCTTAAAAAAAAAAACCGGAAGATTGGCAACATTTGTTAGCCCAGGTGCCAATCTTTAAAAAAAAAAAAAAGTTACAGCAAGCTAAGGTTAATTTATTATTGAAGAAAGAAAAACATTTTTTATAAATTTAGCGTAGCCTAAGTCTACAGTGTTTACAGTCTACACTAGTGTACAGTAACATCCTAGGCCTTCGTATTCCCCACTCACTCACTGACTCAGCCAGAGCAACTTCCAGTCCTGCAAGCTCCATTCATCGTAAGTGTCCTATACAGGTGTACCATTTTTTCATCTTTTATTCTGTATTTCTACTGTACCTTGTCTATGTTGAGATACACAAATACTTACCATTGTGTTACAATTGCCTACAGTATTCAGTACAGGAACATGCTGTATAGGTTTGTAGCCTACGAGCAATAGGCTGTACCATAGAGCCTAGGTGTGTAGGTTTGTGTAAGTATACTCTGTGATGTATACACGATGACAAAATAGCCTAACGATGCATGTCTCAGAACATATCTCCATGGTTAAGCAATGCACAACTCTATATTAAAAAAATCTTTAAAAGAATCTGATTGGGGGGCCAGCCCCGTGGCTGAGTGATTAAGTTCATGCTCTCTGCTTTGGGTGGCCCAGGGTTTTGTCAGTTTGAATCCTGGGCGCAGACATGGCACCACTCATCAGGCCATGCTGAGGCGGCATCCCACATGCCACCACTAGAAGGACCCACAACTAAAATACACAACTATGTACCAGAGGACTTTGGGGAGAAAAAGGGAAAATAAAATCTTTAAACAAAAGAATTCTGATTGGGGGCCAGCCCGATGGTATAGTGGTTAGGTTTGCCTGCTTCGCTTCAGCAGCCCATGGTTCGCAGGTTCTGGGTGCAGACCTACATCACTCATCAAGCCATGCTGTGGTGGCATCCCACATAAAAAATAGAGGAAGAGTGGCACACATGTCAGCTCAGCAACAATCTTCCTCAAGCAAAAAGAGGAAGACTGGCAAGAGATGTTAGCTCAGGGCCAATCTTCCTCATACACACAAAAAAAATCTGGTATTCTTAGAGAAGTTTGAAAAAATACTGTAGAATCTGAAACATTTCAGAATAAATTAAAAATACTACAAGCATAGGGGCTGGCCTGGTGGTGCAGCAGTTAAGTTCACACATTCAGCTTCTCGGTGGCCCAGGGTTCACCGGTTCGGATCCTGGGTGCGGACATGGCACTGCTTGACAAAAGCCATGCTGTGGTAGGTGTCCCACATATAAAGTAGACGAAGATGGGCACGGATGTTAGCTCAGGGCCAGTCTTCCTCAGCAAAAAGAGGAGGATTGGCAGTAGTTAGCTCAGGGCTAATCTTCCTCAACAACAACAACAACAACAAAATTACAAGCATAAAAACAGATCAGGTTGCTATGGAAAAATAGCAATCCAAGAATATGGGGAAGTTCCTGGAAATTAAATATATGGGGATTGCTGAAATAAACAAATTCAACGGACAGACTCAATAAAAGTCATAAATAGGGGGGCTGGCCTGGCAGTGCAGCGGTTAAGTTCACACGATCCCCTTTGGTGGCCTGGAGTTTGCCAGTTCCATCCTGGGTGCGGACATGGCACCGTTTGGCAAGCCATACTGTGGTAGACGTCCCACATACAAAGTAGAGGAAGATGGGCATGGATGTTAGCTCAGGGCCAGTCTTCCTAAGCAAAAAGAGGAGGATTGGCAATAGTTAGCTCAGGGCTAATCTTCCTAAAAAAAAAGAAAAAGTCATAAATAGGACAACAGGCCAACCTGGTGGTGTGGATGACAAAAATACAGAAATCTCCTAGAATACTGAACAAGAAAGGGAAATAGAAAATGTAAGAAAAAAATTTAAAGGCAAGAAAACTGATCCAAAGGTTCAACATCCATCTAGTGGCATTCCAGAAGCCAGGAAGTAATAAAAGAAATATTTTCCAGGGGCCGGCCCAGTGGCGCAGCAGTTAAGTTTGCACGTTCTGCTTAAAACACTTAGCTTAAAACACACACACATTGCATAGCTGGCCCTGAGCTAACATCCATGCCCATCTTCTGTTATTTTAATGGGGAAGGTAAATGCATGTGCTTCATCTGCATAGAAGTTTGCCAGGCAGTATGTGGGATGCCTACCACAGCATGGCTGCACTTTGGGGGCCCAGGGTTCGTGGGTTCAGATCCCATGCACAGACTTACACCCACTCATCAAGCCATGCTGAGGCGGCAACTCACATACAAAATAGAGAATGATTGCTACGGATGTTAGCTCAGGGCCAGCCTTCCTCAAGCAAAAAAGAGGATTGGCAACAGATGTTAACTCAGGGCCAATCTTCCTCACCAAAAATATATATACATATAAAAGAACTATAAATGTACAGTTGGGTGCACAGTGTTCAAAGGATCGTAGTTGATCTTTTTTTCTTTTCCTCTTTTTGGCATCTACTTCATTACTGTGCAGCTGGTACACTTGTCTTTCCCGTCTCAGCTGAAGCATCCCTTCTCTGGGAGGACTGCAGCTCCCCAGCCTGGGCCGGGGCCATTCCTCTGTGCTCCCAAAACTCCGTGTTCTCCTGATGGGAGGATTTATCACACAGTATTGAAACCATCTGCTTACACGTCTGTCTGGATGCTCCTTAGAGCAGGGACTGTGTCCTATACCATCGTATTCCTAGCACTATGCACATTTAGTGAACATTTGTTGAATAGATTGGATGAATGAAGGAACAAATGAATGACAGCAACTGTATTGTATTGTATTGAATTGTACTAATGACACCTCTGTTTACATCCCAGTGGCTAGTGTATGCAACTGGTGGCTACTGTCCTTCCTTAACACATTTAATGATAAACTATCAGGACTTGCTGGTCAAACCCCAAGACTGGTAAGTTTCTAAAAATCCTTCTCCTATGCTAAGTGCTGGCAGCCTACAATCCACTGGATCAGGAGCAGAGTCCCCCAAAGCAGGCACGATTCCTTTGTCCTCTAAAGGAGGAGGATGGCCATGTTCAAACTGAGCCTCCTCAGACTACCCTCTCCTGACTTTGTCGCTGCAGATGACAGTGGGGTCCTGATAAACTGCAGATATATCTGTGTACACCCAGAGACACGTGTCCCGTGGGCTTGTGGAGTGACTGAAATCAGGTGTGGTTCACCTGAGAAGCCTTCCTGGCCTACCTGGAGGAATAGAAAGCAAAGGGCCCAATGCAGGACCAAACAGGTGGCTCTGAGGCCTGGGCATGTGCATCTCTGGCTCCTTCCTGCTACCCACCACCTGCAGCTTCTGGCATCTGGCTGGCTTCTTGGCAACAGCTGGCACCTAAGACTCAGAATAAGGTGGCAGCCCAAAGTCACTGGGCCATCCTCAGCACTGCAGGCAACAAATGTCCCTCCTGCCTGCCCTGTGAAGTCCCTAGGACTCCATAAAAGACCCAGCTGAGCTCACTGGTCAGTTGTCTACTCTGATTATTACTCTCCCCCTTTCCTTTGGGCAGCCCCAGGATTCCCAGAACCAAGCCTAGGCTCTGGCAGCCACTGATGCCTCCTCCGTGTCCCATCCTACTTCAGCCACGGAGGTAACAGTCAGCCCTCATTGAGTGCTTTTACATGTTAAGCATGTGACAAATATTTTTTTCATTTCACCCTATCGGCCCTCTGAGGTAGGAACTATGTTTTTTCCCATTTGACAGATGGAACTGAGGCTAACAGATTGAAGCACCTAGTTGACCATCCCCTTTTATTAATACTTTATCTCTCTAGAGGGTTCTGTAGTTTATACTGTACTTTCAGTCATGTTCTACCCTTTAATCCTGAAAACATGGAGGCTCAGAAAACGGAAGTCCCTAGTGGCATCCAGGTGAGAAGTGGCACGTCAGGAAATAGAAGCCAGGTCATGTGACCCTGAAGCCAGGCTCCTCTTCTCTTTCGCAGCTGACTCCAGCTCGAGGGTAACTTGTGTGGGGTGTGTGCTCTTATCTAGGGCTCAGATAGGACGGTCACCTTGTGATTCTGAGTGTAAAGGGCCATCGGAGCCCAAACTTCAGCACCCTTGGCTTGCATGTCACAGACGCTTGGAAGAAATTAAATACTGTACCATGAGTAAGTGCTGCTGGAAAGGCAGCTCAAGCAGTACAGAGGATTAGGAATGCTCCAAGACAGAAGTAAGCTTCCACCGGGCTTATTTGGGTAGGATAAGGGCTGGCCAAGAGGAGAGAGAGAATGGGAGAGATGTCAATGAACTTGGGCTCGTGTCAGCTCTTAAGAGAGACCTCAGAGGTCATTTGGTCCAGTCTCCAACAGTACCCAAATCCCGCCAGTAACATCCTTGTGTCAAGCCGATCTAGGTCACTAATTCTCAGTTTTTAATGTACTCTCAAGTCATTGGAAAAGAATTCTAAAAATGCATATTTCTGCAGAAAGCCTGAATCAGTAGAGATGGAACCTAGATATCAGTATTTTTAACAATCACTCCAGATGATTCTATTCTCCACACTTGGAAGAACATCAAATTCTGGATCTTATTATCAATACTTCTATAGCAGTTAGGTTGCCTTCAGTTGCAAGTAACAAAAAACCCAACCCAAAGTGGCTTACGTAATAAAGATATTGGCCAAAATAATGGAAAAAACCAGCACGAGGGTGAAATTTGGTTTGATCAGGATGCTGGCACTCATTCTCTGCAATACTCCTGGTTTTGCCTTCACTCTCGGCACATGTCTAATTCAGGCCCATGGCGGTCTGCTCCACACAGTTACTTGGGGACTCAAGCTGATGTACGTTCCATCTCAACAAATGTTTCCATGATCACTGTGATGGGAACGACATGGCAAATCTGGTATCAGCTTTACCCTCAGGCTGGTTTTTCTCATGGTCCCAAGATGGCTGTCAAGCAGCAATGCTTCCTCATTTTCAGCCAGGAAGAAAGCATTACTTCCCACAACCCTTGAACAAAAGTCCTTAGTTTTACTCTGATCCACTGAATCAGTTGCTGAGACAAGAGGGAAGGGTTTACCCCGACAGGGTTAGACCAGTCTTGGGGCAAGGGGTAGGGTCGCTTCCACCCAAACTATAAGACTGACAAGCATTACAGGAACATGGATGACAAGGAGGGAACCACAATGTCCACTCCAACTTCTAAAGACTAGAAAATATCAGAGTGCAATACTGTATTGGTTATCTATTGTTGTGTAATAAATTACCCTAAATCTTAGTGGCTTAAAACAAGATGTATCATTTACTGTCTCACAGTTTATGTGGATCAGGAATTCGGGCATGGCCTAGCTGAGTTGTCTGGTTTACGATGTCTCACCAAGCTGCAATTAAGATATCATTTGGGGCTGCGATTAAGATATCATTTGGGGCTGCAGTCATCTCAAGGCTCAACCGGGGAAGGATCTTTTTCCACACTCACGTGGCTGTTGGCAGGATTCAGTTCCTTGAGGGTTGCAGGACTGAGGGTCTCAGTTCCTCGATGATGACTGGAGGCTGCCCTCAGCTTTTTGCCAGGTGGCCTTCTCCATCAGGGAAAACATGTAAGAGTCAGAAAGAGAAAACCAGGGGCTGGCCCAGTGGTGCAGCGGTTAAGTTCACATGTTCCGCTTCAGCGGCCCGGGTTTGCTGGTTCGGATCCCAGGTGTGGACATGGCACTGCTTGGCAAGCCATGCTGTGGTAGGCGTCCCACATATAAAGTAGAGGAAGATGGGCACAGATGTTAGCTCAGGGCCAGGCTTCCTCAGCAAAAAGAGGAGGATTGGCGGCAGAGCTCAGGGCTAATCTTCCTCAAAAAAAAAAAAAAGAAGGAAAGAAAGAGAATACCAGTACAATGGAAGTCATAGTTTTTTGGAATCTAATCATGCAAATGACATCTCATCACTTTTGTCATATTCTGTTTGTAGAAGCAATAACTTGGTCCAACCCACACTCAAGGGGAGGGGATGACACAAAAGCATGAGTACTAGGAGGCAGAGATCTCTGGGAGCCATGTCAGCAAGTGTCTAATACACTTACAAAGTAGCACTCTCCATTGCTAGACCACTGTCATTGTTTAAAGGGGTGTTTTTTATACCTTTTTTTTTTTTTTTACCATGATTCATAGAATTATGAATAGACCTTAAATTAAAACCTAGTAATGTGTGTGCCCACACACACACAAGCAAATACTTCACAAAATGATATTTACCCTTACTATATGTGATGTACTCTGATGTTTTCTGTTCTATTCTGTTTCATTAAAAACGTGTAGCTGGTCTATACCTGCTGTTATCAGTCAAGATAGACTAAGTTATACTGCAGTAACAACACAGACTCTCAGTAGCTTAACACAATGGTTTTTTTCACTCTTGCCACATGTCTAATTCAGGTCCATGGCGGTCTGCTCCACACAGTCACCTGCGGACTCAGGCGGATGTAGGTTCCATCTCAACAAATGTTTCCATGATCACTGTGACGGGAATGACATAGCAAATCTGATGCTCACTCTCAAAGATTCTATCCAGAAATGACAGATGACACTTCCACTAATATTTCATAAAGCAAGTTACAGGCCACGCCCAACCGCAGGGGAGTGGGAAAGGAAACCCTGCCAATTGCCCAGGAGGAGTAACTAGTACCTGTGCAGAGCCCTAATGCCTACCACACCCACAAAATTGATTTTGTGACCACTAATGAGTCATGGTTGTGAACTATTGTTCAGAAAACACTAGTTTAAAGTTGTCTCATGTTGACCAGAATCTGGCTCATGACAACTTCCTTCGACTGGCCCCAGCTTTCTCCTGGGGACACTCAAAACACATCAGCTCCCCCTGCCTCAGCACAGTACTATTTAGAGACAGCATCTTTCTTCCCCAATTCTTCCCCTCTCCTGGCTTAATACTCCCCATTCCCCCAATTCTTCTTCCCAAGATGAGACTTTCAATTTCCTCTCCATCCTGGTCTCCCTTCTCAGGCTACACTTGAGTTTGCCAATCTACCTTGTAATGTGTCACCTCAAAATGTGGTCTGAGCAGCTTGGAGTTCAGCAGTTCCCATTTACTCAGAGATATGAGGGCTGAGTAAGCTTAAGGACAGGACTAGCCTTGAGCATTTTCTGTTGAGCCAATTATTTAATTTCCTCATTTGGCAAATATTATTGATAATCATATTCCCAGTGGGAGGCCCATGGAAATCTGATCAGATCATTTTCTGGCTTGAAACTCCTGCAATGGGTTCTAATTACTCAGGGTAAAATACCCACTCCTTCAAGTGGCCTGCAAGGTCCTGTGCAGTTGGCTTCTGCCTGCTTCTCTAACCTCATATTTCACAACCATCCCCTTCTCTCTACACCTTGCAGAACACCGAACCTCTTTCATGTCCTAGAATGTACTCTTTCCTGCCTCAGGAGCTTCACAGTAACATGACTTGTTCTCTCTTCTAGAGAATATCCCCTCACACAACACCCCCCTTGGCCTCACTAATCTAATCCTCATCATCAGGTCTGTTTAAAAATCTCTTCACCAGGCTAGGGTAAGTCCCCAGGGATATGACCCCCTTCTCTCAGCACTTTGCTCACCTATAATTTAGTTGTAATTCATTTGTAATTACTTGTCTGTCTCGCCCACCGGATCGTATGTCCCGTGAGAACAAGGACCTTGTCTGTTCTGTTCACCACTCTCTAGTTTCTAGGATTAGGCCTTGCACATAAGAGATACTCAATATGTACTGACTACCTAATGTGTACCAAACATATCAGTGCTTTTGGGTTAGGGATGCAAAAATGAATACTAGCTTCCTGCTCTGAATAATTCCCAGTCTGGGGATGGGGTGAGGAGAGAAATCAAACATGGGAAGTGCTGTGTTCACGTTACACACGGAGGGTTGGGGAAGCATAGAAGAGGGCAACTCAGTCTGCTTTAGAAGGATCGGGGAAGGCTTCTCAGAAGGGAAATTTGGGCTAGCAAGAAGAGCCGAGAGAACAGGGCATTTAGACAGAAAAGACCACGTGTCATGACACACAGGCATCAGTGGGGCACGTTACACTTGGGATAGACAAAGAATCTGTGAGAGAAGAGAGCAGTGGGGAATGGCAGAGATGGAAAAGAATCAATAACCAGGGGCCAGGGCAGAGTTTAGACTTGATCCTGCAGACAACAAAGAGAGAACAAAAGATTATAAATAGGTGAATGATGCTATCAGATTTGGGCTTTTAACATGCGTCAGTTACTTATTGCTATGAAACCAACCACCCTCAAAATTTAATGGCTTAAAACAACCATTTTATTTGCTCATGATTCGAGGGTCAGCAGCTTAGGCTGGTTTTGACTGGGTCATGCATGCAGGCTGGGTCATTTGACCACTTCACTGAGGTTGGAAGGTCTGATATGGTGTCCATCACATGCATCCAACAGGCTAACGTGAGCTGCTTCACATGGCAGTAAAAGAGTTCCAGGGAGAGAGCGGAAGCTGCAAGGTTTCTTGAGCTCCAAGCTTAGAACTTACACAATGTTCCTTCCACCAAATTTAACCAGTCAAAGCAAATCATAAGGTCAGCCCAGGTTCAAAGGGTGGGAAACCAGACTGTTTCTTGATGAAGGAATGGCAAAAGTCACACTGCATTGGGACGGGATAGGAAGAATTACTGTGGTCAGCTACCACATAACAGATAACAGGTGGCATGAGAGGGTGGGGAGAACGGAAGGATTTAGGACTGGTTAGAGTCCTAGGAATCAGTTTTCAGGCTACTGTTATTGTTCTGTGAGAAATAAGGCCTGACCTAAGATACAAGAGATATTTCAAGAAAGAAATTTCAGATTGTATGTAACTTTTTGGAAGTTACGTAAGTGGTCTAAGTGCATTTCCTTATCTATAAAATAGAACTAAAAGAGTACCTATCTCTCAGGGGGTTTTGAGGACAAGGAAAAATGCTGCGTGTAAAACAATGCTCGGCATGGGCCTGCCTCAGGTAAGCGTTCGATATGCAGAAGTGACTCCTGTCACTGCTATTATTACATAGGCATCAGAAGCCACTGTGGTTTCTGGCTTGGGCAGCAGGGTGGACGGTGGCGCTGTGTTTGGAGATGAGGAATGCAGCAGGGAAGAAGAGCAGGTGGGCAGGGGAGGGAGTGGGGACTTGAGTTGGCCTGGGGGCTCTGCTTGCCCCCTTGGCTTCCTCTAAAGACCCTCAAATTCTTTTTTTTTATTTAAAGTTTTTTTTTTTTTTCCTTTTTCTCCCCAAAGCCCCCCAGTACATAGTTGTATATTCTTCGTTGTGGGTCCTTCTAGTTGTGGCATGTGGGATGCTGCCTCAGCGTGGTTTGACGAGCAGTGCCATGTCTGCGCTCAGGATTCAAACCAACAAAACACTGGGCCGCCTGCAGCGGAGTGCGCGAACTTCACCACTCAGCCACAGGGCCAGCCCATTAATTAATTAATTAATTTATTTTTGAGGAAGATTAGCTGTGAACTAACATCTGCTGTCAATCCTCCTCTTTTTTTTTGCTGAGGAAGCCTGGCCCTGAGCTAACATGCGTGTCCATCTTCCTCTACTTTATATGTGGGACGCCTACCACAGCATGGCGTGCCATGCAGTGCCATGTCCACACCCAGGATTCGAACCTGCCAACCCCGGGCCGCCGAGAAGCAGGACGTGTGAACTTAACCACTGCACCACCGGGCTGGCCCCAAGACCCTCAAATTCTGAGACTTTCTAATCCAAAGGTTTTTAACTTGGGGTTTACAGATCGGCTTTAGGGAGTGTTCAAACCACTGAGATTATGTGTAAAATGTGGTGTTTTATTTTTTTCCTGAGAAAAGCCAAAGCTTTTATCAGACTCTCCAACAATCTGTGACTCCCCATAAGGTAAAAACCACGGACCCAAGCTGTCTCCCTACCATGACCCATGGCTGCCTCAACACCTGGTCCTCTGCCAACGATGGGCTGTTGTAGATCACAAGGAAAGAGAACGCAGGAGCAAGTCTGGGGCAGCTCTCTAGATATGGCCCCTCCCACAGCCCACATCAAGCCACATTTAGCACAGTTATACTCTACAGTTATACTCTTCATTCTCTACCCCCTCCTCTCTTTTCTTGGACATCAGGTGCACAGAATTAGACTAAGCATAATCCTTGTTCACGACACAATTTTATCATGCACAACATACTTTTTTTTGAGAAAGACTGGCCCTGAGCCAACTGCTGCCAATCCTCGTTTTTGCTGAGGAAGACTGGCCCTGAGCTAACATCCGTGCCCATCTTCCTCTACTTTATATATGGGACGCCTACCACAGCATGGCTGGCCAAGCGGTGCCATGTTCAAGCCTGGGATTTGAACCGGCAAACCCTGGGCCACTGAAGCGGAACGTGCACACTTAACTGCTGTGCCGCTGGGCCAGCCCCCACAACACACTTTTAAGCACAACTTTTCACTAATTTAGTTGTTTTGACAATGTAAGAAACACCAAATATGAAAGCCAGAACCTTGACAATAACCTAATCTAACTCTATGCTCCCTCCAGCCCCATCTTATCCCTCTCCCTGTGAGAAACATCATCCTGAATCCCACAGCGAGAACCATTCTTCCCTTTTTACATAGTTTTACTGCACATGTTCTTTAAAAATGTTTTAAAATTCTTAGTTGTATTTAACTTTATAACATCACTAGTCATCAGAGAAATGCAAATTAAAACCACAATGAGGTGGCCTGGCTCAGTGGTCTAGTAGTTAAGTTTGGTGTACTCTGCTTTGCCGGCCCAGGTTTGGTTCCCGGGTGTGGACCTACACCACTCATCAGTGGCTATGCTGTGGCGGCAACCCACATACAAAATAGAGGAAGATTGGCACAGATGTTAGCTCAGGGTGAATCTTCCTCAGCAATAAATAAATAAATAAAACCACAATAAGACATCAAAACACACCAACTAGAACAAAGTTTAAAACTTAGAATACCAAGCGTCATCAAGGATGTGAAGCAAAGTGCTCTATCTTCGGATGGCATCACCATGATTTGTGTGAGGAATCTTGGCTTTGGGAGAGCTCAAGTTAGAAGTTCCAGGCAGAGTTTTTATGCTATTCTGGCCACATAACCAACACCGGTTAGGCCAGTTGTAAACCATCAGTAAAGAAAGCAATCCTGGGAGTCACTTTAAGTGGCACATTAGGAATCCCAATGCCCTTACCTTGGCCAAGAGTGAAAAACAAGACATCCAGATAAAGACAGAGCTTTCGCAATGCAGCTGTAAATCAACTCTATCTCCCACAATATGAAACTCTAGAAGAGGCAAAACCATAGTGACAGAAAGCAGATCAGTGACTACCTGGGACCAGGGAGGGGCAAAGGGAATTGTGCAAAGGAGCACAAGGGAACTTTTTAGGAGATGGAATTTTCTTCTATATTTTGATGGTGACAGTGATAATACTATCTGACAATTATCAAAATTCATTAAACAGTACACTTAAAAGTGATAAATTATATTGTATGTAAATAACATAAAAAAGACAAAAGCTGTTTCTTTTTTAAAAAAAAAGACATCATGCTACATTTAATATTCTGAGACTAAACTTCAATTAATATTTTATTGCTAAGATTCATCCATATTGTTATATATCACTGTAGCTCATTTGTTTTGACACCAGTATAATATTCCATTGTGTGAATATTTCAGTTTATTTGTCCACTCTCTTGCTCATTGACATTTGGGTTTGCTTTTGTGACCAAGGCTGCTATGAACATTCTTGTACATGTCTCTTAGTGTACATGTATGAGTTCCTCTTTGATTTGCCCCTAGTATTGGAATAACTGGGCTGTAGGTTAGGTAAATGTTCAATTACAGGAGATAATAAAAGTGTTTTCCAAAGCAGATCTCTGTTTTTCTTAACTGGGTCTGTCTGTCCCCATTAGACTAGGACCCCAGGGGCAGGAGACCCCCTCTTGAATTATCACTGCTTAGCATTCAATTAGCACCAGGCTGGATGCCCAAGCACCTGAGACCTCCCAGCCTCAGCAAATACTGAGTGCAGAATAAACAGCAGGCAGAGATCACATACAACACACGGAGGCTAATTAGGGTCCTACTCCCTGGAGCTCTATCCGCTCACCTTCACTCTATTTTGAGCCTGGAAGGTCTTCAAGGGCCCTCAGTTACAAGGCAAATCCTAAGAAAGAAGAAGGCTTAACCTTATCTAAAATCCTTCTCAGCTGACACCTGTAATATGCAAACAAGGATTAGCAGGAAAGGCATAAGGAACAAAGGGAGTGACAGAAAGAGGAAGAGGAGGGATGAGGAAGAGGAGGGATAAGGAAAGAGGGAAGAACCCTTTTATGCACAAGAACCAGTTTTTCAGATTTTTTTTTTTTTTTTTTGTGAGGAAGATTGTCCCTGAGCTAACACCTATGCCAATCTTCCTCTACTTTGTATGTGGGACGCTGCCACAGCATGGCTTGATGAGCGGTGTGTAAGTCCACATCCAGGATCCAAACCAGCGAACCTTGGACAGCTGAAGTGGAGCACATGAACTTAACCACTATGCCACCAGGCTGTCCCAAGAAAAAAAAAATTTTTTTTTTTTAAAGATTGGCACCTGAGGTAACATCTGTTGTCAATCTTCTCTCTTTTTTTTTTTTTTCATGCTTCTTCTCCCCAAAGCCCCCCAGTACATAGTTGTATATTCTAGTTGTAAATCCTTCTGGTTGTGCTATGTGGGACGCTGCCTCAGCATGGCCTGATGAGCGGTGCCATGTCCACACCCAGGATCCGAACTGATGAAACCCCACGCCACTGAAGCAAAGTGCACGAACTTAACCACTTGGCCCTGGGGCCGTCCCCAGAAAAAAAATTTTAATAAAAAAAAAAGCAATATCTGCAAGTGACCATAAGCAATTTTTAATATCCCTGCCATTAAAGTATTGCCTTCTTCATGCTAAAGTCACAAAAACAACACAACTAGCATACAGTCAGTAAATGATGTAATGTCGCCCCAAACACGGTGTGAGGTAAGGCCTTGTGACGCTGCGGGAAGAGCCCTGAGGGATTAGGGATGGGCCGAAGAACTGGAGCCAGAGCTCAGTTACACACCAGGAATGAGAAAAAACAAAACAAAACAAAAAGTAGAATATAACAAGACATCAGGAGATTCCTAAGTGCTCAGAGAGCCAAAGGAGGAGAGCTGCCATTCCAAAGGATGAGGTCTTATTATCTCCCAGGATCCCAACTGCTACAACTCCAGCAGCTCTCTGGCTACCTGTGAGATAGGAGCTCAAGGTATACCTGCTGGAGGAATGAACAATGGAAGGAACACACAAGAGAACATCGCAGCCCTGGGGCAGAGCAGCTTCCCCAGCTACATTTAGGCAGCAGTGCTGTAGAGAGCAGGAGGAATGGTGGAATTATCCAGCTCAGGAGAGCTCTCTTGATGTAAGTAAGGAGATTATTACGCATTGGCTTAACATTTTTAGTTACTCATTCCTTAAATTAGATCATGAGCCATATGGAGAAACTAGGTAGGCTTGTTTGGGCCCACTGGGCTCAAGACTGACCACGCAGAACTTGCCTCAAGTGTAAGAAGGGCTCTGTAACCAGAGGCCTGTAACCAGGCTGAGGTCCGGGGCTTTGGGCACCTAGGAACTGGTGCTCAGTAGCAGTAGCTGGTACAAACAGAACTAACAGCACTTTGACTGACATGAGGCCCTCAACTTCAGCCCCAGCTCTATGGAGCTTCAACAATTTTATTGGCTAAATGCTTCTTCCCAAGTTTACAGCTTAAAGTGTAGGCCAGCTCACTGGCTCCTCCTCCTAAGCCCCCAATGGGGCAGGAAACTTTAGCACAGGCTTGGTGATGGGGTGTTGGGATGAGGTGTAATAAGTTAGAAACCTGCTGATGCTCCACAATTGGACAGCAGGACTGAAAAACTCCTACTTTCGACTGCTGAAAACTGTCTATAGAAAGACTTGAACAGGATGAAGACAGGACCCAGAGCGCATCTTTGCCTCTGGTCTGAGATTCTGGTGCTTCCATGGGGGTACACTCTTTGTCTTCCTACACCAGGGCTTCAGGAATGGGGTAAGGCTACGTCAGCCTACACATTTTGCAAAAGTACATAGGCCCAAAATTGGCCATGAGGTTTGGGATTACCAGCTCTCCAACCTGGCAGGAGGGGAAGAAAAAGAATGTGTCCATGAAAAGCTTTCGGAAGTGAGTCAGGTCTTCCACCTGAACGTGGATGCTGTACTGATTGGCCAGGAACTCAACGGTGCCTTGTACCACATACTCGTTCTGTAAGTGTGAGAGTGAGCAGGTAGAATAGACAACGTGGCCTCCTGGTTTGGTGGCAAGGAGTCCAGCCCTGAAACCAGAATGAGAGAGAAGCAGTGACTAGTGAGCTTCCCAGCAGTAGGAAGCAGCTGGAAGCATGGAGAAGTCTACTGTGGGATGGGTAGTTGCGTTAGACAGCCTCTGAAGTCCCTTCCACAATGACAGTGCCTGAAAAGTCATTCTCAAAGCAGAGAACAACCCAACCTTACTCCATGGGCTCTCCTCCAGGAAGTATTCTTGAAATGATCTCCTGAGCTCTGACTCTGGTTATGGACCAAACCCTGATGCTGGCTATGGACTGAGTCCTTACCCCAGCCCTACAGAGCCTTGACCTCAATAACTATTTTTCAAACTTGTACTACTCAGTGGTACTTGGACTAGCATGGGGGTAGGATAGCATAAGTGAATCTGTGCAGCTCACCTGCTATGTATGTCCTACCGCATAGGGTTTTTATGTTCCAGAGAAGACCAACCCATGATGTCTGTCTCCTCCAGGCAGATCCCCAGCCAGAAAACCCTTCTATAGCTGATGGTCTTGGTAAGAGCTTCCAGTCCCCCAGGCGACCAGACACCCGGAACACTCTGGTCTAAAATCCTGAGTTTTTGTAAATCTATCACTCACGCGAGAAGCTGCATCTGCAGCATAGGCAACATCTGCCGCTCCTTCTTCCTCGATCGCTGAAAGATGTTGTTCTCCTCCTCATGAAGGGAGTGGCGGTCCACGGTACAGGGCACATCCACCAGCACCTGCCCAGAGTGTTAAAGGGTAAAATATCAGAGCTCCTTACAGGCTCCTCTTCCTTAGGCCAGGGCTGTTTTAGGCCCCTGGCTTGGGAAGTTTTGTGGAGTGCTCCCTCTGTCCATCTTCCCATTGCAGAGTACCGGACGAAGCTTCTCATTTTAACCTGGTAGACAACTGTGGAATAATAAGTGGGAAAATCGTATATTTAGATATACTCAGGGCTGGTCAAAAAGCCATCAACACACATATAACTATAATTAAATAATTGATATCAGCCTAGGAAGAAGTCTTTAGTGCTTCAAGGTTCTGTCCTTGGTTCTGTCATTAGCTATTTGAATGAAAACATCCAATTTACAGATGATACAATGCTCAGAGGGTAGCCAATATACTGAATAAGAGGATCAGGATTCAAAATTATCTTATGTTGAAACGATGTCATATCCAATATGGAAAAGCTTTAAGGTGAGAAATGTAAAATCATTCATTCATTTACTAAGAGCCTACTGGGTGCTAGGCACTAGAGACAAAAACAAAAATTAAAAATAAAATCCTATAGTTATGTTTTTAAAAAGTAAAATCATTTATGGAAAAGATCTGTGAATTTTTAGTTAAGCAAAAACTCAAGAGTAAATTAATAATGACCCAATGTTCAATTTTCTGATATATTCCTAGGCTGCATGAATTGACACAGTGCATGCAGAGTAAGAGAAATAATGATTACCTTGTATTCTGATCAGGTCACATCTCAAGAGCTATGATGGGGCTGGCCTTCACAGGAAAAAGAGACAGTAACTAAATAGGGATGCCCAGAGAAGGGCCTGTGGGATGTTTAGAAACCACATCCCAGAAGAAATTAACACCTCTATCTCCAGCAATGTAGTAAATTAGATATCCTGAAAACCCTTGGAGTACAAAATACCTAAAAAGGCTGGATAAAATATTTTTCAAAAATACTTTTAAATGCACAGCTCACAGAAAATTAGAGAAATCCTCAGAAGCCAAAGAAAAACTAAGAGCACAAATCTAGGGAGGCATGCTGGAGCTGAGTTGATGGCTTCTATCTTTTACCAACCCCTGATAACCCAAAGCCTTGGTGGACAGAAAACAGGGCACTGGGCCCACCTGAGGTAGAGACTGGAATGGAAATCCATAGCAAAGCCAAAATCCTCAAAGGGCTTCATTTTCAATCAAAGAGTGAAGTAGGAAAAAAAGCCTCAGCCCACAATAGAAGACAACAAGAGAACTTGTCTGCTTTGGCTTTAACTCTGGGCAAAAAGAGAAAAAGAAGGAAGTCTCCCTGAGAATGTGTAACCAGTCAAGTAGACGGTTCAAACTCATAATGCCTGCATGACCCAGAAAACCCCCTAGAGGGTAATTAATTGTCCTGGGTTGACAGATCCCCCAAACAACTGGCAAAAGCAGGTTTCTTTCTGGAGGAATGCAGATTAGCCCTCAAAACAGGGCTCTTATAATTAACCAGGCAAGGATTCTAAGCTGACAATAAACAAAATCAGATTTTTCCACTTCTAGTAAAGGCAGAATAGCTTGTTGCAAACCAAGAGAACTTTCAGCAATCCTATGGGGCTGAGGGAACAAAAACTGGAGTCCAGAGTCCACACCAAAGAGCAGAGGGTCCTGGTAAACAAACACATCATGCCTTGAGTTGCAGCCCTGAAATTTAATACCCTAGGTGTAGAGGTAAACTGCAAAGAGAACAGCCCTCACAAACTCCAGCTTGGAATCAGACTAATTTCTGACTGAATTAAGACGATCTGCTCTGATATTAACTGTCAGCCTGATGGAAAATCAAATCCTTTCTAGAGAAAGATGTCACCATCTAGAGCCTCAGATTATCCCTACAATTTTCACACAAAATGCCTGGCATTCAAGCAAAAAATACTACAAACACCAGAAGACAAAATCAAATAACCAAAAACCAAGAGAAAAAAACAGATGACAGAAGCTGACTCATGAGATCCAGATATTCAAATTATCATAGTTTTTGAAACGATCATGATTAACATGTTCAAGAAGTTAGATGATGGGCTAGCCCCATGGAGAGTAGTGGTTAAGTTTGGCATGCTCTGCTTCAGTGACCCAGGTTCATGGGTTCAGATCCTGGGTGTGGACCTACACTACTAATCAGCCATGTGTGGCAACAACCCATATACAAAATACAGGAAGAATGGCACAGATGTTAGCTCAGGGCTAATCTTACTCAAGCGAAAAAAGGGGAAGATTGGCAACAGATGTTAGCTCAGGGCAAATCTTCCTCAGCAAAAAAAAAAGTTAGATGAAAAGACACAAAATTTTTTTCTTTTTTTTTAAGATTGGCATCTGAGCTAACATCTATTGCCAATCTTCTTTTTTTCTTCTTCTTCTTCTCCCCAAAGCCCCCCAGTACATAGCTGGATATTCTAGTTGTAGGTTCTTCTGGTTGTGCTATGTGGGACACCACCTTAGCATGGCTTGATGAGCGGTGCCATGTCGGTGCCCAGGATCTGAACCGGTGAAACCCCAGGCTGCCGAAGCAGAGTGCACGAACTTAACCACTCGGCCGTGGGGCTGGCCCCAACAGAAAATTTTATAGTTTCCAATTTCAACAGAACTGGAATTTTTTATAAAAAGAATCAGATGGAAATTCTAAAAATGGAAAACATAATAACTAAAATTAAGAACCCAATAGATGTGGTAGAAATGTAAATTGGTGCCACCATCATGAAAAACAGTATGGCGATTCCAAAAAAATTTAAAAATAGAACTCCCATATGATCCAGCAATTCCACATCTGAGAATTTATCCAAAGAAAATGAAAAGACTAACTTGAAAAGATATCTGCACCCTCTTGTTCATTGCAGCATTATTTACAACAGTCAAGACATGGAAGCAACCTAAGTGTCCATCAACAGATGAATGGATAAAGAAATGTGGCACGTGCACATGTGTGCACATACACTCACACATACATACATACTGGAATATTATTCAGTCATTAAAAAGAAGGAAATCCTGCCATTTGTGACATGGATGGACCTTAAGGGCATTATGCTAAATGAAATAAGACAGAGAAAGACAAATACTGTATGATCTTACCTATATGTGGAATCAAAAAAAAAAAAATAATGAACTCATAGATACAGAGAACAAACTGGCGGTTGCTAGGGGTGGGGGGTTGAAGTGGGTGAAACGGGTGAAGGTGGTCAAAAGGTACAAACTTCCAGTTATAAAATAAATAAATCCTGGGATGTAATGTACAGCATGGTGGTACAGTTAACAATATTGTATCATACAGTTGAAAGTTGCTAAGAGAATAAATCTCAAAAGTTGTCATCCAAGAAATCTGTAAGTGTGTGTGGTGATGGATGTTAGACTTATCGTGATAATCATTTCACAATGTATACATGTATCAAATCATTAGGTTTAATGATGAACACCTAAAACTATACAATGTTATATGTCAATTATATCTCAATTTTAAAAAAGACCAGTGGCATAGTGGTTAAGGTTACACGTTCCGCTTCGGTGGCCCGGGGTTCGCCAGCTCAGATCCCAGGCGTGGACCTATGCACTGCTTATCAAGCCACGCTGTGGCAGGTGTTCCACACATAAAATAGAGGAAGAAGAGCACAAATTTACTTCAGGGCCAATCTTCCTCAGCAAAAAAGAGGAGGATTGGTGGTGGATGTTAGCCCAGGGCCAATCTTCCTCAAAAAATAAAATAAAATAACAACTCAAAAGACATGTTTAATAGCATATTAGACACAGCTGAAGAAAGGACTGGTGAATCAGATCAAAATAAATATTCAGATTGAATTATAAGAGGAAAAAAGGAGAGAAGAATATAAAAGAATATAAAATATATATGGGACACAGTGAAAAAGCCTAACATACATCTAATTAGGGTCCCAAAATCATAAGTGAGAAAAACCGAGGCAGAGAAAATACATAAAGAGATAACAGGTGAAAATTTTCTAAAACTGATGAGAAAATCAAGCCACAGATTCAAGAAGCACTATAAACCCAAAGCAGGAAATATATATATCCCCTTGTAAGGGCACTAGCCTACGTGCCCTATCATAACCATGTGTCCTTCTGGCCCCGTTCTGGGCATGCCGCAAACCATCTTGGTATTGTAACAATCTAGGGACTTCGCAAAGAACACCACCTCTTGGAGGAACACCGAGCCCTTCCATGAGAGCTATCCGGCCTTGGAATGCTGTCATGTGAGGACAGCCCCTCTTGGCAAGTATGTAGCCTTTGTTCCCCTGCTCAGATAAGCAAACCCCTCTCTGTTCACAGTAGCAGGTGTAGGTGCACAACTCCATCCAGCCAGCAGCTCCTGGACATTCCCCATAAGTAAGACCCAATAAACCTTTATGTCTCATACGCCATCTCTGGATCTTTTCTTCAGTCTCTCCACAACCTATCCCACACTGCTTGCACAACTGGGTGTGCAGCCAGACACACCTTTAGAAGAATTTTAATAAGATTTATAGCTGACTTTTCAAAAGAAACAATGAATAGTAAAAGAAATGAAATAAAATCTTCAAAATGCTGAAAGAAAACAATTGCCAACATAGAATTCTATGTCCAGCGAAATTATCTTTCAAATTTGTTCTTCAGATTCAGTGTAACCCCTGGACAAAGCCCTGATGATTCTGTTGTGCAAATTAACAAACTGATTCTAAAATTTATGAAAATGCAAAGGACCAGGAATAGCCAAGAGAAATCTGAAGATAAACAAAGTTGGAGGATTTACTATACCAGACATCAAAACTTATTATAAAGCTATAGCAATTAAAACAGTATAGTTTCTTGAAAATAAAGACAAATGGGCCAATAAACAGAACAGAGTCCAGAAACAGACTCACACATATATGGATATTTGATTTATGACAAAAGTGATATGGCAGAGCAGTGGGAAATGAATAATCTTGTCAATGATTGATACTGTGCCAATCAGATACCATTTTTGGCATCCTTACTTTGTTCGCTCTATGTAAAAATCAGTTTCAAATGGATTGAAAATCTAGGTGGGAAAAGTAAAATAAAAATGTCTCTAGAAGATAACAGAAGAATATCTTCATTACCTTAGGTAGGCAAAGGTATCTTAAATAAGACCCCAAAGCACTAACCATAATGATAAATTAGACCGCATTAAAATTAAGAACTTCTGTTTACCATTAGGAGGGTGAAAAGATAAGTCACAGAGTGGAAGAAGACATTCTCACAATACATATATTCAATAAAGGACTCATATTCAGAATACATAAAGAACTCTTATACATCAATAAGAAAAAAACAGACAACAGAAAAAATGGGCAAAATACTTGAATTCTCACTTCAAAAAGAATGGCCAATAAATGCAAGAAAAGGTGTCCAAATTCATTAGTTACCAGTGAAATGAAAATTAAAACCACCATTACACACCATTACACAGGTTAAATGGGGAAAAAACAGTACATGTTGATGAGGTTGTGGAACAACTGGAATTCTCATATTGTGTAGGGAGGAATGTAAACTGGCACAATCACTTAGAAAACTGTTTGACAGTATTGACTAAAGCCAAACATATACATACTCCATTACCCAGCAATTCAGCAGAAATGGGTACAGCAGTGAACCAAGAAAACATTTTCAAGAATGTTCACAGCAATGTTCCTTGTAATAGCCCCAAACTGGAAACAACCCCATCGTCTATTACAAAAGAAGGGACAAATAGAATATTGTCATATATGCGCACCATGGGATGTAACACAGCCACAACAGTGAACAAACCACAGCTACAGGCAGCAGCATGGATGAATCTCACAAACGTAATGTTGAACAAAAAAAGTCAGACAAGAGCACAGACTGTATGATCACATTTAGATAGAGCTCAAAACATCTATGGTTTCCAAAGTCAAATAGTGATCACCTCTAGGAGGGTAGAAACGGGCATAAGAGAATTTCTGGGACACTGGTAATACATTTCTTTGAAAAGGTGATGATAACATAAGTGTATTTCACTATAATTCCTTAAGAAGTATACTTACAATTTGATCCCTTTTGTGTTATACTCCAATAGAAAAGTTGTCAGAAAATTATGACAGGTAACCAAAATAACCACAAAATTTAGAAAGAAATAAGCTTCCTTGAGCAAGAGTTAGCAGAAACTACAACCAGTAGAATTAAACCCTCAAACAGTTTTGATATTGAAATTACCTAATGTAAAATTAAAATATAAACCTACCTAAATAACAATAGAAGTGGAAAGAAAACCAAAGAAGCAAAGAAGAGAGATCAGAGTAAAAGAAACACAGTAAATAAAATAAACACAGTAAAATAATTTGACAGAGCTGACACCATATGTATCAGTGGCATCAATTGTTTTAAAAGAATAAAATTTACAGATTGGTTCACAAAGTGAAACCAAACTCTATGCAGTATATAAGAGACACATCCGAAAGGAGGTGATTCAACAAGGCTAAATATAAAGGGATAGGCAAAGTTACAACCACAATGCACCCAGAAAGAAAGCTGTGAGCGGGAAGGGGAGTAGGTGTCTTGCCAGGAACACACAGAGCTCTGGAGTCCTGTCCTCACTCCAGCTGATGGCCAGGAAGAGTTGGCGGAGGGAAGGAGTTATCAAGAGTGTGTGGAGCCCTGAAATAGCATTCTTCTTTGCATCTAAAGTGCTTAACACTTGCCTAACACATAGTATGTTGTACATAACTATTTGTTCAACAAATAAATTAATCATGACATATTCAGGACATTAAAACTGTTTTCAAATGTCTGAAGCACTTTCAAGTGAAACGGGAGGCAGCTCATTCTATATTGTTCCAGAAGGCATAGCTAGGATCAGTGAATGGAAATAATAAGGATTGTGATGATGATAATATTATTAAACGCTTTCTATATGCCAGCAACTGTGCTAAATGCATTCTTATTTAATCTTCACCTATGGGATAGGCACTGCAATCCTCATTTTACAGATGAAGAAGCTGAAGCTTAACTGAAAGGTTAGCTTACCCAAACTTCTCTAGCTGGTAAGTGATGAAGTCAGGACTCCAATCCAAGCAGTCTGACTCCAAAATCCTTGTACTCAACCATAGACCATACAATCTACAGATTTTTTTTTCTTTTTTTCTCTTCTTCTCCCCAAAGACCCCTGGTACATAGCTGTATGTTTTAGTTGTGGGTCCTTCTTGTTGTGGCATGGAGCATGCTGCCTCAGCATGGCCTGATGAGCTGTGCCATGTCCGCGCCCAGGATCTGAACTGGTGAAACCCTGGGCCGCCGAAGTGGAGCACGCGAACTTAACCACTTGGCCACGGGGCCAGCCCCCAATCTACAGATTTTAATTCAATAAGAGGAAGAACTTCCTAACATCAAACCTGTCCAACCACAGAACCTCAGTGAGCCCCTGTCAATGGAAGTGTGCAAGAACAGGTTGAGTAACAATGATGGCTACTACCTGCCTAATCTTCATGGCCAGGTGATGTGCTAAGCACTTTCCCGGGACATTCCCATTGAATCCTCATAATAATCCTACATAGTAATACTCCCTGTTTTACAAATGAAGAAGTTGAAGTTCAGAGAGATCAAGCAGCTTTTCCAAGGTCAGTAAGTGGCAGCCCTGTGACAGAGAAACAGGTTAGGCTGACAGCAAAGGTCATGCTCTCTCCACTCTGTTCTGCTGACTCCAAGTAAAAAAAGCCAAATAGAGGATTCTCACACAGGCAGGAGGCACATCTCCTAAGCCTACCTAAGATTCTATAAGCCTTGGTCTTTCAATTTCTCAGACTGGTTGAGGCAGGGTGGTGAGAACTGGACACATTAGATAAAAGAGCTAGATGACAACACAGAGAGAATAGTTACATATTTTTTAGAAGTATCTTTTTTAGGGGCTGGCCCCGTGGCCGAGTGGTGAAGTTCCCACGCTCCACTGCATGTGGCCCAGTGTTTCGTTTGTTCGAATCCTGGGCGCGGACATGGCACTGCTCATCAAACCACACTGAGGCAGCATCCCACATGCCACAACTAGAACGACCCACAACGAAGAATATACAACTATGTACTGGGGGGCTTTGGGGAGAAAAAGGAAAAAAATTTTAAAAAAAAGAAGTATATGTTTTAAATAAATATTTTTAGAATATGCCAATTAAAAGAAAATACAGATTACCTGAAAATATGAAATGACTTTCAACATCATTCACAATAAGAGAATACAAATTAGATGCTACCAGTTTGGCAAAAACCAGTTTGACGACACCAATGATGGCAGGATGTGAGGAAACATTACTCTTATTCGTTGCCAGTAGAAGTGAAACTGATTTAACCTCCACAGAAAGAGATTTAGTGACCTCAGCCAAAATCTTAAATGCATATAAACTGTTCCCAGCAATTATACTTCAAAAACATAAAAAAGGGGCTGGCCCCGTGGCCGAGTGGTTAAGTTCGCGTGCTCCGCTGCAGGCGGCCCAGTGTTTCGTTGGTTCGAATCCTGGGCGCGGACATGGCACTGCTCATCAAACCACGCTGAGGCAGCGTCCCACATGCCACAACTAGAAGACCCACAACAAAGAATATACAACTATGTACCTGGGGGCTTTGGGGAGAAAAAGGAAAAAAATAAAATCTTAAAAAAAAAAAAACATAAAAATGATTGACCCTCATGTTATGTTATTAACTGAAAAAACACAAAGTTCAGAATAGTCAATATAATATACTACTATTCCCATTTTTATAAAAAACACACACATTTATATTTGTATATACACAAAGAATGTATTTTAAAGGTTACTGAAGAACACAAACACTGGTCATTTGAGGGAGAGGAAGTAGACGGCTGTGAGACAGGAGTAAGAGGGAAATGTACTTTTCACTCGATACCCTTTTGTGCCTTCTGAATTGTGCAGCATGTGCTGAATTAATATTAAAAAATAAATAAAATGGGCTTATTCATACTTATTTTAATGAGGGTTTCTGAGCAACCAAGTGAGTCAAGAAATAAAATAAGTTAACTTTTTTCCACTCGATCAGGTTCAAACTCTTTTTGCTGCTGTCTCTAATGAAGACAGTAGCCAGTCATCTAAGCTGAACTGATAATTCCGCAGATGACTGTTTTCTCCCAATCACCCATGGAGAGCTGCCCAGGTCCAGAAACAGCCCTACATACTCAATTATGTAGGGTTGGATCCTACTGGCTCAGGGCCTGGAGCCAGGATGGGGAGGCCAGATTTGGCTGGCTGGATGTCCCAGGTCAGGAATCACTTACCCGGTCATAGGTGTCCCCCTCCAGTTCTCCCCACTTCCTGCCATCCCATGAGGTAACTCGAACTCGATTCCTCTCCCTGATATCTTGAGGTACATAGCTGTAAAGGACCTTCTGTAGTCTGCCTGTTCGGGAAGTGGAGAGATCATTGGCAGCAAGATTGCCTGTGGGAATATAAATTTTAGGATTATTTATTCTACTTCTGTAAAAAATGCCATTGGAATCTTGATAAGGATTGCATGGAATCTATGGATGGCTTTGGTTAGTATGGATATTTTATGCCTGTGGGAATAAAGAAACTTCAGGTGCCATGGCCCAGTGAAACATCCCATTAGCAATGGCGCTGATGGACTGTCAGACCACTTCTCAGGCAGAGCCAATCAATGCAGACCCTGGGGCAGGGGAGGGGCAGGTGGAGGAGAAACCTTTATTATGTGCATGGCACTGTACTAGACACTCTGGAGCAGGGGCTGCAACAGCAAACACCTACACAGGTCAAAAAGTTTTTGTAAATAAATAAAGTAGACCAGGTAAGAATATTTTTTCTAAAGAAATACACTCTCTTGCACTTTTCTTGAAATATGTATCTCTCTTCATCTTTGGCAGACACTACACATTATTTACCCAAAATTTATTCTCCCCTTATTCTTTAGTAATGGAGCTCTAATTTTATTTGGGGAGGAGAGAGCAATGTGCCCCAAAAGTCTACATTTCTCAGCCTCCTTTTACAACTAAGTATGACTATATGACTAAGTGTTGGTCCAAGTGTTATGGGCAGAATTATTGTGTGATGCTTCTGGGAAGATGTTTAAAAGAAGCTGACACAATTAGATGTGCCTCTTTTGCCCCATCTTCTCTTCCTGCCTTGAATTTGAGTGTGATAACTAGAGTTCCAGCAGTCACCCTGGACCATGAATCCTGAGGACAGAAGCCAGCAATAAAATAGGTTGCCAAAAGAAAAAAGGAACCCAAGTCCCTGATGATTGTGGAGCCTCCATACCAGCCCTGGACTGCCTATATCCCAGCTTCTCTCATGTAAGAGAGAAATAAACTTTTCTTCTTTAAGCCAGTTAGTTGAGTTTTCTATCATATATGACCAAACCTAATCCTAACGATCCTGATTCACCATCTGTCTTTCATTTTCCCTTTTGTGACAGACACGAGTTCAAGAAATATCTCACTTTGCTCTTGGCTCTACTATAAGAAAAAATATTACTGCAATCTTGATGCTAAATAGCACTTGATACCTGGCCTCAGAGCCAAGGAGTGAAAGGGAGAGGTGGAAACTGTGGTGAAGAGCTAGAAAGTGCATATCTTATCTAACGGGAGTGGTCACTACTATGAACTAGCTTAGTGTTCCCACAAAGAAATATGGTCCCAATTCTTTTTTTCTGTGTGTGTGAGGAAGATTGGCCCTGAGCTAATACCTGTTGCCAATATTCCCTTTTTTGCTTAAGGAAGATTGTCTCTGAGCTAACGCCTGTGCCAATCTTCCTCTACTTTATGTGGGATGCCACCACAGCATGGCTTGATGAGCAGTGCTAGGTCCGTGCCTGGGAGCCAAACCATGGCCAGCTTGGTGGCACAGTGGTTAAGTTCACACCTTCTGTTTCGGCAGCCCAGGATTTGCCAGTTCAGATCCCGGATGTGGACCTACACACTGCTCATTATGCCACGCTGTGGCAGGTGTCCCACATATAAAGTGGAGGAAGATGGGCACACGTTAGCTCAGGGCCAGTCTTCCTCAGCAAAAAGAGAAGGATTGGTGGCAGATGTTAGCTCAGGACTAATCTTCCTCAAAAAAAAAAAAAAAAGAAGAAGACAAACCTGCAAACCCCAAGCAGCCGAAGCAGAGCATGCAAACCTAACCACTACACCACTAGCCAGGCGCCCCCCTCCCCCTTTTTTTGTGTGTGAGGAAGACTTGCCCTGAGCTAACATCTGTGCTAATCTTCCTCTACTTTAGTATGTGGGATGCCTCCACAGCATGGTTGATGAGTGGAGTAGGTCCACACCCGGGATCTAAACCTGAGAACCCAGGCTGCTGAAGCAGAGCATGCAGAACTTTAACCACTCAGCCATGGGGCCAGCCCCAGTCCCAACTCTTGAGGGCACTCAAAGAACTAAAAAGTGAGCGGCCGGCCCCACGGCTGAGTGGTTAGGTTTGCGCACTCCACTTCCGCACCCCAGGGTTTCGTCAGTTCGGATCCTGGGCACAGACGTGGCACCGCTCATCAAGCTACGCTGAGGCAGCGTCTCACGTGCCACAACTAGAAAGACCCACAACTGAAAATACACAACTATGTACTGGGGGGTTTTGGGGACAAAACGGAAAAAATAAAATCTTTAAAAAAAAAAACTAAAAATTGGGTTTTCTGCTCAACAAGAATTTGCAGAAGGATATGAACTGAGAACAGAAAAGCTGGGTTCCAGTTCTGGCTCCACCTCCAACTCGTGTAAAAACTTTAAGTTATTTAATCTCTCCAGAGTTCAATTTCCCCCTCCATAAAACATGAGGGCTGGACTAGGTAATCTCTAATTTCCCTTCTTGCACTGAAATTCTGTGCTCCCATCTCCATGGGATCAAGGAGTCACTTGGGTGAGTTGCTGGGATGAGGGTGAGGTGCTGGTAATTCAGCACACCTTAGAAGAGCAACTCTCAATTACTTCTCCTTGGCCCTTCTCCCGACTCTTATTTCAAGTTCCTCCTCTTCCTAGTAACTCTACCTCATTCATCCCCCTTCTGACAGATTCCCACACCACTCAATCGGATTAGCACAGCCCAGCACACAGGCTGGGCTCTCTTGCATTGGACTCATTAAGCCATATCAAAGTATCTGTGGATTTCCAGACGGCTAAGATCAAATGTGGTACCTCTCTGAATCACTCATGGGGCCTACCATGAGGGTGGAAGCTAACTCAAACTGTGCAAGTTGGCTGATGAGAACTGGAAAAGAAGAGTCCAGGTCCAACAAAAAGGCCAGGGCATATGGCAAGAGAAGCCTGGCTGAGCTCCAGGGTGAGTGTGAAAATCACAGACCCCTTGTGGCTATTTCTCAGGTCCCCAAGGAAAAAACACTGCCTAGTATAAGGCAGGATGTTGGCCAGTAGATGCTGGAGTAAACACTTACAGTGCACAGGCCCTGGCTGGACTAGGCTACTGAGATGAGGAAGACTTGGGCCTGTCCCCAAGGAATTCATAGTCTTGAAGAGGGAGAAGATGCACACCCAATAAAGTTTGGGTGCAAGGCTAATGTGCTAACAGTTGCAAGGGTGATGCCCATCGTGTAGGAGCACAGGGGACAGAGGCATCACTTCTCAACTGGCCAGCAGAGGTCATGAGGGAAGACTTCCAGGAGGTGGCACACTTGAGCTAAGGCTTGAAAACTAAAAGGATGTAGATAGGCCCACTGGGATGGGGTGGGGGTATTCTAGAGAGAAAGCATAACATGAGCAAAGGTGGAAGCTTATTCAGGCACCAGAGAGTAGCAGGATGTGGCTGAAGCACATAAAGCGGGAGGAAGAAAGATCTACAAGCTATAAAGGGTGGCTGCAGCCAGATCTCATCGCTTTAGCTGGCAGGCTAAGGAAATGGAAATTAATCTCAGAGACTAAGTAAACAGATGCAGAGGAGTGAAAGTGTCTGCGGTAGATTGATCAGGGCCCTGCTTTAATCTGCCTTCTGAGACCCTGCTCTGCTCAGCAATCTTTGCTGGCCAACTGACAGAGAAAGGGAGGAAATAATCGCAAACAGAAAAAATATACCAGCTTAGCAAGCAAGCACTATCCCTTCTGATCTTGGACCAAAGAGCCCACCATATTCATGGTGCCCCCGGCTGGGTGAGGTGGGGAGCCCTCCCTGCCCAAGACATCAGCCCTCTGACTTACGACAACAGCCAGTCTGAAGCAATGCTAGTGTCTTTCCCCCAGGGGCTGCACACAGGTCAAGCACCGTGTCACCAGGCTGCAGGCCAAGGGCCAGGACAGGCAGCAAGGAGGCAGCGTCCATCAGGTAGTAGTCCATGACACCCAGGCTGCCAAGCCTAGAAGAGAGGAGACCACCTTACAGTCAAATTCCAAGTCAAGAGACCCACTGGAAGTCAAGGCACCAAGTTCACGCCCTCAGGGGCTACTGAGTTCTACTCAGCAAAAACTCACTTCTTAAACCCACACTCACTTATTTACTCACTCACTCATTCATCTACACAGCAGCCAGAGCAATCCTTTTAAAACATAGATCAATTCACTCTAATTCGGCCAAGCTAGCCATCTTGCTATTCCGTAATAAAGTCATGCATGCTCCTTCTCAGGTTTTTGCATTTGCTGTACCTTCTGCTTGCAGAGCTCTTCCCCCAAATATCCCTCATCTGCTTCCTCACTTCTTTCCAGTCTCTCCTCAAAAGTTCCCTCATCAGAGAGGCACTGGCATTTCCTGACTACTCTACCTAAAACTAGCAGCACCCAACTCCCATCACCTTCTCTCTATCTTGCATTATTTTCCTTTAGAACACTTCTTAATCACTTTACATGTACAGGTGTGTGTGTATTTTTTCCCCTCTCTCTCTCCCTATTAGAACAAGGGCAGGGATTTTGTCTGCTTTGTTCACTCTAATATCCCTGACACCTGAAACAGTGCCTGGCCTATAGTAAGAACTCAGTTTTATTGGGTTACATATTGAGATCAAAGAGCTTTGTGGGTTCAGAGAAAAGTGCCATCAACTGTGCCTGTCAGAGTTATCTGAGTTAGGCCTGATGAAGGAATAGGCCTTCATTAGGTTTAAAAAAAAGGGAAGAGCAGCATTCCAAGCAGAAGAAAAGAGAACAAGCAAAGGCACAGAAGCATGCAAACTCACAGCTTCTTTCAGAAAACAATGAGAAATCTGGTGTGGTAGAAATACAAGGTGTATGAGATTGAGGTTGGAAAGCAGATAGAGGCCAGGTTGTAAAAGGTCTTAAACCCTATGCTAAGGAGTCTGGACTATAACCTATAGGCAGTTACCAAAATTTTTTAAGGAAAATGACCTGATCAGCTAGATAGAGTTTTAGAAAGCTAGGTAGGCTACAAAGAACAAATTAGAAATAGAGACACCAGTGAGAAGGCTGTTACAAGAGTCCAAGTGAGAGCCAATGAGGCATGAAGAGAGGCAGCAATGGTGTGGGTAGAGAGAGAGGAACAACAGACAACAACCTAATGGTCACAGATGGACTCCTCACTCCCAGGCCAGTTGACAAGGGGCAACTGGTAGTAGAGCCATTCCCCAGGCTGAGACACAACTCAGCAGGAAGCCACTGGGGACAGACTCAAGGAGACAGAAACCACTGAGGGTCAGCTACAAGAGCTACAATCCCCAATAGTAAGGTTGTGACACCTCCAGGATTCACAAATGGGCTCAGGCTGTGATAGGATATTTTCAAAGTCCAATTACACTTGGATTGTCTGCCAAATTGTGTGCTTCATGTCTCACAAAGGAGAACGAGAAGAAAACTGAGAAATCTGAGAATTGCTATCACATCACCACTGGCCCACAAAATCCATTCTCATCAAGTTCCTTCCTTTTGGAAGCATCACTCCTTAATATTTTTTCAGTTCACAGACAGTTTTGAGAATCTGCTGAAAGCTACAGTCCCTCTTTCCAAAAAAAAAAGAGTACAAGTTTTCAGACAATTCCAAGAGGTTCCTGGACTCCCTGAATACCCTGAATCTTAACCCTGAAAGGTTAAGATTCCTTGATTTATAAGGAGTCCATCAAGACAAGAAGGAAAAACCCAAACATACAGGGGTTGCTTTCCCTGCTACTCTCAGGGCATCCTCCCTGAGTAGGAGCCAAGCCCCTCAGGCAACGTAGGAAACCACATGGTTCTTACCCCAAGGTTCTGCATAAAGCCAGTGCTTCCAAACTGACCTCCAATCTTGCCCAATCTCTCTCCTCTACCCACCCCCCACAACTAAAATGATCTTCCTGAAGCATAACTTTTTTCTTTTTGAGGAAGATTAGCCCTGAGCTAACACCTGTTGCCAATCCTCCTCTTTTTGCTGAGGAAGACTGGCCCAGAGCTAACATCTGTGTCCATCTTCCTCTACTTTATATGTGGGATGCCTACCACAGCACAGGCGGTGCCATATCTGCACCTGGGATCCAAACTGGCAAACCCCAGGTAGCCAAAGCAGAACTTATGCATTTAACCACTGCGCCACCGGGCCAGCTCCCCTGAAGCATAACTTTGATGAAAATAACATCAATAGCAAGAGATTTATTTATGAGTGCTATATTGTGGTACTATAGTAGGTGTTTAATATGCATCATTTCGTGTAATCCTGACCACAACCCTACGAGGCAGGAGAACCCGGATTCCAGAGCCAGACTACATGGATCTCAAAATCCAGCCCAGTTGCTCTTTAGTTGTGTGACCTTCAACAAATTACTCAACTTCTCTGTGCCTCAGTTTCTTCATGTGTAATGAGTACCCACTAGATACAACTACCGTGAGAAAGGAATTAACAGAAGTCAAATGCTTAGAACAGTAGCTGGCACATAGTGAGCTATAGTGTCAGCTATTACTATCATTATTTTCCAGAGAAGGACACCAAGTCTCAGTTACCCAATGCCAAGTCTAATAAGTGAAGCAAGCAGGATCCCAATCTAGATTTTCCTGACTCCAAAGCCCATGCTTATAACTACTGTGCGTTATTGCCTTTCCCCTGCTCAGAAACTCTTTTCAGTGGTTCCCTAGAACAGAGCTTGGCAACTTAGAGCAATAGGTAGTAAAAGGCACATGGTCTGAAGCCACCCAGCCCTGGCAATTCCAGCCATTTATAAGCAACCCTGGGCCACCAGAAAAATTCCTTTTCCCCAAACTGCAAGCTCCTGGCACTCCCACACATAGCCCCCCATACACTTTTCCAGCCTTGTCTCTTACTTCTCTTAAGCATACAGCCTTTCCTCAAGCTAGTAGCTAGGATTATTGCAAAGCCTCCTACTTTACATCCCCATTTCTAGCCTTGCCCCTCTCCAATCTGTTTTCCACACAGCAGCTAGCATGATATTTGTTTTATTTATTCTTTTATTTTATTATTTTGGTGAGGAAGATTGGCCCTGAGCTAACATCTGTTGCCAATCTTCCTCTTTTTGCTTGAAGAAGATTGTTGCTGAGCCAACATCTGTGCCACTCTTCCTCTATTTTGTATGTGGGATACTGCCCCAGCATGGCTTAATGAGTGGTCTGTAGGTCCACACCCTGGATCCAAATCCGTGAACCCCAGGCTGCTGAAGTGGAGAGTGCAAACTCAACCACTATGTCACCTAGCCGGCCCCTACAATGATATTTAAAAAATCCAAATCTGGTCATGTCATTCCCTGGGTTAGAACTTTTCATGGCTCCCTCTTTCTTTTAGAGAAAAAGTCCAAAATCCCCTATAGCCTATAAGACCTTCATAATCTGGCTCCTGCCTGCTTCTGTAGCCTCATATTTAGCCTCTCACCCCCATCCCAATCCCCTGCCATCAGCTTTAATTCATACTCAGTTTTCAGGTCTTAGCTTACATTTCACTTCCTCAGAAAAGACCGGGTTAGGTCTCCTAATAGTCATGTGTTGCTTAACGACGGGATATATTCTGAGAAATGCGTCATTAGGCGATTTCGTCGTTGTGTGAACATCATAGAGTGTACTTACACAAATTTAGATAGTGTAGCCTACGACACACCTAGTCTATACGGCACCAGTCTTTGGGATCACCAATGTATATGCAGTCCATCATTGACTGAAACATGATGCGGCACATTTCTGTTTAAGACTTCACAGCATCTTGTACTTTTCCTTTGTAGCAGTTAATCACAATCACAAATAGTTTTTTAATAGTTGTCTTCCTCACTAGACTGGAAGCTCCAAGAGGGTTTGTACATGGGGCCAGCCTGGTGGTACAGCGGTTAAGTGCGCACGTTCTGCTTCAGCAGCCTGGGGTTGGCCAGTTTGGATCCCAAGTGCAGACATGGCACTGCTTGGCACGCCATGCTGAGGCAGGTGTCCCACATAGAAAGTAGAGGAAGATGGGCATGGATGTTAGCTCAGGGCCAGTCTTCCTCAGCAAAAAGAGGAGGATTGGCAGCAGTTAGCTCAGGGCTAATCTTCCTCAAAAAATAAAAAAAGAGGGTTTGCACACCCATAACCCAGGCACTTCAGAATGCCTGGCATTTGGTAGACAATAAATACTTGTTGAATGAATGAACTAATCCTGCAAAAATCAATTCCCACATTAACAATGAGCTCTCCTTTTCTCAATTTCTAAAGCACAATTTAGCATTTGATTACAGAGTCTCCTTTTTTTTTTTGAGGAAGATTCATCTGAGCTAATATCCGCTGCTAATCTTCCTCTTTTTGTATGTGGGCCGTCATCACAGCATGGCCACTGACAGATGAGTGGTCTAGGTCTGCACCTGGGAACCGGGCCCGGGCCACTGAAGCGCTGTATTTAACCACTAGGCCACTGGCTGGCCTTAAGGAGTCTTTTTTTTCATTCAACTTCATGTACATTCGAGGAATGGATCAGAAGACCAGAAGTTCTCCTTCCCTCTCCGCACACCTCATCTGTTACTAACTCTGTGCCCCCGGGGAAGCCCCATTTCCTAGGCAAGTCCCACTTCTTTGGTACCAAACCTACTCACTTTGATGGGTGGCTACAAGAGCAAACTGAGAAAGCAGTTGTAAATCACACACATTTTAACTGGAGAGGGTGCAGTAAGTGCTCAAGGAAGAGGTGGTTGTTTTCTATGCGAGGCAGTGGAGCACAACAGGTTCAAAGCACAGGTTCTGGAGTTAGACCGCCTGGGTCTAAACATTAACTGGACCACTTACTATCTAAGGGACCTAAAGTAAGTGAAACTGAGAACAAAGGAGTATAACTTTCCCTGATTTAGGGTGAAACCATGCCTGTACCCACAAAGTTGATGTGGGAGACAAAATAACCAAAGTTTCTGAGCTTGTTTTACAGAACAACAGGAAGACCAATGATAAGAGAGCAGCTTGCTGCAGCTCCCCTGCAACTAAACATCGCACAGGTGCACTGAGAAAAGCTAAAATGACGGACTGTAAATTTTAGATGTCACACACTAAAAGTCCATCACATGCAACACATAGAACCCCCCCCCAAATTTGCACATGCAACCCATGAAGAAACATGAAAGGCATTCGCACCTGTGCAGAGGATTCTTAAAACTTTAGCTCCCAAGGCCACATGCTCCCCCTCCCCTACCTAAAACGCCAAATAAAAACCCTTGTTTATAGCTTTTTGGGGAGTTTTGAACTACAGCGTTAGCTGCCTGTTCTCCTTGCTCAGCGCTTTGCAATAAAATTCCTACTTTCTTCCACTACACCTGGTGTCAGAGATTGGCTTGCTGTGCGACCGGTGAGTGAACCCACTTCTGGTTCGGCAACATAACTACCTTAATTTCTCTGCACCTCAGTTTCCTCAAATGTAAAAGAGGAACAATATTACCTACCTCAGAGGGTTGTTGACAGAACAAAAGGACATAACATATATACAGCACTTAGAAAAATGCCTAGCATGTATAAGTACTCAGTAAATATTAGCAATACTATGATCCTTATTAAAGAGGGCAGGGGCTGGGTCACTTCCCGTCTACTTCCAGCAGATGCTCAGGACAGCCCCAACCATGGCTTCACACCCTACCTGGCAGGAGGGAAACGGCTGACATCCCCTCTGGGGAAAGTGAAGCATCGAAGGTTGGGACTGCAGGCCAAGGAGGCTGGGGATGGAACTGCAGTCTGGCCACTCTCAGGCTCCCGTTCCCTGTGGGAGATGGCTTCATTCACAAAATCCCGGGCACTCAGTTGCTCCAGCTCAGCACTCACATGATCCCAGGCAGCAAAGTTATTGACCAATGCACCATACTTCTGCTCTGAGAGGAGACTGACCCGGATTGATGGCCAAAGATCTTCAAACTGCACACTGTAGGTCATGTCAAAATTCTGCAGAGCCAGTCGAGTGGCAGGAAATTTGGGCTCTGTGGCAGCCTAAAAGGGAAAGAACACAATTATTGATCTTCCAGTCTTGCCTCTACCCCCTACTTCCTGACCCCACCAATACCTCAGAACCCTGGGGCAAATGTGGATCCAGCTAGTGCTCACTCCTGCCTTTGCATCCTGCCTGAGAAGAGAAGTGCGGGAAAGAATAGCGGAGAGCTGCCCTTTCTATCTCAGGTTTGTGAGAGAAAGGAAGCTGTACCTCTCACAGTAGCATGTGGGGGTCACCAAGAAAGGGGACACTCCTTGAGGCCTTGGAGTAAGAGGAACTTAAAAGAATGGGAGCTCAGGAGAGGATTCTTGAGGGGAGTCTACAGCAGGTTGGAAGAAAGTACAGAGGCTCTGGGGGAAGCTTCAGGCTTAAAAACAAAAGACGCTTTCTCTCTGAACAGTCCTTCCATTTCTCAAAGCACTTTCACATCTCCTAGCTTATGTGAGCATCACAACAGATAGCTCAGTGGGACACAAAAAATTTCAACCTTCCATATTTGATGGAGAGATGAGGGTAACTTACCTACAATCATGCAGTGACTGACACCATAATGCTCAGAATCACAGGATTAAGGGTCATTTTGGGAGAGTTCCCAGACCCCAGGAAGGTGGGATAAGGAGAGCACACAGAAACCTTGAGGTGTGAACCAAAATGGGGACTTCTAGGACGACTGCTATGGGGGGTAGCAGTGAGGGACATGAGTCAGGTTTGAAGAGCATAAAAGTAGATTAAAAGGAAAATTAAGACTTCAGCTGAGAAGTCCACAAGCTGGCCCTAGTTGCCACAGCTGGAACACCTGCTGTGGCTGGCAACCTTGTTACTGTCCGAATTTTGCTCTGGCCTGGATTTTTGGTTTGGTCAGAACTCTCTTGCTCTGATCATCATTTCTTGCTATGGCGGGGGCTCTTGCTCCGACCATGATGTCTGTGACCGCTGTGACTCCCACTTCGACTCCGACTTCCTTTATGACGGGCTCTCTTGCTCTGGCCCCGACTTCTGACATGGTGAGGACTGTTGCTTCGGCTCCGACTTTTGCTACTGTGGCCCCGATTTCCTCTAGGTGGAAAACTCTCATTCTGATCCTGATTTCTACTTTGGTGGGTAGAGTCACTCTGGCTCCAATTTTCGTTTTCAGAGGGACTCTTGCTCCGGTTGTGACTTCTACTAGGATGGAAACTCTTGCTTTGACTCTCACTTCTGCTACAGCGGTGGGGACTCTCACCTGGGCTCCGACTTCTGCTTTCGTGGGTATTCTTTCTCTGGCTGTCACTACTCTGGCATTCATTAATAATAATAGTTGAACTACAGCTGGAACTCTTGGATGAAGGCAAAGGACAGCTGTAGGGAATCTGGGGAGATTCTTTGCAAGAGCCTCGAGAAGCCACAGAGTAGACATGGAGGCCACAGGGCATAGCATCAGGGCGGCCCCGGGCTCGGGGGGCAATGGGTAAACTTTGGAGGTCAAAGGGTGTTCTCAAAGGGATACAAGAATAGATGTGGGTAGAACAAGGAGGTGCCACACTCTGGCGACGGGGTTGTGGTGGGCCCCTGGGAGGGCCACAGTGGGGCACCATGGGCTGCCTATGACACTGAGGGGGGCCTGTGGATTGACTGAGGGAATCAGAGAGTGGGCAGGGATTGGGGGTGGGAGGAATCACAGAATATACATGGGTACTGCAGGGGGACCTTAGGAGAGGTCCACGGGGGCTGCTCTGAGCACAACTATTGGGTGGGACAGGATCACAAGGAAGGCGGGGGGGAAGAGAAGTAGGGATAACAGTTTTGAGGATTGTAGGGACCACAGTAGGTACGGCAGTCCCTTGGGGAAGTTCTTTAGGGCAGGAATTTGAGCAAGTTGTCACGGATGTCACTATACAAGAAGCACCTGAGAGATCAGACGAGCAGGAGGGAGGTGGAGGAGAGGTGCTGGCCTTAGGGGGCGTGGGCTCATCAGGAGGAGTTTGCTGGAGAGGGGTGACCAGGGAGCGACTTCTGTGGGGAGCACGTGGCTGCCTTAACTCTGAAGATTTCGGGGACTTCACTTGGGGGCAAGCTGGGGTAGGGAGAGGAGGTTCATTATAGCTTCTGCTGGGGGGTGACTGAGGTGGAGATATCAACTGGTTGCCCAGGGGTGAAGGAAAAGAGAAGGCAGAACAAGGACAGGGGGAGGAGAGGGGAAGAGGTGGTTCCTGGGGACAGGGAGGACCAGAAATCATGGCGACTGGGGTTACGAAGAGGTAAGGGCTCCCAGCAGTCTCCCAGGAGAACGTGGACCCAAAGCAAGGCTTCCTGGAAGCCTGGGACTGGGGTGAGCAAGGAGAACCAGTACTCCCAGGAGGCAGGCGGATGGCACCACAAGGGCTCCCAGGGGCAGGTATGTGGGTCTCTGGGGGAAGATGGGAACAGTGATGAGAGCCCTCTGGAGGTGAGCTGGGACAGCCAGATGTGCCTGCCTGAGAAGAAAGTGGGGCGCCACAATAATTTTTCCCACAGGGCGAGTCGAGCTGTGGTTTCGGTTCACAAGAGTCTGGAGGCTTAAGGTGGCCATGGTAAAAGCTGCCCGTTGGTGGGGAAGATGCTTGGGAAAGAGGAGGGTCATTATAACTTCTCCCTGAGGACCAGGGAGAGAGTGGAGGGGAAATCATGATCCCAGTTTCCAAAACCCTGTGAGAAAGGGGTGGGGAAATTATAGCTCTAGTTTCCATGGGCCGGTGAGCAAGAGGAGGTGAAATCACGAGGCCAGTTCCCAATGGCCTATGAGTAAGAGGAGGTGAAATCATGGGGCAAGTTCCCTGGGATCCAAGAGTGATGGAAGGGGAAATCACGGTACCAGCTCTGGGGGGCTCACGAACGAAAAGAGGTGAAATCACGGGACGAGTTTCCAAAGTTATATGAGCGAGCGGAGGGGAGGTCCCCAGGCTGTTTGCTGGGTGCTGATGAGTGACAGGTGGTGAAATCATGGGGCCAGTTTCCAAAGGCACACAAGTGAGGGGAGGAGAGGTCACTGGGCTGGTTCCTGGGGGCCGATGAGTTAGAGGAGGGGAGGTCACCGAGCTGGTTACCAGGGCTAAAGGGTATCCACCACAGTAACAGATGTACGTCTGCTGGTCAATGTACGGGCTTCGGGGACAGGGACACGGTGTTCTCGGGGAACTGATCCAGCCGCAACAAGGGCTCCGGGGACAAAGAGGGGGTGACTGCAGAAGGCTGAACCGGTCAAAACAAGGGCTCAGAGGGGACGAGCCCGGGAGGATAGGCTCAGGGCAGCAGGGCCTTCCGAGGAGCGGAGAAGAGGGTTCAAAAGAACATCTCCCCGGACGCAGGGGCGGCTGTGGGGGTGGGGACGGGGGTGGTGGGGGTGGGGAGGGAATCGGTCGGGGTAGGGAGGGGGGCGTGCCGGTTACGGAAGAAATTCCCGGGCAACAGGCGGGGCCAGAGAAAGGCTGTCTGGAGCACGGGGGAAAGCCCAAGGGGTGAGAGGAGTCGCTGCACCTTTTGCCAGGGTTTGGGGAGAGGCCGGGAGTAAGGGCAGGGTGGTCACTGTAACCTTTCCTGGGCACCAAAGGCAGCTCGAGGGTGAGGGAGTTGACTCCTTTCCTGGAGGGCGGCGGAGACCCAGGAAGGAAGGGGAAGTCGCTCCGACATTTTTCGAAGAGTGAGGGCGGCCGGGCTCGAAGTTCTCGGAGGAAAGGAGGAGAAGAGGTCATAGTGGGTGAGGTGGGGATGGGGGCGGGGTAGGAAAGAAGGGGGGCGGGGGAGGGGGGAAGGGAAGGGGAAGGGGCAGTGGCGGCCCAGGAGAAGGTAACCGCGAGCCAGGGAGCAAGAGGCGGTGACATAACTGAAAGAATGAGGGCGAAGGTGATGACGTAACTTAGAGGGGCGGAGCCAGGAGGCTGCGGACGAAACAGGAGCGAGAGCCGAAGACGCGCGACGAAACAAAAGGGCGGACGGGGCGATGACGTAACAGATGTGAGAGGAAGGAGCCTAGTGACGCTCCCAAGGGGCGGGACAAGAGGCCGAAGACGTTCCAGAGGAGTAGCGAACCTAACTGAGCCGGCTGGCAGCGGAAGGCCTGGAGAGGTTTCCCGAGAGGTGGCGGCAAGAGGCGCTATCACTGTTCCCTCCTGGGCCCGGCTGGACCTTACCCATTTCTTCTTATGTCGATGTCTCCGCGGGACGGTCGCGAAGTCTGCACGCTTCAGCACGTCCCGAACACCTCTCACTACCAGCGCAGCCATGTCTGCGTGCGCAGCCGGGTAATTCCGACCGGAACCGCAACCCGAGACTCGCGGGTTCCGTAGAGATGATGCGCGCCACTCTGGACGAAAAGAGGAGGGAATTACTGTTGTCTCCCGAGGCTCCGCCCTCCTTTACATCCCCGGTGCAAACGCCGCCCCGCCAGAGATCTTTGAGAGCGCTGGAAAGGAGCAACCGTTCGCACCTAATGGTGGTTTCGCCTGGATGCTTGGAGCATTGGGAGAGACTCCATAAAGGTCCCTAACCCAGTTGGGGGATCAGGGAGGACTGGGAGCTGGCAGTTGAATACTTAAAGAGTTAACTAAAAAGGGGCAGGAAGGGCCTTCTAGGCAGAAGTTGCGCGGAGACAAGATCCTAAGGTAGATAAAAGCCGGGCTAGGGGGCTGCCCGTGGCCGAGTGGTTAAGTTGGCGCGGTCTGCTTGGGTGGCCCAGGGTTTCCCCGGTTCGGATCCTGGGCGCGGACGTGGCACCGCTCATCAGGCCACCCTGAGGCGGCATCCCACGTGCCACAACTAGGAGGACCTGTAACTGGAATAGACAACTATGTACTCGGGGGGCTTTGGGAGAAAAAGGAAAAATGAAATCTTTAAAAAACAACAACAACAAAAACGAGGCTAGACTTGTGGGTAGGGACGGATTTAGAGTGAAGCTAAGGATGTGTCATTTGCACTGCCCCCTTTAAGGCCCTGTACATAATTTTATATTATTTTTCTTAAAGAAGGCCTCCCGAATTGTGTAAGTTTTAGCCCACACAAAACTTCAGTCTACCAAGGAGCCAGTGGAGAGGAGGGACATGTGCAGATGAGTGTTTTTAAAAATAATCATCTTGACAGCCGATGATAGGAGTAGGTAGGAGTAAGGCAGGGAGATCAGGTGAGAAAAGATGATGATTTGGATTAGTGTGGTGGCAGTGAAGCTGGACAGAAGAGGATGGATTCCACTTACGATTAAGAGAGGATTACAAGATTGGTTGACTGATTGGGCCGCACAGCACCGTTAATAGCTGTCCTCTTACTCTGCTTTTATTCTTATAATTTATTACCACCTGACATGTATTTATTTTCTTATAGTCTGCTAAATTGTAATTTTCAGAAGGTTAGAAACATAATGCTAGGGGGTGGCCTGGTGGTGCAGCGGTGAAGTTCCCACCTTCCGCTTATGAGGCGGGGGTTGCTGGTTCAGATGCCGGGTGCGGACGTGGCACCACTTGTCAAGCTGTGCCGTGGTAGGCATCTCACGTATAAAGTAGAGAAAGATGGGCATGGATGTTAGCTCAGGGCCAGTCTTCCTTAGCAAAAAGAGGAGGATTGGTAGCAGATGTTAGCTCAGGGCTAATCCTCCTCAAAAAAAGGAGAGGGGTAAAAACCAATGTAATGCTTATATAAATATATAATGAACACATCCCGAAGATTTTATTCATCATCATAAACCACTCATCCATTACTATCCTAAATAATGAGGGAACCAGTAAGTTGGTAAGACTTATTCAGATGAGAATTTGAGTTTTAGAGATTTAGATTATCAGCCGAAGGAATGCTGAAATAAATTTGCTAATACTTGCAAAAGCAGTATTTTATTAGGTAATAAACTGTAATGTTTGGGATTATCTCTTCTCCCAGATGAAAATCAATTTTATCTTTACTGGACAAAATTCATTTGCATTACTATGCACAGGAGTCATTTGCATTGCTCTCAGACAAGAATTATTTGCATTTGCCATCAGTTTTCTACAAGTTAACCTCTACCCCAACAAAATTGCAAGACGGCCTAGTCAATATAAAGTCAATCAAATGTAAACCACAGCACTAGAATGAAAGAGCACCCAGTAATCCTCTTCTGCCCATTTACAAGCTCTGGACAATTTTTCTGGACATGTCTCCCCTCACAAGAATGTAAGATTTAAAAGAGCAAGGATTTTGTTTAATTCATTGCTCAATGATCAGCACCTGAAACAGTATATGGTACATAGTTGGCTCTCAATAAATATTTATTGAATGAGTGAGTGAAAGATTAGAAAGTAGAGATGTAATTGTAAACAATTTTTTCAAGAAGTTTGTTACAGGGACCTAGCAGTTGTAAGATAGAAGGAGAGGTATGTGTATGGAGGAAGGCCTTTTTTTAAGAAGCTCATAGACATTTAAATGCAGGCAAGGATTATGAACCTTAAAAATAAAAGTCAATTGTTTTACCAGTGAAATGAATTTATTCAGAATAGCTAAAGAATTGCAATTCGGAATGTGCATGCTGTGGCAGACCATAGGCAAATCCAACAATCAAAGGAGGGGAATGTTATTTCATAGGGAAAAAGGAAGAAATTGGGAGGAGTTGTTTTGAAGGAAAATCCATTGGAGAAAAGCAAGAGTTCAGAGTGGCGATGGCTTCTCATTGGCTCCCTTGCTGGGGTACTGGGTTTCTGTTTGAGATGCAATGTACATTTCTTCCTGTAAATGATGATTCTTTCCTGTTGATGACTTCTGTTGGGGTCTATGATTGATTATCTTTTATGTGATTGACCTTAAGTGGTACTGCATGAGAACTCCCCTTTCTGGCCTCCCAGCTCCTTTTTAAATGAGATTTCCCCTTATTAATTCTCACTTTTTCCCATTTTGATCAAGATCTTCTTCCAGAGCATTGCTGATCAAAAGTCAGGTTCTCTGCATGTAGTGGTTTTGTCCCCTGGTGCCAGGAAGGACATTTCCTAGTAGTCATGTCCCATGGTGGAGGGAAAGTGCATAGTGGTTGGAAACCATTGAGGCCACATGTGAGTAACAAGGAAGGCCATGGGGGAGAACTCTCAAGCATCTCTTATTTAAAGTCTGTAGTTGTCCGAGATCATAAGCATCAGAAATCATTAGAAATTCTTGAGTTAACATCAGCTGATTAGGTTTGTCATGTTTACAAAGGTTCAACAGGTAATAGGTACAGAGTTTAACAACAAGTACACAAAGCAGGATTAAGAACAATACAACAGCACAGTTTGTAACAGGCTAAATAAATCAAACCCACTGTCTAGTGGGTTATTGGGTGAAATTTGTTGCAGCCAATGTGCTTGCTCCCTAATTCTCTGTAACTGGATCTCTATTTCCCCAGAGTTATTTATCCAGGTACAACAGGTGGTGTTTCTTACTGCACGGACACCTCCCTGCTCAGCAATGAGGTATCTAAAACTCCTCTGGCCAATGAGTTAAGCAACTGTTGTTGGGTTGCAACTGCTTTGGCTGTGGAATCAGCTGACTCTTCTAGTGTTAGGGAGAGAATCCTGATCATTTATACATTAGCGCTTATTCCAATCCACAGAAAGAAAGCTCTCCACAGAGGCATACTCAGAATCATGCACACCTCCTGCAAGTTCTTGTTTGAGGCAATTATAGGAATTTAGTGGAACTGACCAATGAGAGGCTTCTGATTGGTTATGCAGGGAGAACAGGGTGGTGAATATGGCAAGAGCGTGCTGACCTCGTACTCTCCAGCTGTCAAGGCAATGAGATACCCAAGCATAAAGGCTATTGTCAGAGCCTCCACATATGAAAATGTAACCAGCAGGTGTACATAAGGCTCCTGCAGAAGCAACAATATCTGTGGACTCGTTCGCTGACATTGAGTGATTACCACCATTTAACCAAGGCTCAGACATTGTACTGTTACATATTAATAGGTTGCCTAAATACATGGATATAACAAATGTACAAATGATCTGATTTACAATTGCCATCTTACAGAATTTATCATACAAATATCCATAGGATCTTGTCTTTCCCTCCCAAGGGTGGGTTAAATTAAAGCAAGGAGTGAAATTAGGCAGGCTTAATACCCTGACTTAATGGGCCTGCAGAACAATTTAAACATACAATAGCATCTGGAATTCCAGTGAAATTTCTTATAGGGTGAACTAAGGGGTTATTATTGTCCTGAACACATCGAAGTTTCTGATGGCAAATCCAGCAATCAGAAGTTTCCCCCTTTGATAAGGGATTGAGAAATGTGGACAAGGGCGTTGTCTTCCCAGGAAAGGGAGGGAGAAAATAAAAGTGAGACAATGGTGGGAAGGGGCTATACAGGCCTGGCCCAGGAACCTTGAGAAAGCTGTCTGCCTCAGATGTCAGTGCTTCTCTTCCTAGTCAGTTTGATTTGGAGGTCTTCAGCATTTGTACAGGACTAGATGTCAGGGAGAGCCTTCTTGAGCTGTGAGGTTTGTACCCAAGGCTCAAGTCCCTGAAGTTTGGCTGCCATCTGGATAGTGAGGAGAGCCTAGTTTAGTCCCTTCCAAGGATATTTCAAGGGCAGTAAAAATAGGAAAAGTTAGTTTGGAGTATGATAGCCAGACATGTAAGGAAACTGTAAGAATTTAGGATCCAGTCCAGCTTACAAATATATAACAAAACCTTAAAGACAATTAATAGAACTAGAATTTAATACTTACAAATGTGCAAACATAATTTCTCTCTCCACAATTACCCCCATTTTTATTAAACATAATCATAGTAAAACTAATTTGTTTGTGTTAAACTTGGCCTGATTATTTATATAAATACAGCAAAAATAGTGATTGACCATATAAGCTCTTTTTTTTTAAGATTGGCACCTGAGGTAACCACTGTTGCCAATCTTTTTTTTTTCTGCCTTTTCTCCCCAAACCCCCCCAGTACGTAGTTGTATATTTTAGTTGTAGGTCCTTCTAGTTGTGGCATGTGGGATGCTGCCTCAGTGTGGTCTGACTAGCTGTGCCATGTCTGTGCCCAGGATCCGAACCAGTGAAACCCTAGGCCACCAAAGCAGAGCACACGAACTTAACCACTCAGCCACGGGGCCAGCCCCCATATAAGCTCTTTTTTAAGATTGCTTTGCTGAAACCTTATAACCAAGATACTAGGCTGATTTTTCCTAGTGGTTCCTTAAAGCTCTCTGGTTATTTCTGAGTCTATGTACATCTTTTTTTAATATAACATATTCTTTCTTGAATATGACAAGTCGGAGCCTTGGTAATGTAGCCAATATTTCCAGTTGTGTCCTGTTACAAGGAAAACAGACCTTTACTGACCCCATGCAAATATATGTATATAGTCATAAGAAGAATGCCTAAGAGATTAATCCTAACCATGTAACTTGAAAACATTTGGATTAGTTTTGTTATATTTCTGAGGTTGAGGAATACTTTATTTATAAGCACTTGAAATTTCAAGCCAATTAAATAGAGCTTTTACAAATCAGTCTTAGCCATACCATCTGGAGGTAGAAAAGTATCCCATGCATACATAGACAGACATAACATATAGACAGACACAGAGACCTTATAGCTTTTGTTTTAAGAATTTCAGCCATGTCTCAGGTACAGAGTTCACAGGAATAGTTAGATCCAAATTGTGTTTGTGGCAGATGGACTAAGTTAAGGTTACTTGCTCAGGTGGCTGAAGTTTGAGCAGTAGAGGTGGGGTAGAAGGGAAGGAAGAAGATGGCACCAGAGGTGGGGCCTGAGCTAAACACAAAGAAAATGGGCAAAGGGAAAGAGGCCTCAGAAGGCATTTTATCTTCCCTCAGTTTTTTAGTTGTTTCAGCTAATTTAGATATAGTATCCTGTATTGACGTGATTTTAGAGTTTTGTGCACTTTTGGAAGCCTCCAGGTATCGATTAAAATAAGCATACCATTCGTTTTGTTTAATATTGGAGCTGCAGTTTTCCAGTTTGGTTTTAAGAAAATGAGTTTGGGGAAACTTCTAAAGTTCCCAATGGCCATTGTAATTCTGGAATACTCTTGGTCACTTTGGCCCATTTAGTTAACAATGCACATGTAGGGGGGCCGGCCTGGTGGTGGAGCAGTTTAAGTGGGCACATTCTGCTTCGGTGGCCCAGTGTTCACCGGTTCAGATCCTGAGTGCGGACCTACACATCACTCGTCAAGCCATGCTGTGGCAGGCGTCCCACATAAAATAGAGGAAGATGGGCACGGATGTTAGCTCAGGGCCAGTCTTCCTCAGCAAAAAAAGGAAGATTAGCAGCAGATGTTAGCTCAGGGCTAATCTTCCAAAAAAAAAAAAAAAGAGAGAGAGAATGCACATGTAGGGGCCCAAAGTTTTCAGATATAAACCTGACCAGGGTCTCTGAAGAAGGGTTTCCTTCAGAACATTTAGATGACTTGGATCTCATTTCTGAAATTTCCTCTGAAAACCCAAGAAGCTGCTAGAGTCCTAGCCCTGATCCCCAGAGGAATCTAAATACAAAAGAAAGTTGCTGGATTCACAGCCCTAATTCCAAATGGAATCTGAAAACTCCTGGATTTTCAGCAAGGTCAAGCCCCAAAAAGATCTGTATTACCTTCAGAAAACAACTGAGTACTTACCAAGCACAACGCCTTGAAACCAAGGACGGAGGCTTGAACTCGGAGGACAAAGTTCCTCCCCTGAGAGAGCAAAGCCTCTCCCCAGTGATCTGGAATAAAGTCAGAGAGGTCAGAATGCAAAGGGAGTGGAGCTCAAAATCCTAGAGAAGACTCCAAACCGAAAGTAGGCAGTGACTCATGGAGGCGATCAGTGCAAGGGGCTTGGTGCAGGTACCTCACTGAATCCCAGCGGCTGTTGTCTCTCAAGGGTCACCTCCTTTGGATCCTACTTCGGACACCATATGTGTCAACCTTAGAAATAAAACAGCTGGTTATTTTACCAGCAAAAGGAGTTTATTCCGGAATAGCCAAAGAATTGCATTTCAGAACATCTGTGCTATGGCAGGCCATAGACAAACCCAACAACGAAAGGAGAGGAACTTTTTTTTATAGGGAAAAAGGGGGAAATTGGGAGGAGTTGTTTTGAAGGAAAATCCGTTGGAGAAAAGCAAGAGTTCAGGGTGGTGATGGCTTCTCATTGGCTGAGTTGCTGAGATAGTTGATTTCTGTTTGGGATGCAATGTACATTTCTCCCTTTTATTGATGATTCTTTCCTGTTAATGACTTCTGTTGGGGTCTCTGATTGGCTGTCTTCCTGTTGATGACTTCTTTCTGTTGGGGTCTGTAATTGACTATCTTTCCTGAATTGACCTCAAGTGGTACTGCATAGGAGCTCCCCCTTCTGGCCTCCAACTCCATTTTAAGTGAGGTTTTTTCACAGGACCCAGTGAAGAGAGACTGAATACACTGGACAGGAGGTATCCCAGCCACACCTGTTCTCAAAGGCTGACACCAAAGATGGAGTGTCAGGACCACAGCCACAATCTTCCTGTGAAGGGCCCCCTCCCACTCAAAGCCTAAGTTTATCTGTCTGTAAAGTGGGGTAGCAAGGGAGAAAGAGTTGGGCCATATCAATGATTCTCAAACTTTTTAGTCTTGGGACCACTTTACACTCTTAAAAATTATTGAGATGGCCGGCTCAGTGGCACAGCGGTTAAGTACGCATGTTCCCCTTCTCAGTGGCCCAGGGTTCGCCGGTTTGGATCCCGGGTGCTGACATGGCACCGCTTGGCAAGCCATGCTATGGTAGGCATCCCACATATAAAGTAGAGGAAGATGGGCATGGATGTTAGCTCAGGGCCAGTCTTCCTCAGCAAAAAGAGGAGGATTGGCAGCAGTTAGCTCGGGGCTAATCTTCCTAAAAAAAAAAAATTATTGAGAATTATTGACCTTTTATTTGTCTATTAATATTGCCAGGTTAGAAATTAAAACTGAGAAATTTTTAAAATACTTATTCATTAAAAATAACAATAGGGGCTGGCCTAGTGGCGTAGTGGTTAAGTTTGCACACTCCGCTTTGGTGGCCCAGGTTTGCAGGTTCAGATGCTGGGCGCCGACCTAGCACCACTTGTCAAGCCACGCTGTGCTGGCATCCCACATAAAATAGAGGAAGACGGGCAGCAGATGTTAGCTCAGGGCCAATCGCCCTCACAAAAAAATTAATAAAAATAACAATAATAAACCCGTTATGTTAGCATAAACATCTTTATGAAAAATAATTATATTTTCCTAAAAGAAATTTAGTCAGAAGAGTGGCATTGTTTTATAAGTCTCTTGCAAATTAATGTCTGGCTAATAGCTGGATTCTCATATCTGGTTATTCAGCGTGTTGTGGTATGTTGTTCTAGTTGAAGTACATGTAGAAAATCCAGGGGCCAGCCTGGTAGCCGAGTGGTTAAGTTCACACCCTCTGCTGTGGCGGCCCAGGGTTTCGCTGGTTCGGATCCTGGGCGTGGACATGGCACCGCTCATCAGGCCCTGCTGAGGCAGCATCCCACATGCCACAACTAGGAGGACCCACAACTAAAATATACAACAATGTACTGGGGGGATTTGGGGAGGAAAAAAAACGTAAAATTAAAGAAAAAAAAGAAAATCCATCCTCACACAGATATGTAGTTAGAAAAGAGAGAAGTATTTTAATAGTCTTTATAGATAACTGTGAATATTCTTTGGTACTACACCAAAATTTAAAAGTGGTAGTTTCCTTAAAGGTTAGTGGCAGTGTGGAATCTGAAGCCATATCAAAGAACTTTCCATGTTCTGTTATATTAAGATCCATTGGTGTCTTGTACTTTGAATGAAGCTTTTGCCCTTTCGTGATTTTGTCACATCACACAGTGGTGATTTGATAATTATTGGTTCACTGAGTTATGCAGCTCCTTCAAATATTTTCACAGTCATTATACAATATCAAAAAATCACAGGGCTGCCTGCTGGCATAGCGGTTAAATTCACGTGCTCCACTTTGGCACCCAGGGTTCACCAGTTCAGATCCCTGGGCGGACTTATGCACCACTCCCCACACCATGCTGTGGCAGGCATCCCACATATAAAGTAGAAGAAGATGGGCAGTGTTAGCTCAGGGCTAATATTCCTCAAAAAAAAAAGTCAAATTTGTTATTATCACTGATTATCTCATGAGACAAGTCTATAAATGTTAGGAAGCTTTTAAGCTCACAAGGACGGGTGCGAGTTTTTCAAAACACTAATTTTTGCTTGAAAGCTTGAATTTTATCTTTGGCCACAAATACTGTCGATTGTTTTTCTTGAAGTGACAAACTTACTTTGTTCATTTTTTTTAAAAAAAGTATATTAAAATACATTTGATTTTTATCTATTGCTCTTATCTCAAGACCTTCCTAAATTTATGTTTTGACAACTGTTTTGGAAATCTTTTCAGATTTTCTGTGCACAAGGTCATATCTTTTATAAAGGCACTTTTACTTCTTTCTTTCCAATCTATATGCCTTTTCTTGGCTTTATTCCACTGGCTACTGCTTAACAATACACTGTTGAATACATGTGGGAGTGTTAGACAGCCTTGCCTTCTTCCCAGTCTTAAGGGGAAAGCATTCAGTGCTCCATTATTCTATATAATGTTAGCTGTAGTTTCTTTTATAGATGTCCTTTACTAGATTAAGGAAGTTCTTTTTCATGCCTAGTTTGTTGAGATTTTTTAAAAATCATGAATGGTTGTTGATTTTCTTCAAATGCTTTTCCTGAATCTGTTGAGGTAATCATATGGTTTTTCTTCTTTATTCTGTTAATATGATGAATTATATTGACTGATTTTCAAATGATGAACCAACTTCGCATTCCTGTAAGAAAAACACACTAGTTCATGATGTATTGTTCTTTTTATATATTGTATTTTTGCATCTGTGTTCATGAGAGATATTGGTCTGCACTTTTCTCTTCCTGTAATGTCTATTTAATTTTGACATCAGGGTAATGCTGGCCTCATAAAATGAGTTTGATAAGTGCCTTCAACCTCTATTTTCTGAAAGAATTTTTGTAGGATTGGTATTATTTGTTCATTAAACTTTTTAAAATGTTTTCTTCTTCTTCTCCTCCTCCCCCTTCCCCTCCTCCTCCTCTCCCCCCTCCAAACCCCCTCAGTACATAGCTGTGTATTCTAGTTATGGGTCCTCCTGGCTCTGCTATGTGGGTCACCGCCTCAGCATGGCTTGATGAGCAGTGCTAGGTCCGCGCCCAGGATATGAACTGGTGAAACTCTGGGCCGCCAAAGCAGAGCTCGCAAACTTAACCACTGGGCCACGGGGCCAGCACCCTTCATTAAATTTTTGATAGAGTTTGACAGTGAATCCACCTGGGCCTGGAGTTGAGTGTTTCTTTGGGGGGGGGGGGGTAGTGTGGGATGAGTAGGAAGGGAAGCTTTTTAAGTACAAATTCAATTTCTTTGATTGATATAGGGCAATGGTTTTCAACCAGAGGTGATTTTGCGCCTCCCCCAGGGGACGTTTGGTAACATCTGGAGATATTTTGAGTTGTTACAACTGGGTGGTGCTTCTGGCATCTAGTAGGTACACTTTAGGGATACTGCTGAAAACACTACAATACACAGGACAGTCCCCCTACACGAAGAATTATCCAACCCAAAAGGTCAATAGTGCTGAGGCTGAGAAAGCCTGATGTAGGGCTATTTGAATTTTCTAACTCTTATACCAGTTTTGACAATTTGAGTCTTTTTAAAATTTTATTTCATCTAAGTTATCAAATTTCTTCACATAAAGTTGTTCACAGTATTCCATTATTATTCTTTTAGTATCTATATCAGGGGGCATCAAAGTTCAACCACAAGCCGAATTCAGCCTGTAGCCTGTTTTTGAAATACTGTTTTATTTTAACAAAGCCACACCTTTCGTTTACTGCGGCTCCGTTACTGCTACAACAGAGTGGAATGGTTGTCTCAAGGTCATATGGCTCACAAAGCCAAAAGCATTTACTCTGTGATCTTCACAGAAGAAGGGTGCTGACCCCTGATTTTAGGATCTACAGTAATGTCTCCTTGCTCAGTACTGATATTGGTGATTGGTGTCTTCTCTCTTTTGTACTTTTATCAGCCTAACTAGAGATTTGTCTATTTTATTGAACTAGTCAAAGAACCAGCTTTTGGTTTCGTTCGTTTTCTCCTTTGTTTCTTTTGTATTTCCTAGATTTGTGCTCTTTATAGTTTCTTTCATTCTACTTAATTCATTCTTTTTATTGTTAGGTATCTTTTTTTTCCATTTTTTAAAAATTTTTATTGAGTTAATGATAGGTTACAATCTTGTGAAATTTCACTTGTGCATTATTGTTTGTCAGTCGTGTTGTAGGTGCACCACTTCACCCTTTGTGCCCACCCCCCACCCCATTTTTCCCCCAGTAGCCACTAATCTGTTCTCTTTGTCTACATTTTTAAATTCCTCATATGAGTGGAATCATACAGAGATTGTCCTTCTCTATCTGGCTTATTTTACTTAACATAATTCCCTCAACGTCCATCCATGTTGTTGCAAATGGGACGATTTTGTTCTTTTTTACAGCTGAGTAGTATTCCATTGTGTATATATACCACATCTTCTTCATCCAATCATCTCTTGATGGGCACTTAGGTTGCTTCCACGTCTTGGCTATTGTAAATAATGCTGCAATGAACATTGAGGTGCATGGGACTTTGGGAATTGCTGATTTCAAGCTCTTTGGATAGATACCCAGTAGTGGGATGGCTGGATCGTATGGTAGTTCTATTTTTAATTTTTTGAGGAATCTCCATACTGTTTTCCATAGTGGCTGCACCAGTTTGCATTCCCACCAGCAGTGGATGAGGGTTCCTTTTTCTCCACAACCTCTCCAACATTTGTTAGTATTTGTTTTGGTTATTTTTGTCATTCTAATGGGTGTAAGGTGATATCTCAGTGTAATTTTGATTTGCATTTTCCTGATGATCAGCAATGATGAGCATCTTTTCATGTGCCTATTGACCATCCGTATATCTTCTTTGGAGAAATATCTGTTCATGTCTCCCGCCCATTTTTTGATGGGGTTGTTTGATTTTTTGTTGTTGAGTTGTGTGAGTTCTTTATATATTATGGAGATTAACCCTTTGTCGGATATATGACTTGCAAATATTTTTTCCCAGTTAGTGGGTTGTTTTTTTGTTTCAATCCTGTCTTCCTTTGCCTTGAAGAAGCTCTTTAGTCTGATGAAGTCCCATTTGTTTATTCTTTCTATTGTTTCCCTTGTCTGAGAAGACATGGTGTCTGAAAAGCTCCTTTTAATACTGATGTCAAAGAGTGTACTGCCTACGTTTTCTTCTAGAAGCCTTATGGTTTCAGGTCTTACCTTTAGGTCTTTGATCCATTTTTAGTTTATTTTTGTGAATGGTGAAAAAGAATGGTCAATTTTCATTCTTTTACATGTGGCTTTCCAGTTTTCCCAGCACCATTTGTTGAAGAGACTTTGTTTTCTCCATTGTAGGCCCTCAGCTCCTTTGTCGAAGATTAGCTGTCCATAGATGTGTGGTTTTATTTCTGGGCTTTCAATTCTGTTCCATTGATCTGTGCACCTGCTTTTGTACCAGTACCATGCTGTTTTGATTACTGTAGCTTTGTAGTATGTTTTGAAGTCAGGGATTGTGATGCCTCCAGCTTTGTTCTTTTTTCTCAGGATTGCTTTAGCAATTTGGGGTCTTTTGTTGCCCCATATGAATTTTAGGATTCTTTGTTCTTTCTGTAAAGAATGTCATTGGGATTCTGATTGGGATAGTGTTGAATCTGTAGATTGCTTTAGGTAGAATGGACATTTTAACTATGTTTATTCTTCCAATCCATGTGCATGGAATGTCTTTCCATCTCTTTATGTCATCATCCATTTCTTTCAGAAAAGCCTTGTAGTTTTCATCCTATAGGTCTTCCACTTCCTTAGTTAAATTCACCCCAAGGTATTTTATTCTTTTTGTTGTGATTGTGAATGGTATTGTGTTCTTGAGTTCTTTTTCTGTTAGTTCATTATTAGAGTATAGAAATGCTACTGATTTATGTAAATTGATCTTATACCCTACAACTTTGCTGTAGTTGTTGATTATTTCTAAAAGTTTTCCAGTGGATCCTTGGGGTTTTCTATATATAGGATCATGTCATCTGCAAACAGCAAGAGTTTCACTTCTTCACTCCCTATTTGGATTCCTTTTATTCCTTTCTCTTACCTAATTGCTCTGGCCAAAACCTCCAGTACTATATTAAATAAGAGTGGTGATAGAGGGCATCCTTGTCTCATTCCTGTTTTCGTGGTTTTTATTCCTGAGTTTGTTGATGTGGTGTATCATGTTGATTGATTTGTGGATGTTGAACCATTCCTGTGTCCCTGATGTGAATCCCACTTGATCATGATGTATGATCCTTTTGATGAATTGCTGAATTCGGGTTGCCAAAATTTTGTTGAGAATTTTTGCATCTATGTTCATCAGCGATATTGGCCTGTAGTTCTCCTTTTTCGTGCTGTCCTTGTCAGGCTTTGGTATCAGCATGATGTTGGCCTTGTAGAATGTGTTAGGAAGTGTTCCATCCTCCCTAATTTTTTGGAATAGCTTGAAAAGGATAAGTATTAAATCCTCTCTGAAAGTTTGGTAGAATTCCCCAGGAAAGCTGTCTGGTCCTGGGGTTTTATTCTTTGGGATGCTGTTTCAATCTCTTTCCTTCTGTTTGGTCTGTTCAAATTGTCTGCTTCTTCTTGACTGAGCTTTGGGAGATTGTAGGAGTCCAAGAATTTATCCATTTCCTCTAGGTTATCCATTTTGTTGGCATATAATTTTTCGTAGTATTCTCTTATAATCCTTTGTATTTCTGCAGGGTCTGTTGTTATTTCTCCTCTTTCACTTCTGATTTTGTTTATTTGAGCTTTCTCTCTTTTTTTCTTTGTAAGTCTAGCTAGTGGTTTATCAATTTTATTTATCTTCTCAAAGAACCAGCTCTTTGTTTCATTGATCCTTTCTACTGCCTTTTTTGTTTCAATAGCATTTATTTCTGCTCTGATTTTTATTATTTCTCTCCTTCTGTTGACTTTGGGCTTTGTTTGTTCTTCTTTCTCTAATTCAGTTAGGTGTAGTTTAAGATTGCTTATTTGGGATTTTTCTTGTTTGTTAAGATGTGCCTGTATTGTGATGAATTTCCCTCTTAATACAGCTTTTGCTGTATCCCATGTGAGTTGGTATGGCATGTTATCATTTTCATTTGTCTCCAGGTATTTTTTTATTTCTTCTTTAATTTCTTCAATGATCCATTGTTTGTTCAATAGCATATTGTTTAGTCTCCACATCTTTGTGCCTTTCTCAGCTTTTTTCTTGTAATTAATTTCTAGCTTTATAGCATTATGATCGGAGAAGATGCTTGTTATTATTTCAACTTTTTTAAATTTGTAGAGGCTTGCCCTCTTTCCCAACATATGGTCTATCCTTGAGAATGTCCCATGCGCGCTTGAGAAGAATGTGTATTCTGCTGTTTTGGGGTGAAGTGTTTTATATATATTTATTAAGTCCAACTGTTTTAGCTTTTCATTTAGCTCCACTGTTTCTTTGTTGATTTTCTGTCTGGATGATCCACCCATTGATCTGAGTTGGGTGTTGAGGTCCCCTGCCATTATTGTGTTATTTTTGATATCTTCTTTTAGGTTTGTTAATAGTTGCCTTATGAACTTTGGTGCTCCTGTGTTGGGTGCATAGATATTTATAGGCATTATTTCTTCTTGATGAAGTGTCCCTTTGATCATTATGTATTGGCCCTCTATGTCTCTCTTTACCTGCCTTATCTTGAAATCTGTTTTGTCTGATATAAGTATTGCGATATGTTAACTATCTTTTAAATAAAATTTTAAAATAAGATAAAATATCGATTATATTTACCCATATATTTACCATTTCTTGGACTGTTCATTCCTTTGTATAGATCAAAGTTTCCATTTAGTATCATTTTTTTTCCCTGAAGAACTTCCTTTAGTATTTCTTTTTTTTTTTTTAAGATTTTATTTTTCCTTTTTCTGCCAAAGCCCCCTGGTACATAGTTGTGTATTTTTAGTTGTGGGTCCTTCTAGTTGTGGCATGTGGGACGCTACCTCAGCATGGCTTGATGAGTGGTACCATGTCCGCGCCCAGGATTCGAACTGACGAAACCCTGGGCCGTGGAGGCACAGCGCACGAACTTAACCACTCGGCCACGGCGCCAGCCCCTTTAGTATTTCTTATAGTCCAAGTCTGCTGACGATAAATTTCCTTACCTTTCATTTCTTTAAAACATCTTTATTTTGCTTTCACTTAAGGGTATTTTCACTAGATACAGAATTCTAGGGTCAAAATTTTCTTTCTAGGGCCAGCCCCATGGCCGAGTGGTTAAGTTCGCGCGCTCTGCTTCAGCAGCCCAGGGTTTCACTGGTTCAGATCCTGGGCATGGATATGGCACCCCTCATCAAGCCATGCTGAGGCGGCATCCCACATGCCACAACTAGAAGGACCCACAACTAAAAATACACAACTATGTACCAGGGGGGCTTTGGGGAGAAAAAGGAAAAATAAAAGCTTTTAAATTAAAAAAAAAATTTCTTTTGACCCTTTAAAGATGAGTTGTGGGGCTGGCCCAGTAGCACAGCGGTTAAATGCGCACGTTCTGCTTTTGCAGCCTGGGGTTTGCTGGTTCGGATCCTGGGTGCAGACATGGCACCGCTTGGCACACCATGCTGTGGTAGGCGTCCCACATATAAAGTAGAGGAAGATAGATACGGATGTTAGCTCAGGGCCAGTCTTCCTTAGCAAAATGAGGAGGATTGGCAGCAGTTAGCTCAGGGCTAATCTTCCTTAAAAAAAAGATAAGTTGTTTCTTATGAGAAGTGTATAGTAATTCTTATCTTTGCCTCTTTATGTAATGCATCTTTTCTCTTTTAAGATTTCCTTTTTATCACTGGTTTTCAGTAATTTGAGGATAAGTGACTTGGTGTGATTTCCTTTGTATTTATTCTGATTGAGGTCTGCTGAGCTTCTGGGAACTGTGAGTTTATAATTTTCATCAAATTTGGAAAATTTCAACTACTACTGCTTCAAATAGTTTTTCTCTCCCTCCCTGCCCTCCCCAACTTTCCTTCTCTTCTAGGCCATTTGATATTGTCCCACCACTTACTTTTTTCTTGTTTATTTATTCTTAGTGTTTTTTTCTCTTGTGCTTCAGTTTTTATAGTTTCTGTTGCTATGTCATCAAGAACATTCCAGTACACTGATTTTTTTCTTCCTCAGTGTTTAATCTTTTGTTAACCTTGTCCAGTGAATTTTTTATTTCAGATATTATATTTTTGAGCTCCAGAAATTCTATTTGATTCCTTTTTATATTTTCCACTTCTCTCTTTATTATGTTCTTGATTTCCGTTAAATCATTGAGCATATTTGTAATAGCACTTTCAAAGCCCTTGTCTACTATTTTATCATCTCTATCATTCTGGGTCTGTTTTTATTGACTGTTTTCCTCCTGGTCACGTTTACCTGCTTCTTTGCATGTCTAGAAATTTTTTATTGAACACTAGGTGTTGTGAAATTTACATCATTGAGTGTTGGATTTTCTTGTCTTCCTTTAAATTGTCTTGGACTGTGTTGTGGCAGGTAGCCAGGTTTTTTTGTGAATCAGCTTGATCCTTTCAAGGCTCCTTTTTAGGATTTATTATAGCCTATCTTTTTCTTTTTTTAAGATTTTATTTTTCATTTTTCTCCCTAAAGCCCCCTAGTACACAGTTGTATATTTTTAGTTGTGGGTCCTTCTAGTTGTGGCATGTGGGACGCCGCCTCAGCATGGCTTGATGAGCGATGCCATCTGCACGCCAAGGATCTGAACTGGCAGAACCCTGGGCTGCTGAAATGGAGCATGTGAACTTAACCACTCGGTCACGGGGCGAGCCCCCTATTATAGTCTATCTTGAGAAGCCTTTCTCTTGGGGTAGTTTTAACCCTACTGCTGAGGTGTCCCCTTCTGGAGTTCAACAATTTCAACAGGAACTCCCCACATTAGCTGGTCAAAATTCAAACATCTCCCAGACATCTGTTAACTTTGGGAATTATTCAGTTGATAGCTACCAAGTAGTTCTTTGCCTGGCTACATAGAGTTTTACTCTATTCATTTGCAGCTTAGTATTCAGCAACAGATTCAAGCATCCTCTAAGCAGAATTCTGGAGCTCTTTCTCTGGGTAATTCTGTCTTCTCTATGATAAAATAAGTACAGTAACATTTTACTAACCATTCACTAAATCTGAGTAATGAATTTACGGATGTTCACTGTAAAATTTTAGCTTTGCTGTATTTTTGAAAATTTAATAAGATGTTTGAAAATAATCAGATTACATACAACAAATACAATGTCACCATTTGTAAAAGTATTTGTGAGATTTTATATCACCATGAAATGGGTTCTAAGTCAGCAATGGCTGGGAAACGCTGGCCATCAACAATAGATTAGAAGAGCCTCTAGGTTCAAGTGCCCTTTGCCTCATTTTTGCAAACATAGTCCTTCAGATTCTCAGAAGCTCCATTTCCTTATGTTCGTCTATGAAACTTTCCTCTGTCTTGCTGCCTATACTGAATGTCAGTCTGCTTATCGCTTCTGAAGCACAAGGCACTCGTTTTTGGCATGGCTCACTTTCTGTCTGTGTATAACTATTTGCATATAGGTCTTCCTCATGTGCAGCTAGAGGTTGCAAACTAGTGAGCCAAATCCAGCCCATAGAAGTGTTTTATTTGGCCTAATACTTTCAAAAAGTTGGTTGTCCACATTTAAGAACTGGGAGATTTCACATAAAACTTGGATTTCTGGCCCCTTAACAAGCAATCTGGCAACACTGGATGTGCATTCCCCACGTAGCAACAGCTGACTGCAGTGGAGAAGCAGTTTTCCAATGCCTACAGGTCCTACTTCCCTTAGTTACCACTCAGGTGGTTGAGTTGGCAACTCCTAGAACTCCCCTGGCTAATATGGTAACCACTCGCCACGCATGGCTATTTGAATATAAATTCATTCAAATTTAATTATAATTAAATAAAATTTAAAACTCAGTACCTCGGTCACATTAGTCACATTTCAAATGCTCAATAGCCACATGTGGCTAGTGGCTAATGTACTGGACAATACAGAACCGAACTTTGCCATCACTGCATCACTATTGGACAGTGCTGACCTAGCCTGCCTCCCCGCTTGGAACAGGGAGCATTTCCCTATCCTTTGGGCGATATATATTTACTAGCAGTACTGCAGAGCCTCAGCACTATTTACTGTTTTTGTGGGAAAATATGTCAAGTTCTAACACTAGACATGGGCCTGTGGATGGCTCACAGCACCAGCTGTTAAAGTCTGAAGCCAGCCTCTATTCTATACGTTTGGGACTTAGTGGGGTTTTTTGTTTTTAATAATTTCAAACCTTAACATTGATACATCACTGCCATCTAATATTCAGACTCCACTTAAGTTTTATCAATTGTCCCAATAATGTCCTTGATAACAAAAGGATCCAGTTTAGGATCACACGCTGCAGTTGTTTTAGTCTCCTTCTACGTGAAACAGTTCTTCAGTCTTAGAGTCGACTCTCACAACTTTGACACAAGTGAGGATTACTTTGTACAATGTCCAATTTTATAGAAAGTCCCTCAATTTATCTGGTTAGATTCAGCTTACCTATTTTTTGCAGGAATCACAGTGATGCTGTGTTCTTCTCACTCCTGCCTATAGGTGGTACAGTTATTTGTCCTATTATTGCTGATGTCAGCCCTTATCTAACCTCATCTAAGCCACTGTCTGCCAGGCTTCTCCAATGCACTTTTTTTTTTTTTTTGAGGAAGATTAGCCCTGAGCTAACTGCTGCCGGTCCTCCTCTTTTTGCTGAGGAAGACTGGCCCTGAGCTCACATCCGTGCCCATCTTCCTCTACTTTATATGTGGGACGCCTACCACAGCATGGCGTGCCAAGCGGTGCCATGTCCGCACCCAGGATCCGAACCAGCGAACCCCAGGCTGCCGAAGCAGAACATGCGCACTTGAACCCCTGCACCACTGGGCCGGCCTCCACTTTCTCCTTTTATAATTCGTTTGTATCCCCTTCCTCACCAAACTTTCTATTGATCCATTTGTTTATATTAGTATGGAGTCATGGATTCTTATTGTATTCAATGAGTTATAATCCACTACTGTATTTTGATGCTCAAATTGTCCCAGATTTGGCTAGTGGCTTTTGTGTACTTTTGACATGTCCCTATGATTCTTTGAGCACTTCCTTCTTTCTGGAATAATAGAATGTTCCAGGCTTTTCTTGCACTTTCCCTGTCCCAGCCCTGGAATCCCCCATTTCTCCAAGGAGCCCTGGCTCCTTTTATTGGAGAATGATGCCCCCTTTGTGGGCTGAGCTAGTGAATATATGCATTCCTTACATATATACACATTGGCATCTATATTCACTGACAATGAAATCAGTACTTATTTAATTCCTACCAATATCTCAACACTGCAGAGTTCATTTTTTCCTTTTCCATGTTTCCATCATTCTCTCTCTGCTAGCTCTCATTGTCTTTGAAATATTTATTTATTGGATCAACCCCCCCCATGTATGTAACCAGTCTCCCATTGCCAACACCACCCACCCAGGTGCCTTCTTCTCACCCTAAAGACATTTTTTGTTTTGTCTTTTTTGAGGAAGATTAGCCCTGAGCTAACATCTGCTGCAGTCCTCCTCTTTTTGCTGAGGAAGACTGGCCCTTAGCTAACATCCATGCCCATCTTCCTCTGCTTTATACGTGGGATGCCTACCACAGCATGACGTGCCAAGTGGCGCCATGTCCACACCCGGGATCCGAACTGGCAAACCCTGGGCCGCTGAAGCGGAATGTGTGAACTTAACTGCTGCACCACCAGGCTGGCCCAACACTTTTGAGATGAGAAATTCTTATATTAAACAATTACTGTTACTTTTAAGTGTGATAATATTATCAAGGTAAATTTTTTAAAAGTCCTTATTAAGAGATGCATACTTGCTGGGTCATGGGTACATGGAGGTTGATTATTATTCCATCTATTCTTATGTTTGAAAACTTCAAACTAAAATAATCTAAAAAGACAGGAGGCAGGTCTGTAGATCACTGGACTTTATTACGATGGAACCACTCCTGTTACATAGAAGCTACTGGCCTAAGCCAAAATCCATGAGGTTCACATGAACTTACAGTACGCAAATAAACAAATGGCATGTTCAAAACCATAAGGAAATATCCCGATGCCCAGGAGATGAAGGCTGAGGTGAATGAGTCTGCACATTTATTTCAAGCTGTTAAAGAGTTTGTGGGCCACCTAGATGGAGAAAAGAAAAGAAGTCATCAACTGGCAGCTTTAATGTCCTAGCTTACAAGGTCCATCATGCCCTGGAACAGTACTGCCTCTTCTCTCACCACCTCCCTTCCCACACACCCGCTCTGGAGCCCTTGCGAACTCCCTTCAGTTACAGAATACTGTCTCCCTTCTACATGGAACCCTCTTTCCCACTTTTCTCATCTTTTATTTTTCCTTTAGAACTTAAGTTTACATGTCACTTCCTGCAAGCCTTCTCTAAACAAGCTCCTATCCCCACGCAATCTGTCTGTCCTGTCTTCCCCACAGAAACTTATACCTCACACATCACAGTGCTTATTAATTCAACAGATAGTTAGAAACCATCTACTATATGCCAGGTACTGTTCTAGGTGCTGAGTGAGTCACAGTGGTAAACAAGACAATATGTCTGTGTCTTATGGAACTTAGAGAATAATGAAATATAATATAGACATAAGCTAACTTCTGATAGTGATAAATGCTATGAGGAAAATAAAATGAGGGGAGGGCACAGCAGCTTTACATAGGAGGGTCAGTGAAGGCCATCCTGGGAAGGTTACACCCAAGAGACTTACCAATTTATTCACTGTTCTACTTCTGTTTCCTATGCTGGCTCATAACTCAGTGAAGGAAAGGACCATGCCTGTCTCACTCCCAGATATTAACCCAGTGCTTGGCTCATAAAAGTATTTGAATAACATAAAATTTACCATTGTAAACATTTTTAACTATACATTACTATAGTATTAATTCATTGTCCTGCAACCATCCATCTCTAGACCTTCATCTTCCCACACTGAAACTCTGTACCCATTAAATAATAATTCCCCACTTCCCCCTCCCTCAGCCCCTGGCAACCACCATTCCACTTTCTGTCTCTATGAACTGACTACTCTAGATACCTCATATAGTGGAATGATATATTTGTCCTTTTGTGATTGAAACCAATCACTTAGCATGTCTTCAGAGTTCATCCATGTTGTAGCATGTGTCAGTTTCCTTCCTTTTAAAGGCTGAATATCTCACTGTATTTTTTTTTTTTTGAGGAAGACTAGCCCTGAGCTAACACCTGCCAATCCTCCTCTTTTTGCTGAGGAAGACTGGTCTTGAGCTAACATCCGTGCCCACTTTCCTCTACTTTATATGTGGGACGCCTGCCATGGCACGGCTTGACATGTGGTACGTAGGTCCACACCCGGGATCTGAACCAATGAACCCCAGGCCACCAAAGCGGAACGTGTGAGCTTAACTGCTGTGCCACCAGGCTGGCCCCCCTTTTTTTAATGATACAGAGAATTGTGTATGCATATTTTATATATAAAATTTTCCTTTCCACTAAAATCATGTTAAAGAATTAAGATGTATGAATAATTGTATGTATACCAAAGAATGGATGAAATAAATGAATATATATCAATGGAAATGAATACAATGCCTCTATTCATGTTTTATATGTGAATGTTTATGATTTCATTTTTATTTAAAAATCTGATAGTATATACAAGAAAACATAGTTATCACCAGGCAGTATGATTTCAGATGGATTTTTCTATCTTTATAAAAATCTTCCTTAATTGTCACAATTTGTTTAATAGGAGTGTGTGTACATGTGCATGTGCATTTGTGTGTTTGCACTGTATATTATAGAATTAAGGGGCCAGCGCTGTGGCCAAGTGGTTAAGTTTGTGCGTTCCACTTTGGCAGCCCAGGATTTTGCCAGTTCAGATCCTGGGCACCGATCCAATACCGCTCATCAAGCCATGCTGAGGCAGTATCCCACATAGAAGAACTAGAGGGATGTGCAACTAGAATATACAACTACATACTGGGGGGCTTTGGGGAAAAGAAAAGAAAAGGAAGGACGATTGGCAACAGATGTTAGCTCACGGCCAATCCTCAAAATAAAAGCAGGGGGGCGGGGGCCTGGCCCAGTGACACAGCAGTTAAGTTTGCATACTATGCTTGTGCTGCCTGGGATTCGCTGGTTTAGATCCTGGGTGCAGACCTACACACTGCTTATCAAGCCATGTTGTGGCAGGCGTCCCACCTCTAAAACAGAGGAAGATGGGCATGGATGTTAGCTCAGGGCCAATCTTCCTCAGCAAAAAGAGGATTGGCGGTGGCTGTTAGCTCAGGACTAATCTTCCTCGAAAGAAAAAAAAAAAGAATTAAAACAAAATACCTGTATTGGGATTGTTGAAGCATAAATAATGAAAATTGGCTGAGTGGAAATCATTAACTAGTTTTTCTTTCTTTTTGAGAAAGAAGAAAAGGTTATTTGTTTGTTTTTCTTTTTACCTTCTGACCCATTTCTCCCTATCTTTTTGATTAAAGCCATCCTAGTGGTTGTGAAGTAGTATCTCATTGTGGTTTTGATTTGCATTTCCCTGATAGCTAATGGTGTTGAGCATCTTTTCATATGCTTATTAACCACCCAATCAGTTTTAATATAAGCAACCATATCAAATTTTGCATACCCTGTAATTCATTTAAAATACCTTACTATTATATGTGCAGAGTCAAACAAAAGTTTACTTAAAAAAAAACTTTTTGGACCAACTACTATGCACAAGACACACTGGAAGATATAAATTATTTTAAAGAATAGCCTGTTACTTAACAATACAAAATCCACTTCCCCACTGTTTAGCAGTGCAAGTTAGGACATCACTTCTCTGTAAGACATCACTTTCTTATCTGGAAAAGGGGGATAATGATACCTATCTCCAGTGCCAGTGGTAGAATTAGGTAAGATTATTTATGTAAAGTGCTCAGCACTGTACCTCACATATATTGGGCCACAGTAAATGCCTATTGATGGATGTGCCTCTAGGATGAAAAGGTTGTCAGCACCAAGTCTTCCCTGGCCACTGTAAGCGTGCCCCTTTCTGACTTTAGGCTGACTTACGCAGTGGTCCCTTGCATGCAAGAAGTCAAAGAGCTCCTCTGTGCAATCCTCCTCTGTCTGTGACCTGGAGGATACACGCTCATCACAGAGCTCTAGCCGCTCCCGAGCCTTTACACATTTCTCCGTCTGCTCGCATTGCTCTCTCACTGTTGTTAGGGGATCCTGAAGGAGAAACACAGAAAAAAACCAAAATGGGGACTTTAGGAGGAGACCCACAAACCATATGCTTTGATTAATACAACCACCAAACCAAGGTGCTGCCTCTGAATTACCGTGCAGAAAGCCAGCTGGCAGAGCCACACTGCCGCCAGAAATGGCAGAATGGGGTCTCCCATTCAATTCTGATGCTAAGTAGTAGGGAAAAGTTTCACATTCCTGCCTTCCAAGGTTGCCAGTATGCACTGAAAGCCTCAGTCCTATCTGAAAAACAAGGTGGTAAAGGAAACCTGGCCAAACTTGAAGTAGATCTAGAGGAGGCCTTACTTATTAACGCAGCATTTTGGGATAGGTAATGTCTGTGAATTTCAGTTCCCTTATCTAAGAGCCAGGCCTATGGACCCCAGCCACCCAGCTAGAAAGGCAATGTTGACATGGAAAAGGACCATCTAAGAAAAGTTCCTTCCAGAATTCTTTATTAAGCCACAAATAGCAGATGATTGAGTGCCAGGCCCTCAAGACGCTGCTCTGCTCCCTGACACCACGACTGGAGAAGCCCCAAACCCAGAAAAGACTCAGCTCCCAGGCCCACACCCCCAAACACTCCACTGCACAGGAAAGAAGTATTAAAGGCTTCTTCAATTCTCATTCTCTCCAAGGTGTCAAGTAAAGACTCCTTAAAATTCCCTTAGAGTTTCATGAAGCTCAAACTTCTTTTTACTGAGATGGTTCGAAACCTGAGACAGCTCTTACCACTAATTCCTCCTCCTCCTCTTCCTCCTACAAAAGGAAAACAAAATTAATGTCAGCAGCAGTTTTATGACATATATATGCCCAATCATACCAATGTTGTAATTACTGAGGATAGACATTCTACCTATCATGTTTTAAATTTTCTGTATTTTATGATACTTTGACTTTTTAGGCGCCTTGCTAATCCTGAAGAGACAGTCCCTCCCAGGGCTGGCTAATTTCTAGAGCTAGCAGACAACTTGCCTGGGGGCATGCCTTTCACATGCAAACCAACCCAAACTCTTATCACCAACTACCTCCTTTTTCTAATTCTCCTACACTAAACCAATTACTGCCCCTGTCCTAATCACCCCAGGGTCAAGTACCAAACAACCTAGGACTAGAGCCCACTGATATTATTCAAACGATCCAATCCTCAACTTGCTAGAGTTTGCCTATCCTGCCTCACTCATTCCTTCCCTTGGAAACCAAGGGTCTGATTTCCCTTGCTCCTTCTGCTCCTAACTTGTCCAGGCACTTCCCCATGTGGCTCCAGGTGGTGAGGCCTGCCCCCTTCTCTTGGGAACTCTAAGTAATAAACTCTTCCTTCAAACATAGTTGTCTCTATGTCTGTAACCTATCTACAAGCTGATTAAAACAAATCCTGGGTACATTTCAACAAGGACACACTGACTCATTTTCATTCGTAACCTAAAGTGTGCACAACACTCAAGTTTATAAAGGACTTTCACATCTGTAATAATTTGATTAATCACAACAGCCCCTTAAGGAGTTCCCAGTTTAGAGGTAACAAACACTAATTAGACATTTTCTGATATATGTTCAAGCTGTGAGATGTTCAAATGGAACCTATGTATTTTGTTTTGAATATTGGTAGGTCCCAGTATTATCAGAAATAACTAAATTTAGTCCTTACATCCCAAACCAAGTTAGGAGGAAAACCAACATTTTTTCTAGATTCTGAGCTTAAATTGGGAATATGAAAATGGCCAAACCTAAACTCTTCTTAGGCCAGAGCTTAACTAAAGATGGTTACAGCCACTGCTTTTTGGCTTGCTGAACTCCCAGGACTCTAAGTAGACTATCAATATAAGTGCACCAAAGGTCTACATTCACAAAGTCTACTCCATTCACAAGGTAGGTAACACCAGGCCCTACCTATTTACTTCTGATTCAGGTACACAAGCTCAAACTTGGTTTCCTTTCTTCCAAGGGAAGCAGTATAAAAAAATTCCCTGTGGGAGCATCAGCATAGACCTAATCCGGAGCATCGGAGAATCTGATCAGTATCTCAATCTGTCAAAAGCAAGGTGCTTGCCTGCCTGTGCATGCACATATCCACATGTGGGAGAAGGGAAAGAAAAGATATAAAGGGAAATAAAAAGAACCAGCTCAGCAAGCCCTCATTATGTTTTCAAAATTCCAACACAATCTGCCTCATACTCCACCATACCCTTAAGGGAAGGGACGACAGCTCATGAAAGCTGGGAGTGAGGGGTAGGGCAGGTTCAACTGTAACCGAGGCTATTTATTCTCACAATTGGCAACGGTCTCTTCTAAACTGAAGATGTTATTGAGGATGTAAATTCTACTTTTTCATTAAATAAGGTTTCTTAACCTTGCTCTTTAAAAAAAATTCATACTGAAAAAGTCTTTACAAAAACTGAAATCACATGCTGCCTGAGTTAGAAACCAGAAATTAGTATCCTAAAAGCAAGACCTTTACATCATTTCCCTATTATCAATACTACTACACTGATGATTCTGTGTCTTTTATAATTTTATGTCAAAAGTATCTCGGCATGTTTTGGAAAAACAAATCCAAATAAAGTCTAAATATACACTACTTCGTATAAAATTTCCAGTCAATGAGAAAAACCAAGATCACACTAAAAAGATTTAATCTCCAAGAGGTATAGGTTCTTCATAAAAGACTTCAGTTTTCTTAATTTTAAAATTGACTAGTGGGGCCGGCCCGGTGGTGCAGCGGTTAAGTGCGCATGTTCTGCTTCGGCAGCCCGGGGTTCGCCAGTTCGGATCCCAGGTGTGGACATGGCACCGCTTGGCACGCCATGCTGTGGTAGGCGTCCCACGTATAAAGTAGAGGAAGATGGGCACGGATGTTAGCTCAGGGCCAGTCTTCCTCAGCAAAAAGAGAAGGACTGGCAGTAGTTAGCTCAGGGCTAATCTTCCTCAAAATAAATAAATAAATAAAATAAAATTGACTACCTATTTACTTTCTTTTCTCATCTACTGCTGTGGTGAGCCCTTACTGAGTTTTCTGGTATACTTTCTGCTAACTTCCTGACGCTGGCTCCCCTTCTTTCTTGTCCTCTTTCAGAAAGTAAGACTAGGGAAAATTAAGGCATAAACTAGTTTCCAACTATTCTGAACCCCTAAGGCCAGAAGAGCTGCCCCAAAGTGACCAAAGAACAAAGAAATAGACAGGAAATGTGATTGGAAACAAAAAGCTAGCGGGCTTCTACAGTAAAGCTGTGAGCATTTTGGGTAAGTCTTGGCTGTGGAACCAGCTGCACGGGTACAATTCCTGGCTCCGAGATTTATCAGCTGTGTGTCCCTAGACAAGACATATAACCTCTCTATGCTTGTTCCCTCACCTGCAAAACGGCAATAATAACAGTACCTAATACTTACAGGACTATGGTGTGGCTCAAATGAATTAGCGCACCTACAGCACTTAGAGGAGGAAGCGGTCGATAAATAACCATCTTATACTGGCATTCTCACCCCGGGAAGGAGCACCTCCTCCAGCACAGAATTACCTTCACATTCCTACACTGTCCCCAAAGATACCCCCCTCCCCCAAAGAAAAAGGAACCACTTTTTCACAGAAACTAGCCTAAGGCCAGATCTCCAGAAGCTCCAGAGAAGATGTGTCAGGGATTCCTGACCTGAGCTGAGGTCAGGGCTCAGCCTGGTCAGCTTGCTCCCCAAACCTGTCACACCTGGGCCTCAGAACACCGGACTGACTAAAAATATAAATAAGCTCAGACGACGCAGCACTTTCGCTCTCGTGAAGGCTTCACCCCATTCGGAGAACGGGGGAGCCGAGGCCCAGAGAAAGACTAGTCATCTACTCGCCCAAGGTCACTCGAAGAATTCTGGGGAAGGGTCCAGGGAACCAGCTCTCCTGACCCTGCAAACTCCAGGGGCCCACCAGGGCCAAGCGGGCCCCGGGCGGGTTTTGGCGGGCTACCTGCTGAGCCGCAGCGCAGTGAAGACGGTCCAGTCGACCGTCTCGCCTTACCTCCTTGGGATCTCCGGACCCGGTCAGCATTTTTCGCTCGTCCTCCAGCCCCATGTCCGGCTACTGCCCTGGATTCAACACGAGCAGCAACAGCGGCACCTATTCCACTTCAGGATCAAGGAGGACTTGTAAGGGTCACTCAGCGGATATCCGGCGATCTGGCCGGAAGTGCGGCAGACTCGTCGTGGTCGCGAACACACGCTCCGATTGGCATGTACTACCGTCCACAGGCAGAGGATAGGGGTAGCTGGTATTTGCACCTGAGAAGGATTTGCTAGGAAATATCCCCTTAGTCACTCCAGGCCCAAATATACTGATCTAACAGTTTATTTCAAACATGAGCTTCTGAGAGGCTTGAGAAGTCTGCAGATTTCTTCGATGTTCCTTTAGCGCAGTTGCCATTCTTACCCACAACGCTGATGGAACCGTCCTAACTGCTGACCTTTTCAAGATGGCGGCCCGCGTGTGCCGCTCTCGGGCTCGCGCACCTCCCCAAGATGGCGGCGCCCGAGGCCTGGCGCGCCCGGAGTTGCTGGTTCTGTGAGGTAGCGGCGGCAACGACCATGGAGGCCACGTCCCGGGAGGCGGCGCCAGCGAAGAGCTCGGCCTCGGGCCCCAGCGCTCCCCCCGCCCTGTTCGAGCTGTGCGGGCGGGCGGTGAGCGCCCATATGGGGGTTCTGGAGAGCGGGGTGTGGGGTAAGTCGCGGGGTGAGGGGCTACCTTTGGCAACGAGCGGAGGCGGCCCGGCGGCCGGGGGGCGCGGGGGGCGAGGCCGGGAGGCCCGGGGCAAGGCCCAGCCCGGGGCACTGGAAACCCGACTGTCGAGTCGGAGCATGAATTCCGTGACTGACCGGGCTGGGCAGAGTAAAGTGAGGGACCAAACTGGCAGGTGGATCCGCACCGCGGCCTGGCTGAGGGGCGCAGGGGGCGAGGCCAGGAGGCCCGGTCGGGGCCGAAGCAGGCAGGGCCCGGGCGCCAGAGGCTGGACTGAAGGGCCAGGCCGAGGGCACCGAACTGACACTCGGGCTGGGCCGGGCGGAGGAGTCTCGGATGTCGAGCCGACGGGCAGGGATGGAGCTGCTGCTTGGGGGCGGGGGCCGAGGTTGGGAGGCCCGGCCTAAGGCAAGGAGGCCAGGCCTGGGGCCACCTACCCTGACGGCCGGCGCGGGGCCTCCAGCATCGGCCTCGCAAAGCACGGGGGCCGAGACTGCGGAGGCCAGGCCGATGGGCGCGGGTAGCCCCGTGCATCGGAGAGCGAGGGAATGGGGCTGGGGGAGAGGCCGAAAGGCTCGGGGCGCCGAGGCCTGTTTGATGGCCCGGGGCTGAGGAGAGTGCACTGACGACCCGGGCCTCGGGCGCCAAAGGGATTGAGCGACGGCTGACAGGCGGGGCAGGGAGCGCCGGAGGCCACTCGGATTGGCCTGAGCAGCGAGGAAGGTCCCGAGAGCGGGGGAAGAGAGGCCCGGAGCGGGTCAGCAATCGAGGGAGGCCCGAAGGACGGACAGGCGGGAAGGGCCGAGGAGGCCCCAGGCGGGGCGACGGCCCGGGGAGCCCGGACTGGGAGGGGGCGCGTCGCCGCTAGGAGGCCTTGGTCCGAATGGGAGTGAAAGGCGGCCCCAGGCCTGAGGGCGCCCGGGAGCGAAGGGCCGGGCTCTGGTTGAGGGCACCAGGCTGAGCAGCAAAGGCGGGCGGCCCGCGGCACCGGGAGGAGGGGCCGGGGAGGGTGAACCGCCTAGGCCGGCCGGTGGGCCTGGCAGCGCGGCGGGCCGGGCTGGGCCCCTCACGGAGGAGAGGAGGCCTGCAGCCAGACGCGCGCGAGGAGGCAGGGCTGTGGGGTGGGCGCCGCCGGTCGCAGCCTGGCAACTGATGGGGAAAACTCGAGGCGGCGTTGTGAGGGGTGAGAGGGGAAAGCGAGGGCGCCGGAGGGTGGCCTGGCCGCACGGGGACGGGGAGGCCTTGGGCCTGACAGACTGGTGGTGTGAGGGGGTGGGGCCCGGAGGCCAGGGCTGAAGTTGGGTGAGGAGATGGCAGGCCCGGCCGCCGAGGGCCCGGGAAGGGGGAGGGGGTGGCGGGAGAGGAGGCCCGGGCCTTGGTCAGGCCTCCGGAGGAGCGGTGCTGGTGACTGCCAGGAGGAAGGCCCCGGTAAGGTCAGGCTTGAGGCTTGGGGTCCTGGGATGGGGGGTTGGGGTTATACGGTGAGGAGGCAGATGTGGAGAAAAGGCCATGGAGTCTGGGGAGCCGGGCCTGCAGGAATAAGGCCCACGGCCGTGGAGAGCGTTCAGGATGAGGGAAGGCCTTTGGGGAGGGGGGTGGGGCACTGATTCCGAAGAGGCCCAAGCATAGAAGTCCTCAGGCCTGGCGGGGGAAGGGGATTGTGGAGGCCCTGTCCCAACAGCTGAGAAGGGTCAGCTGACCCATGGGGAATGGGAGAAAATTCTCCGTGGAGTTGGACAGGGGGCTCAGAAAAGTCTTGGGGAATGTGGAAGAAGGCAGAGGGATCTGGCCGTGTTAGCCTGGAGCTTTGAGGATGCTAAACCTGGCTAGGAGGGAAGAGGCCTGGGTGTGGAGGCCCCAAGTTGGGAAGGGGAAGCATTAAAATGTAGGCTGGAAAGAAGCAAGGAAGAGCCTGGCTTAAGAATGGAGAAAGGAAGAGAGGAGTTTGTTCATAATAGGGGATGAGCATTGCTGTGGCCGTGAGAGGGGATGGCTAAACAGAGAGGAGAAGTTTGGAGGGACCGAGGAGGAAGAGCTCCTATGGGTCTAGCCCAGGTAAACAATCACACAGAAAAAGCTGAATCAAGTTAGGCCTCTTAGAAGGTCCAAGTAAGAGGCCTGCTAAGCAGTGCTATTTTGAAGGAAGGTCTCAGCGTGGGCTAACAGCCAGGAAAGGCTTCCTGGAGGTGGTGGACTAGCGTTGCTTTGTGTAGGGAGAGAGGGAGGGAAAGTGAGTAGAGGCAGCAGGAAAGGATACAAAACTTAAGTAGACTAGGTATGTTGTACCTTGAATGCCAGGATATGGAGCTTGGACTTTACCTTGAATGCAGTAGAGAGCCTACATTAGTGCAACATCTTAGGGAATTAACACTTTCATTCATCAGGTACATTGAGTACCTACTGTGTACAAAGAATTGTACTGGACTCTTGGATATCAAGATTCGGTTACTCCACAAGTAAAGATAAAAGGAGATCTTGGAATGAAGTTTTGGAAGATTTTCCTTACTCCTAGATAGTCCAAGATCTTAGACTTGTTCTTGGGAGGCCAGAGATGCTATTGACAGTATGAGAATAATAGACAACATTTAGTGAGATTATGGCCAGGCATGGTCTTTAAAAAAGATTATCATCTTCACAACAATGTTATGAGGTAGTTATTATTATCTCCATTTTAAAATTGAGGAAACTGAGGCTTAAAGACCTTAATTTGCCCAAGCATTCACAGTTAAGTGGTACAATCAGGATTTCACCCAGTTTTGTCTAACTCTCGAGACTAACCTGTTTAGCCACAGTACTATAATGCCTCTCAGATCTAGGGAAGTCAGCAAGAGCAGGTTTTCTTTTTAAGATGTATTGAATTTAAAGTATAGAGCCTAATTATTTCTATTCTTTATAGGAAAATTCTAGTTCAGGGTATGGTAGGGGCCCAAAGAATGGAAGTGGTCAGTCTGGAAGAGTGGGAAGGGAATTCAGGAAAGGCTTAATAAAGGGCATATGATACTTGAAAGATGAGTAGTTGATATGCTGAAAGTGGCAAGGACATTCCTAGTGGAGAGAACAGCATGACAAAGGCACAGACGCAGAAAGCAGCGTAACATATTAGATATAAATGAAACAAGTAGTTTAGTATGGCTGGAGTGTAGGAGGCAAAGCAGGAGCTGGAGAAGTTAGTAGGTCCTAGATTATGAAGGACTTGTTTATCACACATATTCAATAGGACCTTTTAAATGCAGAATGGTTCATTATGCTTGGGCAGAAGTGAACTGACCAGCTCCTAAATGAGCCTATCAGCTTGCTCTGTGGTATTATCTCACCCTTGAAGATGTGCATGCCCCCGAAATTCCGGCTGCCAACTATGTGGCTGAAGATAAGTGGACCAGAGTTTGAATTGGATTTAGGTTAGCTTCCACAGGTTCAATTGGTAAAATGAGAATTGTGCCCTTCTGTTTTCCTTTCCAATAGGATAAATAATATTTGGAACCCTGGGAGAAAAAAGTAAATTTTGTGTTTTGGTTTTTGTAGCTCTCCCAGGCCCAATACTTCAAAGCATCTTACCTCTGCTCAATATATATTACTTGGAGAGGATTGAGGAAACTGCCCTCAAGAAAGGTGAGTGTCTTACTGTCTCTTTCTCAGTCAGTAATTGTAAGCAAGGCACCATAATGTTCTTCAGGTAAATATTACACCTGATACCTGTATAGAACTTCATGCTTTTCAAAAAGTGCCCTCCCACCTACTTTCTTATCTAATTCCTTACAGTGTCCTTTGAAACACAAAGCAAGTATATGATTTCTATTATCCTAATAAAAATGAGACCACAGGCATACCACAGTTAATAGCAAAGCTAGACTAGAACTTAGATCTTCTGAATCTTAGTTTTTCTCTTTTACCAAGTTGCCTCCCAAACCCCTCACTGGACATATCTGTTAACAGCTAACATTTATGTAACTACCCCTGATGTGCCAAGCACTGTTGTAGGCACTTTATCTGGAGAAACTAATTTAATCTTTTCAACAACTCTATGAAATAGCTATTATTACAGATAAGGAAACTGAGGTACAGAAAAATTAACTTGCCCAAAGTCACACAGCTGGAGTGTGGTTTGCTGATATTTAAATCCAGGCAGTCTGTCTTCAGAGCCAGTGCTCATTACCACTCTGCCATATTGCTCCTGTGAACCCAGAGTAGGATAACATTAAAAGGCTGATGTACTTCATGAATGGCCAAGGAGCAGCCAAGTAAATGTGATATTTCTCCCTACAGGCCTCTCCACTCAGGCCATCTGGCGTCGACTATGGGATGAGCTGATGAAGACAAGGCCTTCCAGTTTGGAAGTAAGTTAAGGCACCAGGTAGAACTCTGGCCTGACTTAGCACAGTGAAAGCAGGAATAGCACACAAACACAAGCTGGTTACCGGTAAAGTACAGGGACAGGGATGGAATGAATTTAGGAGGAGGCCTCTGAGGGCTTGTCACAAGGTTCTTTCCTATTTGGCCTTTGTCACTGCCATGCTTGCTCACCATGTTTGCAGGTGACACAAAACAGAGAAAGGTAGTGATCACAATGAATGGCAGAACCCGGATTCATAGAGGTCCTGACAGGGCTGAAGCAATGGTCAAACCTAACAAGATGAAATTTAACAGAATAAACCAACTCTTCACTTGAGTCTAAAAAATTCCAATTGCATGACCTCAGGGTAGGGGGTGGAGAGGTCTGGCTTAGCAGCAGCTTATATAAAAAAGATTAAGGGGTTTAGTTAACAATGTGCTGAAGCCACTCATATAATGACTGTACCCTGAGCTGTGTGAACTAATGTAACTATAATATAGGCTGAAGGACAAGGGGGATGATAGACCTGCCTGGCTCTGCAGTGGTCAGGCTACCCCTGGAATATGGAGAAAGAAGTCAAAGCCACATCATGTGAGTCACATTTGGAAGACTGGAGATGTTTTTCCTGAAAAAGAGAAGACTTGGGGAACATGAACTGTCTTGAAATATTTGAATAGTTTCACATGAAAGAGGGATTAATAGACTTGTTCTGGGTAGAAGCTAAAGGAGGGTAAATTTTTGCTAAACTGAATTAGATCTTTTAAACTCTGAGCTTACTGCTGATGAAACAAGCTAATTCCAGAGGTAATAAACTTCCCATCAAATAGAACACTTGGATACTACTCGGAACACTGGATAACTACTTGACACAAGGGTATTGTAGAGGAAATTCAGCATTGTAAGAGAGGTTGGACAAGATGACTCCTTTTAGCCGTGAGATTCTGTTATTCATTAATTCAGATATAACTCACTGTAGCTCTCATTTAAGCAGAATTTCTTTTGCTGCTCCATAATTAGGTGACAAAACAGATTGATTTCAATAAACATTTACTAAAACTTACTACACACCAGCTCTTATGCTAGATATTGGAAGTACAGACACAACCCCTAATCTTGAGGCACTACTAGTACAGTAGGGAAATCTGCAAATACATCATGTTTGAAGTGGGCTTTATATGGTGAAATGAGGCCAAATGACAAGGAAACACATCAGGAATTGGGGATTTATTTCTGGGGATGCACTGGGTTCAGTAACGTTTAGCTCCTTTCCTTCAGCTTTTCCACTTCTAGATCTGGACGCAACCCCTGGAGTTCAGTGTGTTGACACTGAGGCCCAACAAAATCTTCAGGCACTATGTACAGGAGTTAGGCCTTATGAGAAAGAGCAGTGGGTGCAAGAATATTAGAAAACAGTAACAGCTTCCCGTGACCTTTAAAAAAACATGAGATTCACTTTGTCCCAGTGTTTCCCAAGCAGTATGGCTGACTAGCAGGTGATGGAGATTGTATGATCTTTCTCTTGGAGACATCCTTTTTCCCAACATTATCTCAAGCTTCCTGGAAAAGAATGTCTACTTGTTATCTTGTCACAGAGCATTTCAGAACATTTAGGAAGCCCCAGACTTGGTGACCTAACAGCCACCCTGACAGAAGTCCTGACTTGGAGCATATCCATTCCAGAGGATGTCTTCTGCATGACAGTAACCTTCACTTCATAATTCGAAAACATTTACTGAGTGCCTGTTCAGTTCCAGGCTCTATGCTAAGTTCTAGGGTTACAATGATGAGCAAGATGAATAGAGCCCCTGGCTGCTTATTATGTAACCGTATTTCAAACTGTGTAGTACTAGTGTGTGTATTAAGAGATCTATAGAAAATAGATATTCTGGAGACAAAGCAGTGGGGAATTGAAGGATTATTCAATAAATGGTTCTCTAGTAATTGGTTAACCATATGGAAAAAATAAAGTTAGAGCCTCACTTTAAAAGATACTCAATTTCTATATGGATTAAATATTAAATTGTAAAAAGTAAAAGCACAAAACAACTAAAAAAAGAATAAAGGTGACTGGTTATGTAATCTCAGGATGGAGAGTGCTAATTATTAAATGGGCAGGAAAAAAAGAAAATATGGACATATTTGGCCATATAAAATGCCAACACTATAAACACAATTTAAAAGGTACATAAAGTGGGAAAGAATGTTTGCAACAATATTTGCAAAACAAAGGGATACAGAGAATAAAACAAAGGTGAACTTCCCAGTAGAATAAAATGAGTAAAGATTTGGACAAGTCACAAAACATACAAAATCTCCAATAAAGTGAAAAATGTTCAATCTCAATAAAAAAATGGGAAAGTAAAATTGTACCTCCTAAATTAGTAAAGTCTTGTTTTGATTTGGTTTTGTTTTAAAAGGTAATTCCTGGGTGGGGTGAAGCTTGCATTTTAATATGCTATTAGTGGGAGCAGAAACGTCATAACTTTCTTGGTGGGCAATCTGGTGATAATTGTCAAGAGTCTTTAAAATATTCCAATTTTTGACTAGAAATTCTGCTTTAGAATTTACAGTATATAAAATTTGAGATATTCATGAAGATTTCCAGATGCTCACTACAGCAAAGTTTAATATAAAAAAAGCTAGAAACAATTTAAATATTCAATAATACAGGAAATATTAAATATAGTACATCCATATTTTCAAAATATTAATAAAGTCTATTCTGAAAATATTTAAATACACAGTGGTAAAAATGTTTACTCACATGGTGGTATGATGTTACAAAAGCCCAGCATTTGAAACTGTTCAGAATTGTCTCAGCATTATAAAAACAAATATCTATAGCTACTCACATAGACATATACACTCCAGAGTTGCTTTACACATGGTCTTTGATTTTATCTTTCCACAAACAATATTTGTTATGAGAAAAATAACAGTGGACAATATATACTTTATGACCATTTACTGGCTCTAACAGCTTAGTACAAGAAAATATTTAGCCCTCCCTAGTGTGTACACATACTTCCTCCCCAACCAGTGCCTGAGCTGCCAGCCCACTGCGGGTGGGCCAAGGATTGTGTTGGTAGGAAAATGTCATTTCATCTCTTTAGTGGTGCCTCATTGCCCCTACTCTCACCCCAAAAGGATTTAAATCAGTTTGCATCGTCTGAGCTACAGTGTACAAGTCCACAAAATGAGTCGCTTGGACTAGATCTCTCAGGTATTTGTCAGCTTGAAGTTTTAGCGCAGATTCTTTAAGAGGTGGTGATGGAATAAAATGCAGTGAACTGCTGTCTGCTTATGCATTAACTTGTGAGAAAGAAGCCTTTGAGTTGTCATAACTAACTGTACATACTCATTTAATCCTCACAACTCTATGATGGAAGTACAGTTATTCCTCACTACACTGATGATGAAACTGAGGCAGAAAGGTGAAGTGACTTGCTTAAGGTTACAGTTCATGAATGTCAGACCCAGGGTTCAAGTTCAGGCAGCAGTCTGGCTCTGGAGTGCTTCTAATCACTGTCATGCTGCTCTCACTGCAGTTACCACGTCTGGGGTGTTCCAATTTCAAATATTCTCTCCCATTGTCTTCGTCAACCAATAAAATGTCTGAAAAAGCCCAGTATTTAGTTTTCTAAACTACGTTCCACATGTCTTATGGTCAGAAACAGCCACAATATCTTGGTTCACATCTTTGTCCATATTTTAGACCCAGATCTTATAATAACCATCTGATTCTCACCTGTGAAGCTGAAGCCTTGCTAGGGTTACCTGCAAGTGTTTTTCGAAGCTGAGCACAGGCCAGCACATGTGTAGGAAAAGTGCCGGAGTGAGGTAGGATTTGAAGGATTCAGGAATACCCTCTGCTTCCATTCGAGGCTCAGTAGAGATTTGGTTGCCAGGTATTTTCTCCTGCACCCCTAATGCCCCCACACTACTGCTGGTGAAGAGAGGTCCTTCTCTCTTGTTGCTGCCACGCAGTTAGCTCAAGCATGAAGAAATCATTCCTAATTATTACCATAGCAGGCAGTCTTGGGGAAGAGCTGGAACCAAGGGAATGATACTTTTGCCTGAGAACAAGAGGCCCAGCTCCTGCCAACGACCTCAGATATAAATTGAGGGTCACTCTGGTATGAGGGAATGCATGGAGGCAGGGTATCAAAGAGAAGTGTCTTTTAGTCTTAAGGAACTGCAGGCTACCTTTACTTCAAGCTGAATAAGCACCCTGCTTAAAAGGCTCTGCCTCCATGAAGTCCATTCCACATTGCCCATCTGGACTGATTATTATCTTTAGCAGCAACAGAAGCAACATTTTGAATTTTGTAGTTTACGAAGTGTCTTAATTTGCACTGTCTCATTTGATCTTCACAAAAAACCTGTGAAGCAGGTGATATAATCCACATTTTACAGATGAAGAGGTTCAGAGAGGTCCGGAATATAGTGGCAGAGCTGGCACCTGTATCAAAGCAGACTTTCTATTGCACGTTACGAAAGAACAGGGACTTAGGGAAGTCTTTGTCTCAATGTGTGCTTTTGGGGTAGGTAGGAGTAATTCCTAATCTCTGACATACATCAGAATCATCTGGGGTAGGTTTAAAAAATAAAGATGCAACGGACCTTATCTCTGATGTAACATAACAGAATCACCAAGTCTGGGCACCTGGAATGAATTTTGCAAAAAAGGGAAAGCTCCATGGTAAATTCCATTGTGCACCAAAGGTTGAAAAACATTTGCATTCAGAGTTCTTCTAAATATATCAGAATAGTCTGAGATGAAGTCTCATATCCATCAAAGCAAATAACTGTTGCCTTGGAGAAAACAAAGAAATCTTAGATTTTGTCCCTGCTCTCCAGGAATTTCTAATCTTCTTGGGATAAGACATGCACATAGGCAAAGAGACAACACCATGAGACATATCTACGAATGTCCAAGACTGAGTAGTCAGAGTATCAGGAGTCCCAACGAGAAGGTGTTGGCGGGGCCAGGGTGGGAGGGTGGCTATAGAGACAGACGCTGAGACTCACAGCCTCAGAGGATGAAATGTTAGCAGGTCCTTTTAGGGAGTCTATTTGGCCCACCAACAGAGAGCGTTCCTGGCAGATATAGGAAAGGACATAGAAAGCAGGTTTGGGTCAATGAGGTGACCAATTTGGCCAGAGCAAAGCATTCACATGAGCAAGATGTGGAAGATAAAGCTTCAGGGAGGCAGAGGGCTCCCTGGCAGGCTGAGGAACTTCAAATTAATCCTAGGCATTGGAGAGACATTACGAGTTTTTAAGCAGAATAATGTAACCAGAGGTGTTTTACAAAGATGAATCCAATGGACTTGAGCAGAAGTTTGGGAGTGGAAATGGGACAGGGAGAGCAATCAGGAAGCTAATGAAGTAGTTAGCTGTGAGATAAGGATCTGAACACAGGTGGTAGTGGCAAGAATGGAAAATTGGAGTCAGGTTCTAGAAACAAACATGGAAGAATTTACAAGATTGAGTGACTCTTTCACTTGAGAGTCACTATAGCACAACAGTCTCTGGAACCAAATTTCCTAGGTTCAAATCTTTTCGATTCTATCCCTTACCTGTGTAACCACAGGCAGTAACACCCTTTGTGCCCTGGTTTTCTTACTTGTAAAACAGGGCTAATAGTAGATACCTCAAAGATGTGAGGGTTAAATGAATTTATATAAATTATTTAGAATGTTGTCTGGCTCAGTAAATAGTTAGCTATTGGAAGGGAGGAAACTGGGAGGATGACAGTTCCATGGGTAGCACTCTTAGTATCAGTTATCTGGCATGTTTTTTGCTTTCAGAGTGTGACCTGTTGGCGAGCCAAGTTTATGGAGGCCTTTTTTTCCCATGTTCTACGTGGGACCATTGATGTATCTTCTGACAGGCGTCTTTGCGACCAGCGCTTCTCACCTCTTCTGCATAGCTCCCGCCATGTCCGTCAGCTCACCATCTGCAACATGCTGCAGGGTGCAACTGAGCTGGTGGCTGAGCCCAACCGCAGGGTTCTGGAGACCCTGGCCAGTTCCCTGCACACCCTCAAGTTCCGCCACCTGCTGTTCTCTGATGTGGCTGCTCAGCAGTCACTTCGGCAGCTGTTGCATCAGCTTATTCACCATGGGGCTGTCAACCAGGTGTCGCTGTACTCCTGGCCTGTGCCTGAGTCAGCGCTTTTCATCCTTATTCTTACCATGAGTGCTGGCTTCTGGCAGCCAGGCCCTGGTGGCCCACCCTGCCGCCTCTGTGGAGAAGCCTCCCGAGGCCGGGCCCCATCCCGAGATGAAGGATCCCTCTTGCTAGGCTCACGCCGGCCTCGCCGGGATGCTGCTGAGCGATGTGCTGCAGCCCTGATGGCCTCCCGGCGGAAGAGTGAAGCCAAGCAAACAGCCAGAGCTGTACCTCCCACTCGGGTGACACGCCGGAGCACACAGGAGAACCTGACAGCAGGTGGGACAGACCCTAAGAGGGAGCTGCACCCTCCAGCCACCTCCCACGAGGCTCCTGGCACCAAGCGGCCACCCTCTGCTCCAGCCACCACCTCCTCTGCCTCTGCCTCCTCTTCCACATCCTCATCTAAACGGGCTCCAGCTAGCTCAGCCCCACAGCCTAAGCCCCTAAAGCGTTTTAAGCGAGCTGCAGGGAAGAAGGGTACTCGCACCCGTCAGGGGTCTGGTGCAGAGTCTGAAGACCTGTATGACTTTGTTTTCATTGTGGCTGGTGAGAAGGAGGATGGGGAAGAGATGGAGATTGGAGAAGTGGCTTGTGGAGCTTTGGATGGATCAGATCCCAGCTGCCTGGGGCTTCCAGCACTGGAGGCCTCCCAAAGATTTCGCAGTATTTCCACCTTGGAGCTATTCACAGTTCCGCTCTCCACGGAGGCGGCTTTGACACTGTGCCACCTGCTGAGCTCCTGGGTGTCTCTGGAGAGCCTCACACTCTCCTATAATGGTGAGTGCTCTGGAGGGGCAGGGGTTGGGTCTCCCAACAGCACCAGCTGTTTGCCCAATCCTGTGGAGGGGAATAGAGGGTATAATTGGGAAGCTGGAGACGTGGCCCTGCCTGCCCCACAGGGAGGCAGAAGGCACACACATGAAATAGTGGCACACTGTTGGTACTAGGGAAAAGGAAGATGAGGTCTATAGGCTTGATTTACAGTTGGAAGCAGGGGTTTCTGAGAGGCAGTAAGAACTTGAAGAAAGTACATTTTAGATATGGTAGGCAGTCCAAGGGCAGGTGGGAGCAACACAGTATGTGCAGGCCCAGCTAGGGCTGAGGTTGGATCCCACCAGTCATATCAAAGCAGCTGTACAAACAAGGAGGTGTGGGACACATTTTTTTTTTAATCAGACCAGCAAACTGCAAAGCAGTCCTCAGTTATTTCTCACCTGGCTGTGCCCAGGTAGCCAAACTTCAACTCTGGCTAAAGCCAGCAATCTGCCTACATTGCTGAGCACTGCTAGAGAAAATCACATACCGGCTCCCATTCATACTCTACCACTTCCAAACCATTCTTTTTTCTTTCTTAGCAGACGACCTCAACTCCTACTTCTACTTCACAGAGAAAACAGAAGCCATCACACATAAATCCTTCAACTTAATGTTAACCAACCTATAAACTCTCCGCCATCTGTACTTATCCCTTCCTCCTTCACCACAATGGAAGAGACTGCTGTCCCATCTAAGACAAACTCTTCTACATGTGCTCTGGATCCATACTCGCTCACCTTCTTAGAAAAGCTTGTTTCTCAAATGCCTTAGTAATAAGAATTAATTTTTATATACTGCTTAATATGTATGTCATATTTTAAGTATTCTCATTATATTAACTAATTTAACCCTTACAACAACCTTATGAAGTCAACCTTATGAACTTGCCCAGGATGACCTAGCTAGTAAATTGTAGAGCCAGGGTTCAAACCCAGGCAACCTGACTCCAGAGTCCATGCTTTGCTACCACTACTTAATGTTGCCTCCCTTCTCTCCACTGTCTCTCCCCCACCAACATTTAAACATCAAATAAAGTATCCACCAAAAACCACTACCACCACTTCCCTCTATCCTGTATTAATTACTGTCCTATTCTCTCCTGTCCTTCATGGACAACCTAAGGGTCACTGTACTGTCTCTTCTCACAGCCCACTCCAGCCTTGCTGACACCCCCACTACCGCATTGAGGACCTAGGTCACCAAGGTCCTCCTTGTTGCTAAGTCTAATATATACTTTGCAGTCCTCATCTTAATTCTTGGCAGCATTTGCTATTAAGCAGTGTCTTCTTCATGAGAAACTTTCATTTCTCAAAATGAAATTACCTCAAAATCTTCTGATTTTCCCCTCCATCTCTGGACATTACTTCTCTTAACATTCAGAGTTCCTCAGAGCTCTCCCACTTTACACACACTTCCTGGACAATTTTGTCCATCCCCTTGGTTTCAAAGGCCAACTATGCTGAAGGCTCCCCATTCTAAGACATTAGCCCAAGTTTCTCCTAAATTCCAGACCCATTTATCCAGCTGACTACTACATAGCACCACTTCATAAACCATAAGCTTCCCAACCTGAATGCATCTTCTTCCCTCTATACTGATCCTCCTCCTGTTTTCAGTCAATGAGATCACAGGTGACTTAGTTGCCCAAAAAGGAACCTGGATTCTCTCACTCCACATATTTAGTTACCAGGTCCTGTCTTTACAATCTCTCTCAAATCCCTTTCTCTATCTCCACATCTTTAATTCAGGCTACCATTCTCTCACTTGGACTCATCATGTCAACAGTTCCTAACTCCAACTCACCATGGACCCATTGTCTATACTGCAGCACAAGCATTTTTTCAAAAATGCAAATGTCATTCATTCATTCATTTAAAAAACCTCTCAATGGCTTCCCGTCACCGTACTTCTTAATTTTACTAAGCGGATCATTCATGTTCTTACCCCTGCTTACCTGTATTGTCGTATCTTGAACACCTTCCCCCTCATACTTCACACATCAGCCACATTGAATATTTTTCCGTTCTTGGAACCTCCCACCCTTTCTCTTTCAGGCCTTTATATATGCAGAGAGAACTCTGCAAATATAAGGGGTCTCTGCCTGTGACTCTTCTCCTTCCTTTTAGCCTGTCTCCTTTATGTTCTTTAGGACTCATCTAGAAAGCCTTTACTGATGGAAGTTGGACTGGGTGTTAAGTACCCATCCTCTGTACTTCCACAGTACTCTACTTCCCCAGTTCCCATGTTCATGTTATCAAATACTTCCCAGTTTTTGCTATTATCAGGCTATATAGGCAGAAACAATTATCTTCTGCTCACTACTGTCTAGCAAGAAAACATTTACTAGGTGCTGGGTAAAGTTTAGTTTAGTGAATCAACAGGAGCCTAAGTCCAAGGAGAGATAAGGGAGTGGGTTCCAAGGAATTATTTGCTTTGTGGCATTAAGCAACTGCCCTCACTGTTCTGGGTCTTACTTCCTTCTGTGGGATGTGGTTATCCTTTTCTGCCTCATTCCTACCCAATGAATCTGTTAAAGATTCCCTATTGGGTCAGTGTCACTCTCCTGCCTAGTTTTCAGATGTTCCCTATGACCCACAGGAAAAGTCCAGAGACCTCTGCTGCTATCTGGGCCTATCATTCAGCTGGCAGCCACGTGCTGCCCCACCACATCCTATTTTCTGTTTTGTGACTTCACCCTGACTGACGCTTGAGGGCATGGCCCAGTACAGTAGCCATCAGTTTGCTGGTTACCTGAGGAAAAAGCAAGATGATGGATCAATAGTTGAGACAAATGATTTTAAATCTGATCCAAAGCTTAAGAAACTTCGTAGTTATCAATAGAAATATTTGGAGTTGTCTCTGAATGTTACTCCTGCTGGCACTCCCACACGACTGACCTAATCTCTTTCCTGCCATAGGCCTGGGCTCTAACATCTTTCGCCTGCTGGACAGCCTGCGGGCCCTGTCAGCCCAGGCTGGATGCCGACTCCGTGCCCTGCATCTCAGTGATCTGTTCTCACCACTGCCCATCCTGGAGCTGACACGTGCCATTGTGCGAGCCCTACCCCTGCTGCGGGTCCTCTCTATTCGTGTCGACCACCCCAGCCAGAGGGACAACCCTGCTGTGCCAGGGAATGCAGGGCCCCCTAGCCACATAATTGGGGATGAGGAGATACCAGGTGAAGCAGTGTGTGTGCATGTGTGTGTGTCTCCACACAAATGTGCAGGTGCATTTGTGTGGGGAAGCTGGGAAGACCTCTAATCCAGGCCTGCCACCACTCATTCCTGGTTTATCTGGAATCTGTTCCCTCTTTAGGGCCTACTGTTCTTAAAGATAACCAGACTGGACAGGGCCCAGACCACCACAGCCCAGTAGGGAGTATCCATGGCAGATGAGTTTCCAGAGAAGGGGTCTGAACCAAGAACAAAACTGTTAGACTAGATTGGGTCTCCCTGAGTATGTTCCCTTAGTTCCTGTTCTATCTCCTATCCCACCACTCTGCATACTCTATTATATTTGCTGGTGTCTGAGTACTCTAGTCTTCTGGACTAAAAGCTCCATAAAGGAAAGGACTAAATCTCATATTTGGTGCTCTATTCCCACAACCTAGCATAGTGCCTAGCATATAGTAGGCACTCAAGGACAAGTAGATGAATAAATGAGTTTTTAGTGAGTCTCTTAAGGAGGATGGAAACTCCAATGGGACTGAAGTAGATGGGCAGCTGGAATCTTCTCTCCCTACCACATCCAGAAAACTGCCTGGAACAGTTGGAGATGGGATTTCCACGGGGAGCCCAGCCAGCCCCACTTCTCTGCTCCGTACTGAAGGCCTCAGGTTCTCTGCAGCAGCTGTCCCTGGATAGCACCACCTTTGCGTCTCCCCAGGACTTTGGGCTTGTGTTGCAGACACTCAAAGGTAGGACCCAGCTAGAATGGTAAAGGGAGGAGGAGACCCTGCATTGTTCTTGGGGAAAGCTAAGGCCCATGGCCTCTGCCCCCATCCAGAGTACAATCTAGCCCTGAAGAGGCTGAGCTTCCACGACATGAATCTGGCTGACTGTCAGAGCGAGGTGCTCTTTTTGCTACAGAATCTGACTCTTCAGGGTAAGTTCTTCATCCAGAACCTGAGGCATTCTTGGGTCCTCACTGTGGCTCTGCTACCATCCCACTGAGTGAGCAAGCCAGTTATTTTCTTGGCCTTATGTCCTCAACTATAAAATGGTTATAGAACCTGCGCAACCTTCCTTCTAAAGGGTCCCAAACTCAACTCCTCCTATAATAAACACGGGAAATTACTCACTTTTAGGGTGCCTCACCTAAAAGTTTCTTACCTTTCAACAGCTGACAGAAGTGATGGTGGTGGGGAGGGATAAATGTGCTGTCAGGCTCCCCTCATAGACTCGTCTCTAATCCCCACCCCTGCAGAGGGCAGTCAGTGGATAGAAAGAAAGAAGTGAATGGAGAATTGTCCGTGCAGAGAACCTCCCTACAGTGAACATTTAGGCTTAGTCTCTGGTTTGAATCCTGATTTAGTTCCAGCCTTGCTTGGAGTCTTAGACAAATTCCTCTCTTTTGGGCCTCTCTAAAACGTCCACACCCCTTGCTAAGGCCAACTAGGGCAGGAGGGGCAGCACCAGTCCTAATGCAGCCATCAGAATGTATTCTAATTTCTCTTGACAGAGATTACCTTCTCCTTCTGCCGTCTGTTTGAGAAGCGCCCAGCCCAATTTCTGCCTGAGATGGTTGCTGCTATGAAGGGCAACTCCACACTGAAGGGCCTCCGGCTGCCAGGGAACCGCCTGGGTGAGGGCAGGGCCCTGGGGAGGGAAAGGGAGAAGGAGCCAATCCCTTGACCTAGAAACTCAGTGGGTGAAGGCGTAGACCTCTCCACTGGGAACGTGAGGGTTGGAATATAGTTGTGTGCCGGGGCTTCTCCCCAGCCAGAATTGGGTTGAGATTCCTTGTTCCCTGTTCTTGAGTGGAGGTGACAGGCATTTCACCCCTTCTCCCTAGGGAATGCTGGCCTGCTGGCCCTGGCAGATGTTTTCTCAGAGGATTCATCCTCCTCTCTGTGTCAGCTGGACATCAGGTACATGTAGGAGGTGGGGGACAAGGGATGGAGCCACAGGGACATAGACCAGGGATTAGCTGCTTCCTGGGTGTCTAATCCATTTCACCCCTACCAGTTCCAACTGCATCAAGCCAGATGGGCTTCTGGAGTTTGCCAAGCGGCTGGAGCGCTGGGGCCGTGGAGCCTTTGGTCACCTGCGCCTCTTCCAGAACTGGCTGGACCAGGATGCAGTCACAGCCAGAGAAGCCATCCGGCGGCTGCGCGCCACCTGCCACGTGGTTAGCGACTCGTGGGACTCATCCCAGGCCTTCGCAGATTATGTCAGCACCATGTGATGGGGCCCATGCCTCACAGGCCCATGCTCAGTACCATCAGCTTGCAGGGGCTGAGGCATGGGCTGCCCAGAACTCCCAACCACCAATTCTGTCTTTCTCTTTCTGCCACCTTTTTTCCTTCTTCCCTTGCACTGAGGTCCTGGAGGCCTTGATGGGGCCCAGCAAAGGCATTCCCACAACTGGGTTTAGAGCCTTTGGGCCCCTTACTCAGTATCCTGGGAACCCTGGGCCAAGAGGTTACAGTGGTCATCAGTTGCCCTCCCCCTGCCCTGAGGTTCCTGCTTTCCTTCCTCAGGCAGGTACCCACCCAGGCTTTAGAGAAGTATAGGAGTGCCCATTACCAGGCCTCTTCTCTGCTGGGCTCACCATGCTGCTCCCAGGCCTCAGTCCCTTTCATACCTTTATTCCTTTCTTTTTTTTAACCAAAAAAGTTTTTCTTATAAAATAAATTTTGGGCAAACATCATGCAGCCCTCTTGATGGTTTTTCTCCCAGAGAACAAAATTCAGCAGGGCCCTATGGGGCAGGGAGCCCCTTTTCCCTGTCTTCTCTAAGAGCTACACCCAGACCAGCTGGTTATTAGCAGAGGCCCCGCTGCTCCTCATGGGAACGCTGGTGGAAGACGAAGGTGATGGCAGTGGAGGCAGCATCCCAAGCAGCTTGGAGTACCTCATCCTTGAGCCCCCGCTTATCAGTGCTGTGGTTCCACTGAGCCAGGTCTGATGTGCAGTCAGAACCATCAGGGGGTGGCCTGACCTGGTGGCTGTTGACACAACGGCGGCAGCGTAACCTGGTGGCAGAGGACAGAGCTGTGGTCACTATAGATCCCATCTCCATGCTGTGCAGGGAGTCCAGGGGTAATGGCCAGCCAAGGGCACTCTACCCACCTGTCATGTGTGTCACTGAGGCTAGCCTCATCCAGGGTAAACAGCTCCTTCAACTCGCCCAGAGAGAAGTGGCGCTCCACATCCTGCTCCTCATCCACCACACAGCTGCTCAGTGCCTTCTTGTGGCTCTGACGCTGAAAGATCTTCTCCTCAATGGTTCCCGCCTGCGGGGGGGCAGGGGAGGAGGGGCGGAGCCAGGAATGCAGAGCTAAGTCATCCCCATACACAGAGGGCAGGAAAACCCATGGGTTGAAACTATAGGCAGCCAAGAGAAGGCAAGATGAATGAAAAGAGTCCTGTAGCAATACCTCTGCTCAGCTGAATCAATTTTCCCAGTTTATCTCTTGGGACCGACCATGACTTCTGCATGTCTGCCCACCCAGGATATTTTCTGTAACAATGGAGGATTTCAGGGCCTGGCTAAATTCCTTCAGTGTGAGCTGAGGTTTGTCTGCAGCAGCTTCACCAGACCTCTTTACCAAGCCAAAGTCTCACTCACTATCATCTGGGTATCCTATGCCAGGCTCTGTGCTAACACTAGGATACAGAGAAGAATCAAATATGACTCCTGTTCTTGAACTCATAGACTAGTGGGAGAGACAGATATATAAACTACTTGGTACAATGATAGAAATATGCATAGGATACCCAGGGGCCCACAAGAGGGATGGTAGAGTAAAAGTGTTAAAAAGCTTAAATGTAAAGATTATCCTTGGGGCTGGCCCCGTGGCCAAGTGGTTAAGTTCACACGCTCTGCTGCGGTGGCCCAGGGTTTCGCTGGTTTGGATCCTGGGCATGGACATGGCACCACTTGTCAGGCCACGTTGAGGCAGCGTCCCACATGCCACAACTAGAAGGACCCACAACTAAAATATACAACTATGTACTGTGGGATTTGGGGAGAAAAAGCAGAGAAAAAAAAAAAAGATTGGCAACAGTTGGTAGCTCAGGTGCCAATCTTTAAAAAAAAAAAGATTATCCTTGAGCTGAATCTTGAAAATTGAATAGATGGTTTACAAGAAAAGAGAGAAGGGAAGGCATTCCCAGCATAAGAGAAAAGGAATAAGCCTGGCCTACTGGAGGACTGTGAGGAGTGCAGCCTATCTAGAGGATGGTGGGAGGGTAGTAACAGCTGGGACTGAGCAAGTCAGCAGAGGCCATATTGGAGAATCTTGGATGCCATTGGCCTTGTTCTGGAAGTGAGGAAAAGCAAAATCAGAATTTTTGGAAAGCTCATTCTGGAAGCAGTATGTGAAGAATGGAACCCCATGGAGCCAGAGCTACTTAAGGTAAAGAATTAGGAAGCTGCTACAATATCTAAGTGAGAGATGATTGTGACCTTAGTTTAGCATGGAATAGAGACGAAAGTTAGATTAAGAAAATTTAGTAAGGTAAAATCAATGGTAATTGGAATCTGGCTGTTCGGAGACAGAGAATGATCCAGTAGGATGATGCCCAGATTTGGGTTGGGTAGATAAGGGAGCCATTAGATGACAGAATTCAGAAGGGGAATGAGTTTAGTCATGATGCATCTAAAGTGCTCATAAGACAGTCAAGTGGAAATGTACAGTCAGTGATGGAAATATATGTCTAGAACTCAGGTAAGAGATCTGGGCTAAAAATTTAGTTAGAGATTTGTCAATATAATGAGTATATGTAATCACAGAGGTAGGAAAACCAGAGTGGAGTTTCCAAAGAGAAAAGAATTTTAAAAGTAGTAGTCAACAGTGTCAGATACACAAAGAGGAAAAATCAAGAGTCTCTTGTTTTAGCAATTAGGAAGCCAACAGTACATTCAAAAGCAGGTTCAGTGGCATAAGTGGTCTTATGAGTAAGTAGAAGATGAGTAGGTGAAGTTATCTGTAGGCTTTGGAAAAATATGAGAGTGAATGAATGGAAGGTAACCCAAGGTAGTGGCTAGAATAGGACAGAGGGTTGAGAAATTGTTTTGTTTTCAAGGTGAGAGCTACTTGAGCATGTTTAGACTTTGAGGGAAAAAAAAGAAATCGATCAACTAAGAAAGGAAAGGATGGGAAGGGGTCTAGAGCCGAATTGGAGTGATAAGCCTCAGACAGAGGAAAGAAATGAACTTCCTCTGAGATGGAAAGGGAAGAGCAGGTGTAGAGATTTACAGAAGAAAGGAAGGGAGGCGAGAGAATGCAAGCCTGATAGCCTACATTTTCTCTGTGAAGCAGAACACAAAGTCTCTGCAGAAAGAGTGAGAGACAGGGTTAGGTAGGCAACCTGAGCGAAGTGGTGAATGCTTGAAGTGGCTGTTGAAGGAAATGAGATACGACCCAGCCCAAAATGGAGAAAATCTGTGGTAGCGCCAATCCGTAAACACAAATTTTATCTAGTGCAGAAGCTGAGAACAGCTGTAATGATCCATGTGGAGTAGATATTAGGGAAAGAGTGGCTGAAAGGATACACAGTGAGGATCAGACTGAATAGAAAGGGAAGTCAAGCCAGACTAGGGGGACGTACTAGGGACATGAAGTTGAAGCAGATGTAGGAGGTATAAGAAAGCTGGAAAAACAGAAGTAAGAGTAGAATGATAGCTATTCAAGTTTTCGGTACTGTGTAAAGTTTTGGTACTGTTAAAGTTCCAGAGTGTAGCCTTGGGAGTAATTAAATGAGGAGTTAAGGAGGTCCTTAGAGATGAAGTCAAGGAAACATGAAGGCCAGAGTGCTGGATGGTCCCTGAAGTCCTCCAGGATGATAGCTGGATTTGGGGAAGAAATGAAGACTGAGCTGATATCTGAGTTCATCAATGAATTAGGAAAATAGCAGAGAGTAGATGACTGCAGCGGGGAAGAAAAGGAGTGGTCAAGTCAAACAACATGAGCGTCAAAAGAGAAACTACAGGATGGATGGTCTAAGTGATCACTGAGAACTTGGAGACTGCTAATACCACTTCTTAGCCCCATGGGACATGGAGTGTGAGAAGACGACAAAGCAAGTAGAAATCAGGTACGAGGGAAAGCAGGTGTCCTGTGTAAAGGATGAGGCCACAGGGGAATTTAACTATTGAACACGTGTCCAGAGGGCACAGTAAGAAGAATGTGAGGGAATGGGGTGGAGAGAGGAGAGAAGAGAAGAATAAGAGGTCCAGGCTAAGCCCATAGCCTGACCACTGCTAGAGGCAGAGGGGCCAAAGACAGGCAGTGAGAAACAACCCAAGGTGGTCCTGAAGGTCTTGTCCCATGACCCACCCCTACTTTAACCACAATCACCATCCTTACAGACAGCAGGCGATAGATATAGCAGGTCTTCTTTTGACCGTCACGCCAGACCCGGGCCATGGCTTGTTCATCATTGGCCGGGTTCCAGTCAGGGTCAAACATGACCAGTCGGTTAGCCCCAATGAGATTGAGGCCACAGCCCCCAGCTTTGCTGCTCAGCATGAAGACAAAGTCAGGGCTCTAGAGAGGAAGCAAGAGAAAAAGAACCTCTTGCAGCCTGAAGTGGAATCCTACACAGCCCAGCCAACTGTTCTCTCACACATCTGTACTCTTATGCTCAGACCAGTTGTGAGCACCACCAGTTTGCCTACCAGCCAATTTCCCAGCCCACAAAGTCAGTTCCCAGCCCAGCCATCACCAACCAGCCTAACCCTGCCACACCCACCAGAAAAAAATCAAAGGAGTCTCTAAAGCAGAGCCCCCTTATAGCTTCTCTATCAACCCTTAATTCCATTGTGCCTGCATTGGTGATGTGAGGACAGGGGCTCTGCATTTACCAACGGATTGTTGAAGCGCTCCACAACCTTGGCTCGCTTCTTAATGGACATTGTGCCATCCAAGCGGACATACAAGTACCTGAAGGGGAACCCAAAGATCAAAACCCAAGAAGGAAGCAGAACCCCATGGAGCCAGAGCTACTTAAGGGACTGAACCAACCATGCTTTAGGCTGTTCACACACAGCCCAAGGCCCTAAACTCCCAAAGGGAGGAGCAGGGAGCTAGGGGCCAGGACTCTGTCCTGTGGGAGTACCTGAAGGACCAGGGGCTATTCTGCTTGGAGATGGAGCTGGGGTCACTGCAGCAAGAAGGGCACAGACATCTTCTGAGAAGTTCCTCCTGCACCCACATCTTGGCCCATATTCACCAATCAGAACACCTACTCTTTCTAGGGGGACAGTAGAGGAGGCACCCCTTGGCAGGCTGGTTAGGCTCTTCCCTACCTTCGGGCCCGGCAGAGCTTCTCAAAGAGGTCCAATGTCTGTGTATAATTGGACACCAGCACTACTTTGTCATTGCCACGGCTTCGGGTCACCGCCAGAATGTAATCAAGGACCAGCATCTTACCTGGGGAGATCAGCAAACATTAGCCCCCCATAGGCCATCACGATAGTTCAGGATTCTTACTCTTGATCTCCTGCCTGGAGACAGGATAGGTCTAGCACAAAGAGACAATCTCCCACCCCTCCTCCCAGAGGAACCCAAAGACTTTAGGAAAGGGCTCACCTGACAGCTGGGGCTCTAGAGCCTTGGAGCTATAACCAGGGGGGAATATGTCCAAGGCACCTTCAAAGCCATCTTCCTCTTCCACACACTTATCATAGATCAGAGCTGGATCTGAAAAAAAAAACCCAAAATGCCAGCTACATTGCTTTTGGAAGTTTCCACTTTAATGCTCATTAGAACCCCATCTGGAAGCCTACCCAGAAGACCTTCCTCAGCCCCAGGCTTGCTTGGCCCCAAATTCCAGTGTGCAGTCAGTACCACCTGGGACCATGAGTGGACAATCTTGTTCACTAATGTGTTCTCCCAACAAGAAGGGAGCTCTACCAGAGAGGGCAAGGTTTGCTATTTTTCCTCCTGTTCAACATTTTATATGCACGTGTGCACGTGCGCGCGCGCGCGCGTGCGCACACACACACACACAGGCACAGTCCTATATACCCCAAGCATCAAGCATGGGCTGGCAGAGGTTAAGCAAAATTTCCAAAGCGAAGGGTCTGCTCTACAGAGTATACAGTGCAGGGCTCATGCCTCAGGGAGGGCTGGAATCACATGTGGCCTCTTTGAGGACTCTGGACAAGTTTTTCTTGCTTGCTCTCACAGAGGACTCCAGACAGACTGAACTCACGATTACATAGCTTCTTCAGTGAGGTGATGGAAGAAAGGGAAGACACACTCATTTTGCCCTCTCGCAACTCTTCTGCTGGCTTGGCCTGTCTCAGAAACTTCTTGTATAACTCATTCTGAAGAGGTGTCAGCCTAAAAAAAAAGGCAGCTGGGTCAGTGGGAAAGGCTGGACCACACTTCTACCCTGAGGACACCTTCAGAGCCCAGCCAGGCCTCAGGGGCTGAGCTTTTACTCACCCACTCCACACCCCTCAGTTGAGTTCAGTACCTACAACAAACCACCTGCTCAATCTTCACAGGCAAATATTTAGAAAGGATATCAGATGTCCTCCGTATCAGGCACCTGGGGAGAACAGGATAAAAAGGTCAGGGGCTGATAAAACTGCCATGCTAATTACTGGAATACAAGCTACCACCCAGAGGACCAAGTCTGACTCTCTTCTGTAGTATCAAATGTCAGAGACCCATTAGCCCTACGGCATAGATATCCAAATCAGGGTCTCAGTCATGGAAATAGAGACCCTTTCAAGCAGTCTAGCTTAGACTGACAACTCTTCCCCTTCCCCTTCAAAAGCTTAGCTAATCTTCAAGAGAAGGCCAAGGTTTCCGACAGGGACAGCAAGGGGCAAACCACTAAGTCCTTAGGGAAGTTTCTGTTTGTATTTGCCCAAATGCTTGCTGCCACATGGCCCGAGGCTCAATGAAATTAACCCATACCTCCTGGCAGACCAGGAAGGACAGGGATCAGGCACCTCAGAAGTAGCTCCTAGGAACACCGTGACTCTCCTTCCTGCCATCTAAAATTGAGGGAGAGGTGGCCAGGCAGTTGGGAAGGGCAGGACTCTTTAGGATATAAGCCATCAAGTGCATATACCTACAACAGAGGAGTGCAGAATGTGCCTGCCCCCTAGGCTATGTGGCCCCCATGGAGAAAGCTCTCTCAGCCTGGGAGCCACACTCGTCCTTCGGATCTACTCCTACCTGTGGCAGAAGACTACAAGGCCTGGGAAAGAAAGCCTGGTGCTTTAGATCTGAGACTGACTGACAGCAAGCTTCTATAGTACTAATAATGCTCCAAGGGATATTTTGCTCAGGAAGTCCAGCAGCATCAGAAAAGAGCTTCCTCAGCAGGTTGCTAAGCAGCCCAAAATCAGACCACAGGCCCAAGCCAGGAAGAAAGCATTGAATTAGCCTGTAAGACCCTTTCATTTATTCAGTAGCTATGGTCAGAGCACAAATCTCACTCTCTTCCTAGAATCCCAGCCCTCAAAGGCCAAGGCCCCAAAAGATTGGCCTTGGATGGCTTAGGAGGCAATTTTGACAACCTAACTCAGGGAGGCCCAAAGAGAGGTGCTACTGTCTAGCCCAGCTCCCACCCTGCTATTACCTATTCACAATGCTGGTGAGCTCCCGAAGTCGTTCCTCTCCTAGGTGCCTGTCTGCCTCACTAGCAGCTGCATCTCGACCCTTCAAAATTGGCAACTCAAAATGCTTCTTGAACTCGTGGGCAGTTCCTAAGCATAAGAGAGAAGGAAAAATTACAGCATTAAAGAATGTGGGAAAGGAATGATTTTCCCACTGCCAGTAATGACAGACTACTTTGTTACAGACCAACCTTCCTGCCAAGAACAAAAAGAGTGAACAAATTACAAGCAATTTCTGTTTGAATTGATCAGTGAGCTACCAAAGCAGTGAAGACTTGAAAGGCCAAATAGTGAGATAGTAGATTAAAACCCAAAAATATAACCAATTACATTAAATATAAATGGACCAAATAATCCAATTAAAAGGCAGCTCAACTGTCAGACTGGATTTTTTTTAATGCCTACCTATATGCTGTGCTCTTTATAAAAAATGTAGTATGTATCAGTACAATGAAGTACTGATACCTGCTACAACGTGGATGACCCTTGAAAACATTATACTAAGTAAAAGAAGCCAAACACAAAAGGTCACATATGGTATGACTGCATTTATATGAAACTTCCAGAACCAGCAAATCCAAAGAGACAGAAAGCAGATTGGTGGTTACTAAGGGTTGGGGTAATGGGGGATAGGGAATGACTGCATAATGGATATAGGCTTTTCTTTTGGCCAGGAAAAAAAATGGTCAGGTACCTCACAAAAGAGGATCTCCAAATGGCCAGTGAGCATATTAAAAGGTGTTCGACTTTATTCAACATTAGCTAAGTGCAATGAGGAGATATCACAAACACCATAATGAGTAAAATTAAAAAATTTCTTTTAAAGAAAATAAATATTGATGACAATATAGAACAGAGATCATCCAACTACAGCCATGCACCAGCTACCTATTTCTCTAAATAAGGTTTTATTAGAACACAGTCATGCCCATTCATTTACATATTATTTATGGCTGCTCTCATGCCACAATAGCAGAGCTGAATAACTGTGACAGAGACAGTATGACCTATGAGCCTAAAATACTATATAACCAAGAAAAAATTTGCTGACCCCAGATGTAGAGACACTGGAATTCTCATGCAGTGCTGGTACAATCACTTTGGAAAACTGGAATATCTACTAGAGCTGAACACATGCATAATTTATGACTCAGCAAGTCTACTCATAGGACAGAGAAATGCATACTTAACCAAGAGAAATGCATACTATGCTCATGTAAAAACATCTACAAGAATATTCACAGCATCACTATTCAAAATAAAAAACTAGAAACAACTCAATTGTCTATCAACAATGGAATAGATAAATTCTGGTATATTCATAAAATGGAATAGCATAAAAAAATAAAATGAACAAACTACTGCTACATGCAACAACATGGATGAATCTCATAAATATAATGTTGAACAAAAGAAACCAGATGCAAAGGAATATATACTGTATGATTCCATTCATATAAAGTTCAAAAATAGGCAAAAACCAATCTTGAGTGTCAGGAGAGTGTATACTTCTGGGGAAAAAGGAGAGTAGTAATTAAAAGGGGACGCTGCTGAGATGGTGGTAGTAATTGATCTGGTGGTGGCTACACAAGTGTGTTCACATGGTGAAAAATCCTGCTGCTCAGCCTGTTCTCTACCTAAAGTAATTTCCTGAGCACTGGCAAGTTGAGGTGGCACTGACAAACCCTTCCACAGCTATCTACATGCAAGAGTTGCCCAAAGTGTAGCTGCCAGGAGCTAGAGGGAGTAGGAAATGGGGAGTTATTGTTTAAAGGGTAGAGTTTCAGTTTTGCAAAATAAACAAAATTCTTGAGATGGAGAGTGGTGACAGCTGTACAACAATGTGAACATACTTAATGACACAGAATAGTACACTAAAGAATGGTTTAAAAAAAAAATCAGGGGCCAGCCCGGTGGCACAGTGGTTAAGTGCACTTAAGGGCTAATCTTCCAAAAAAGGCAGGGAGGGCTGGTCCAGTGGCATAGTGGTCAAATTCAGCTTGCTCCACTTCGGTGATGTGGATTCACAGGTTTGGATCCCAGGCGTGGACCTACACCACTCATCAAGCCACACTGTGGCAGTGTGGCAGCAACCCACGTACAAAATAGGGGAAGACTGGCACAGATGTTAGCTCAGGGCCAATCTTCCTCAAGCAAAAAAAAAGGGAGAATTGGCAACAGGTGTTAGCTCAGGGCTGCTCTTCCTCTCTCACACACACACACACACACACACAAAAACTGCCCAAGACAGAGTCTGCTCTGAGGCCAAAGTTTTTGTGGGGCAGCCAGGATGTGATGAGCACAATTGCCTGGGGGTAGTGTTTCCATCCCCAGCTCACAATGACACCATGCCCTGCATAGGCCCTGCCACCTCTGCAGTGGAAAAATGGCCAGAGTGGGCCATTCTTGCTGAGTTGCTCAGCAGAGCCAAGGTCACCCAACGACTTTGCTACTCCCTGACAAGAGAAGTCTTCCTACAAGAGTGCCTAGTGACCCACTAGCTCTCCTCAGCTTGAGTTACATTCCCAAGGCCACGGCAAGGCTCCTCTCCAATGTAGCAGACAAGGCTGCATTCTTACCCAGGATGCCTGAATTAACAAAATGTACCAAGCTGAAATACTCAAGGAGATCATTCTGGATGGGGGTCCCGGAGATGAGCACCCGCCGGCTGGTGTTCAAGCTGTCCAGGGCCTGGTAAGTCTGATTCTCAGAGTTCTTGAGCCTGTGTCCCTGCAAAGAAATCAGTTCTCACTTAGGCCTGGACACAATGTGACATCCCCAATGGTGGCAGTCTTGTGTATACAGGAAAAGAGGAATCATAAACATTACAGGTCCTGGGGCTTTGGGAAGTGAGCAGGCAGCATCAAGAGTGAGAGTGTACCGGCTTGCTTAGGGAAAAACATCAGGCTCAAGAGACAGACCTTCAGTTTCCAGACCAGTACTACATCCAGAAAGCAAGGATTGTTTCCTCCCCTCTTCTTCCCTGCCCCAACCTCCAGAGCCTTAGCAGCCTGCCTATCCTCTTCAGAGATCCTGCAGCCACATTAGAGACCTGTGCTTTCAGGGAATCCTCCCTCCCCACCAGCCCAACCAATCCAGAACCTCCTGAGCCAGATGCCTTCTACATTAGTCTCAGGCCAAGTCTGGGCTGTCAGTGCTAAAGGGACTTGGCCCAGGCTCCTCCTCTCTTCCCACAGAACCCACACAGCTCATATATCTAAAGAGTCTCTCTGACTCCCTTTGCATCTCTTCCCCAATCCCTATTCTCCCTGTCACCCACCCCACCACCATACACACCTCTGTTACTTCTCTCTTTTAAGTGTTTTTTTTGTTTTGTTTTGTTTTGTTTTGCTGAGGAAGACTGGCCCTGAGCCTATCTTCCTCCACTTCATATGTGGGATGCCTACCACCGCATGGCTTGCCAAGCGCTGCCATGTCCACACCTGGGATCCGAACCGGCAAACCCCGGGCCGCTGAAGCGGAATGTGCGCGCTTAACTGCTGTGCCACTGGGCCGGCGCCTCTTTTAATACTTTTTCAAGAAAATAATAAAGGACCATATCATCTTCCCTCTTTCCCCACATGGGCAAGATCAGGCTTGTGATCTGCCTCCAGCTGCCATTCAGCCCCTCACTGGGCAAGGTACACAAAACACAACCACCAGTGAAAGAATGAACAAATAAGTCAGTCTTGCACAATACAATTAAACACAGACCCTCCACTGACTCTCCCATCTATCAGATCAAGTCCAAGCCCATTAGCTTGGCAATTCTCAATGAGGCCCCAGCAAACTTCTCTGACCCTCTCCACAGCTTGTCATAGTCCAGGAAGTCGTAACTCCTCACCACTCCTAATACTGCATGTCCTTAGGTCTCTTGGCCCATGCCTCTCCTCTGCTCAGAATTCTCTTCCACAGGCAAATTGTTCCAATGTGACCTCCTATGCAAAGCCTTCCTCAATGACCCCAGGCTGTTGGTCTCTCTCACCTCTGTGCTCCAATGACACTACATAATAGCTGTTTACTGAATCCTTTTAATGTGCCAGACACTGTACTAAGCTCTTTACCTATATTCTCTTCTATAATCCAGATGACAGTCACATGAGTTGAAATGCTAACACCCATTTTAGAGACTCTGAGGTTCGGAGGTGAACTATCCAGAATCACACTGGTAGAAAGCAGCAGCACTGGCATTTGCACTCAGGTCTGAACAATTCTGCAGTCTGGGCCCTGTGCTGTTCCGCCTCTCGCCTACTGCTCTATATACGAGAGCACCACTCACACCCTGCCGTGCCCTCTCTCCTCACCTGGCCAGCAACTGCTTAGGGAGAGACCATGGCAGATTTGCCTTTACAGCTTCAGTGCACAGGACAGAGCCCCACACAGAGCACTGTGCAGTGAATGCTTGCTGAATGAAAGAACAAAGGAACAACCAACACTGCTATTAAAGAATTTGACATAGAATTTTAATTTTTAAAAAATGACTGGATGTTGTACACCTAAAACTAACACAATGTTATGTTAATTACACCGCAATTAAAAAAAAATTCTTTAAGATATCCAAAACAAAAAAATTCAACTGAATTAAAAATGACTGGAGGCTCCAAGCACTAGCCCTGAAACAGAAGGCTGAGACTTCTGAGCTGAAGAGGAAAATGGAACTTGAAACTTGTGAGGAAATTACTCAAAAGGCCCTAGGGCAATGGACGTCAACACTTGGATCCCTCAAACTGAAGCTCCCTGAGGGCAGGCATCATGGGATTCCCAGGGCCTGACACATAACAGGCCCTTAATAAATAACCCAATGAATGAACTGGGCTGATACACTATCCCTGTGGGTCTCCGTGGAAAAGAAAGCCAAACCCAGCTCCCTATGGGAGCTCCCTGGCTCCAGACCCAGCTCCTGCCACCATCGCCTGTGAATTTAAAACCCCAACTCTGCATGACAGCAAATCAAACATTTTGGCCCAATGAAGAGTTGTCAAAGCTCTTATTTATAAGCTTCTGCTGAATTCCTCTTTTGGCAGAGTTCTCAATTTATCCTTTTCAAAAGCAAAAACTGATACCAAGATTGAACACCACCACTTCTCTCTCGGAAATGTGAGCCCTATGAGTAGCATGCTTGTTTGTCATGCATTTCCCCAGCATCTTTCATCTGCCTTGTTTTGGGTTCTAGCATTTGTAAAGGAACATATACGGGTCTGGCTGAGGCACACAGGGACAGCCCTTCCATACCCAAGCCAAGCTTCTTCCTACACCAAGCTTTGAGTTATATCCAAGGCAGTAAGGGAGAGGAAAGAGAGCCAGAACTCGAAACCTCAGACCTGGATTCCAGTCCCAGCTCCCCATGTCCTCACCGGGGGGACCTGGACGAGTCACTGCACTTCCCTCAGCTAGTCTCATCTCCAAAACTGAGATGATGATGACATCAGTCCCTCCCCTATTCGGACACTTTACAAAATGCTTCCACATAGCCTCACTCTTGATCCCGATTATGTCCTTTTCAGGTAGACGCTGTGCCATCTACCCTATAGATGAGGAAACTGAGGCTCAGAGCAGTCTCATCTACACAATCATGCTTACAAGCGGCAAAGCCAAGGCTGATCCCAAGTCTTCTGACTTGCCCTGCCTAACTCAGAGTACTGTGAGGATCAATGATCTTGTACACAGAGTTAATATGCAAAACTATGTGTCCAGAGAGAAGCAGTGGCTGGGAGGAAGCGCTGTGGGTGCGGGGAACATGAAAGCCTGGGGTGGCAACTTCCCTCTCCACGGTCTGAACAGGACACTCTCTCCTCCTAGAGTAGGCTGACTATCTGTCAGGGCTTTGGCTTCCTCAGGTCTCTGAAAATTAACAAGCTGCCAAAAAATAAAAGGTAGATGAGCAGAAGGGAGGGCCGGCGGCTGCAGTGTGGCAAGAGGCACTCTTGTGCCCTGCAGAGTCAGCTCAGGAAACAAGAAAGAGTGAGGAGGAAAGGAACGCTACAGAGCAGAAGAAAACGTAGATGCCCCTCAGTCCTCAAGGACTTGACAGCTACAGCCTACCTTCCTCTCCAATGCCCTGGCCTCTGGATCAGGCTCCTGGCAGTCCCCTTCCAGGGTGAGAAAGCAAATGCCAGGACCCTGAGCTTCACAGGGTGGTCACACACATATGCCACCTCAACCTGCTAAATCTCTTACTCCTACCAGAAGGAACAGCCCATCAGTGTATCAGACATGCCAGACAATAACTGACTTTTCATAGGGACAAAAGCCCAACTGGGAAATAGCTCACAACTAGCAAGCATGGCACCCCAAAGTAAGATTTTCTTCTCTGTCCCCTCCCAAGAGACCCTCAGATACTGGGGTAATCTATAGTCCCCAGAGCACAGTCACGCCTGCCAATCAGTAGACAGATCTGGCCAAGTCTTTCAGCCACCTCTCCACTAGAGCTCCAAGGATGTGCAAAGTGACCTTAACTCTCCCAAGAAATGCAAACAACGGCAACAACTTCAAGATAGCCAAACCCCCTAGAATCCTGGAAAATTCTTTATACTTGGAAGCTCCCAGCCACCATCACTCCTTTCTAAGTAGTAGCATCTCTACCATCATTCATGCATAGTGCTGGAAAAGGTCAGGAAGTAACTATGGCCATATTTCCCCTAGTCCTAGAGAACCAACACAGATTAATGTAAGGTATATGGATGTCCACACTGGGCTTTCCTATCTCTGTGCTTCTGTTCATGAGTCCCCCAGCCTAGAATAAAAACCAGAGCTGACATTTACCAAGGTCTTATGACTACGATAAGAGCTTTCCCTCAATAGCCTCATTTAATCCCCACAATAATCCCATAAGGCAGATATTACCACCCTATTTTACTGACACAAAAACAGAAGCTCAGGTGATTAAGTAACTTGTCCCAGGTCCTATCACTGGTAAGCGGCAGAGCAGGATTTGAATAAAGGTCTCTCCAACCCTAGACCCTGTTCTCCTAACTCTGTACGATGTCTCTCCACCCATCCAGATCCCTCCCATCCTTCAAAGTCCTTCGTTGGTCTAGGAATACTGTGTGGAGGCAACAAAACCAATCAGCCTACAGCACCTCACCCTCCTCAGAGTTCCAAGCCCTACTCACTCCCTCTTTTGGCAGACTGGTATCTTGGGCGCCCCCTCTCACCTGCCCCTCTGAGGCAGCATGCTCTGTCCCCAGCATTCCCCAGTGACTGGCACAGCCCTGGGCTGGCAGTGCTCAGTGAGGAGACTTTGAGAAACTTTCTCCTACCCCCCCAACTGCTGAGTCAAGTACCTCGTCACATATGACCAGTCCAACACTCCCTTTCTGGAGGACTCCAACGTGAAGGCGGAATGTCTCATAGGAAATGATGAGGATGGGAGAAGGCACTCTGGCTCCACGCTGGTTCATGAATCCTTCTACAACAGAAAATTTGTCAAGGGAACAAATTTTAGAATATCTTAAAGAAAACACCAGTTTGACAGCTCTTTAATTTAGCCAGGTAGTAAATATTTCAACCATATTCCATGAGAATTCTCTTCTCTTCCACCCCTTCATTGCCCTCAACTCTGGCCATCAGTGAGCACACACTAAGAAAGGAGCATGTGGTGTGGAAAAGTGCAACCATCTTCGTTAAGCCTCCATACCCAGCTTTTGGTCTATCTCATCCTTAGAGCCTCCGTCGATGGCCAGAGGTTGGATCCTCCCTCCAAGCCATTTCCCAACTTCATTGTACCAGTTCTTCACTAGGCTGGAGGGCGACACCACCACTGCCTTGTCAATTTCTGGCTTGCACTCTGGACTCTGGCGCAAAAGCGTCCACATCAACGTGATGCACTGCAGTGTCTTGCCCAGGCCCATCTCGTCAGCCATGATGCAGCCATGGCTGCCAGGGATGCGCCGACTGGTGACACACTCCCACAGGAACTTCACTCCCTGGGGAATGACAGCACTCAGCCCACTTTGGCATCCACACCGCTGCTGCCGCAGGGATGGCAGCCTCCCAGGCTCAACCCCTTAGCCCATACCTCATTCCTCCCACCCCCATTTACCTCTCTCTGATGAGGCCGCAAGACCTTACTGAGAATAGGATCAACAACCACATGGACAGGGAGTTTTTCCCTAAGAAAGCACAGCAAAGAAAACATGAAGCTCAGACATGAGCAAGGGCATGCCCTCAGAAAGTTGTGTCCTGCTGATCCAGAGGCCACAGAGCCAGTTGACTGAGAGAGGACCTCCTTGGCCTGGTAATCAAACCATAGCAAATTCCTGCTCCAGGAGTTAGAAAGTTAGGAGGGGTGATGGATTCCCTATGCCATCACCTCAACCCTTCTTGCTCCCCCGAATGAGCCTAGCTGGAAAGGGTAAGGAACCCCCACCAACTAGACATAACCACATGCTCTTCCCCAGGCACTCCCCTTCCCCACCTATCCACTCTCTGGATGGTGCAGTAGCCATGACAGCACTCTGAAAACATATGCCAAAACCAAGGAGAAATCACACACCAAAATGCCCTCTGCCCTCTCGGGTAAGTGTAGTTAGAGGACCAGAACTGCTCAAGAAATACCAATGCACATACTTGTCAAGCTTCAGCTGGTCATGGGCGCTCAGTGGAGGAGGCTCGTACAGAACCAAGGCACCTTCATCCAGGGGGTCATGGAGGGCCCGGCGGACCCCAGCCCTTTTGAGGCCCAATGCTCGAGAGCCCAGAGGACCTAGAAATCAACATCTGTCACCTAAGCCTCTGCAGTGAGTAGCTCCAGCAGGCCCAGCTCAAATGCCTATCCTTCACATAACCTTTCCCAAGCTCCCATGTGACCCTCTCTCCCCTAGAACCTCTCCAAGCCCTGTATAGGCAACTCCACCTGACAATCATCCCAGTCTGCCTTAGACTAGTTTTTCCCACGTTACTTCTCCCATTCAACTACAAACCTCTGGGGGGCAGGGTCTTGCTCATCTCAACTCAAATGAATTCCGGAAAGGTCTGAAACCCTACAGGGGCCTTTCAAGACTGAGAGCTCTTGAGAGTGGGCCTCCTCCCTCCCCAGTCCCAGTTTTAACACAATGCTATGCCCTACACAGGACAGGGGAAAACTGTGTAGAACCTAGGCCTCTGACAGAGTCAACCTCATAAAGGAGAGGCCATTGAACTCTCTTGGACTGAATGAAGCCTGGGTCCATTAGCCACCCTGGCCCACCAGGAGCTCCCTGAGCTCTGGCACATCCCCAACAAGATGAGGGTCTTGGCAGCCCCTGCTGAAGCTACCAAACACAGCCTTCACGCAGGCCTCAGGATGGTCAGCCCATACACAGTCACCACTGGACTGACGCCTTCAATTCCAAGCTAAGCTTGTATTTACTAAAGCAGAGGTTTTTAATCTATTCAGGCACACTCACACATGAGTGATTAAAAAAACAGAGAAGTCTCCATTTTTTACCTTGATAGTTCGGAATGGGGATTTTGAAAGGCTTTGACAAAATGCTTCGAATAAACGCTTCCTAAAAAGAATGAGAAGAAATAGGAATTCAGCATTGATTGGAGATGTTGTGCGACAATAGTTTTACAATGCAGTCTAAAATGCCTATTTAAGCATCATAATACATTCAGAGCATTGTATTTTGATTATGTCTCATTCAGATGCATGTGGAACATAAGATGCGCTCAATATTACGTTAAGTTTTGTCCAACAGCTTCCGTCTTCGAGGCTTTACATAAGGTTCTACAAATACCCAGGGACAGCAGAGTGCCTTTGGCAAGTGCCGAGCCTCAGTCAACCACAAGTTTCAGACTCATCAGCTCATGAACGACCACGCCAGTGAGGACACCTAGCTATTCCCTAGGATGCAGCACCTCAAGAAGAAAGCACTAGACACTTACCCAACCCCAGTACTAACAGGAAACTCCAAAGTCTGGGTTCAACCACTGTCCTATAGGGCTACGTCTTCCCAAGCACACCTCACAAACCTTTTTTTATCGTATCAATTCTGCCTCTAATTCCCACATCAATTCCTACATCAGCCTTCGTGGGAACTAAAGAGCCCCTCAAAGAGTAGTGGTAACAAGAGTAATAGGAGTAGCAGAATTAGTAAAATAATAATATTAAAAACAACAGCAGGGCCAGCCCCGTGGCCGAGCAGTTAAGTTCACATGCTCCGCTTCGGCGGCCCAGGGTTTCGCCAGTTCGAATCCTGGGCGCGGACGTGGCACCACTCATCAGGCCATGCTGGGGCGGCGTCCTGAATGCCACAACTAGAAGGACCCACAACTAAAAATACACAACTATGTACTGGGGGGGGGCTTTGGGGAGAAAAAGGAAAAAAAAAAAAACCCAACAGCAAAAATGACAATAATGTGAGACGCAGTACTAAGCCCCTTGCATTCATGTTATCATTTAAACCTCACTAACAGCCCTATGAGATCTGTTTGATATTACTGGTATCCCCATTTTACAGAGGAGCAAATTGAGACTTAGAGTGGTTGAGTCACTTTCCCAGGTCACACAGCCAAGACAGATGCAGGACTTTCCTGATTCCAGGGCCCTTACTTGTAACCAGTGACAATACAGCCTCCTAACCCAACCTGTTTGAGTATAGCCAAGTGGATCAGCCCAGACTCAGCAGCCTCCTGCCATGGGAAGGCAGAAGAGAGAGAACAAGATGAGAAAAGGGACATAAGAGAAAGGGCAAGCCCATCACCAAGAAAAAGCAAGGGGGACAAAGGTGACAGGAAGCAGACACATGTAGGTCCCAGTCAAGGGTGCCCTTGGTCCCTCCACCTCAGGGCTTGCAGGAAGCCTCTGTGCCATCGCCTCAGCCTGGAATCAGCCCTGGGCTATGGAGCTGGGGCGGGGCAGAGAGCAGCAAGGGGCGTCCACGGCACTAGCTCCTGAGCTAACCCTGACAACTCCCATCAAAGTTTTGGTCTACACACACCTGAGCCCTCTGAAGAATTACAATAGCCTGTGAACCCCAACAAAACAAGAGCTGGAAGCCAAGAGAGCAAGAAGAAAACAAGAGCAGAAAACCTAAAGGTAGTTTTAACGGGAATACATTAGGGAAAAAGAAGTGAAGAGAAAAACTCCCTTCCAGCAAAAAAGGCAGTTTAATGTGGAAAAAAAAAAAAGCAAGCCTATCTCACCCTGAAATTTTTACCTGTGTATTCTGACCCATTTCTATACCGATCATTATAAATTTCTAGAAACTTCATTTTTTATTACTTTTTTTTGAGGAAGATTAGCCCTGAGCTAACATCTGTTGCCAATCCTCCTCTTTTTGCTGAGGAAGACTGGCCCTGAGCTAACATCCATGTCCATCTTCCTCTGCTTTATATGTGGGACGCCTACCACAGCATGGCTTGCCAAATGGTGCCATGTCTTCACCCGGGATCCGAACCAGCAAACCCTGGGCCGCTGAAGCACTTAACCGCTGAGCGACCAGGCTGGCCCCTCAGTGTACTTTAAATAGAAAAAATGTAATGAATATTGGTGATCTATTGGAAGATAGAAAAGGAATGTGGATAAGTGAACTTCATTATCACACTAAACAACATGACAAGGGCAGGGTTGGAGAAAGGCCCAATTCTTTGTTTATTTGCATATTTCTTTGCAGCTGAATAAAATCTTTTATTGACTATTTTTAGTTACCATGTTATTATAATTATGAAGAGCAATGATAAGGAAAAACTCATATAGAAAAATGCTAACAAAAAGCTATCTTTAAGTCAAAGAAGAGGAAAAGGAAGGAAATGGACTCTTCCTTTTTAATTTGGCATCAATTCTGCTTTCAATTCTGAAACTGAAATATTATTTTCAAGATTATCAATATAGAAGGCTAGATTTGAGGCTCTGAGTAGCCAAGAATTTATACTCCAAATTTAAAAAGCAAGACTTTCAATAAAACCCGGGAGCCACGGGTTCTGCAGGGAGAACTGCAGGCTTGTGCAACTAGGACAGCAGGATTCTAGGGACCCAGGCCAAAAACGTCTGAGGGCACAGTCCACAAGACTCGCGATGGCCAGCCTCCGGGAATCTGGCCTGGTAATACCCACTAGACTCCAGCAGAGGCAGGGGAGGTGCATGCTCTCACTTTGTACATTTAGTTACTGAAAATTCATACCGTCTTTCCTTCTGGCAGAAGAGGGAGAGCGCTCCTCCTCCCACCAAGGTCGAGGCCTCCCTCTCCTGCAGAGATGCACTCCAGCAGTTCTGCCGTGTCTCTCCTGCATCATCTCTCCCTCTCTGCTGGCTCTTTCTCACAGCATTTAAAACATGCTTAACTATCTCAAAAACAAAAATTCCTTTGACCTCTTATCTCCTCCCTTTCAAACTTCTAGAGTTTTCTGTCTCTCCCTCCTTATCTCCCACACCTCCTATCTATCTTCTGCCCCTTCTACTCCTCTGAAATGACTCTGGCCAAGATCACCAATGGCCTACATGACCCTAAGTCCAATGGATATGCTTCTATCCTTATCTTACTAGGCAAAGCTGGCCATTCCTTCTCAAATATTCTCTGCCTTGACACCACTCTCCCACCATTCCACACTTCCATGACACCACTCTCCGACTATTCCACTTCTCTGGGACCTCATGTTCAGTCCCCTAAGGGGCTCTTCTTCCTCTGCCTAACCCCCTCAAGTCAGTGTTCCTCAGGGCTCAGCCCTCAGCTTTTCTGACTGTACCCCCACCCTGACACTCCAAAACACTTCAGAGGTATGAAATATTATCTCTATGCTAATGACCCCAAATCTATTTCCAGTCCATACCTTCCTCCTAGGTTCCATAATCATATTTGCAACCACCTCCAATCCCAGACATCTTACAGGACTTTAAACTCACAGCGTCTAAGGCCAAAGTCCTCATCTCCAGGGCTGCACTACGACTTTTGTGGGCCCAAGGCACTCTTGCCTCTTGGGTCCCTTCCTCCAGTTTTCACACAGGCTCTCCCTTCCATCTAGAACATTTCCCACACTCTTCGCCTGGCTGACCTCTTACATCCTTCAGGACTCAACCTAACCAGCATGTCCCTCAGATTCAGGTCTTCAACCAACCTCCAGACTGTGAGCCCCACTACTGTGTACTCCCACCACACCTGCACTTATGTTACATAGCTACACTGGACAACTTCAATGGATCCTGAATGAAAACTGTCCCAGAGGACTACACACCATTTTTAAAGCTCAAGAAACAAATGACGTATTACTTAGTGAATTATATACATATGGTAAAACTATCACAAAAAAGCAAGGGATGATGAACATAATCCAGGATAATGGTTACCTCTGGGGATGGGAAAAGGGATTATGGCTTTGATAATGTTCCAGTCCTGGATAGTGGGTTCACAGGCACTTATATTGTGTTTTATATCTTACACACGTTATATACATATAACATACATAACATTCTTTTCTTTTTATCAACTACTACATGAAAATGTTTTAAAACGTTTGCTGAATGAACAAACAGCTAACCTCCACTACACATCCTTATCAACATATTCCCATCTTTCCTTCAAAACATCCCTGTAAAGGAAACACACACTCCTGTGTGTCTCTCAATAGTCTACTACAACACTTCACAACCAACACCAGGTGTGTGGGTTTTCCACACGTCGCAATTCTTCGACACCACCTGGGAGTCCTACAGTCTAGCTCAATTCTGACACGATCTACCTGGAGCAAGCATCAGATCCTACAGGTTAAGTGTTCAGCCCCACAAGACTTCTTCCCCCACCCCCACTTCAGAAGCCAATACCAAGTCTACGTTGTTACCTGTGCTTCTGGCCAACAGGCTATAAATTGGAGGTTCCCACAACCCTCTCCTCGGGTTCAAATAATTTGCTCGAGTGGCTCACAGAAGTCAGGAATACAGTTTACTTACTGGATTACTGGGTTATCACAAAGGCTAGTGAAGAATATGAATGAACAGCCAGATGAGGAGATACACAGAAGAGACCTGGGAGGGTCCAGAGCGCAAGAGCTTCTGTCCCAGTGGACAGGGTGCACCACCCTCCCTGCACATGGATGCATTCCTGTTTGCTAACCCAGAAGCTCTCCAAACCCTGTCCTTTTGGGTTTTTTTTATGGAGACTTCATTACCATGATTAAATCATTGGCCAGCGGTGACTGAACCCAATTCTCCAGCCCTTCTTCCCTCCTAGAAATCAGGGTGGGGCTGAAAGTTCTAACCCTCTAATCCTAGGTTTGGTTTCCCTGGCAACCAGCCCTCAAGGTTAGGTTCTTTACAAAGGACATCTCTTTAAAGTAAACTCAGGTGTGGCTGAAAGTGGCTTGTCATGAATAACAAAAGACACCTTTGGTGCTCTTATCACTTAAGAAATTCCAAGGGCAGAGAACTCAAAATCACTGTCCCTCAGAAAGCCTGGTGGAAAGAAGCTTCAGAGCTAGCAGACTTCAGGCAAATTACTTAACCCCTCTGAGACCCGGCTTCCTCATCCTAAAAAAGGAGAATTACATGAGATAATGCACAAAACCTGCCACGGTGATGCTTAAGTTTGACCTCAGTAGAGGAAATACGTGAAAGCTATAGGACTGCGATACTCCTTACAGCCACACGCAGAGTCAGAGACTGAGCTGGCAGGAGGATCCTGGCTCCAACGCCTTCCCTCTCCTCTACCCTCCTGTCCTGCGGAATCTGAGCCACCTGAGAGCTGGTGCCCAAGAACCTATAAACAAAAGGGACTCCAAGTCCAGCGCACATCTCTAAGGAAAGAGGCCAGGCCTCTCTCAGGCCGCGGAGCTGTGGGCAGGCTCAAAGCTCCCCATGAAGTTTATCTGTACAGCACTCTATACAGCACTGACGGAATCTTCAGGGACGAGAGGGTCCCTATGCAAAACAGGGCACACACATACACCGGCAGGCGGTAGCTGACTTACATGTTGACTACTGTCCAGACAGGGTGGCCGATTCGTTAGTTGAGTCAAAGCTTTCCGAAAAGGAGACAGGAAACTTTCCTGGCTCTGTGTCTCACTGCTGGATTTCCGTTTCTTAGGAGTCTAGGATAGAGTATTGAAGAAGGTGAAGTCTGGAAGACCCGGGTGTTCACTACAATGGCAACTAATACTTAAAATGCTTATTAAGTGCCAGGCACTATGTTAAACTCTTCACATGTACTATTGTGTATCTTCTTCACAGTCACGCTATGACATAGGTTTATTATCATCCTTATTTAAGAGGTGAGAAAACCGGAGCTGAATGAGGTTAAAGAACCTGCCTAAGGTGAGGAGGGACAATGGAAGAGGTGAATGACGCCTGCGAAGGGCAAATCTGGCAGCAGCATGGAGTCATGCTGCCTCCAAATCTACACTCCAAAAGCCCCAAGGAATGACTGAGCAACCGTTTGCCCTGAGTACTGCTGCCCCCAACTCCCGGGCCACTGAGGCCACTCCCCAGTCAGTCAACACCATGGCCGTGAGGACACTAGAATGGAATTTATTTTCAGGAGTCAACCAGCAGCAGCCAGCACCATTTATGACCTAGCTGCACCAAGTGCTACCCCAAGTTCAAGTCTGAGACCTATGTAAGTGGCAAGGGGCAGCCAGTGTGCCTCCCTCACAGGCAGAGGAGCCCCCTGCACACTACTGGTGCAACTTACAGAGCAAGCTCTACCACGCCATCAGGCAAGAACCCACTTGTACCAGCTTGCCAAGCTATATGAAGCATCAATGATGCTGTAAGACACAGATGAAACAGAAGCACCAAGCTCCTTCCCCTCTCAACACGTGCTTTGGCTCATACACTACCCCTGCCCAAAATTGCCTTCTAGACATTCCTTAGCTAATCCCTTCCTCCAAAGTTTGAGCGGCCAAGCCCCTGCTTCTTGAACTGCTCTCTCTCTCTCTCTCTGAAGTACATGCCCCATTGCCCTATTAATTTTGGTTTACATAGGTCCTGCCCATAGCCAGCCCCAGAAAGCCTCCAAGGCAGGAAGCAGAGCACAAGGCCCAGTCCAAAGTCAAAGATGTTGTCCTTGAATGTCAGCAGGGACTGGAGGGGCACCATCCCTCCAATCTAGAACCAAACGAGTCCAGGACCCTCAGGTAGGCCCAGTATACTCTACTGCACTGGGCAGGGGACGAAAGGCAAAAGGGCAAGCTGCTAGTTGCTGCTGGGGGGCTCTTTTTTTCCAAGGGAGCCAAAGGGCCAATCCAAGCTGCTCTTTTGCTTTGGAATACCTCTTCCTACCAGAGAAATTGAGGCTATATTAGCTTCTAGTGAGCACCTTGAGGACAAAGATTTTATTGATCTTGTCCAATGCCTGACACATGGTAAGCATATATGAAAGAGGCTTCTGGGGCCTCTTTGATATGTGCTTACTATAAAACATACGGAGGAGGCTTCTGTAGGTGACCAGGTTCATTCCATCTAACCCCAGAAACCAAGATCAGGCTTCCTTTTGGCTGGAAACCCTGCATCCCCACCTTCCTTACCCCATTTAGGGCGGAGTACTCACCACTGCCCCAGGCTGCCAGTCTTCATCATCAAAAGCTCTGCCTTCTGGTTTTCTCTTGGCCAGCTGGCTGGGAGCTAAGCTTCTCCTCTGTTAAGGGGAGAATGAAAACTGAGCACCAGCATGGATCCTGCAGCCTGAGCCTATTAGACCCAAACACAAGGCTACCCACAGTCTTCTCTGGACCCACACTTACCATCCTGGGCCCAGGAGCATAAGACGTCAAGTACCCATCAGCCAAAGGTCAAAGGCGCCGAGCAGCTAAGAATGCAGAACCAGGGCCTGGTAAAGAGCGGGCTGCTGTATTACTAAGAGGATGGGCTAATTAAAGAGGGAGCACGGATGGAGGGGTCCCAGGCAGGGGCTAGGGTTTGGGCCCAAACTGTAAGAGTGTCGGTAGCCAGTCAGCCGAGGCAGGAGATCGGGCCAAAGAGGAAATGTCCAGGGAGAGAAGAGTAGAGGTCTGGGATGAGGCAGGAGACAGGTGGAGTGCAGGACCGGAAGAGTGGAGTCGGGATAAAGGTCCCAGGTGGACCGGTGAGGGGTGGTGCGGGGGGGGGGAGGGGGGGAGGTAGCTGAGGGGGAAGGTAATCACAGGCCAGAAGAGAGATGCTGGAGTGAAAATCCGAGGCCCGGGGAGGGCGAGGCGCCCGAGTCCGGAGAAGGGGGATTTCCCAGCCTGGAGTGCGGATGGCAGGCCCGGACAGAGGGAGGCAGGGCAGGGGTCCAGGCGGGACAAGAAGCAGACCCGGGCTTGAGAGCGGAATCCCAGGCGGGGTTGGAAAGAGCGGCAGAGATGAAGTCGGACCCAAGCGCTCCCGCCGGCTCAACCTTCCTCTTCCCAAAGCGCGCGTTAACAGCCGCCAGGGCTCCCCGGTCCCGCCAGGCTCGGTCAATCGAACCTCCCGCGGTGCTGCCGCCACACCACCCATTGGCTGCGTTCGATGCGTTCGGCGCTCGCGACCCAAGGAACGGGGCGGGCCTAGTGCTGCGCCAACGTGCGGCCTGGCTCTGCGGCGGAAGCGGCCCACGGCCCTCTAGGAGGCGGGGCTTAGAGGGAGGGCGGGGCCGACAGCGGCGGGTGGGCGGAGCGCGCAGGCCCCGGCGGGCGTTTTGTGCCCGCGGGCCGGACTCTGGCTCTGGTCCCTCGGCGTTTGTCGGAGGCTGGTGACCTGGTCTTTCAGCAGCTCAGGTGACGATTTGCACCAGCCTGAGCTGCGGGGGAGTTGCCACCCGTCTGCGGAATCCTGAGGATGATGAAAGGCGGCACATGTCTGCATCCCCCCTGACTCGGACCTGGAGCGGAGGTCCCGGGTTGGAATCGGAAGTCGCCCACCCCGAGTGTGGTGGGAAGTCCCTCAGCCAGGACGACCTACGATGAGGTCGGCTCTGGCGGTGAGAGCCCCCAGGGGACGTGATGTTTTGGTCCGGGGTGTGTTGGAGGAAGCTACCTTCCTTTGCTTGGCAAAACTGTGTTGGTGGAAGTGTGGTTTTTGGAGTCAGGCTTGATCCCAGAAACTCACTCTCTCAAAAATTCAGTTTCTTCATATCTAAAATGTGCATCGGATTAGTACCTTCCCCACAAGGTTATTTTCAGAATTAAGTAAATTAATGTGTCTAAAGTACTCAACACAGTGCCTGGCACAAGCTGGGTGCTCACTAATGATAATAAAGGTATGCACGCAGCGCTTACTACCAGACACTTACAAGTGATGTGATAATTCGTTCAATGCTCACAACTATGAGGTAGGCTTATTGTTCTCATTTTATAGGTGAAGAAACAGGCTCAGAGAGGCTGGTAACTTGTCCAAGGTCACACACCTGATGAGAATAGCCAGGATTGAATTTAGGCAATCTGGCTTCAGAGCCATTGTTCTTAGCGGCCAGGCTATTGTTGGGGCCCAGGGCAGGCCACCCCAAAGTATCCCACAATGGCATACCGATTATTTTGAATTAAAGTTACTTGAGAAGCAGCCAATGCAAAAAAAAAAAAAAAAAATGCATTTTGCTTCTCCTCTCTCTCTTCCCCATGAAAGCAGGAAATAAATCTCCCTTGTGAAAGGTGCTCCCTGCATTCTTATCACCAGAGCTGGGTGATTCAGGGAGGAGAAGCTGCCTGCTTTGTTCACTCTCCGAGCATCATTTCTTTATGATCTCTAATACATACGTATTAAACTGGGCTCTTCTGCTAATCTGGGCTTGTGTCAATTCTAGTATTAGTCCAGCCATAAAAACACAAGAAGGGAAGAAGGGAAATTCCCGCTCCCCAACAGTATGTATGGCAAGGAGGAGCAGAGCTGGGTTTTGTGGGGCCTGAAGTTTTTGTAAGTACTTATTGAGACCCTCTAAAATTAGGTAAAGGCTAAAATTGGGTATACATATTAATATTTATTTAGAATGAGAAAAAAACACCCAGTATGGAATCTTGGAAATTTAGGTCCCTTTCTTTCAAAACCCCTTTAGGCAATTTATCAGATTGCTTCCTGTTGCAGTCTGGCTTCTTCCCAGTTTACACACTCTGATTACAAATCCCCAGTAACTTCAGCACTTCCAGGGTTTGTGCAGGTGGGCCCTGAAGCTTACTCTTAGCTTCACAGTAAATCTGCCTCTGATAACTATTACTGTTTCAGGGGGTGGAGAACAATAATTTTTTACTTACTGATTTTTTTTTTTTTTTTTTTTTTTTTTGGTGAGGAAGATTGGCCCTGAGCTAACATTGGTTGCCAGTCTTCCTCTTTTTGCTTGAAGAAGATTGTTGATGAACTAACATCTGTGCCAGTCTTCCTCTGTTTTGTATGTGGGGTGCCGCCACATCATGGCTTGATGAGTGGTGTGTAGGTCTGCACCCAAGATCCAAACATGCTAACCCCAAGCTGCAGAAGCCAAGCATGTGAACTTCACTACGCCATCGGGCTGGCCCCTATTTACTGATTTTTTTAAATTAGTTTTTTTATTTTGAGATAGTAATTGCAGATTCACATGCAGTTGTAAGAAATAATACAGAGAGATCCTGTATGTCCTTTACCTGGTTTCCCTTAATGGTAACATCTTGCAAAACTACAGTACAACATCGTGACCAGGATATTGACAATAATACAGTTAGGAAACAGAACATTTCCATCACCACCTGAGGATCCCTCATGTTGCCCTTTTATAGCCCAGCCCATTCTCTCCACTTCTACGCATTCCTTAATCCCTGGTAACCAGTAATCTGTTCTTCATTTCTACAGTTTTGTCATTTCAAGAATGTTTTATAGGGGGCAGGCCCAGTGGTGCAGCGGTTAAGTTCACATTCTCCACTTCGGTGGCCAGGGTTTGCCAGTTCGGATCCTGGGTGCGTACTTAGGCACTGCTCGTCAAGCCACGTTGAGGCAGCGTCCCACATAGCAGAACCAGAAGGACCTACAACTAGAATATAGAACTGTGTACTGGGGGGCTTTGGGGAGAAGGAAAAAAAAAAGAATGTTTTATAAATGAAATCATATAGTATGTAACTTTTTAAATTGGCTTTTTTCACTCAGCATAATTCATCTGGATTGTTGCATGTATGTATATCAATTGGTTTCTTTTTGTTGCTGAGTACTATTCTATGGTATGGATACTCCTCAGTTTATTTAACTAGTCACATGTTGAAGGATATCTGGGTTGTTTCCGGTGTTGGCTATTATGAACTGCTATAAGCATTCATGTGCAGAGTTTTGCATGAACCTAAGTCTCATTCTCTGGGATAAATTCCCAGGAGTGCAATTTCTAGGTTGTAGAGTAGTTGCATGCTTAGTTTTTTAAAAAACTGACAAATTGTTTTCCAGAGTGGCTATACAATTTTATATTCCCATCAGCAACGTATGAGTGATCCACTTTCTCAGTATTCTCGCAAATGTGGTGGTGTCACTATTTTTTTACTTTAGGTGTGAAGTGATATCTCACTGGGCTTTTAATTTGCATTTCCCCGGTTGCCAATGATGAACATCTTTGCATGGGCTTATTTGACATCTGTATATCCTCTTCAGTGAAATGCCTCTTCATAACTACTCTTGCCCATTTTCTAATGGGATTGTTTGTTTTTCACTGTTGAGTTTTGAGCATAATTTATATATTCTAGATAGTAGTCCTTTGTCAGATATGTGGTTTGCAAATATTTTTACCCATTCTGTAGCTTGTTTTTTCATCCTCCTGACAGACTCTTCTGCAGACCAAGCATTTTTAATTTTGATGAAGTACAATTTATCAATTTTTCCTTTTTATGGATCATGATTTTAGTGCCAAGTCTAAGAACACTTTGCCTAACCCTAGATCCCAAAGATTTTCTCCCATGTTTTTTCAAAAAAGTTTTGTAGTTTTATGTTTTACATTCAAATATGTGATCCATTTTGAGTTAATTTTTGTATAACATGTGATATTTAGTAGAGATTCATTGTTTTGCCTATGGATGTTCGATTGCTCCACCACCATGTTAAAAAGTGATTAAAGAAGACAATTTAGGTCATACAAACTGTATTTAACACTTCATGAAGCAGACGGTCACTGTTAGAGAACTGCAAAATGGGGTGGAAGGCAGGAAGCTTTTACAGGATAAAAGATAAAGAACAAGGAAGAGAAAAATAGAAAATATCTGACCAGCTGGGGCCACATAGTCAACCTAGTTTGGGGTGAGAAGGAACAAGGAAATAAGCATAGAGCCCTGAGTTGGCTTGTTGTTTGGGGATTAGCTGACTGAATATACTGCATTTCTGTTCAAACAGAGCATTTATAGGAACACAAAAGTCACCTAAGTTTCAGTTTGCTGATGTGGCATCCTGGGCAGGAGTGGCTCCATCTTGGACCTAGAAATTTATTTCAACAACCATTTGTTGAAAGGCTATCTTTCCTCCATTGAATTGCTTTTACACTTTTGACAAATCAGTTGGGTATATTTGTGTGGGTATATTTCTGGGATCTCCATTCTGCTCCATTGATCTCTGTGTCTGTCCCTCTACCAATACTGCACAGTCTTGATTACTATTGATATAAGTGTTGAAACAGGGTAGACTGATTCCACCCACTTTATTTGCTTTTTTGAAATTGTTTTAGCTTTTCTAATTCCTTTGCCTTTTCATATAAATTTGAGAATAATCTTGTCAGTGTTTACAAAAAAATCTTCCTGCGATTTTGATGGGAATTTCATTTAACTCGTGTATCAATTTTAGGGAGAATTGACATCTTCATTATGTTGAAACTACCAATCCTTGAACACAGTATGTTTTTTTCATTTATCTCATTCATCAGCATTGTGTAGTTTTTGGTATGTAAGTCTTGCATGTATTTTTTCAGATTTACACCTAAGTATTTCTCTTTTTTCTGCTTTTTCTCCCCAAATCCCCCTAGTACATAGTTGTATATTTTTTTTAAGATTTTTTAAAATTTTTTCCTTTTTTCTCCCCAAAGCCCCCCAGTACATAGTTGTATATTCTTCGTTGTGAGTCCTTCTAGTTGTGGCATGTGGGACGATGCCTCAGTGTGGCTTGATGAATAGTGCCATGTCCGCGCCCAGGATTCGAACCAACGAAACACTGGGCCACCTGCAGCGGAGCGCGCGAACTTAACCACTCGGCCACGGGGCCAGCCCCAATAGTTGTATATTTTTTAGTGTGGGTCCTTCTGGTTGTGTCATGTGGGACACCACCTCAGCATGACCTGACCAGCGGTGCCATGTCCGTGCCCAAGATCCAAACCAGCGAAACCCTGGGCCGCCAAAGCAGAGTGCGCGAACTTAACCACTCAGCCACCAGGCCAGCCCTGTACACCTAAGTGTTTCTTTTTTTTTTTTTTGAGTGATTATAAATGGTATTGTATTTTCAGTTTTGGTGTCCACATGTTCATTGCTAATATATTGAAGTGAAGTTAATTTTTGTATGTTTATTTTGTATTCTGTGACCTTGATGAACTCACTTATTAGTTCTAGGACGTTTTTTTATAGAGTCCTTGGGATTTTCTACGTAGACAATCATATCATCTGCACATAGGGGCAGTTTCATTTCTCTTTCCAATGTGTATTTATTTTATTTCCTTTTCTTGCCTTATTGCAATCGCTAGAACTTCCAGCATTATGTTGAATAAAGTGGTAAAAGAAGACATTATTTTCTTGTTCCCAGTCTTAGGGGGAATACATTCATTCTTTCACCATTATGTATAACCTTAGCTGTAGGTTTTTTGTAGATGCTCTTTAACAAGTTGAGGAGTTCCGCTCTATTCCTATTTTTGTGAGAGGTTTTATCATGAATGGCTGTTGAATTTTGTCACATGCTTTTTCTGTATCAATTGATATGATCATGTGATTTTTCTTCTTTAGCCTGTTAACATGGTGGATTACACTGATTAATTTTTGAATATTGAACTGGCCTTGCATCCCTGAAATAAACCCTGATTGGTCATAGTGTGTAATTCTTTTTATATATTGTTTAATTCTATTTGCTAATATTTTGTTAAGGATTTTTGCATCTACATTCATGAAGGATATTAGCTGTTGTTTCTTTTTTGTACTATTTTGTCTGGTTTGTGTAGCAAGGTAATACTAATTTCATAAATGAATTGGGAAGTATTCCCTCCTCTTGTATTTTCTAGAAGAGATTGTATAGAATTGGTGTTAATTCTATAAATGTTTGGTGGAATTCTCCAGTGAAACCATCTGCTCCTGGAGATTTCTTTTATAGGTGTTTTTAAATTATGAACTCCATTTCCTTGATAGAAGACTGTTCAAATTATCTGTTTCATATTGGATAAGTCATGGTAGTTTGTATTTTTCGAGGAATTAGTCCATTTTGTTTAAGTTGTTAAATTTATGTGTATAGAGTAGTATTTTTGTGGTATTCCCTTACTATATTTTTGATGTCTATAAGGTCTGTAGTGATATTCCCTGTTTCATCCCTAATATTAGTAATTTGTGTCTTCTTTTCTCTTTGTCAGTCTTGCTAGAGATTTGTCAATTTTACTGATATTTTCAAAGAAACAAATCTTTGTTTCATTGACTTTCTCTATTGTTTTTCTGTCTTTGTTCTGTGTATTCTTAGATTCTGCATGTGTCTATTTGGCACCCATTAATCACAGGGCCAAACTAATGACCAAAGCTGTTTCCATCTCCCCTGCAATCCAGCTTTCACAGGCATGTGAAAATCATATTACAAACCCTTCAACCAATCCCAAGTCTATGCCCCAACCACTTCTTTCATTTATCCTTCACACACCAAGCCAATATTTGCCCTGCCCTATATCACCCAGGGCCAGATACCAGAGGACCAGGGACAGGCCTTATGCCCCAAAGCCTACTGGAATTATTCAAATTAGCCAATCCTAAACTGCTTACCCTGCCCTACCCCATCTTTCTCATGGAAACCCCAATAAAGACTGTGGCCTGTGCCTTCCCCTTACTCCTTTCCGCCTCCTGACTCACACTAGTGCTTCCCCCATGGCCCTGTATGGTGTGCTGTGCCTCTCATTTCTAGCAGAACTGTGAATAGTAACATTAACCCTTTCTTTCAGTGGCATTAACTTCCTTATAGCATCACTCAGTCACCTTTATAAATTAAGACTGTTAATCAGTTTTCAACTTCATTGATTTCCACTCTTGTCTCATTTTCTTCCTTCTGCTGACTTGAGGTTTATTTTGTTTTTCTTTTTCTAGATTCTTGAGGTATGGGTTTAGGTTATTGATTTGAGATTTTTCCTCTTTTCTAATGTAATTTTAGAAATTTCCCTCTCCACACTGCTGTAGCTGTGTCTCACAGATTTTGATATGTTGTATTTTCATTTTTATTCAGTTCAATCTATTTTTTCTGTTGAAACTTCCTCTCTGACCAACGGATTATTTAGAAATGTGCTGTTTAGTTCCAAGTATTAAGAAATTTTCCTGTTAGTCTTTCTGTTATTGATTTCTAGTGATTGCATTGTGGCTAGAGAACACACTCTATATGATTTAAATTCTTTTTTGTTGTTGTTGAGATTTATGACCCAGGATATGGTCTATCTTGGTATATGTTCAGTGGACACTTAAAAAGAATGTGTATTCTGCTGTTGTTTGGTGGAGTATTGTATAATGTCCATTAGGTCTGTTGGTTGCTGGGGTTATTGAGTATTTCTATGTATTTTTTTTTTTTTGAGGAAGATTAGCCCTGAGCTAACATCTGCTGCCAATCCTCCTCTTTTTGCTGAGGAAGACTGGCCCTGAGCTAATATCCATGCCCATCTTCCTCTACTTTATATGTGGGACGCATACTGTAGCATGGCTTGCCAAGCAGTGCCATGTCCGCACCCAGGATCCAAACCGGTGAACCCCAGGCCGCGGAAGCAGAACGTGCAAACTTAACTGCTGCACCACCGGGCTGGCCCCTTTTTTTGCCTACTTTTTCTCCCCAAATCCCCCCAGTACATAGCTGTATATTTTTTAGTTGTAGGTCCCTCTAGTTGTGGCATGTGGGACGCAACCTCAGCATGGCCTGATGAGTGGTGCCATGTCAGTGCCCAGGATCTGAACCAGCAAAATCCCAGGCCACCAAAGCAGAGCGTGTGAACTTAACCACTCACCCGGCCCTGTATTTCTATATTTTTGCTGACTTTCCGTCTAGTTGTTCTAATAATTGCTTAGGGAGGCGTGTTGAAGTCTTCAACTATAATTGTGGCTATGTTAGGGCTTAAGTCTGCCATTGTGTTTTGTTTTGTTTTCTGTTTGTTCTGTGTTTTTCATTTCTCTGTTTCCTTTCGCCTACCTCTCTATGGGTTACTTGAACATTTTAGCATTCCATTTTGATTTATCTATAGTGTTTCCTAATGTATATGTTTGTATAGATTTTTTAGTAGCTGCTCTAGGTATTACATTATATACTTAACTTGTCACGGTCTCCTGGTGTCATCATTTTACCAGTTCAAGTGAAGTAAAGAATTCTTACCTCTCTTTACCTCCTTTTACTCTCCCTCATTTATAATTGTCCTAAATATTTCCTCAACAAACATTTAGGACAACATCAGATTGTCTTATAATTTTTGCTTCAACTATTGTAATTTAGAAAACTTAAGAGGAAAAGGAAATCCTATTGTATTTACTCATATTTTTTTTCCTACTGTGTTCTTTCTCTTTTCCTCATGTTTTAAGGTTCCTTCTTTTATTGTTTCCTTTCTGTTTAGAGAACTTCCTTTAGCCATTTGTTGAGGTATGTCTGCTGTTGACAAATTTTCTTAGTTTTCTGTCATCTAATAATGTCTTGATTTCCTCTTCATTCCTGAATGATGTTTTTGCTGGGTGTAGGATTCTGGATTCTTTTGTTTCAGTACTTGAAAAATACTGTGCTACTTCCTTCTGACCTTCTGGTTTCTGATGAGAGATCCACTGTTATTCTAATTGTTTCTCTCCTATAGATAAGGGGTCATTTTTGTCTGGCTGCTTTCAAGATTTTTTGTCATTGTCAGAAGTTTATCTCTGATGTATCTTGATTTGGATTTTTTTTTGGTTTTATTCTATTGGAGTTCCTTGAGCTCAGTTTCTTGAATTTATAGATTTACGTCTCTTGCCAAATTTGAGAGATCTTCAGCAATTATTTATTCCAGTACTTTTTCACCTCCTCCCTCCTTCTCCTCTCCTTCTGGGACTGATGACATGAATGTTCTGTCTCTTGTCGTAGTCCCACCAGTCCTTGAGGCTCTTTTTTTTTCAGTCTATTTTCTCTCTGTTCAGATTGGATAATTTTTATTGTTCTACCTTTGAGTTCACTGACTCTTTCCTATGTCCCCTCTGTCCATTCTGCTGTTGGGCCTATCCACTGAGTTCTTTAAAATCAAAGTTATTGTGTTTTTCTGATTCTAAACTTATAGTTTCGTTCTTTGTATCTTCTATTTCTTCACTGAGACTTTCTATTCTTTTTCATTTGTTTCAAGCATGTTTGCAATTGCTCCCTGAAGGATTGTTATCATGGCTGCTTTAAAATCTTTGCCAAATAACTTTAATATCTCTGTCATCTTGGTATTAGCGTCTATTGATTGTTTTAATTCATTTTGAGATCTCAAAAAATTAGAAAATATGACTTTTTTTTATTGAAACCTGGACATTTTCCTATTAAGTTTTGAAACTCTAGATCTCGTTTAAACCTTCTGTTTCAACTGGGTTTTTTGACACTGTTCTGGGAGGGAAAGTGGGGGCACTGCCTAGTTACTGGCAGGTGTAGGTAGAAGTCCAGGTTCCTCACTCAGTCTCTGTTGATACCTAAGGTGGGGGACTTCTTGTTACTGCTGGGCATGAGTGGGAGTCCAGCTCCCTACTTGACGTTCTCTGACAACACCCAGGGAGGGGTTTTGGAGTGCCCCACAACAGCCTCACAAAGCAACAGATCTAGGCTCCGGCTTGGCCTTTGCTGATGTGGGTCAGGGTGGGGCCACAGTTTTTTCTGTGTTGTCTGTCTAGCCTGGAGCACTTATTGTCTACAAGTTTCTTCCTTGCTAGCCTCCCTCTTTTTCTTGGTCCTTTGGCTAGAGAATGCAGGGTTTTTCTGGGGCTTTTTTTGTCTGTACTCACTGACATCTTTGGTTGCCAGTTTCTTCAGCTCCAAGAAAGCTCAGGGAACTCACCACCATGTCATTCCTCGGGTCCCAAGGTCCCTAGCCAGTCTCGCTTCTCTTCATCTTTCAGAGTCTTCTTATGTTAGTTTTATATACAAAGTTCTGGATTTTTAGTTGTACTTAGTGAGAGGTATAGGGAAAAATACCATAGTCCCAGAAGCAGAAGTCCCTACTATGATTACTTTTAAGTGATATTTGAGGTGGACTGTAAAGGAGGAGGAATAATTAACCCAACTGGCGGAGAGGAGAGTGTCAGAGAGAAGCAGCAGAGTGTGTTCAGCACAGGTGTGTGAAACAGCAGGGTGTGTCTTGAGAAGACCTGATGTGACTGAAAGCTGGGATGCATGAGGGTGGTGACTGCAGGAGACTGGAAGAATAGGCGAAATCCGCTGGGGAAGAGCCTTCCTGTGGGGAGCTAAGGGTCTGAGCCTACTTTGCCTCCTCCATCTTCCATCCCCATCCTCCCGTCTTGTGTGCCTGACCTCCAGTAGGGGTACTGGGAGATGAAATATGGCAACCAGGTAGCCAAGCGAAATCTGGATTTTTTTTTTTTTTTAGGAAGATTAGCCCTGAGCTAACTGCTGCCAATCCTCTTCTTTTTGCTGAGGAAGACTGGCCCTGAGCTCACATCTGTGCCCATTTTCCTCTACTTTATACATGGACGCCTACCACAGCATGGTGTGCCAATCAGTGCCACGTCCGCACCCAGGATCCAAACCGGCGAACCCAAGGCCGCTGAAGCAGAACCGTGAGAACTTAACCACTGCGCCACCGGGCCAGCCCGGTGAAATCTGGATTATTGAAGGGCTTCCTAACTGCCCTGGGCACAGACTGGAAACCTGAGGAAGGCTCCTGCCTCCCACCACCACCTGAGCCTGGGGACTGAGCCAGGCCAGAACTGCTGGACCCTGCTGTCTCTCTCCTCCCTCTCTCAAAAACCCGGTACACCCACATATATACGTAAGCCTCAAGCCTACACTTCTTCATTGCTTCTGTGGGCCAATGGAAACTGATAGGTAGTCAGAAAACTGCCTCTAACTTAACCTGTGACCTTGGGCACATTATTTCCTCTTTCTGGGCCTCAACTTCCTCATCTATAAAATGGAAGTAATGGTAATCCCTGTGCAGCCAGCCTCACATGGTTATTGTGAGGATTAAAGATGAACTGATGCCAAATGTCCATCACCTGATGAGTGGATAAACAAATGTGCTACATCCATAAAGTGGAATATTATTCAGCCATGGAAAAGAAATGAAGTTCTGATACATGCTACAATTGGATGAACCTTAAAAACATTAACAAGTGAAAGAAGCCAGTCACAAAGACCACACATTTTATGATTTCCACTTATATGAAATAACCAGAATAGGCAAATCTATACAGATGGAAAGTAGATTAGTGGTTGCCAGGGGCTGCGAGGCGGGCAGGGAGGAACAGGACTGCTCGTGGGTACCAGGGTTCACGTTGAGCTGATGAAAATGTTCTGAGATTGATTGTGGTGACGGCTGTCTGTGAATATACTAAGAACCATTGAATTGTACCCTTTTAAAAAGTGAATTGTAGCTCAATAAAGCCGTTATTAAAAACAATAAGATGAACTGATGACCACAACTATTTAAAATCATGATAATAATCTCAGCTGACTTTTATTCAGCATTTACCGTATTCCTGACACGTTTCCAAGTATTTCCTATGTATTATTTAATTCTTACAAAACCCTGTGGGTAAATGTTTTATCCTGATCTTACCATTGAAGAAATTGAAGTTCAGAGAGAGATTAGTTAACTTGCTGTGATCTTGCAGCTGGTAGGTGACAGAGCCAGGACTTGGACCTGAGGTAGTCTGACTCCATAGCGCTTCACTCTGTTTGTACTTATCCTGGTCACATCCCCACTCTGGAGCGCTTACTCCTACGCATTCATGTGAATACATCACGTACCTGACACTGGGCATGGGGAGGGGCACCGTGACTACTGCGTGTGTTCTGGAGCAGAGGCCAATGCACCTCTTTCACTCAGTGACATGTGCCAGCACAGAGCAGGGCCAGCCTGGCTGCTGAGCCCCTTGTAGGCAGGCCCCAGATGCTAGAAATGATTGGGCTTCTGCCCACTCTGGCCCCACCTAGGGCTTCAGCTTGCTTCAGGCCACAGGTGTGGAAGACCTGCAGATTTTCATTCATTTCACAAATATTTACTAATGCCTACTCACTAAACAGGCACCTAAGAGAGGCAAGATGGAATAGCAAAGACCTAGACTGCCTCGGTTCAAATCTCAGCTCTCCACTTATCTATATAACCTTGGCATGTTATTATGTTCTTTAAACACTCTGAACTTAAAGGAGGATAATAATGGAGCAATAACAGCTACCTCACACCCATAAGTCATAATTACATGAGTTAATGTATATAAAGCACTTAGAACAATGCCTAATACACAGAAAGTGCTAGATGGGGTCACTATTATTGTGTGCCAGGCACTGTGATGTCAGGCGCTGGGCAAAGAATGTTGAATAAGATATACTCTCTACCTTCATGCATACTATAACCTACCTTATTTATGAATATGTAAATAAATTTGAGTCCTTCAGGGAGAGAAGAGCTACATTAATTATTGTTGGGTTTGACAATACTTTATAGAAAATCCAAAATAACAGTGGCTTACAAAACATAAGTTTATTTCTCCCTCCCGGAAAAGTCCAGAGAGGCAGTAGTGTGAGTTTCACAAAGTTGTCAGGGGATCAGCAACTTCTTGTTGCTCCCCGATCTTCCGCCTCCCAGTCAAAATTGGCGCTCAAGTTTCAGATATTCTGTCTACATTTAAACCATCCAGAAAATGGAAGGAACAAAGAATTGCACTCTCCACGTTTTTGTTTTTGTTTTGTTTTTTGAGGAAGATTAGCCCTGAGCTAACTGCTGCCAATCCTCCTCTTTTTGCTGAGGAAGACTGGCCCTGAGCTAACATCCATGCCCATCTTCCTCTACTTTATACATGGGATGCCTACCACAGCATGGCTTTTGCCAAGTGGTGCCATGTCTGCAACCGGGATCTGAACTGGCAAACCCTGGGCCACCAAGAAGCAGAACGTGTGAACTTAACTGCTGCACCACCGGGCCAGCCCCTCTACTCTTTAAGGAGAATTTGGGGTCTTGCTCAAGGCAGACACAGGGATGACATAAGAAATGACCTGCTGCCTGTGATGGTTAATTTTATGTGTCAACTTGACTAGGCCACAGGGTGCCCAAATATTTGGTCAAATGTTATTCTGGGCGTATCTGTGATGGTGTTTTTGGACGTCATTAACATTTGAATCAGTTGACTGAGTAAAACAGATTGTCCTGCCTAATGTGGATGGGCCTCATCCAATCAGTTGAAGACCAGCATAGAACAAAAAGGCTGATCATCCCCTGAACAAGAGAAAATTCTTTCTGCCTGACTAGCTTCAAACTGAGACATGTGTTTTTTCTGCCTTCAGATTTGATCTAAAACATCAGCCCTTCTGGTTCTTGAGGCTGCTGGTCTTCAGACTGGAACTACACCGTTGGCTCTCCTGGGTCTCCAGCTTGCCAGCTCATCCTGCACATCTTGGGACTTGTCAGCCTCCATAGTAGTGTGAGCCAATTCCACATAATAAATCTCTTTATAAATATACACACACACATCCTATTGGCTCTATTTCTTTTGGAGACCCCGATGAAGACACAGCTCATCTGTAGGGAATGTGGTTATCAAACAGCCTCTAGCAGTTGGCTCCTTCAGGCTGCACAGAGCCACTTTTCTTGAGGTCAAATCTATCCCAGAGTAGCTTCTATCAGGTGACTGAGAGAGTGGGACTAGAAAAGCCCAGCCATTTTGGCCCAACAGGGTCCCCTCTGACAGGCAATAAGAGATCCAGAGCTCCCCACTGGGTTGGCTAAGACGTCACAGTTTGACTTCTTCCTCTGCCCAGTCCTGCTTCTGCACCCTTCTTCTTACAGGTGTTGATCACTAATAAATACCTTGCACCCCAGATTCCATCTCAGCTTCTGACTTCAGAGAATCCAACCTGGAAAACCCACATCACATTCCCTCAGTCACATAGAACTGCAAGAGAAGCTGTGGAACAGACTTATTCCAGAGGGCCATGTGCCCACTGTAAAATAGGGAGTTCCACTACTAATGAAAAAGGGGATGCCATAGAAGCTCAGGGGGCCCAGGGGGTCGCAGTGAGGGGTCAAAGGTTCAGAAAGGGGCAGAGGCAGGTAAAAGATGTTTCAGGCACTTGGAAAATGTGGGTTTTGTTTTACCACATCAAAATTAAGTATTTGTGGTTCTGGTTTCCAGTGACAGCAGATAAGTTCAGTCAGACTAACCCTCTCATGAATAACAATTACACTATCTGGAAAAAAGTATTCTAAAAAGACAATTCTTTGAAAACACTGGCAAGTGACCAAACGTCGGCAGAAACTGGAGGTAAGCACCCTTGAAAAACAACTGTAACTGGTGAGGTTGGTGTATCTGCGGCCTTTTGCTGAGAGCACTCCCCAACCTGCAAGCAGCTCTGGTGGAGAAAAGAAACAGCTGCACTATTCTGAGGTGTCAGAAAACTGAATTTGGGGCTGGCTGAGCAACCAAAGAGAGGAGAAATCCTGGAAAGAAGAGAATCACAAAGAGGGTGATCCCCAAAATTTGTAGAAAAGAAATCCCCCCAAACGCTTGTTTGACTGCTAACCTACACACGCACAGGGTCAACACCGGCAACCCAGAAAAAAAAAGCAGCAGCTAGAACGTGAAAGAACTGGGTGAGGATGTCAGCTTTGGCCCACTGCTGAAGAGAGAATTTGGAGTTGAAGTCTAGCCAAGTTAGCTTCCTGTTAGAAAAAAACGTTCTTCAAAGGGACATAACAGAATCTAGAATCCTGAAATATGTCATTTATAATGTCCAGTATCCAACAAAAAATAGCAGACAAGTGAAGAAATGGGAAATGTGACTCATAAGTCAGTCAATAAAAACCTCCCCAAGGTGACACACATGTTAAAATTAGCAGACGAGAATTTTAATGCAGCTGTTATTACAGTTTCAAAGACATAAAGAAAAATGTATACAAATGAGATACCACTACATACGTACTAAAATAGCTAAAATTAAACAGACTGACAATACTAAGTGGTGTTGAGGACGCAGGGCAACTGGAACTTAGATACACTGCAGGTTAGAGTGTAAAATGGGACAAGCACTTTGAGAAAAGGGTTGACAGTTTCTTATCAAATTATACTTGCCGTATGACCCATCCATTCCACTCCTAGGTATTTATCCAAGAGTGGTATTTATTTAAGAAACAAATGTTCACAAAAAGTCTTGTAGATGAATGTTCACAGACTCCTAATTTATAAGAGCCAAAAGCTGGAAACAACTCAAATGTCCATCAATAGGTGAGTGGATTAATAAATTGTGGTATATTCATGGAATATTCAATGGAATATTACTTAGCAATCACAAATAACAAACTCCTGATACATACAACATGTACGAATCTCAAAAACATGATGCTGAACAAAAAAAGCCCGGCATAAAAAAGTATATATTGTATTATTCTACTTATAGGAAAGTCTAAAATAAGGAAAAACTAATTTTTATTGATACAAAGCAGATCTGTGGTTGCCTGGGGCCAGAGCAATAGAGAGAGTCAATGCAAAGGGGCACGCAATAAATTTTTGAGGTGATGAAAATGTTCTGTGTGTTAATTATGATGATGATTACATGAGCGCATACATTTTCAAACTCATCAAACTGTATACTTAAAGTGGGTTCATTTTATTATATGTGAATTATACCTCAATAAAAATTATTTTAATTTTTTTAAAGTAAAATGAAAGCAAAATAAAGACTATCTCAGATCAACAAAAACAGAGAATCATCACCACCAGACCTGTACTACAAGAAATACTAAGGAAAGTTCTTCAGACTAAAGGAAAATGACACCAAGTAATCTACAGGAAGGAAAGAAGAGCACCAGAAATGGTAAATATGTGGCTGTGGTAGGCAGAATAGCAGCCCATCAAAGGTGTCCATGGCCTAATCGCCAGAATCTGGGAATATGATGTGTTATGTGGCAAAGGACAATTAAGGTTGCAGATGAAATTAAGGTTGCTAATCAGCTGACGTTGAGATGGATAGATTACCTTGGATTATCTGGCCCAGTGTATCACAAGGGTCCTTATAAATGGGAGGAGGCAGAAGAGAAAGTGTTGGAGAGCAGATGGCCTGTAGAAGCTGGAAAATGCAAGAAAACAGATTCTTACCTAGAGCCTCCAGAAAGGAATGCAACCCTACTGGCACCCTGATTTTAGCCTGATGAGACCCGTTTCAGACCTCTGACCTTGAAAACTGTAAGGTAATAAGTTTGTGTTGGTTTACACCATTAAGTTTGTGTTAATTTGTTACAGCAGCCATGGGAAACTAATACTGTGGGTTAATATAAAAGTGGCTTAAAAAATTTTTTTCCCTCACTTAAATCTCTTTAAAATGCATATGAAACACTGTAAGCTATATGCTGGGGTTTCCAGCACATGTAGATAAAGTACACCTGACAACGATCTCTCAAAGGACTGGGCCAGAGGGGGAAAATGGAACTATACTGTTGCAAGATTCCTATATTTTATGTGATGTAGTGCAATACTTATTTTATCACCAGTAAGGGAGGGGTGTTAAAATCTCTAACTGTGATTGTGGATTTAGTTTTTTTCCCTTTAGTTCTGCCAGTTTTTCTTCATGTAATTTGAAAGCTCTTTTATTAGGTGTATACACAATTTATATTTGTAAGTCTTCATATATTGATCCTTTTATCATTATAAAACATCCTTCTTTTATTCTGGTAATAATCCTTGTCTTGAGGCTTATTTCGCCTGACATTAATTTTCAACATTCCTTGGATCAGTGTTTGCATGGTATATTTTTTCCCAAAACTTTTACTTTCAACTTATTTGTATCTTTGTGTGTAAGGTACATCTCTTGTAGACAGCATATTGTTGGATCTTGCTTTTTAAGTCAGATTCACAATCTCTGTTTTTTTGGTTTGTTTTTTTTCTGCCTTTTCTCCCCAAATCCCCCCAGTACATAGTTGTATATTTCTTTAGTTGTGGGGCCTTCTAGTTGTGGCATGTGGGATGCTGCCTCAGTGTGGCCTGACGAGTGGTGCCACGCCCACGCGCAGGATCTGAACCAGCGAAACCCTGGGCTGCTGAAGCAGAGCGCGTGAACTTAACCACTTGGCCATGGGCCGGCCCCCACAATCTCTGTGTTTGAATTGCAGGGTTTAGTCCACTTACATTAAATGTAATTATTGATAAGTCTGGATGTAAGACTGCCAATTGCTATTTGTTTTCTATTTGTCTCATTTGTTGATAGAACCAGCAGACAAAAATTCAGCAAGGATATAGATGACTTGACCAATACTATCAACCACCTTGACCTAACTGACATTTATAGAACGTCATACCTAACAACTGTCTAATACACATTCTTTTCAGGGGGATATGGAAGATTCACCCAGACAGGCCACATTCTGGGCCATTAAACAAGTCTTAATAGGGGCCAGCCTAGTGGCATAGTGGTTAAGTTTAAATGTTCTGCTTCCGTGGCCCAGGGTTTGCCGGTTTGGATCCTGGGTGCAGACCTATACACCACTCATCAAGCCATGCTGTGGCAGCATCCCACATACAAAACAGAGGAAGACTGCCACAGATGTTTGCTGAGGGATAATCTTCCTCAAGCAAAAAGAGGAAGATTGGCAACAGATGTTAGCTCAGAGTCAATCTTCCTCAACAACAACAAAAAAAGTCTCAATAAATTTTTAAAAATTGACATTGTACAGAGTATATTGTCTGGAATTCAATTAGAAATCAATAAAAACAAGCTCTCTAAAGAGCCCAAAATATTTAGTAAACAATATACTTCTAATTAACTCATGGGCCAAAGAAGAAATAGCAAAGGGAATCATAAAACACTTTTAACTGAATGATAATAAAATACAACATGTAAAAAATGTACGGAATGTAGGTAAAGCAGTGCTTAGAGAGAAATTTACAGTTTATATTATAAAAGAATAGGGGCCAGCCCTGTGGCCAAGTGGTTAAGCTCAGGCGCTCCGCTTTGATGGCCCAGGGTTTCGTGGGTTCAGACCCTGGGTGTGGACATGGCACCACTCATCAAGCTGTGCTGAGGCGGCGTCCCACGTAGCACAACCAGAGGCACTCATAACTAGAATATACAACTATGTACCGGGGGGCTTTGGGGAGAAGAAGCAAAAAAAAAAAGAAAATAATAATAGAGGCTTAAAATCAATGATCTAAGTTTCTACCTAAGAAGCTAAAGAAAGATGAGCAAGTTAAACCCAAAGCATAAGAAAGGAAATAATAAAGATTAGGGTAAAATTCAATGAAATAGAGAACAGACAAATGATAGAGAAAATTATCAAAGCCAAAAGTTGATTCTTTAAAAAGATTAATAAAATGGATAAACTCCTAGCAAGACTGATCAAGAATAAATGGAGAAGCACAAATTGTATATATATCAGGAATGAAAGAGAGGATATCACTACAGATCCTACAGACATCAAAGGATAAAAGGGAGAGGATTCTGTAAAGATGGTGGCTATGGTGGCAGCGTAGTTTTTCAGTCTCTTCAGATCCCCAAATAAAAACTCACACAGTGACTGGAGAGTAAAATTTTTAAAAATATGGACAACATTTACAACAAAATTTGGTGACAAGTTAGCTCCACACCCACAAAGTACAAGCAGGTGGAGCAAACCACCAAGAGCCACCAGACCTGCACAGGCTCAGCATCTGTGCTGGAGAAAGAAGGAAATAAAGGGATGGCATCTGGCAGAACAAGAACAGGAGAACCTCAAAAGAGCCGACAGGTATTCACTGGAATCAAGACAAGCCAACCGAGAATGGTAAATGAAACCAGGAGGGATTTGCCGTCTAAAATAGCAGGTGAGTGTAAGGCGGCCACAGTGAGGACCAAGGGGCTGTGGCAGGTTTGGCTCCTATGAACTGTCAAAGTCAACCCGCCAGGGCTTCCTTCTAGCACCATGTCCCCCATTCAGGAGAAACTGCTGTGAGCAGAATCAAAATGTAGTAGGATTTGGACCACAGAGAGGAAGGAAAGGGAAGATGGACACCAATACAGAGGAGGGGAACAGAGCCAGGATATCCCAGAAAGCAAGCAAGAGCAAACAACAGAAGAGGAGGCTCTGTGATGTTCTAAAAGCCCTTCTGAGCCCCACCTCATTCTTTTAGTTCAGGAAAACTAATTACACGGAAATTGAGTGACAGAAAAGTCTCAAAGTCACATCCCACGTAAAGTTATTATAAAAGAACCATAAGAATAAGATCACTACAGCCAATGAAGCACATCAGGGAGATGTTCCACGAAACAGGTCAAAGCTGCAACCTCCTATTTCAAAACAAGCCAAAGACGCTAAGAACGTGACACAGTATGTGAAAGAACATAAACCAGAATTAGAAAAAGTCAGAAAGGAGGTGACAGGACTCAGGAAAGGATTACAAATAAAAGGAAAAAATCATTCTAGAAATGAAGACTAAACTAGAAAGTACCCAAGAGCAAATAGACACAATAGATAATGCCTTAAAGGAAGGTTAAGAAGAGGAAATTTTTAAAAATCAAAAAGAAAGAGATAAAAAGGATTAGAGAGACATTGACAAACACTGAAATAGGCAAAAAATGTATACATAAAAGATATATATATAGAGAGAGATAATATGAATCCTTGAAGAAGAAAACCGAAGGGAACAAAACAAATACTAAAGACTGTTCAAGAAAATTTTCCTGGGGCCAGCCCGGTGGCACAGCGGTTAAGTTCGCACCTTCTGCTTCTCGGTGTCCCAGGGTTCACCAGTTCAGATCCCGGGCGTGGACATGGCACCGCTTGGCAAAAGCCATGCTGTGGTAGGCGTCCCATATACAAAGTAGAGGACGATGGGCAAGGATGTTAGCTCAGGGCCAGTCTTCCTCAGCAAAAAGAGGAGGATTGGCAGCAGTTAGCTCAGGGCTAATCTTCCTCAAAAGAAAAAAGAAAATTTTCCTGAAATAAAGAAAAACTTGAAACTACATTTTCAAACAGAATACTGCAAAGCTGAGACTATGGTCCCAAAACAATCAGCACCAAGACATATTCTAAAAAAATGGCTGAGAAAAAAAAATCCTTTGGGCATCTAAAATTCACACACATACACACAACTAAGAAAGGAAAAATTAGATTATTAGGCTTTTCCAAGAGTAATACTTTGTGTCAGAAGAAAATGAAGTAACATTTGTAAGGGACTCAAGAAAGGAAAGTGTGAACCTAGCAAAACAGACTTCCTAAGTGTAAAGGGCACAAACTGTTATCAACATGCAAGATCTCAGAGAATACTGTTCCCAAGGGCCCTTCTCGGATTAGAAAACCGGCTTTGGACAACCAAAGTGAGTAGAATAATTTAAGGACTGGAGATGAACATTAACAATAAGGTTACTTGTAGAACTAAAACTACTAAGGGCTGAGAAGGAGAGAGTACAGTATATAATACTACACGCCTTGACCCTGTAGGTTTACTACAAACTTTTTTAATGAGGTGGGGAACGGGAAGTGCATTTGCAAAGTACTTTTATAACGTTTTCAGTAATCATATTGGTGGTAGTATTAATATTGTTATCCTGAGAGTGCTTTGTGTATGCAATAAAAGATATGAGTAATTATGGGATATTCTAATTCTATCATCTCCTGTGTCTTTGAAAACCAGGCTTCTTGGTATGGAAGAAAAGTGCTAGAGAAGAGATTAAACAAAAGCTCTTTAATCTTGAATTTGAATTGTAAGTATCAATACGTACTCGAAGTATTTTATCCCATGTGTGTATATATGTGTGCATAAGTATGTATGTAGGTGTGTGAGTATATACACTATATATACATATAGTCTCCTAGCTCTGTCCACTGAAAAGGCTTAGCTGCCGTCTTGAAATATAAGTTCTCATTTAAAAAGCCCAAGGATTCTTTGAGAAATGGCTGACTCCAGTCTGAGGCAACAAGTGTACAAGATGACCCAGGAATATTTTGTTATATCAAATAGCAAGGAAAACTATCAAAGATTACTAGGGTCATCTCAAAAGGACTCAGGAGCCAATCTGGTGAGACTCCACTAGCCAAAGTGGGGGCAGTTGGCACTTCAATAATGACAACAATTCCAACTGATTGAAACCCATCAAAAATATATAAATCCATAAGATCATAATGATATTTTTTTAAATGGCCACCTTTTGAGGATGATAGGAATCCAATCCATTATCTTGAAAACTGGTGGAAAAGGAAAGAATCAAGCACTTATTCTGCCTTTCCTATGTGAACTATGCACTCAGAAACCAAGTAGATAAGGTTTCTCCTTACAAAAATATTTCAACTAATAAATAAAATGAAATTATAGAATTAATGGCACCACTTTGCAATCCTCAATGAATTAAGGGATACAAGTAATAAGCATCAACACTTGAAAAAAATCATGAGCATAGAGACAATTAGATTTATATGCCTTTTATAGTCTTGCCAAAGTGATCAAATCTGAGTCTGATCCAGCCACCAATTTGCAGGAAATACTGCGCACACAGGAACATTTAAAACTGCATCATGAGTACATAAGCAGCAAAATCCAGAGTTGTCAGAAACTCGACAAGTCAAATGGCCCAGGTTCTTCAACAAATAAATTGTAAGGATTAAGAAAGGGATGAAGGGGATTTATAGATTCAGAGACAAAGACATCAGTTATTTAAATAGACAAGACTAAAGTATAGTATCTGTGGATGTATATTTGGATGATAAAGCTATAAAAAAGATGTAAAGAAGTAAATACTACAGTCAGGAAACAGTTACTTAGGGCAGAGGAAGGGGACTGTCATCAGGACGGGCACATGCGCATGACTTCTGGGTGGGTTCTAGTTCTTGACAGGGCAGTGTTTGCCTTAGAATAATTCATTAAGCCTTACATTTTCTTTTCTTCTTCTCCCCGAAGGCCCCCAGTACATAGCTGTGTATTCTAGTTGTAGGTCCTTCTGGTTGTGGCATGTGGGACGCCACCTCAGCATGGCCTGATGAGCGGTGCCATGTCCACACCCAGGATCCAAACCGGCAAAACCCTGGGCCACCGAAGCAGAGCACGTGAACTTAACCACTCGGTCTCAGGGCCGGCCCCCTTACATTTGTTTTGTATGTTTTCTACATTTGTGCTTTATTTTACAATGAATAGAGTATTAAAAAAATAACAAGGGAGTGTTATGACCAACTTTATGCCAATAAATTCAACAACTTAAATGAAATGGACAAATTCTTTGGGAAACACAATCTACCAAAACTAACTCAAAACTTAGAATGTATATTACATATATATATCAAAGAAATTGAATTTGATATCAAAAACCTCCCCATAAAAAAAATCCAGGCCCAGATTATTTCACGGATGAATTCTATCAGTACTGAATAACACTACCAATCTTACACAAATGCTTACCGAAAACGGAAGGAAACACTTCCTAATTTGTTGGGAGGCCAGCCTAACCCCGATATTAAAACTTTCTAAGTTTATCAGAAAATGGGGGAAAACTGAACACCAAATATATTTTATTATATTGAGGAATTATTAATTTGTCGGTACAATAATGGTAATAAAACTCCTTTTCTTTTAGAGATACATACTAAAACACTTACAGGTGAGTTGGAATCATATCTAGTTTTGCTTCAAAATAATCTTGGTTAAGGGAAGAGTAACCAAGTAGTTGAGGGAATAAATAAACCAAGGTTGGCCATGAGTTGATAATCACTGAAGCTGGGTGACGGGTACATGGAAATTCATTATACTATTTTCTCTACTTTTGTGTATGCTTGAAATTTTATATAATATAAAACAAAAAATAACTGCAAATGATTAAGAGACATTAAATATATCAAAACTACAAGTTCACAACAATAATTTAAAGAGACAGCAAAACAAAATAAAATCATTCAACACGACGTTGCTAAGGACACCAACTTTGAAAGAGATAAATAAGGGAAGAAATTTAAGCATTTCTCTTGCCCTTCTGGGATGAACTTTATTTCAGGGAAACCAAACAGTCCTGGAGGATGTGAAAAAGTTTCTCTGTACAGAATGAGAATAAAAGAAGAGGAAATAATAGCATTAGAAAATCATCATTTTGTATTCCCTAGTGAAATGCTCATTCATAAAATGGTCATTAATGGATGGTAAGACAACTGGGGGAACACTTGACGGGGAACTCATGCAGGATCAGGCTATCACCACTTGAAAATGGAAGGAGCCTGGACCTGAAATGGGCAGGGGAGGAGAGCTGTCTAACCAGGAACACCTGTGCTCCTGTGCAAGTGAAAAATAAATCTTTGTGTTAAATCATTGAAATATGGGGCAATTCACTATAGAAGTTAGCTTACTGTAAAAGTATACCATTTATATACATTAAAACACATAAGCACATAATTATATATATATGTATTTAAAGATATATACACATCCAAAAACTTACTGAACACAGGGTGTACACCTAGGTCAGCGAGAGGAATGAGAACAGGGGTTGGGATCAAAAGCAGAAAATAAAGCAAGGGGCCTTGTATCAACTGATGATGAGAATTCACCATGCTCTGGGCAGCATGGTTGAACTATTAAGGAACAAAAAAATAATAATTTTAAAAGGAGACAACAAATCTACCCTTTCCAGAGAGAGCCCAGGCTAATTTGCTGGTAATTATCTTCTGCCCTGAGGAGCAGAGAATGGTTCTGGAGAGGAGGCAATGCTGAAGACAGAGCCAGCTGGAACCCTCCACCATGTTAACCAGAGAGTCTCAGGACTGAAGAGTTCCCTAAACTAAGAACTTCTCCCAAATCTGAACAATCCCAGCTCCCCCTGGGAGTGATGACGCAGGAGGCACTTGCTATTCTCCAGACATGGGGCCTGGACCTGGCCACCTCCCCCTTGACACCACCCCTCACTCCAGGCGGAGGAAGGCTGGACCAAGGATGGAGGTTCATTCTGGGCCTGAGTGCATCCTCCTGCCCACCCTCCATCTCTGCCCGTGGTAGGCCAAATAATGGCCCTTCCTCCAAAGATGCTCATGTCCGAATCCCCAGAACCTATGAATATTTTACCTCATACAACAGAAAAGATGGTTAAATTAAGGATCTTCTCATGGAGAGATGATCCTAGATTATCCCAGTGAGCCCAATGTAATCACAAGGACATGTAATCACAATGTAATCCTCATAAGAGGAGACAGGAGAATTTGAGAGAGAAGATGGAAGAGTGGAGGCAGAGGTCAGAGAGAAGATGTTATGCTGCTGGCTTTGAAGATGGAGGAAGGGGCCATGAAGCAAGAAATTCAAGCAGCCTCTAGAAGCTGGAAAAGGCAAAGAAATGGATTCTCCCCTGGGGCATCCAGAAGGAACGTATGTCTGTCTACCCCCCGACTTTAATTTAGCCTAGTGAAACTGAATTCAGACTTATGACCTCCAGAACTGTACGGTAATAAATTTGTGTTGTTTTAAGCCATTAGATTTGTGGAAATTTGTTACAGCAGCTATAGGAAACTAGTACACTGGCCCTTGCTACTGGGCAGCATAACCTGTTCTCCGAGGAGAGTAAGGTCTGTGAGAGTGGGGAGTGGGGAGTCAGAGAAGACTTCCTGGAAGCCCCTGCAGCCAGCTGACCAAGGTTCACATAGTTTATTTATTACCTATCTGACCTTGAGCAAATGTCTAATACGTTGTTAATAATGCATAGTTTATAGGGTTGCTGAGAATTAAATAGAAGAATGTTTAAAATTCCTATACTACCTAATTACCCACTTAAAAAAAAAATGTCACCTCTCCTTGTGGGTTTACATACATTCATTCCTTCATTCATTCCAGTGTCACTAATACCCAGGATGTGCCTGGCACCATGCACATAGTGAGCTAGTGTCCACTACAAGCCCCAAGCATTTCCCACCTCAGCTGCCACCAAGCTTCCAGTCAGTCCAGTGTTCAACCTCACCGTCCCCACCCTAAATGCAGACCCTTGCTCTTGCCCACTCACACGCTCATGTCTCCTGGATGGACACATCCCAACCAGTGCCACCCCTTACCCTCCCAGGCGTGTTTTCTGCAGCTGCCATGAACAGTCTCATCTCTGCCCTATCCAGCTGTGCCTATCCAATTGTGCTGTCATCAGCTGATCTTGGAGCTCCCCAACCCCACAGAACCCATCTGGATTTCCTAATCTCAAAGTTCTCCATCCCCACCTCACTTCTAACCTCCAGTTCTGAAATGCTGAGCTCTCTGCCCCCATGATGTCTGGGCCTACTGGCCCTTCCCAGAAAAACAGCTGGTCCAGGATGGATTTTCCTTATATCTGTGGTCCAGATTCATGCACCCTTTACCCAAGCCAGGTCCAAGGTTCTCTTTCCTCAGAGCCTGGAGCTCTTTCTCTAAACAGTGAGCTGCCTCTCTAGGGTACGGTGAGAGCCTGAATATTAAAATAGGAGGAAAATTGCTCTCAGTCCCTTTGGGCTTGTTGGTTGACTGGGTGGTGTGGGGGAACAGTCTGGCCAACTGATGGCACTGTGGGCAGGCAGGCAAGAAATCCGGATCTGTGACCTGCATTGCCATAGAGTTGCAATGGGTGGCAATGGGCAAGCCTCTGCCCTCTCTAGGCCGTCTCTCTAGCCCGTCCGTGCACTGAGGGCGCTGGTCGTCTTCAAGGATGTACCAGTATGTGAGCCTGGAGGTTCCATCCAGCCACCCCTGGCAATGGTGCATAATGGCCACAAGAGGGCAGGCAACCTCTTCAGCTCAAAAGTAGACTAAATGAATAAATAAGCTTCAAAAAGGAAGATAAGACTTCCAAGTGAGAAAGTAGTTTACCAAAGGGCACACTACAAAATGGCAATAGAGTAGGGACCGGAAAAAGGTATTTGAATTCCCAGCCTGAGGGGAAGTCAGGAGCCCAAGACCAGGAGGGGTAGTAAGGAGAGCGCTGGTGGGTGGCAGAGGAGGAGAGACTAAGAATATACTTTAGAGATTCCAATCACTTTCAAAGGAGGGGAGGAGGAGAGAGGGTCTTTAGGGGAGAGCCACAGATTGAACGTATTGCCCAAAAAAGACTGGGGTGGGGGCTGCAGAAGACTTGAGGAGTTTCCGGGAAGCAGAGATGATCAACTTGGCTTCCTTCTCTTCCTCAGCATAGAATGAAAAGTAGAGAAACTGCAGGAGTTACTCTAGGATTTGAGGAAGACTCCTCCAACTCAGGAGGGCACAGCAAATAGATAAGGATCACCTGACACCCTTTTCTCTCCTCTTTGCCTGTCAATAATCTAGTTTCAGGGCCCAGGAAAAACAGGGACCAACATATGGGCAGTTCCCTGAAATTCAAAAGGGTAAGCTCCAAGCATTCATTCCCTGACATCAGCCACAGCCCTTGTGTCCGGCCCCTGCCCCCAGGCCTGTCCCCTCCCTGAACCCCAGGTTGGCAGCTTCCCTGAATTCCTTCTTTGGTGTAATTCACTAGGGCCCTGGGACCCAGAACCAGCACCAGTCCCTTGCTCCCTCCTCAGGTCCCAGGGGTCTAGGGCTTGTTTTGAGGGAGGAAGGAAAGCAGCATTTCCCTCATCTCTCCCCCCTCCCAGGATATGGGTCCTAGGACCAAAGAGCCTCTGTGTTTCCCTGCCCCACCCCTCCATTGTATCCCAGACAAGGGGACTGCTTGTGTCCCGGCCTCCAGCAGGCATCCTGTGACCAAATGGTGGAAGGTCTGGGGCAGGGTCGGGGAAGGGAAACACAAGACGAGAGAAGACACCTCCCCTCTTTGGAGACTGGCACACCTTCAGAGCTCTGAGAGAGACCTCCAGCTTCTCCGTCCTCCCTCCAGCTCCCATCAGCAGTGGGCAGAGAAGGCTGGGGGACTCATCTGCATATAAAAGGCCTGAGGCCTGAAATGGAAAGCGAGAAGGTGTGGAGACACAAAGGCTGAAGCTCCTGGCAGACAGCTTTGGAGCCAGAAGACAAGAATGGGGACAACCCAGGAACAGGGTAAGATGGCCAAACTGACTTTTGAGAGCCATGAGTGGAGGCCCCTGCCAGTTTCCCTCCCTACAAGCACAGATATAGGAGTGCTGGTACCAGACAGGGAGGTGGCCATACAGGAAGTAAGACCCCCTAGGATAAAATGAGAACACTGTTTAAAAAGTGAGAACGCTTCTGACAAACATCTGAGAGTAAAACTTTCCTGCCAGGAGGGGTGACATGTTTCCACTCACAAGAAGTAATGGTATGGAGAATAAACAGTACAGTCTCACTTAGCAGCAGGGGCTCAGACACCGCTATACTGTAGTGTCACCACTAACGGACTGGTACAGGGAAAGGCTAACCCATCCTGGCAGGAAATGACATCACTCCCCAACAGGAAGGGACGGCTCTACCGACCCCAAAGGCTTCTGGGAGGGCCAAGCCATGGAGGGCTGGCCCTGAACGTCCATGTCCCTGCACAATCCTCCATTTTGGCCAAGAGGAGGGCCAAGGGTCCTAGATGTTGAGTGAGGTAATTACACCCCCATCTCTTCATCAACGGTCTCCGAGGGGTCCGAAATCCCTCAAATCCTTACCTAATTGCAGGAGGAAGAGGAAGAGATACCATCACACCAGGAGTGGCAGGTCAAGCCTCTAGAGTCAATGTATCTATGGAAATAGCTTTAGGGACCCAATAATTGAGGGATAAAGGTAGAGCTTCCCCAGGGACCAGAGGGATGGTGAGGGCAGGTTTCCATGGTAACTAATTTCAGTGCAACCTCTTCCCAGTCCCAGATTGAGGGACAACAAATTTTGAGAGAGACCAGAACCTAGAGATGAAAGAGCCATAGGAATACAAAAGGGTGGAAAAGTTGTTACAGGAAGGTCACATCATCCTGGCACTGCCCCCAGTACCAGTGGGCCTCAAAGCCCAGCTTGGCACTCTCATCCTCTGGTGGCTCAGGAGGTGCACCGTGGAGCCCCTCCCCTGGGGGCTTCCACACAGCCCTCAAGTTCCCTAACCTTGTGGCTGTCAGGTCCACCTCAGTCCTAGCCCTCTCCCTACTAGGTATAACCTTTGCCCGGTCCATCTCAGGACGGGGAGCCCCAGGGGGGCCCTGTTCATCCAGCTCACTGGGGGCCACCGTGTCCAGGAAGCTGCCGATGGAGACACTGTCCAGCCGGTCAGTGGAGCTGGTGTCTGGCAGGCTGTCCCAGCTGCCTCGCCTTGAACGGCCTGGGCTCCCGCCTGTCAGGCTATATTGGCTGCTGGTGAGGCTGCTGCAGTGGCTGGTCAACGTGCCCCGCTCCTCCAACAGCCAGCGCACCGCCTCGATGCCCTCGTTCAAGGTCACCAGCTGCTGCAGGATCTTCACATCGATGGCTCGCAGGTAAGCCTGGGGGAGTGGGAGAAGGAATCAGTCCCCGGTTCTGGGCCATGGGTTTCCCCAACGTTTCCCGAGGCCTCTATCTTGTGGTCCAACCAACTACGCTTCACTTTCAAGAAGCATGGAAAAAGAATGGTTTGGCATGTGGGCTTTAGCGGCAGACAGATTGCTGTTTAAAATCTCAGCTCTACCACTGATTAGATAGAACTGTGGGCAACTTTATCTTCTTTGAGCCTCAGTTTCCTTGTTTGTAAAACAGGGCGAAATCACTTACCTCACAGGCTGTGAGAATTCTGAGATGCTGTCTATTAAGTAGTCAGCACAAAGCCTGTCACAGAGTAAGGTCTCAGTAAACGTGAAGTACTGCGTTAAAATCCGATCCTACTGTGTTTTGAACTTCATAGATAGGGTATTAACTATTGAACCCGTCCACATTCACCAGCAAGACGTAGATATGGTTAGCCAAATAGGTCTACAGGGGGCCAGGTGTTAACTTGAAGTGGACTGGGCCAAAAGGAGGCAGGGGCTGGGGGACAGAGTTAACCCGGTCCCCCAGTCCCTTCAGGGTGTTGGTGGCAGCTGTTGAAGGAGGGAAGGGCTGGCTGGAGCTTGGAAGGGTCAGAATCCCGCTGGCTGGGGCTCCAGGGCTTCCCTCCACCACACAGCAGCCGCCCTGTCTGTACTGGGAGTAAGTCTAACTTACTGGGTAACCTCTAGGGTCTCTTCCAGCTCAGATGCACTGAGTTATCTTCCCCCAGCACAAGTCTGAACCTGTCTGTCCCTCCCCGGGCTCAAGAGCCTCCATGGGCTTTGCCCTGCTCTTAGAGAACAAAATCTAAACACTTTAGCCGCTGGCATTCCAAGCCTGTCCTAATACATCTCTTGTGTCCATCTCTCCAGCTTCACCTCCAGCACACTTCCCTGAGAATCCCAGGACCTGCCACATACGACTTTTTAAATTTCGTTTTGTTTTATTTTTAATCAAAGTAATAGATGCACATAAAGAAGCAAACAATTCTGCAAGATTTGATATGAAAAGTAACAAATCGCCCCATCCTACTTCTACATCCCACCCTCCAGAGACAACTACCATTAATTTTTTAGCTGTTTATTTTGCTATTTACCTTCTGATCTCCAAATAATGTGCCACTTACTGATTTTTAAGTTTTAGGTGTTTTCTATTGACTTCCCACACGATAGAAAGTTAAGGATTTAATTCTTTCATCCTAACCCTCTGCCATACCCTTCCTGTCTCCTCACATTCCCAATACAGGCAATAAAATTAATTATTCAGGGCCGGCCCAGTGGCACAGTGGTTAAGTTCGCACGTTCTGCTTCGGCGGCCCGGGGTTCGCCAGTTCGGATCCCAGGTGCAGACATGGCACAGCTTGGCACGCCATGCTGTGGTAGGCGTCCCATGTATAAAGGAGAGGAAGATGGGCATGGATGTTAGCTCAGGGCCAGTCTTCCTCAGTGAAAAGAGGAGGATTGGCAGCAGTTAGCTCAGGACTAATCTTCCTCAAAAACAAAACAAAAAAAACAAAAAAAATAATTATTCGGTGTTTACCTTTTTAGAATTTGGAAATACTATTCACAGCTCAGTCAGGTGGTTTACTATGGTTACCTACAACTTTACGTTTTCCTTAGGATAATAATATTTTGCTTAGTTTGCTATATAGTTATCAGGAAGTCATCCCCAAACTCTCTCCTAATTGTCTGAATTTCCTTCTCCAGCCTTTTAAACACACCTTACCTCCCATCTATTCCATCTTCTGAGAGACAGCTCTTCAGGAGCCTTCTGATCCGCTCCCATCTGTCCCTGTTGCACAGCCATCCTCCAGGGACACCCCCCCCCCCATCATCTTGGGGATTCCCTTTACCTTTCCCAAGTTGGATCCCGCTTCCTGGATCCCATGCCTTCTTCTTTCCTGATTTACTCCTTCATGTGTGCACGTGTGGTGCTTCTCCTCCAGCAGCCCCTGGGGAAGTCTGCACAGGAGGTACATTTGTTGAAGCTTCACATCACATTTTAAAATGTTGTTATTCTCTCCTCACACTGCTCATGGTTTGGCTGGGTACAGAATTCTAGGGTGAAAATAATTTTTCCTCAGGATTTAAGGCATTGTTCCATTGTCTTCTAATTTTTAGTGTCACACTTAAAAAAAGTCTGATGCCCCTTTTTTTTTTTTTTTTTTTTTGCTGAGGAAGATTCATCCTAAGCTAACATCCACTGTCAATCTTCCTCTTTTTTTTGTTTGTATGTGAGCTGCCACCACAGCATGGCCACTGACAGACAAGTGGTATAGGTCTGTGCTGGGGAACTGAACCCAGGTCACTGAAGCAGAGTACGCCGAACTTAACCACTAGGTTTCTGGGGCTAGCCCTGATGCCATTCTGATTCCTGATCCTTTGTATGTGAGCATCGTTTCACTATTTCTGGAAGTTTTTAGGATCTTCTCTTTGTTGTCAGTGTTCTAAATTATCATAGTAATTTGCCACGGTGTGGGTCTATTTTCATCCACTGAATTGGCCACTTCTTGGGCCTTTTTAATCTGGAAACGTATGTCCTTTTGTTCTCAGAGATTTTCTTTCTTTTTTTTGAGGGAGATTAGCCCTGAGCTAACATCTGCCGCCAATCTTCCTCTTTTTGCTGAAGAAGACTGGCCCTGAGCTAACATCTGTGCCCATCTTCCTTTACTTTATATGTCGGACGCCTGCCACAGCATGGCTTGACAACCAGTGCGTAAGTCTGCACCCGGGATCTGAACGAGTGAAACCCGGGCCACTGAAGCAGAACGTGGGAACTTAACCACTGTGCCATTGGGCCGGCCCCATGAGAGATTTTCTTTAATTATTTCTTTAATGATTATTTCTCCTCCAATATTATTCTGTTCTTTCTGGAAATCCTATTATTTGGTTAGAGGGCCTCCTGGCGCGGTCCTCTATTTTTTTTTCCTCTCCCATCCCTTTCTGCATTTGTCCTAGTTTCTGAAATATATTAATATTATCAACACTTCCATTGAGTTTTTCATTTTTTCCTATATTTTTATTTCCAAGAGTTGTTTCTAGTTCTCTGAATATTTTCCTTTTTACAGCTTCCTGGTTTTGTTCATGGTTGCAATATTATCTCTCACCTCTTTAAGGATACAATTAATGATTTTTATAAGTTCTCATCTCCCTGTATTATCTCCATTTCATTCACATTGCTTTTCTCTGTCTCTTTAGGTCTAGACAGAAGCTCTCATCAGATGTCTTACGGTCTTTAGCTGCTGCCACCCTTGAGCGTAGTCTCCAAAGAGCAAGGATACAATTAATGATTTTTATAAGTTCTCATCTCCCTGTATTATCTCCATTTCATTCACATTGCTTTTCTCTGTCTCTTTAGGTCTAGACAGAAGCTCTCATCAGATGTCTTACGTTCTTTAGCTGCTGCCACCCTTGAGCGTAGTCTCCAAAGAGCTGACTGGGAACTCTGTGCACGTGAAAGGCTTGCCAACTCTGAGCCTCACTGAGGGTTACCTGGCTGGGCTGTTTGATTGGGTAAGGCCTGAAGCCAGCATCTTTTGTGGGTTTTTTTCTCTTGGGTTTAATGTGGTGAATATGATGAACCCGTCTACAGAGTATCATGGAAGCAAAGCTGCCAAGATCCTCAGAGCCAAGTGGGAGGAAAGGCTGGGAGGGGTATCTCACAACCTTTAGTACATTTTTATTTAATCCCTCTTGCCCTCAATTTTGCTTGGTGTCTCCCAATCTGAAGACCTTTGGTTCTATTCTTTTCAAATATGTGTCTCTTGATAAACGTCCATTGAGTTATTCAGGAAATAATTGCTTTACTCACATCCACAATGATAAACCAGAATAAGACCAAGTATTTGTGCCTTGAGAAAAATACAGACTCTGGAATTAAACAGACCTGGATTCAAATTCCAGTTTTGCCATTAACGAGCCATGTGAAATTGGATTCTTCTCCCCCTTTAAACCTTCACTTCTTCATTGTAAAATGAAGATACTATCTAATTTAAAGGTTTAAGAAATGGAAGGAACATATTAACAAGCATAGCATACCGCCTGACAAGCGGTATTTGGCTTCACATATGACTATGGTTAATGTAAGTTTACAGTTTCAATAAGGAGATGTGGACAGAAATAACTGAAATACCACAGACTGTACAGACTCCTAATGACACAATAAGAGATCATCTTCAATTATTTCATACTGGGGACAAACATATTGACAGTGAAACCAACAGTCCTAGTCAGACCAAACTAAATGTATTAAACAAAACTTATACTAAAAATGCTTCTCCTGCTATGTTCTCCCCTTCCTCCCTTCCTTCTGTTCTATCCTTTCCAAAACAGATCTCCAGTGTCTGCCAGGATAAAGGAGTGGCTGGCACCTGGTTGCCCAGTTAGGGAGAGGATCTCAGAGAACGATTCTTAAACATTCACTGACCCTTCCGTTTTCGGCTCTACCTGTGCCCCCATTCCAGAAATACCTGGTGCTTCCCACTCCTGAGACCTTTGAGGGTTTCTGTAGTGCAAAATGGGTTGCTTTTCAGCTTTCCTCACTGTTGGCTAGGAATTCAGCTTTTCTCAGTCCTACTAAATTAGTTACCACTCTTCCTTCTGCTTTTCAGCTTCCAACATTTTATTCCTATCATCTCTCTTGTTCTTGTTGTCATAGTCGCGTCATGGCTTTTAAAATAATCCTTCTACTGGCTTTTTAGTGGAGCTTCAGGAGGGAATGAAAGTAAAAGCATGTGTTCAATCTGCCATCTTGAACTGGAATTCCCACTGAGTTTATTCTTCAAGGCCCAATTCAAATGTTACCACCTCTAGGAAGTCTTCCCTGCCTTTCCTCAAGACAGAATTAATCCATTCAGTCATGGAACGATATTTTTTGTTTCTTATAGGCATAGCATTGTGTTAGATAAAGGACGAAAAGACACCATTTCTTGCCCTCAGAGTTCACAGTGTAGTGGGTAAGATAAGACAGTGATGCAAGCACTTAAAATTTAGCGTAGCAAACAGGGGAAACAACTGCAACACAGAGGGCTGTGGATGCCCAGGGGGGCCAAAACCCAGCCAGGGCAGTAAGGAAATGCTTCCTGGAATAAGCCACATGAGCTGAGACTCGAGGGTTAAGTAGGCTTTAGCCAGACAAAGCAGTGGAGAGAGGCATTCCAACCAGAGGAAACAGCATGTGTCTCCTCCAATTCCAACAGGCCTTTCCAGAGCCCAAATCTGCCCATGTCACTCTATAATGAAGACTCCTCCAGGAAGCCTTCCCTGGGTTCCAGCAGCACTTATCTTCCTGTACTAGAGTTACTGGTCTGTCTCCCTCCTTCCTGAACCCAGACTGTGAGCTCCCCAAGAGCAGGTCCTACCCAGCTCATTTATGGTGCTGAGCCTAGGACTAAGTAGGTCAGATTCAGTTCTGGGGTTCTCTTCCCTTGACTATCCTTGGCCCCTCTGCAGGTCCCAGGGTTCAGGGGTTGGGTTTTACCATGTTGATGGGAACAAATCTGATTACGAGATTCTATAGTCCTGTGACAGTGGGATTCCCTGACTGTGACAGCATCACTTCCCAGAATAGAAGAAAGCAGCAAGGCTTTCTTGCCAGAAAAAGAAACACTCATTTCACACCATCCCTTTGGAAACAGAAAGGGCATAAACAGCTCAGGAAAGAAGCAGCCTCCGAGGCCACTCCAACCCAATTCTCTTCCGAGGGGGATTCAGGTTCCCCACTCCTCCCCTTAACAAATCCACATCAGACTCTGCCCAGCCCTGAGGCCGCAAGTATGGCTCCAGCGTCACTCAATCCAAATCAGGCCCTGAGATGCTCCCAGCCCTACCTCCCTGGTGGTGGACTGAGAGCCTCAGACTATGGTTACTAGGAAGGCTCTTAAAGGTCATCCGACCCCACAACCCCCCAACCCCCATCCTCCAAGAGGCAGAAAAACTGGGGCCAAGAGAGAGTCAGGGCTCTGCTCAAGATCATAAAATGATCTAGGAGCAAAGCCAGGACTTGAACCCAGGCCTTCTCCCTCCTTGCCTAAAGCTTTTTCTCAAACTGCTCCGTGGGGGCCAGTTGTCCTAGCAACAGTTTTCGGGTGGGAGGATTAAGTAGGGGAGGTTGCCATTGTTTCCCCTTGGCACAAATTTCAGAGTCTAGCTGGTTCACTCAACCTTTGAGTGGGGGCAGGAAGCAGAAGGGAAGAGGCCTAGAGGCAGGGATGACCTTGGCCTCAAGGACAGGCTGCCCCTCCCTGCAGGAGAGCTGGGAGAGGGACAGTTGAAGGTCAGGATTTAGACGGCCTGGACCAGTTCTGCCACAAGTGGCTCCAAGGGAAACCTCCTGCCCTGTCCCCCGTCCTCCCGGGGTGCAACGCAGTGGGCAGGGCAGAGTGCATAAAGAGATCAATGACATCCTGGCCCAAGGAGGGAGAAAGGAACGGGGGAGGAATCCGCGGGGCACAGAAGAAGCCTTCCCCCGTTCCGGCCCCCAGAAGGCTCCCTCCCTCATGCCCTTCTTGGGCAGTCAAGGCCCCAGGCCAGGCTGGGTCAAGAATGCAGAAAGATCTAATCAGGGCCTCAGGCCAGGCTGGGTCAAGAATGCAGAAAGATCTAATCAAAAGTGAAATGTACCAGTTGAAAGTTTACAAACAGGTGATCTCCACCAAGGCAGGAAAGAGAGAGAGCCCAGGCACCCTCCTGCACCGGCTGCCTGTGGCAGCTCAGGCAAGCCCCTCGACACCTGCCAGCGTGTTCCATCTGTGAGATGGGGAAAATGAGGACTGCTTTTCTCACTTCAATGCCATAAAATGTGTTTCAAGTGTCTGGCACAAAGCAGGTCTCAATGGGAAAAATGTAAAGTGTAGGCAGATCCTCTGGGTGCAAAGCCTGGCTCTGCTCTTTACTCTTTATATGACCTGGGGCAGTTACTTAACCGCTCTGTGCCTCAATTTCTTCATTACTTACCTAACAGGTTGCTGTGGGGATTAAGAGAATATCTTGTCAAGTGCTCAGCAGGGTGCCTCGCACATGCCCTTGGTAAAAGTTAGTTTCCAAAGCAAGACACTCTAGGTAGGCTCTTTCTAGGCCTTGAATTAAAAGTACAGTGAGCCAAAGCCAGGCCCCTCCCTTGGTGGACACAGTCACAGCCCTGCTCTGGAGAATCTGGCACTTACCTCCAACCTTCAAGGCCAAGTGCACACATGGCATTCAAATCCTTCCCCCAGGGAGCCTTCCCTGATTGCTCTGCCCACAAGGCTGTCCCCAGCCTCTCAAGTCGTCAGGAACCCCCATGACCTGCCCCCCTGCTGCCTCACAGCTCAGCCTGGCACAGCTGGGCACACAGTGGGGCTCCAGGAAGGAAGACCTATTGGCTGACACTCACTGTGAGTTCCTGGTTCTGGGCCAGAAAGTGGCTGGCAATTCCTCAGTTCCCTAGAGCTGGCTGCAAAGTGGTGGCAGATGGAAATCACCCCCTTCACCGGAACCGGGGCCCTAGGGAGCCTAGGGGGCCCCAACTGCCCTCTCAGCTCTGAATCTAGACCAGCAGCAACAGGGCAGGGGGAAGATGCCTGTTTCCTTCTCTCCTCCCCAAGGAGGTACAGATGAGATCCCAATATCTAGATTACCTGGGGCGGGGGCGGGGGGGGGGGGGGGGGGTTGGCCAGAAGGAAACTGAGTCAGTGACGGAACCAACACCGATGGTGCTGCTACTCCGTTTGCTAAGGTTCCAGAAACTTTCAAATACCTTAAGTGGGTGGGAGGGGATGCTGGGGAAAAAGGACGTTTTTAGTGGCCCTAGTCCAGGCAGTTTTCACCCAAATCTCTTCTGCGCTGAATCTTGTGTGAACACCGGGGCCTCAGAGGAACAAACCCTGGGCCCAATTTGCAGGACAAAAAACCCGTTGCCCTATAATGGTGGCTGGAGGATAGGTGCTGCGGTAGCGAGGGGTAGGGGGCAGATTTGTGCTGCCCTAGGTTCTCAGCGCTTCCCAGTCCTCACCTCTCCCCTCCCAATTATTTGGCAGGAAAAACTTTCAAAAACCTGTGCCTCCCACCCCAAGCCCTCAGGACCCATCAACACCCTACTCACCCTTGGGGACAGGGTGCAATTAAGGGACCCCAGGTTTTAAGGATTGATGTGGGAGAGATCCTGAAGAGTTAGGCGGGGAATTTTAACTCCCTCCTCTCCAGCCCATCTCTGGGGGCATGAGTCTGTCCCGTCTGGCCCTACGCGGAGGGGGCTCCGCCCCACTGGCAGGTGGAGCTCACACTCACCAGCTCCATCCTCAGCGCCATGATCTTGTCCCCCAGGCCATGGCCCGTGCTGGGCGCCCCTGGGAGCATCAGGGCGCCAGAGGTTCCCGGCTCCCACTCGCCTCGCTGCAGCCCGCGGAGCAGCCCTTCAGGCGTCTTCCTGCCCACCTTGCCCTCCACGTCTCGCAGGTCAGGCGTCTGGGACTCCGCAGTCCCCTCCATGCGGGCCTAAGCCTGAACAAGGCTGGGCGACCGGGCGCCGGGATCCCGCTCCCCCAGGTCTTCCTTTCTCCGCTGCTAGTGCGGAGCGGAACCGGCGGCTCCTAGCCCGCGCCGTGCGGGGGCGGGAGGAGGGCGCCGTAATGCTCAGAAAAGCCGCGCAACCGTGTGTGTGCGTGTGCGTGTGCGTGTGTGTATTCGAGTGCTGCGCACACTACCTCTGGTCGTGGAATGCGTCGGGCTGGGCGATGCTGCATTTGTACCTGAGGGAGCCCTCGGAGAGCTCAACGCCTTCTCCCCACCCTGGCACTGAATCCAGCCAGGCACACAGCAGGCGCCCAAGAAGTGTTTGCTGAATGAAGGCTAAGCATCTTCCGTCAGTTAGAAATGTGGGAATTTAAGGAACAGTAGTAACAGAGCTGCAGAGGGTTGTGGAAGGGTTCCTGGAGTAGATGAGCTGGGTCCAAAACAGTGATTAGAATTTAGCTGGTCACTGACACACGCACATTCACCCCAGTGTGGCCACTGAATTTAGACTAAAGAAGTGGAAAGTAAAGTTCTGGCCAATGAAGAGCAACCAGTATTGAAGCTGAAGAGGTCCACAAGGGCCAGGTCATACATGATTCTTGACTGTGCATGAGAATTATCTGCGCATCCTGTTACAATGCAGATTACGGTTCTGCAAATCTGGGGTGGGGCCTGGGATTCTGCATGTCTAACAAGCTTTCAGGTGATGGCCATGCTGCTGGTCCAGGGACCACACTTGGAGTAACAAGGTAAAGGAATAGGATTCTAAGGTGCTTGGGTTTTATTCCAGAGGCAATGAGGAGCCATGAAAAACTTTTCACGGTTTGGCTTGATTTTGGATTTTAATCCAAGTAATTCCAGCCCATGGTTACAGAAGGATTTTCAATGAAAAGATGCCCTATCCTTTCCCACTTCTAGTCCCACTCCCCAGAGGCAACCACTTTTAGGAATGTTTTTTCTAATGTTTATACCTATAACACTACATGGGTTTATACTGTACCACTATTTCTTAATTTTAAAAATTGTCTACTGACTTCCTATTATGGTAAATATGACTTACCTCACTTACGCTTGGTATTTCCCTTCTTCCGTTGGTCCTATCTATTTCTATCATTATTTTTAGTTCATTTAATGGTTACCTTTGTAATTTTAAGTAATATATTTCTCCTTAATATCTCTTGATTCATGAAAGGGTTTTAAATCAGAGATTGACAAAACAGATTCCTTTTTTGAAAAATTACTCTGGATGTTGCAAGAAGAAAGGATTGGAGGAGTAAACATTTGGAGTGAGGGACAACAGCTGGAAGGCAAAGGCAGGAAACTGAAAAGGGCTGGACCAGGGGCGGGTTGTGAGGTTAGAGAGGAAAGAGACCAGAATGAAGGACTCTTTAGGGGGCAAGATGGACAGGACTTGGTAACTGGTTACACTCATTTATTTATCATGGCATTCAATAAATATTTGTTCAAAAGATGACCGACTTCAATAAATATTATGGAGAGCCTACTATGTGCTAGCCATTGTGTGTGGTGCAGAGAATACAGTGATAAGCAAACAGACGTGGACTGGTTGCTGGACAGAGAAGAGGAATCAAGGGTGATTCCCAGCTGTTTGGCCTAAGGCCATTCACCAAGGAAGAGAGCCCAAGAAGAGGTCTGGGAGTGGGAAAGGATGATTCCAGCAGGAGCGTGTGGAGTTGGAGGGCTCCGTGAAGACGTCCAGCAGGCAGTAGGACACAGGTCAGCCTGGAGCTGGGGAGAAAGGTTAGGACTGCAGCTATGAGTCTAGGAATCCAGATGATAACAGAGGTCAGGAAAGGGATGAGATCTTCCTGGAGAGTGAGTTTGAGGAGGGAGGAGGCTCAGGGAGGGACATCTTTTTCAAATGCTAACAAAATACCTTGTGTTTTCTTCTGAAAAATCACCTATTGCTTCAACTTCTAAGGCAAGTACTGTTAATATTTTGGGGGATACCATCCCACCATTTAGGAAGTAGATGGACTATGGAGAGCTCAAAAAAATCTAAGGGGTCTTCTGGCTTCCTCTGTTTCCCTTTAATACATTCTCCACAAAATGGTAAAGGTTTTTAAAAATCGGATTATATTGCTCCCCTGCTTAAATCTGTTCCATGGCTACCTACTCGCTTCAAATAAGTGTCACCATCATCTAGAAACTTGTTAGAAATGCAGCATTCTGCTCTGCCCCAGATTACAGAATCAACACTTCTAAGAATAGGGCCCAGTAGTTTGTTTCCACAAGCCCTCCAAGAGATTCTGATGCAAGCTGAAGTTCCAGACCACTGTGTTAAGCTAAGCGCTTTGTATGTATTATCTCAGGTGACTTTCACAACAACCCTCTAAGTGTTATTGTCAGGATAACGCAGGGGTTAGGAGTGGAATCCGGAGCCGCTTGGCTTTCACCAAGCTCTCCCAGCATGGTGACATTGGGCCTCATTAATAATAGTACCTACCTCATGGGATTGCTGTGGAATTAAATGAGTTAATATAAGTAAAGTGCTTAGAACAGTGACTGGCAAGGAGTCAGCATCATATAAGCGCACCCCCATTTCACAGGAAGGGAACCTAGGCTGAGACGTTAAGTGACTTGCCCAAGGTCTAGGTGACTGGTAGAATCAGGTTTTTAACTCCCCTCGGGCGCCTAAGGCCGTGCCTGCCCCAGACCTGGGTGCAGCCTTGCCCAGGCAAGGGGCGGGGGGCGCTGTGTCCAAGGCCTGTCGCCCGTGTGACCCGGGCGTGCCCGGGGAGGAGGGGGTGGCAGTGCCAGGCTCCAGGACTCCGACTCAATCGCCTCGCCGACGGCGGCGCTGGGGGCCGGAGGCCGCTCTCCCGCCGCAGCGCCCCGCCCGCGAAGCCGCCCGAAGCGCCGCCCGCCGCCCTCTCACCCCGCGGCGGCGGCGGCGGCGGCGGCGGCGGCGGCGGCGGAAGCGGGGAGGCGGGCCGGGGCGGGGCCGCGAGCGGCATGGAGGAGGCGGAGGCCTCGGCGCGCCGGGCCGAGCCGTGCGGGCTCGAGTGGGGCTCCCGCGGGGCCCGGGCCCACTGAGCCGTGAGTGCCTCCGGGCGGGGGTCGGGAGGGGTGGCGCGGCCGGAGCAGGTCTCCCGAGTCCTCGGGCGGCCCCGAGCCCCGGGAGGAGAAGAGTGGGGCCACCGAGAAGGGGGCGAGGGAGGGGGAGGAGGGGAGGTCGCTGCCCTTTGCCGGCCCCAGGACTGCGAAGGCTGGGGCTTGGACCTTTTAGAGGCTGATGAGCCTTGGGAACCGATTATTTGGCCACCACCCCTGGCACCCTGGGCAGCCCTGTCAGTTCCTGAGCCCCAGGGGAGTTTCCAGGTAATCTGACCCCTCTGAAGGTTTTCTTTCCAGAGAAGTTGAGCGACTTTCCGCGGGTCACACAGCATGGATGCCTGCAGGGAAGAGTTGCTGGGAGGCCTTCCCTCATCTCCCCAGAAGGCATCAGACTTTGGGAGGAACACCTTACCCCATGTGACCCTTTGGTCCCCTCAGATGCCTGAAGGCATGGGTTGGCCGGGATGGTGGTGACCCCCCAGTCCAGCATGGACGACTGGAAGCCCAGCCCCCTCATCAAGCCCTTTGGGGCTCGGAAGAAGCGGAGCTGGTATCTTACCTGGAAGTATAAACTAACCAACCAGCGGGCCCTGCGGAGATTCTGTCAGGTATGGAGATGTCCCAGACCTCCCAGGGGCTCCCTCCCAGCTTTACCCCCGCCTAGACTATGGGCACTGGGACCTACCTTGGCTACCCCTACCCTGGAAAGTAGCAGCATCTTCCTAGAGGGGAAACCTCTTTGTGTCATGTTTCTATCAGGTAGTGGTTTGGGTCCAGAGTTCTGGAATCAGAACCCAAGTACAACCTCCTAGGCTTCTGACAAACCTGAAGTCTGATAGGAAGGTTTTGCCCAGGGGCACACACCTGTCAGGCAGTCAGGGCTAGGACGCAGGTCTTCTGATCCCCAGCTTGGTTCTCTGGGACTGGCTCCATCTCTAGGAACTAATTGTGGAGAGAACCAAGGAAATCAAGGCCTCAAATGGAAGACCACAGGAGCTCTGGGTAGGGAGGGCCCTGATGAAGGGGCAAGGGTCAGGGGAGGCTCCCTGGAGGAGGTGGTCATGACACTGGACACTGGTTGGGGGAGTAGAGCTGGGCAGACAGGGAGGAGAGACAGGCCCCAGGTTCTCCCTGGATCCTCCCTGTAGCCAGGGCCCTCCTTTCAGGAAGACCCTCAGTGAGCTGGAGAGGGTGCCCGTCTTTAGTCGTCCCCACCCCTTCCCTCAGACAGGGGCCGTGCTTTTCCTACTGGTGACCGTCATTGTCAACATCAAGTTGATCCTGGACACGCGGCGGGCAATCAGCGAGGCCAGTGAAGACCCGGAGCCAGAGCAAGACTATGGTGGGGCCAGGCTGAGGATGAGTGGATGGGGGGGCGGGGGCAGAGGGTGGGATTCCCCTAGGATCTCATGGCTGAAGTGGCAGGCAGATCCCAAGGGATGAGACCTCTCTGCTGGAGAGACTATCTCTATGACCTGTCACACCCCCACAGATGAGGCCCTGGGCCGACTGGAGCCTCCACGGCGCAGAGGCAGCGGTCCCCGACGGGTCCTGGATGTGGAGGTGTACTCAAGCCGCAGCAAAGTATACGTGGCAGTGGACGGCACTACGGTGAGTGGGCCAGTTCCATTACACTCAGGGTGTGGTCCACTGGCTCTGGAGTCCACTGCCTGAGTGGGAACTGCACCTCTGCCAATTGCTAGCTGTGTGACTTTGGAGGCCTCAGTTCCTCATCTGTAGAGTGGGACTAGTGATTTCTACTTGTTAGGATTCAATGAAAGCATGTGAAATGTCTTAGATGTAGTGGGATGTTGTCAAAAGTGATCATTAGTATTAGTAGACAGTTAATTCATTGCTTTATTTATTTCACAACTACTTCCTGGTCCCTTCTTTGGCTTCAGCCTTGTCCTGGGCACTGGGGACCTGGAGGTAATCAGACCTGGCCTTACTTTGAGGGGCTCAGTCTGATGGACTGTAATATCTCCGGCATGAGGGAGACACAGTCAAGGGCTCTAAGAGCCATGAAAGTCATGGAGGGAAGGGTTTGGAAGGATGTCATCTCTTTTGACGAGAGTGGAAGAGGTGGCCTTCAAGCAAGGATGGAAGAGACCTGTGTGAATAGAGGCATAAGCAGGACAGGAGGTTTCACGCAGCTGGTTTTCTAAGTGCCCATAGGACAGAGAGACCTTGAATGCCAGAGTTAAGAGCTGGACTTTGTTTCTGCCACCCTGTAGGTGCTGGAAGACGAGGCCCGGGAGCAGGGCCGGGGCATCCATGTCATCGTCCTCAACCAGGCTACGGTGAGGTTCTAGGGGTGGATGACCTGGAGGGCCAAAGCTGAGCCCTCCTTGCTGGTGACTCTGACTCATGTGAGGTGTATCCCCTGCCAGGGCCATGTGATGGCAAAGCGTGTGTTTGACACGTACTCACCTCATGAGGATGAGGCTATGGTGCTGTTCCTCAACATGGTGGCACCCGGCCGAGTGCTCATCTGCACTGTCAAGGTCAGTGGCTGCCCTGGCCCCATCTCCTACACCCCCAGCTCCAACCATGCTCGTGGCCCTCGGTTCCATGCCCCTAATTTGGCATAGTGGGAAGAGCCTCTGGAGGAGGATGACTCAGGTTCCAGTCCCAGCCTTGTCATTTTATTAATTCAGCAGATAGTTGTTGAGCACCTACTGTGTGCCAGGTACTGTTCTGGGTGCTGGGAATACAGTGGGAGGCGACACAGTCCTTGCCCTATGAAGCTTACTCCAGCAGGGCAAGATCAGCAAAAACCAGCCAAATAAGTAAATGTAGAATGTTAGGAAATGATAACTGACATGAAGAAGAAAATAAAGCAAGGGAGACAGAGTGATGGGGGATGGATTTTAGGAAGAGAAGCCCTCTATAAGGAAGTGACATGTGAGCAGAAAGCTGGAGGAAGTGAGGAGTGAGCCAGGTGACTATCTGGAGGAAGAGCATTCTAGAAGAAAGAATGGCAAGTACAGAGGCCCTGAAGTGGGAAGGTGCTTGGCCTGCTTGAGGAACAGCAAGGATGCCTGTGGAGCCGGGGCAGAATGAGGGAGGGGAAGAGAAGAGTGGTGGGAAAGTGGGCAGAGAGGCAGCAGGGGACAGACGTGCAGATTGTATGGGATCCTGGTAAGGACTTACTAGCATGGAGACCTTGTGATGCTCAAAATCTTGCTAAGCCTTTGCTTTTCTTACCTGTGAAATGTTAGTAACTACAGAGGGTTGTTGTGATAATTTAATGAGCTAATTTAAGTAAAAAGTTTGACATGGTGCCTGACACATAGTTAGTGCTCCATGAGGCCTCCTGGAACTATGCCAGTCAGGCTGACCACCTTCTCTGGTCTCCCAGGACGAGGGCTCCTTCCACCTGAAGGACACAGCCAAGGCTCTGCTGAGGAGCCTGGGCAGCCAGGCTGGCCCTGTTCTGGGCTGGAGGGACACCTGGGCCTTCGTGGGACGAAAAGGAGGTGCTGGCACCACAGGCCATCTACCCTATAGTATCAAGAGCCTGGGAGGAGCAGAACCCCAGGCGTTGGGGTGGTGTGGGGGGCAAATAGGAGTCAGTGGTGATGGGTTGGATGAAAGTGGGCAGGGAGATAGGAAGATGCTTCAAAACTGGAGCATGGGCCCCCAATGCCCCTCATTCCTATCTCCTGCCAGGTCCTGTCCTTGGGGAGAAGCATTCTAAGTCACCTGCCCTCTCCTCCTGGGGGGACCCAGTCCTGCTGAAGACAGATGTGCCGCTGAGCTCAGCTGAAGGTGGGGTTAGTTGGGGCTGGGCTCTGAAGCAATGCCTGGGCTGGCGGTGGGCATTTGGGTTCTCTTTATGGAGCTTTATTCTCTTGACTGGAAGACTGGGGATCTCCAAACCACACTGGCCCCGTGCACCCCTCATGCCTCATCCTGTTGACGCCATCCCTCCCTCAGAGGCAGAGTGCCACTGGGCAGACACAGAGCTGAACCGTCGCCGCCGGCGCTTCTGCAGCAAAGTCGAGGGCTATGGGAGTGTGTGCAGTTGCAAGGACCCCACACCCATCGAGTTCAGCCCTGACCCAGTGAGTGGGGCCTTAGGCAGTGAGGTTGGGATTCCTTCCCAGCTTGGCAAGGGGCTCTAGGAAAGATCCAGGTTCCTTACCCCAGTCTGGGAGAGGACCAGAAGCTAAGGATTTATACTGAGCTCTGGAAGGCAGAAGGCATCCTGGTTGGTGGGAAGCGGCGGGCCATGTGAGCAAAGGCCTGGAGCTGGACTTGGGCTGAATGTGGAGGGGCCAGGACGGGGAAGACCTGCCTTTTCCTTCTCAGCTCAGGAGTCCCCCTGCACCCTGAGAACTCTTCCCTAGGAGGGGATCCCTTCCCTTGAAGAGGGAGTGCGACAAGAGCTAAAAGCTGTTTCTCCCTCAGCTCCCAGACAACAAGGTCCTCAATGTGCCTGTGGCTGTCATTGCAGGGAACCGGCCCAATTACCTGTACAGGTGAGCCTGGGAGTGGGCTGTATCCAGCACTGAGCAGGAGGGTGCTTAGTGGGTAGGAACCCCAGCTCATCTACCTGCAGAAGGAACTCTTGAGGTGGGTGGAAAAGCAACAGATTCTAGGTTCATTCATCCATGTGGGTGAACATGGAGAATCTGGGCCCATCTGTGAACATAGGGAGCCCTGAGTTGGGGTGACAAAGAAGCCTAATTCATCCCTGGGCTCCCCAGGATGCTGCGCTCTCTGCTGTCAGCCCAAGGAGTGTCTCCCCAGATGATAACAGTTTTCATTGATGGCTACTATGAGGTGAGTGGAGCTTGGGGCTTTGGGCAGGGCAGAGCACAAGGCTGCGGGTGCTGAGTGGTAATGATCACCGAGGACTGGCAAGAAAGACAGCCCGGGCAAGGGCTATGAAATGTGAAGGGCTTGGCTTGGCGGAGCCTGCAGAGGTGTGCAGGGAAGGTGGCTCATATGGTGACCAGTGGCCATGCCCTCCAGGAGCCAATGGATGTGGTGGCACTATTTGGTCTGAGGGGCATCCAGCACACCCCCATCAGCATCAAGAATGCCCGTGTGTCTCAGGTACTGCCTAGGCAGGGAGGGAAGGGGCAGACACCTGGCCCTGCCTTCCACCCCAAAGCTCATGTGCCCTATTTCCACTCCCCACCCAGCACTATAAGGCCAGTCTCACTGCCACTTTCAACCTGTTTCCGGTGAGTAGTAGGGACAGAACTCTTGGGCCTAGGGAGGGGAAACATGGGCATAAAGTCTGATCCTATTATGTAGCAAGCTATTCCCCTCTGTAGGCCTCATCCTCCTGATCTGGAAAATGGCGGTAGTGCTGCCTGAAAGGTGGGATGGGGGTAGAGGAGGTGGGATGGGAAAGGCTGCCTTGGGATCATGTCCCCTTGCCCCTGCAGGAAGCCAAGTTTGCTGTGGTTCTAGAAGAGGACCTGGACATTGCTGTGGATTTTTTCAGGTAAGGGGAATGCCCCTCCATGCAGTTCCTATAAGCTGCATGGGGCCTCTTTGCTTGATTGGGTCTCTAGGGAAGAAGGCAGTGAAGTGTCTTGGAGAGCTTTCTGGAGGAGGCAAGCTCAAAAATGGGGAAAAAGCCTGAGCAGAGGTAGGATGGCAGGTGTTGGGGCTGGAGTAGAGAGTAGAAAGGATGAATGGAGACAGCGGGGATTTGTGGGGAGGGGGAAGGAGGTGTGACTCCTGAGCCCCATCTCCAGCTCCTCCAGCATCACTGTGTGACTGGGTTTGTCCCTCCCCCTCCCTGAACCCCTTGGACCCTGCCTCTCTCAGTTTCCTGAGCCAGTCCATCCACCTGCTGGAGGAGGATGACAGCCTGTACTGTATCTCTGCCTGGAATGACCAGGTAGGCTGAGTGGCCAGCGGTCAGCTGGGGAGTTTGTAAAGGCCCCGAGATAATACTTCCCACGATGGCCCCCCGCCCGCAGGGGTATGAACACACTGCCGAGGACCCAGCGCTGCTGTACCGTGTGGAGACCATGCCTGGGTTGGGCTGGGTGCTCAGGAAGTCCTTGTACAAGGAGGAGCTTGAACCCAAGTGGCCTACACCGGAAAAGGTACCCTGGCAGGGTAGGGTGAGTGGGCTGGAGTCCCCTAGCAGCTCGGCACCTCTCAACTTTCATAATCTTCCATGCCCCCAGCTCTGGGACTGGGACATGTGGATGCGGATGCCGGAACAACGCCGAGGCCGAGAGTGCATCATCCCTGACGTTTCCCGATCCTACCACTTCGGTATCGTCGGCCTCAACATGAATGGCTACTTCCATGTGAGCCGGAGGCAGGGGTGTTGGGGAGGGGGCACAGCATAGTAGATAGGCCAAGAACGTGGACTCTGGAGCCAGCCCAGCTCTACCACTTACTAGCCATGTAACCTTGGGGAAATGAAATGACTTACCCTCTTTTGCCTCAGTTTCCTTATTTGTAAAACGAGGACAGAAATACTCCTTCATAGGGATGTGAAGTTATGAGGTTTAAATGAGTTAATATATGTAAAATGCTTTGAACCGTAAGCATTATATAAGGGTTAGCTGGTATTATTTTTATTATTACTATTCTTGGCCCTAGACTGTGGGTGTGGAGAGGGTATTTCTGTTGCCAAACACTTATCCACCCTGCAAGCTATGCCCTCTTCTGTCCTTGCAAGTGCTGGGGCCTAAGCCTCAGCCTGAAGTGAACAGGGAGGTCCCCAGGCCTCCACCTCCTACCTGGCTGTGTCCAAGGGGCCACTCCGCAGTTACAGCAAGGGAGGCCTTGAAGCAGCCCCGCCCACAGGAGTGGACAGCGTCCAGCTTGGAACTTCCTAGAAGCCAGAAGGGCCCTCAGAGGCTGGCTGATATAAGACCCCTGCTCATCTCCCAGGGTGGGGAAGGCTTTTACCTCAGGTCTCTCTCAGAACCTCAGTCATAGAAGTTTCCTCCTTCCCTGCCCAGCTGTCCTTTATCCAGCTCCCCCTGCAGGGCGTGCTCCTGGCTTCTGTGGTTCTAGAACAGCAGGCCCAGGAGAGCCACAGGGGACAGGGACTCGTTCTGGGGTCAGTAGCATGAGATGCCGGTGTGGGCATAAGCTCTCTGGCAGTGGTGCAGCCCAAATTAAAGCTAGTAAGAGCCTGCCAAGGATGCTGCAGGGGCTGAGGAATATAGGAGAAAATTAGAGGGACTTTTATCAGCCCAGGACTTCATTTGTGGGCCTTGTGGATATGGGGTGGGTCAGTGGGCAGGTATGAGGCAGACAATGTAAGGCCCTGATTTTTACCTTCACACCTGCTCCAGGAGGCCTACTTCAAGAAGCACAAGTTCAACACAGTTCCAGGTGTCCAGTTCAGGAACGTGGACAGGTGGGGGCTGGGGAGAGGGCAAAGGGGAGGATATCTAGGAGCCTTGATGACCAGTACCTAACACTGCCTTCTGACCCTGGGGCCTGTATGTTTATCCCAGCCCTGCTGCCCCTCAATTCCCATGTGACCCCTTGCCCTGCCCCTGAGACCTGAGGGGCTGCCTCCCCCCCCGACCCATTTCTCTTTTCCCTTCAGTCTGAAGAAGGACGCTTATGAAGTGGAAGTTCACAGGCTGCTCAGGTACGGCCGAGGGCAGTAGGGGGATGTGGCAGGGAGTGAGGAGGGGTCAGATACTGGGGGTCTGGCCCCATAATTTATGGGGCCCACTGCAAAATGAAAATCAGGGCCCCGTCTTCAAAAATTATTAAGAATTTTAAGACAGCAACAGCAGAGCATTAAACTCAGGCCGGGGCTTTGTGTGACACACCCGTGAAGCTGGCCCTGTTTTGGTCTTTCTCTCCCACCCACTGCTGCAGTGAAGCCGAGGTTCTGGACCACAGCAAGAACCCTTGTGAAGACTCTTTCCTGCCAGACACAGAGGGCCACACTTACGTGGCCTTCATCCGAATGGAGAAAGACGATGACTTCACCACCTGGACCCAGCTTGCCAAGGTGCCCCAATACCATACCTCCCCCAAGACTATGCATCCCGTCCTCCCAAAATGTAGGAGGCCTTTGTTCTGGAGTCTTCTCCCTCAGGACCCTCTCTTCATACTCTCAGAACCCCTCTTCCAACCTCCTGTCCAAATCTATATTCTAGAAGATGCTACCTCTTGCAAATTGAGGAGGCTGCTGAGGACGAATGGGAGCTAGGCCAAGGGTCCTCAGTGGCGCCTCCCACAGCTCTCACCCATGCCTCTCCCCACCCCAGTGCCTCCATATCTGGGACCTGGATGTGCGCGGCAACCACCGGGGCCTGTGGAGATTGTTTCGGAAGAAGAACCATTTCCTGGTGGTGGGAGTCCCAGCCTCTCCCTACTCGTGAGTGACCTTTTCTGCCCTGGGAAATGGGAGACTAGTGGGATTTGGTGACAGCGCTAATGACCTTTTCACTGTACATTTTCATATCATCTTCCCAGGGTGAAGAAGCCACCGTCAATCACCCCAATTTTCCTGGAGCCACCCCCAAAAGAGGAGGGAGCCCCAGGAGCCGCAGAACAGACGTGAGACCTCCTTCAGGACCCTGTAGGGCTGGGTACTGTGTACCCCCAGGCAGGCTAGCCCTTCACCCCATCCTGTAGGATTTTGTAGACACTGGCAGGGGCTGGGGCTGGTTTGTTTTTAACCTGAGACTTAATTACTAACTCCAAGGGGAGGGTTCCCCTGCTCCAACGCCTCTGTTCCTGAGTTGGAGGTCTATTTATTTGCTTCCTTGTTGGGAAGGGCAGGATAGCACCTGGAATCACTGGGATCCCCAGGCAGCTGATCCTGCCCTTTGTACACTCCCTCCACCCAGGCCCGGTTGTGTACCCTCCCTCCACCCAGCTCAGAATCTAACCTATTTATTGACTGTCCTGAGGGCCCTGGAAACAGGCTGAAGCCTGGAGGGCCTTGATTCCTTTCTGGACTGGGGTGCTGCCCTAAGGGTGGGGCTAGCTCTTACTCAGGAAACTGCTGTGCCCAACCCATGGACAGGCCCAGCTGGGGCCCGCCTGCTGATGCAGACTCACTCAGAGACCCTCAGACACTGAACCAGGCCTCTTCTCAGCCTCCTCTTTGTCCAAGTTTCCAAAGCTGGATAAAGTGGTCATTGATTAAAAAAAGGAGAAAACCTCTGGGGATGTGTCTTGTGATTGAGGGGTAGGGGGATGGTCGAGATGGATGGTGAGTTTTCTTTAGTGTCTGCCACAGAGTTTATCTTCCTTTTGGGACCATTTGGCCACCAGGGGATGCCCAAGTCTCAGACTCCAAGGTTTTTCCCTAGTCCCCCTGCCTAAGGACGCTGAGCCTGACCTCAGCCCCACCCTACTTGGGGCTGAGCTTGGAGCAGCCACTCCCGCCCCGGACCCACTCTTTAACCATCAGGCTGTTTACTGCTTAGCTTGCCTGGTCCAGGCACCTGTCCCCTGACATGGAGAAAGAGAGAGCAAAAAGGGATACTTGGGGCTGGGGGAGGCGAAAGGACAGCAGACGAGCATAGTGAGGGTGGGAAGGAAGTGGGTGAGATGGGACTGGACGGGCATCATTCAAGAGGCTAGGACTGGGCTGCAGATGGCAACATAGGAGCAAGATGTCTGTGGCCCTTAGGATACTTTGTATGCAGAATTCCATATCTGGGCATTTTTCTAGAGAAAAGCCATCATTTTCCTCAGATTCTCACCCAGCCAGTGACCCAGAGAGCTTAGGAAGATCTGAGTTAAACAGTCATAAAAGCACCAGAAAATGGATGGGATTGTCCAGAGAGAGTGGATGAGATAGACCAAGGCAAGGGGCATGACATTTAGGGGATCTGTGAAGGCCTTAGGATCAGGAGGGTGAGTGTAGAACACCTCTTGAGAAGACGTCTGCCTTCAGAGCCCTTCTGAGGTGAGCCTGGTGAACTCCTTATCTAGAGCCTTCACCAGGGAGGCAGGAGCTGACTGGAACTCCTGCCCTCTCTCCAGCTCTCTGACCTCGCCTCCCCGACCGGTGCCTGGAGCCCAGGTCGGCAATGGCACTGGTAGTGTGTGGCTTAGATGTTGCTCGCCACCCTGACGCCTTCGGTGTTTGCTGGAGCTAGAGCTGGAGATAGTGCTTGAGGTGCCACAACTGCAGGTTGAGGAGCAATTAGCTTCTGATGAGGTGGAGCCCCGCCCTGGGCAAACAAACCCTGTGCAGCCTCCATAGAGCACCTGGGGGAGGGGTCGTGTGTAAGAGGAAGGAGGTGAAGGGGGGAGGGGGGCTACTTGCTCTCCCTGCCTGGCCCCCCAGCAGGCTCCTGACCTGGGCCTCAGACTAGCTCCCAGCACTGTGTGGCTGTGGCCAGGTCCCTGTTCCTTTTTGGGCTCAGCAAGGGGTGATAGTTCTGGGCTGCTCTAGGAAAACCCAGGAAGAGGGATCCAGGGGGCCAAGGGAGGCAAGGAGGACTGGTTTGCCAGACTGGGCTTTGCCTGGAAGCAGACACCATATCCTCTGGCCATAGCCTCCCTCCTTAGTGCTGTCACTAAATCCTGGTTCAGCAGCAACCAGATCGATGTCTGGGACATTCTGGCCTTCAGGTAAATCTGTCGCCATGTCAGGCAGGATCCCACCAAGCTCTGGAGTCACACGGCCTGGGCCCAAATCTGGACTCAGGTCTTCATAGAAGGTTATGGGCCTGGAACAAGTCACTTGGCCTTTCTGGGCCCAGTTTTTGGAGCATGGGGGTGGTAAAGACTAAATAAGAGATCAGATCTGTAGAGCACCAGGCAGACCAAGACCAAGAATAAATGAAGTTCTTTCTGAAATCTCCAAAGCAGGGACAGGTGTGGGGCTCTGCCTGCGTGGGAAGGGTGGGGGCAGCTGGGATCCTCTGATGGGGGCTCCCCAGAACCTAAGGAGTGACTGTCTCCCATTGCCCTGGCAATATTTCTGGTCTCCCCGCCCCCACTTGGGCACAAGCTTGTTATTTTCATAGCTTTCCAGTTCAGCGCCCCCACCCAGGAGGCAGTAGTTTTAGGCCAAAGTCCTCCCACATTATAGGAAGACAAACTGACCTAGCCCCTACCTCCTCCCTCAGTGCCCTCTTGGCCATCCTATTAGGCTCCCTCCCAGGCCTGGAATCTAAATGAAGGGCAGAAATAGCTACCTACCTCCACCCTACTTCCCTTCTGCTACCTTTCCAGGAGGCTTCTAAGTTGCCACCCCCGTGGGAATCTGAGGCCCGTTCAGGCAAGATGGGCCCCTCCCCCAAGGATACTGGAAAAGAATCCAAATGCAAACATTTTAATTGGTTTATGAGTTCTGAAGTTCCTCCACGCATCTGCCTGGTGACTGCTGATTTTGTGTGTGCCCATGCTGTAGGGTGCCTTTCTCATCCCCCAGTGGGGTGCTGGGATCACCAAGAGCCCCGCCTTGGCCTGAGGGGGAGTCAAGGGTTTAAGGGATGGCCTGGAGGAATGGGCAGAACTGGCTACCTTAGAGGTTCGGGAACAGGTGGGCCCCAACCCCACCAGTGGAAGGAAAAGTCAGGCCAGCCTGAGACCAGGTGGCCCCTATATGGTCCCAAGTCCAGAACAGCAAGGCTGGCCCACTGCAGCCCAAGTGACAGTGTTAGATTCTGTCCCCACCCTGATCACTGCCGTTTGGCAGTGCTAGGGTGCCTTTTCCCAGTTCCTATGTGGCAGCAGCAGTGGCGCAGGCAGCAGACTTATTTCATATGGCAGTACAGATACATGGACACAATCATGGCAGCCAGCTGGTGGGGAAGGAACAGGGAGAGATGAGGGGACATGATTGGGGTTCTTCAGCTTTAGTCCCATGCCCCCAAGAAAACCTACATGAAGCTCTGTTGGAAGTCTGTGTTCTCCAGACAGCCCTCAGAGATGAGTCAAGCAGCCCTGGTCCAGTGGGGATATCCTGCCCCAACCTCCTCACCCCCTTACCTCCAAGGCCCCAATTCCGGCTGCCACACCGCCCACAGCGAATGCATTGGTTCGGATGCCGTGCAGAAGCTGACTGAAGCAACCCTTAGGGGAAGGAAGAGACCATCTGTAGTCAGCAGCTGCCCCCCACCCTCATTCAGCCTCTGCGGCCATTAAAGCATCCCACAACCTTCCACGCCAGCCACACCTTTACGGCCTTTTTCTTGGCCTCCGCCTCTGTGCAGTTTGTGTTACTGGCATCGTCAGAGCAACAGTATTTGGGGAAGACATTGTTCTTTGTGAAGTAGGGAGAGCCCTGAAAATCCGTGTAGTTGTTGAAGCCACAGCACTTGAGCTGGAGATGAGGAGGAGACAGTGATCAGTGAAGCCTTTCTCCACACCTTTCTTCACACCCCAAAATCTCCCCCAGCCCAACTTACCCCTTCCATGGTGGAATTCCACACTTGGGTGAAGTCCTTCTGGGAACCGTATTCTTTCTTGATGGTGGGCACTATCAGCAACGTCAGGAACTGCTCAGCCTAGGTGGGGCAGGCCAGTGTTCAGGGCATTGGAGGGAAGGTGGTCATCGACAGGCCACAAGCCACAGCTCCCTTCCAGGGCTTTGCCCAATCTCTCCCCCTTGCCCCATCCCCATTCCTCAGCTCCTCACCAATGTGGTATACACCAAGGCGACCACGGCAGCTGCAATCTCAGCAATGAAGATGATGAGGAGGACGAGGAAGAACTGAGTAGAGAACAAGGGTCTGAGTTTTAGGGAGAGACAGTCCCTAATGTCTTCCTTGCCCTAACCCACCCCTCATTAAAAACGAGGCAGGTGTTCCCTTTTCTGAGCCCCTGGAGACCAGAGCAGGGTTTGGGGATTCACCAGGGCCTAGTGTCAAGGGTGAGGGGACCCTGGGGCTTGGTCATGGGCCTGTGGAGCTGGGTTTGACACACCGTCATGAGGGCGCACTTGTTCTCAGCGTGAGCACCGTAGCAGCCCAGGAAACCAAGAGCAAAGAGCACAGCACCAGCTGCGATGAGGAAGTAGCCCACGTTGACAAACTGCGTGGCGCTGGATGACAGCGGCCCAAAGACCTTCAGGAAGGATGGCCCATCGATGGACACCCAGATGCCCACTGCCAACAGGGCTGCACCACACAGCTGGGAACAGAGAGATAGGCCTTGAAACAGTGCTGGCAAGCAGCAGCTCCCTACCACACAGTTGAGTCAGGAAGACAGGAGACGAGAAACTTTCCCCTTTATTGGCTGAGGAGTCTAAAAACTCATCCTGTAGGGAGGAAAAACATCCTTTAGAGACAGAAACATGGGAGTTGAGACAACCATAGCCAGCACCAGGCTGTACACCTAGGCAGATATAAATGGGATCAGGGGTTCCAGAAACATCCGTGGAATGAGAGAGGGCCAAGGCTTTCGCTCACTGCTGTCAGGGTCCTGCAACATAGTTAGGAGTGAAAACAAGCAGGTGAACCACACACACACACACACACCCCATTTTCTTTCTGGGCTATGGGTGTCTGGAACACCTCTGTCCTCTGATAGGTGGAAAGAGGCGGATGGTGGTGTTGAGCAGGCTCGACAGTCACCATAGCAACAGAGGCGGGGCTGAGGTTTCCACCGCTCCCAACCTTGGAGAGGTGGGTAGTGAGAAGGGACAACCACACTGAGGCCCCATTTGGCTCCTCTCCAAGATCAGACTCCCGTCCTACCCTTCCTCCAGGCTGGACCTCTCCTTGTCGCATAAGTGGAAACAGAGGCACCAGAAGGAGAGTATAGCCAGAGCTTCTCTTAGAGGCTGTCCAGCTCAACCCCAAACCTCAGAGGGAATCGTGAAGCCCTGAAGATTGAGGAAGAGGGCACTCCCCAGTTCCCACAGCTCTTAGAGCAAAGCCTCGCTGATCCAGAGCTTCAGTGGACGAATCAGCCTGACACCACGCTGGTGCCCAGTCCCCGCTTTCCAGCATAGAAGCTGAGGCAAGAACCAGGAATGAGGTGGCAGATTGCGGCTGCATCCCAGGTATGTTTGTCCAAGGACAGAAAGCTGGGCTTCCACCCTGTGGGTCAAATTTCAAGGAGTCTGACGCCTGCTCTGCCCTGCCCAGCCTGGCAAGGCCTGGGCAACAGAGACCAGAAACCAAACAGGATTTCTTTAACCCCCTCAGGTCAGAGCCCCTGCTCTCGAAATCACCGGGATCCTGTTGCCTGCTCCAGATATGTGGAAAAGGGCAGTTCCCTGAAGCTAAAGGAAGCCCAAGGCACAGACCACCTTGGAGTCAGAGAGTACTCAGCCCCAGCCCAATTTCTCCAAATTCGTCTACACTTCATGTCTCCACTTCCTCACCTTTTACTCCCTCTCACCCACTCTAATGTGGCTGCCAGGTCTGAGTGACATCCTGTGCTAGGTCTGGTGGACACTTCATGGGTCATATCCTCCTTGCCATCCCTGATATCTTGCTCTCCTTATTCTCCTCCTGCTGCTCTTTCTCCATATTTCTCCACAGCTTCCTTATAAGGCCATTTGTCCTCTTACCCCCTGTAAGTTGGGTTTCTTGGGTTCACTCTCCCTGACTGCTGTCACCCACTCCCATGACTTCAATGACCACCTCTGGACACATGACTTTCCCATATCCATGTCCAGCTCTGACCTGAGCTGCAATCCCATTGGGTACACAGCTGCCAGTGGGTCACCCCCCGGATGCCTGCCAGAGATATGGGCATCATCTCCACGACCTCTGTCTCCCTTGCTCCTTCTTCCACCCCAGAGCCACCATCCGAGGGCATTGTCCTTTGTCCACTTTGGCCATTTCTCCCCATCTCCACCACCATCTCTAGGGTTCACACCTCATTGCTCAGCTTCCTCAAACATGCCCTATACAATCTGTTCCTGGTTTTCTGAACAATATCTGATTTCATTGCCTCTGGGCCTTTCTGCATACTTTACAAGCTCCTCACCCAGGGCAAATTTCCAGCCTTAGCTATTTCCTCCAGAAAGTCTTCCCTGTCCAGGTGGGGCTCAGTCCCCTCCTATGGGCTCCCCCAGCCCCTGTGCTAAGGCCAGACATACTATGTTGCAACTGTCTGTCTATATGGCCTGCTGGACCTGAGATCCTTGAGGACAGGGGGCTTGCTCACCTGTCACCCCAGCACTCAGCACAGAGTCTGAGGCAATAAATGTTTATTAAATGAATAAAGGCTGCTTGAGGCAGACCCTCTGCTCTGACGTCTCTGGGCCTTCTCTCCTTTCAGCTCCCCACCGTACAGAGGCCACTGAATTTTCTTCCATACTAGGTAACCTTGGGCAAACCGCTCCCCCTCTCTGGGCCCCCAGTGCCTACAACAGGAGGAGAATTGCTCCTCTTAGTCTACCCTGTCCTGCCCTAAGCCTGGCCAGATGCTTCCTGGAAGGGAGGGGAAGCCCCTAAGCTTTTCCACTTCAACTTATGTGGCAGCCAGGCTGCTAATGGGACCAGGACTCAGCATCTGGGGAGACTTCTGCACCCCATCATAAGAGGGAACTTGCAGGACAGAGTCTGGGCACAGCAATCTCCTGTTCCCCAGCTTGGGCTCTGCTCAGGTGTGTAACCCACTCATGAAGGAGCCCCAGAGAGCCCACAGCCCCCATACTTACAAAGATGATCGTATTGAAGAAGATCATCATGGTCCTAATGAAGCTGAAGCACTGCATGGTGGCTCCTGGGAGGCAGAAATGTGTGAGTTAGGACCTCACCCTCCCCGCCACCTAGCGCGGCCCTGGCTCTTGGACCCTGACATACCAGACTCCAGCATCTCGGACTCATATATCACCAAGCTTCCCCTGCTCCTGCACTCTGACACCTCAGGACTTTCCCCAATTCCCATCCTATCACCCCTATCCCTCTGTACTACCCAGGCCCTCTACCAGCACCTAACCAAGACCTAACACTCAGATCTTTTTTTTTTTTTTTTTTTGAGGAAGATTAACCCTGGGCTAACTGCTGCCAATCCTCTTTTTGCTGAGGAAGACTGGCCCTGAGCTAACATCCGTGCCCATCTTCCTCTACTTTTTGTTTGGTTTTTTAAAGATTTTATTTTTCCTTTTCCTCCCAAAGCCCCCCAGTACATAGTTGTGTATTTTTTTAGTTGTGGGTCCCTCCAGCCGTGGCATGTGGGACGCTGCCTCAGTGTGGCCTGATGAGCAGTGCCATGTCCATGCCCAGGATTCGAACCGGTGAAACGCTAGGCCGCCAAAGCGGAGCTTGCGAACTTAACCACTCAGCCACAGGGCCGGCCCCTTCCTCTACTTTTTATATGTAGGACGCCTACCATAGCATGGTTTGCCAAGCGGTACCATGTCCACACCCAGGATCCAAACCAGCGAACCCCAGGCCGCTGAAGCAAAACATGCAAATTTAACCGCTGCGCCACTGGGCTGGCCCTAACACTCAGATCCGAACACCGCCCCCCCCCACCCACGGTTCCTCCACTGAAATCCCAAGTCTGACTCCTACATGGCCGGTCACTCCATGCCTTTCCCTGGCACCTGTATACCTTGGACCCCTCCCCAAACCAACTCTAGACTCTTCCAGGACCCTCCCCATGGCCCTTTCAACTCCCCAAACCTGTTTCCAGATTGATTTCACTTCAGAGGATACTCTCTATCCTATGCCATCACCTGTTCAAGGCTCCTGGTAGTGAGTTCTGAAAGAGGGATCTGCTGAGGCTCCAGGGAACGGCCACTGAGTGGGCAGGCGGGAAGACGGAGCTGGCTCTACACACCACTGCTCACCTGCAGGCGGGGCAGGCGCTTTAAAGGCCTCCTTCGGCCCGCCCGCTGCCCCACCCGTGGCTGGTTGGCCTCTTCTTGCCCCTGCTGCCCTCTGCTGCCTGGAGATCCATCCCCACAGCCACAGCAGCGGCAGGGCTCCGCCTGGCAACACCAACCCCAGGCAACACCCCTCCTGATCTGAAGAAGGGGGAGAAGTCTGGGGGTGAGGCAAGTGGCCCCCAAAACTCTTGTGTGCTCTCCACCACGATAGTGCACATATGTTTCTTACCCTACATCTGCTGATGCATTCATACATACCCTACGTGCTCAAAGATGTGCACATCTGCCCAAGCTGCCATCTATGTATTCACACACAGATACATAAATAAACACCTACGAGTGTCATGAGTGCACTCTCTCTCACACACACACACACACACACACACACACACGCACACTCTACTCTGTGTGGATGACTCCCAGGACTAACAAACAACAGAGCAACATCTGAGGTACATACCGAAAGTCTCTCTCTCTCTGTCTCTCTGTCTCTCTCTCTCTCTTTCTCTCTCTCTCTCTCTCTCTCTCTCTCTCTCTCACACACACACACACACACACACACGCATGCATGCATGCACACACTTTCAAGGAAATGACTAAGGTTTGGCAGCTTCTGCCCCTCTCCTGAGTAGCAAACAGCTCCTAATCCTTTCTCCTTCACAAAACCTCAAACTCCCCACCTTTCTCCTCCCTTCCTTTTTCCTCCTCACTCTTCTCCCTCCCCATGCTTTTCTTTCTTTCCCCCTCCAGTTTTCTCTTAGCACACTCTGTGTACGCCCCTTCCCTTTCTGCCAGCAGGTGGCACCATGGTCCTGCAAAAGTGTCAACCCCGCCCCCGCCCCACGTTTTGAGACTCTCTAATCCCCACCTTCATAAATTCTTCCGGGGCTGCCCGTCCCACTTCCCACTCCAATGCTCCTGATGTCGAGGTGCTGGGAAAGTTCTGGCTTTCGAGGCACTCAGACCAGGTGCTCAAATCCTGGTTCTGTTGCTTATTAGCTGTGTGACCTTGGGGACATTTCTTAGACTCGGTTTTAAGCCTCTGTTTCCTGGTCTCTATCACAGAACAGTTACAGGGTTTTTTGTTTGTTTTAAAGATTGGGACCTGAGCTAACAACTGTTGCCAATCTTTTTTTGTTTTTTCTGCTTTTTCTCCCCAAATCCCCCCAGAACATAGTTGTATATTTTAGTTGTGGGTCCTTCTGGTTGTGGCATGTGGGACGCTGCCTCAGCATGGCTTGATGAGCAGTGCCATGTCCGCATCCAGGATCCGAACTGGTGAAACCCTGGGCCGCTGAAGTGGAGCACGTGAACTTAACCACTCGGCCACGGGGCCAGCCCCAAGTTACAGGGTTTTAAAATGAGATTTTTTTCCCCACTCCAGGACATAAAGGAATGACCACAGAGTGAGAAGGTCAGAGTGGGGATACTCACAGGCAGAGGCGGTGTGGGATGGATGAAGTGGATTTTTAAATGTTTTGTTTTTATAATGGGAAGAGGCAGCTGAACAGATAGGGGAGAGGCAGGCTGATGACACTAATATTTGTACAGATCATGTTTTAAGTGCATTATATACATAGGAAGTCTTTTTTCTCCTTCACAACAATCCTATGAGATAGATTCTCTTTTTATTCCATTTTTAAATATGAGGAAACAGAGGCACAGAAAGGCTGAGTACTTGCCATGCTCACACAGCTTGTAAGTGGCAGAGCCAGGATTCACCCCCAGTCAGGCTGGTGCCAGTCTGTCTTTTTTTTTTTTGAGGAAGATTAGCCCTGAGCTAACATCTGCTGCCAATGCTCCTCTTTTTTTTTTGCTGAGGAAGACTGGCCCTGAGCTAACATCCATGCCCATCTTCCTCTTCTTTATATGTGGGACGCCTGCCACAGCATGGCTTGCTAAGAGGTGCTATATCCGCACCTGGGATGTGAACTGGTGAATCCCAGGCTGGCAAAGTGGAACATGCGAACTTAACCACTGTGTCACTGGGCCGGCCCCAGAGTCTATGTCTTAACCACCAAGTAGACTGTCTACATTGATGGGATCTCTAAGAAGGCAGGAGGGGCTGGCTTCCAGAAAGAGCAGGAGAGAAGACCTTTGTCAGGGATTTGAGGAAGAAGATGGCCAAGGGCAGATAAGTTTACAGGTATAGTGGCTAGAAGTTGATGGGGGCGAGGTCAAATTTCTAAGACTGAGGATGGCAAGAGTAGAGGCTGGATGAGAAGGAGGTGTGAGGCCTTTGAGGGTAATGCTGAGGGCTCCACAGTCTCCTAGCAGACTCCTGTAGGAACAGAGAAAAGGTGGAGGCTGGAAGGGGGCCCACGGGTGGAATAAGAGGCAAAAGGAAAGGGGGCTGAGGTGCGGAGGGAGAAGGGGCAAGTCCAAAGTTCCACAACAGCTCAATGCAAGACCTGGCAGAGCCACTGATGTTCCTATCTCCTACAAGAAAGGAGATCAACCCAGCTTGGCAAGTCTTACATCACCTGGGGATCTAGCCATTCCTCTACCTGCACTGATTGTCCACATGGCTTTCTCTTTCATCTCAGGAAGAATTAGGGCTAGTGACATTCATCTGTGTCCCCAGGGCCCAGCATGTATGAAAATGTTGGTGAGCATTTCCTGAAAGATTGAAAGAATGAAGAATGAGTGCAGAATAGGGAGAGTTAAATGTCTGGACTTTGGTCCTTAGCCATCAATGATATGAACCCCCACCACCCCTAAATGTGTAATTCACCCAACTGAGCCTGTTTCCTTACACAGTCAATCCTCATTATTCACAGATTCCATATCTGTGAATTTACCTTCTCACTGAAATTTACTTGTAACCCCAAACCAATACTCATGGTATTTATGTGATCATTCATGGACATGTGCAGAACTGCAAAAATTTGAGTTGCCCAACTCATATGTCCTCAGCTGAGCTTGAACAAGGGGACACTCTGCCTTCTCGCTTCAGCTCTTATAACGGAAATAAGTGTTCTATTCGTGGTCTCTTTAGCGTCATGTTTTTTCACACTTTTGTGCTTTTTGTTGGTGATTTTGCTGTTTAAAATAGCCCCCAAGTGTAATGCTGAAGCGCTATCTAGTGTTCTTAAGCACAAGAAGGCTGTGGGGCCGGCCTGGTGGCACAGCGGTTAAGTTCGCACATTCTACTTCTCAGTGGCCTAGGGTTCGCTGGTTTGGATCCCGGGTGTGGACATGGCACTGCTTGGCAAGCCATGCTGTGGTAGGCGTCCCATGTATAAAGTAGAAGAAGATGGGCATGGATGTTAGCTCAGGGCCAGTCTTCCTCAGCAAAAAGAGGAGGATTGGCAGTAGTTAGCTCAAGGCTAATCTTCCTCAAAAAAAAAGAAGGCGGCTGTGATGTGCCTCACAGAGGAAATACGAGTGTTAGATAAATTTCATTCAGGTCCAAGTTATAGTGCTGTTGGCAGTGAGTTCAATGTTAATGTCTGAACAGTATATTTTAAATTAGGTGTCTTTAAATAGAAACACACATAAAACTAGGTTACATACTAACCATTGAGTTGATGAAAATGTTGTAATGAGAGGCTGGTAGGACTCTAACCCTGTATTTCTCCTAGAAGCATCAGCTCAATATTTGCTAATTCAGTGTTCATGGTGTTGACTTTATTAGAACTACCGTGAATAACAAGAACTGACTGTACATGAAACAGGAATAATGATAGAATCTCCTTGTAGGCTTGTTATGGGATTAAATGAGATAATGCTTGTAAAGTACTGGCATGTAGTAAGTGCTCAATCAACATCGTTAATATTGTTATTGTGGATGAGTGAGAAAGTGAGGGGGTGATTTTCTCCTACTCAGAGTTCTTTTTCCCAAAGGGCCAAGCTGAGGTTTTCTGGCTCTTGGGCTGACCCATGGAGAGACTAGTGAGGGACCCTGACCTGCGGGGAGTGGTTGGGGACCAGGACCTGTCATAAAGAGCACCACCCTCACGCAGACTCTATGTGTCATAGAGGCCTCAGCTGCCCCAGCCAGCAGCCCCCTCAGGCACACTACAGAAGCTCTCTGTGCCAATGGGGCCTTCTCACCTTGTCCGCGTCCCTCGGCCCCGGGGCTTAAGTTCCCCCTATCGCAGGCCAGGTATGGGATGGCCTCGGCCCCGGTTTCCCAGGATGTTCAAGTGTAGCCACAGAAGGTACCGGCAGAAACCCCAAGGCCCAGCTGCCACTGCTGCAGCCACCAATCTTGGCACCATGGCCATGGGTATCAACAATACCCGCATTGCCACCACCAGCGTGTGGATCTTTGCACCGCAAGGTTAGCCGAGGGCCCTGAGCCAGGGTGGGAGGTTAGAAAAACAGGACCACTGAAGTTTTCCCCAATTAGCCCTGCATAGGCACTCTAGAGGGCACACTCTCTGAAATATCACCCCAAGGGTATGGTATGGTCTTGATGGCAGGCGTCCTAAAGGCTGAGAGCTTTAATGGAGAATGCGCTGGTTGGAAGGGGAGGGCTGGGGGAAAGGGGGTAAGTCTAGGATCCATGGCGTTTCTGGAACTGCTGCCTTCCTCACACTCTTCCCACTCCTTCCTCTCCTTAGTTCTCAGACACTTCTGTCAACCCAGCAGCTTCCTGATCCTCTAGAAATGCCCAGAAGCTAGTCCAGAAGCTTGGCTCACTCCAGACCTGCAACTCTTAGGGGCCATAGGTGGTGAACAGCAGACAAATACAATCATTTCTGCTCCAAGTGCCTTTCCACTCCGAGGCGTTTCCAGTTGACTGCACAGGGTATGAGGGCAGGGTTGGGGCTGAATACTCCTAGGGACAGGCTTCAGTGACAGCAGCAAGGATCACAGGTAGACAGTGGAAGGACAGGACAAGGTCAGCAACACACACCATCTCTCCATCTCTGGCCTCAGCTTTTCATCTGCCCTGTGAGGTAGGGGGCCTTCCTGCCTTGAGCTCCCATCTGCACTGGGTAAAGTGTCTCTGTGGACGTATTGAAAGGTACAGGGAGCCAGGTCGTTGGGGAGAGAGGTAGAAGCACAGATCAGAAAGGGATAGAATGAAAGAAGGATATCAGTGCTTGAGTGTAACCCTACGAGCACTCGAGTGTGAGGTGTATGTGGCTCTGTATGCCTAGGATGGTTAGTGTGTAGGTGTAGCTGCTGGTGTGCATGTCTTGAGAGCGTGTATGTGAGACCAGGACAATGGGAATATAAGCAGACATGTGGCTGAGTGTGCTTTTGCAATCAAATGTGCCTCTGTGGCTGACTGTGTATGTCGAGGAGTGTTTGTGAGGGTATGGGTGTGCCAGAGAGAGGAATCAGCTCTGCGAAGAGGAATGAAGGTCAGGAGGGGGATGGGGGGCAGCCTGAAGAGGAGAGGGTTGCTTCTGAGAAGGGCATACTGCCTTCAGCCCCCCAGCCATTCTCTGAGGTCAGTGTTTTCCAGGACTAACAGCTGAGCTGGGGCGTTTGGGGGTGGGGCAAGCCTGAGTTTCAGTCCAGGAAGGGGGAGGGTGCTAAGCACTCTGGCTTGGGGATTTTCCATTTGGATTTCTGAGTGCATGCCAGTGTGTCATCAGGTGTAACTGGGTTTCTGTGGGGTGTGTCTCCAGAGTTGTGTCTCACTGGCAGGAAACATTGTGAGGGACTTCCTCTGATGTGTCACTTTATGCCTGGGTTAGTGTGTATCCCAGTGTTCCAAGATCTGGCTCCAGTTCCAGGGCTCCCTTCCCTGAGGGATAGGGGTGGGAGCAAACCCTGAGACCTTTGGCCTGGTGCCCTGGAGTTGGAGAAGCCTGTGAGGAGAAAACGAATTGTGTGTGTCCATCTACTCCCAGAGACTGGGACCCTGAGAGGAGGGGAGGGGCAGAGAATTCACTGACACTTTGTGCCCAGGCAGTGCTGGATGGGGGTTGAGGCTCCTCAAGATACAGGGGGGTGGGCGCTGAACCTCAATCAGAGCTGGAAGGTGGCTGGGCTAGTGCCCAAGGCCCACAAGGAAGTCCACACATATAAGGACATGTGACACAGTCCATGAACACATGCAGACATGTAAATAAGTGGACTCACAGACACACAATGCAACAAACATGTGCATGCAAGTACATGCCTATAAACAGAGACATGCACTAATATCCAGAGACCTCCCCACATGTAACACCACATACACATGCCTACAAGTGAACACACACAGACACAAACATGCATGCACCTAGACACGAGCAACAAGCATCTAGATAGACACATGCAGTCACAGTCATGTAAGCTCAGGCACACACAGACACACACACCCATGCAGACACACTCACCAGACTTCCCTGCCCCTGCAGCCCTGGGACCCAGAAGTCTCCCTCCCATGTATGAGTGTGTGTGTGTATGCATGCCCACACTTGTGTCTGTATGTATCTATGTCTGTGAGAGGACGTGTGTATGTGGTGTATGTGTGTGAGTGGGGGGTGCAGAGCTGTGGGAACCCGATGACATCATCGCTTCCAGCTATTTTTAGCACCTCTGCAATGACGGCTCCTCCCGTGCCCCTCCCCTTCCAGGTTCCCACCTCTCCTCCCCCTCCAGGCTCCCAGAGGCAGCCGCAGCCAGAGGGCACCCACCACCCTAGTCTAGGTGGCTCCCTGTATGACTGGGAACAGCTCACTCTCCCACCCCACCACTGCTCCCTGGAGGCTGAGAACACCAGGCTCCCAGGCCAGAGGCGGCTCGGGCTGTGTGGCAGCGGGGAGCAGGGGCCTGGGTTAGGTGAGCTGACCTGGCTGGTCTCCAGCCCCTCGGGTGCCTCTGCCTCTGCTTTTCAATCGGAAACTCTGTCTCAGTCAGTGCCTGTGATGAGCCAGGGAGGGTGCCAGGTTCTGGAGACAGAGCAGTGAGCAACAGTGGGAGCTCTTCCTGGGGGGGAGTTACAGCTTGGCCGGAGACAGACATTAACCAGATCACACAGGCGCGCACTAAACTGTGGCGAGGGCTCTGAACGCTGGTAACAAGGGGACTTAGTCTGGGATGACGTTCTCCATCTCTTTGTCTCCCACGAGGTAACCTGAGGAAACCAGAGGGCACACTCCCTTACCTTGCACCTTTCACCCCATCAACCACACCTCAGAACTCCACAGGGCAGTGCTTCCTTCTCACACCCCAGGCTGTGCTCCTAACACTGCACCAACCCACCATCCAAGTGGTGGCCCACTGCTATTCAGCAGGTCTTTGGAACCTCCCAACAGTTGATCCCTGGGAGGCAGTCCTTTGTTCCCCACCTATAGATGATAAAACTGAGGCCCAGAGAGGGACAGAGCGGGACCACACCTCCCAGTGCCCGGGAGCAGCCCAGGGATGGCAGGCAGGTGGAGGAAGTGGTGGTGGCACAGGTGCGAGAGGAGCAGGAGGTGGGGTCAACGGGGGAGGGGGAGGGGAAAGAGGCCAGAGGCCGGAGGGATCCATGCCTGGAGGAGGGCTTCCAGCTCCACCCAGCCTTGGGCAGCCACCGGAAAATCGGGTTTGGCAGCTTTGCCAAGCGCCTCAGGGCTGGAGGAGGGGTCCAGACGGCTTTGGGGAGGCGGCCTGGAGGCGGGCCCATCCTCTAGCCCAGAATCGGGCCAAACCGTGAGTGGGGGGAAACTTTTGTAAGACTGAGACCCTTTGGAGAGTGGGAGGAACAGCTCTGGGCTGGAGGCAGGAGCCGGGAGTTCTGGTCCTTGTTCTGTCCCAAACTCCACTGTGATCCTTGGAAAATCCTGCTCCCTTTCTTGGCCTTGGTGGGCCCTCCCGGGAAGGAACCCTGGAGGATCAGGTTCCTCACCACCAACTCCTGCCCTCTGGGGATTCCTGGGAGTCTGACTCAGGGCATAGGAACAAAGTCAATGGGTAGGGGCTGGACCAGACGGCCCCCAGGGCGCCGGGCTGCAGGTCCCTTGTCACCAGCGCGTCAATAGCCGGAAGCGCAGCTCCAGCCCCACAATGCAATACCGGTCACCCCACCCTTACCCGTGCCCCCATCCACACTCCCACTTCCGGCCTCTGTTCCTTCCTCACCTTCAGGGAAAGCTGCAGGGCTCCCTGGGGAATCTCCCATACCTCCTCCTCTGGCTCCCTGCCCTGGTTTCACGCTCCCTTCCCCTCTGCCCGTTTGGCCAGGCCAGTCTCCCAGTAAACTTTCTTTCCCTGGACCCGGGGTCAGGCCAGGGAGGAAAAGAAGCTGGCTGGAAAGGCTGCAAAGGAGCCTGCATTTCCTGCTACCCTCAGATGCTGGAGCCCAAATGAGAGGCTCGCAGGGAGGTGGGTAGACTGAGTGCTGGGGCCTAGGGCTGGGCTCAGCTGAGCATATCCCACCCCTGTGAAGCCCCAGGGGGTTCACCTATCCAGCCATCTTTTTCTTCTGCCCTTCAGCGAATTCAGAGACTAGAACCCAGAGCCAAGAGTTACATCCTCTGGAAAACAACCCAGGCCAGGTGAGTCCTGGCTGTTGTCAATATGTCATCAACAAATTCATGAAACACAAAAATCATAAAATTCTAGGTGACTGAATCCAGTCATGGAATCTTAGCATCACAGAACTCTAGCATGGTGAAACCTGAGTTACAGAATCTTAGAAATACAGAATGCTGGGGTCACTGAGTCCCAGATCACAAGGTTGGAGTATCCCTGAACTGGAAGTCTCGAGAAGTCAATTAGTGAAGCCCCTACCTTCAGGTGGATGTCTAAACCAGAGGACTCCCCACTGGGGATGGGCAAAGGAGCTCATACGTGGACACTAAGGAGGAGGCGGAGAGCCCAGGATACAGGAGCTTAAGGTGAGGAAACAAACCTGCAATAAAACAGACAGAAGACAAACCTCTTCTGAGAGGAAACATTTCTGATTCCTGAGGATCAGGGGAATAGGGTGAGAGGTGGAGACAGAGAGGGGACATATCCTAAAGAAAAAAATTATCAAGTAGCATAATACACTGGCCCCAATACATAAGACACTTCCCCAGGATTGAGGTTAACATCAGCCGAGGACATTTTCAAAGGTTAGTAAGACTCCTTATCACATTGGAATGGCAGCTCATGTCTGGCTTTTCTGGGAAGAAAGGTACCAAACAGAAAATAGTCCATATACCACACTTTTCCTGGGGCTACTGGGAGGAGCAGACTCTCTCCAAAGAGGATGCTGAGAGTTGAGCAACATACTGTGCACCAAAGCTACCCTGTGGGGTGGGGTTCAGAATCCCAACCAAGGTCCTAGTGGGGGACCTTGTGGAGGGCATCTCTCTGGGGTGGGGCCTGGGGCGGGGCCAGTGTCATCTCTACAGAAGGAGCCAATCTTGAGGCAGCACTTTGTATGGGGACCCTTGTCTGATTATGGGGTTGATTACTCAGCAAGCAACAGGGGTATTTACCTAGCATTTCTGGGAAGCTACTGCAAACTCAGGAACCCAGAAGAAGCAGCTCCAGAGAAAAGCAAACGCCAGGCCCTGCTGGGCAGGGGAAATGGGGCAATGTCAGCTGGTGATCCTCTTGCTCGGCTGCCTGTCCTTGGATTCAGCTCAATACCTCAGCCCTGACCTCTACCCACACCCCCATTCTCCTCCCTCTCCCCGCTTGCCTGCTGTTCTACCTACCTAGACCTGCTGTGTGACCTTCGGCAAGTGCTGTCCCCTCTCTAGGCCTCAAACCTCCTCTGCTCTCTTTTGAAGTCTATAATTGGTCCTAAGTGCAGCTTTTAGTATTTTATAGTCCTGGTTTGGTCCAGATCCGTTCTAACTTCAGATATCTCCATTCTCAGCTTCCACAGAAAGTGTCAGGAGCTTCAGGGGAGAAGGCAGAGAAAAGAGAAAAAAAAAATAATGCTCCTATTTGACATCCTGTATGTGTCAGTGCCTATGACAGGTGTTTCTATAAATCTTATATAATGCCCACAACCACCCTCTGTGTATAAATCATTGCTCTCCTTTTATAGATGAAGAACTAAGGCTCAGGGAGGGTAAGTAGTGTGACTAAGATCATCCAGCCAGAGAATACCAGAACTGGAATCTCAACCAGGTCTGTCTGAATTCTGAGGGCTGTGGTTTCAGATTAGCGTTATTTCATGTGGCTTCAATAGGTAAAATGAAAGCCCATGGATGAGCATTTCAGGGAGAAGTCGTCCCTGCGGTCGGCTCTGACAACTGATGAGTTCCACTTAGAGAAGTGAGCAGTAGGGGCTGACAGCTTGTGCCGTGAAGAAAGCTCCTTCTACTGGGACCTCTGGGTATTCTCAGTGCAGATTGGAGATAGCTGGGCTGCGTTGGGGGTGAGGAGGTTGGAGTGGAGAGTGGGGTGAATCTGGGCTGGTCTTCAGAGGGTTGAGGGGCTGCTGCCACTGTTCCCAAAGATAGTGTGTAGGTATTGGGGAGGGGCTGTGAATGGCGGCTTCTTCACTTTCTGGGATGGGCTAGCCTCTGTCCCCCGAAGTTAGAGCTGGTTGTCAGGCCTCTGGAGCCTGGGGCAGAGGACTTGGCAGCTGGGATGGCATCACAGAGTGCTGGCACTAGACTCACTGCCTTGAGGTCCCCGTCCTTCGGATCCCTAAGCCTCAGCAACATTGCACATTCGCCTCAGTTAACAGGCTCAAAGGAGGTGGAAGGATTTCAGATGGACCCCTGACCCCTGTCCTCCCCAAGATTGGGTCATTATAGGAGGTTAGGAGATCGAGAAAGTCACTGGCTCACAGGGCACCCTTCGGGGGTCATCTCATCTAGATCCTTCACTGTAAGGGTGAGGAAGGAGTTTGAGGTGCACAGAAGGAACAGGACTTGCCAAAGATCACACAGCAGCCACTGCTGTCCTCATCAAGTGCTAGGCACCCCCCTTGGTACTGGGGGCATAGAGTTGAACCAGTCCTGGTCCTTGTTCTTGAGAACTTGTAGCCTCTCCCTTAGGAGAAAACAGGCTTGGTAGATACACCGAGAAGTGTCAGGGCTAAAAGAGAATTCAGACTTTGTACACTAAAGCTTAGGAAGGCACGGGCACAGACTCCTACAGATTTCATGGAAGATGCATAGGTGGTTTCAAAGCTGGACTTAAAGAAGGGGCATCATTTTAGCTGATGCAAAGGGGTAAAAGACTTTTCCTGGCTGAGAAACAGCATGAACAGCAGCACAGAGCGGGCAGTGATTGGCTGTGCAGGATGAATGAATTGCCCTGCAAGGCTGGTCCATGTGGCTAGAGAAGAAGTCTGATGGGCCATGGTACAAGCCAGGGTCAGGACTTGAGGTCAGGACTGCTTGTGCTCTGTGAGCACGTAGTAGTCGCAGAGATGCAGGCCGCAGGGCTACCAAGGCCCTAGAGGCGTCTAGTAGGGGCATCTGAGGAGGCTATGGCTAGGAGATTCTTAGTTGTAGCGGTAGGGGCTGCTGGACTCTCACGATCCCTGGACCTGTGCTGTTTCCTTTAATCCAAGACACACACATGCACACAAAACCTATGCCCCCATCTCCCTTGATGAGTACCCAGGCCCAGTCTGAGGTCGGGCTTAACCAAGGGGAGGAGATTGCACCCCACTAGCTGCGTTCCCGCCCTTGGTTTGACGGCTAGCGCGCACACCTCCTCTCTTCAGCAGCTCCCTTCCCGCTCCCCTAATGCCCCCAACCCTCCCACTGGGCCAGGACGGAATAGGGACATCCTCAGCTTGGAGCGGCAGCGGCTACGAGCCCGCCCGGTGCTGCTGTGATGCAAATCCGCTCCGGATTTCTTCGCGGGCGTTCTTTCCGTCAAGCGGGACGCACCGGCGCCAGCGCTCGGCTGGAGGGGCCGCCCCCGGCCCTGACCGAAGGGCGCCAGCACCTAGAACGGGGTGGGGGTGGGGGGTGCCCTTCTCGCTAGCGGATCCCGCGGCTCGGGCCTGGGCTTGGGGTGAAGGTGGGAGTCGCGAGTGGGGTAGCGGCGGCCGCAGGCCTCGGGGCGGGGCTGTAGTTAACCGCGCGGGTGCGCCTGCTGTGGAGCAGGAAGCCGGGGTCTGGAAGGCCCTCCCGAAGGGGACGGTGGGGGAACGGTGGGGGGCTCGCAGGAGCCCCCCAGAGCCCGACTGGGGGGGGCACCTTGGGCAGGTAGAACCCTAGTCTGGAGGTCAGGGCCCGAGGTTTTGGTGGCGAGATTTCAAGGTTTAGGGTTGGTGAGCGGGTTTAGGGCTGGAGACCATGGGGTGGAAGACGAGAGGGAATGCCCGGGCCTATGAGGGGTAGCCCCAAGCCTGAGCGCGGCTTGGTCTCGGTACAGACGTGGTTTGAGCCCTAAGAGAGAAGTCGACCAGAAGCCAAGCTGGAGTTACGCCTCAGACGCCTGAGAGCCTGACACTACTGGGGGCAATGGAAGGGGAGAGGACATGCGGGAGGCGGGGTGCTCGGTGTACTCCCAAGGGCTCCAGCTTCAGGAAACAGCTGCAGGAATGGTGTGCGCAGTTTATATAAACTGCTGTCCAAATCGGGATGTGTGTATAGGAGTAGAGAGGTGGTATTTGAGTGCCTACTGCATGCCAGACCAAGGGTATTCACCAAATTGACAAAAGGAAGAGTGGTTCTTTTTTTCTTTTTTTTGACGAAGATTAGCCCTGAGCTAACATCTGCTGCCAATCTTCCTCTTTTTGCTGAGGAAGACTGGCCCTGAGCTAACATCCGTGCCCATCTTCCTCTGCTTTATATGTGGAACGCCTGCCACAGCATGGCTTGACAAGCAGTGCGTAGGTCCCCACCCGGGATCCGGGCCTGCACACCCTGGGCCTGAAGCAGAACGTGCGAACTTAACCACTACGCCACTGGGCTGGCCCCTGAGGAGTGCTTCTTTACTCTTTTCTTGGTACTTTTATAATCAGAAAAGGACAACACAGTTATTTTTGTTTTAAAAAAATGTAAATGGGGCTGGCCCCGGGACTGAGTGGTTAAGTTCGCCAGCTCTGCTTCAGCGGCCCAGCGTTTTGCCAGTTCGAATCCTGGGCATGGACATGGCACCGCTCATCAAGCCACGCTGAGGAGGCATCCCACATGCCACAACTAGAAGGACCCACAACTAAAAATACACAGCTATGTACTGGGGGGCTTTGGGGGGAAAAAGAAACACAAATAAAATCTTTAAAAAACAAAACAAAACAAAACGTCAATAGACCTGGGTTTCAGCACTGCTAAGACACTTACTGTTGGCCTTGGAAAATTTGCATTGACTTCTAAACGCTAGTTTTCTTATCCATAGAGTAAGAATAATAGGAGAAGCTAGGCCCAGGGTTTGTTGTGAGGATTAAGTGAGTTAAGATATCAAAGGTGCTTGGAAGAGTGCTCAGTAAGTGTCAGCAATGAGAACACTTAGCCTAGTTTGGGGGTGTATGAGGGGGAAAGGGGGAGCAAAAAGTCTTCTGGATGAGTGGAAATCTGAGCTAAGTCTGAGTGGGAGCAAGTTAGTGGAAAAGGGAGGACGAGAAGGAGGTTAATGATGGGGGAACAGCACGGGTTGAGAAATAGGGCAGTGAATCTGGGGGAAGCTACAAGGCATGAGGCAGGGCATGGAGAGAGACAAGGTGAGAAAGGAAAGCTGGGGCCAGACTGGGGCAAGGTGAGGGCTTAAAGTTCCTGAGGCTGGTTTTCTTTCTGAGAGCAGTTGAGGGGCCTTCCGCAGAGACAGGAGGAGATAGGCTCCCTGAGGGGGCAGCGTGGAGGCAGGGAGACCTGTGAGGAGGAGAATAGTGGCATGCACTACAGTGGCAGTCCTGGGATGGAAAGAAATGGATGGATTTGAGAGAGGCAGAAGCGACAGGAGCTGGTGATGGATTGAACGGGAGACACACGTGAGAGGGAAGTGTGAGGACCATATCCTGATTTGCAACTTGAGTCCTTGGGGTGGCGCTGTTCTCTGAGATGGGAAGCAGGAAGAGTAACACATTTGAGGGGAAGTTGAATTCAGTTTCGGACATGCCTGTGACCACACCCCTGGACAGACCCTCAATAATTGGGGTCCTGTCATCCCACCTGGCAATTACTCTGTCCAGAAAATGGGAGGGGTATCATTAGCCACTGCTGGCTGTCTGTTCCCTGGCTGCGGCTGGCTGGAGGTCTGGGTGGGGAGGCTGGGGTGGGGGGTTGCCACCACTGGGCCGGGCCCAGTGAGTGTTCCTTTGTGGTTCTGGGCTGCCAGGCAGTTTCTTTGGGCACAATCATGTTATAGGAGCCTGAGGATTGGGTTGTTAGATTGTTCCCAAAGAGAGTCCCAGAAGGAAGGCAGTGCTCTATGCTGCTGAGATTACTGTCTCCATTTTACAGCTGAAGAAACTGAGGCTCAGGAATTGAGTGGCAGAGCCTGGAAGTGAAGAAGATCTGTGTGATGTCTTCTTACAGTATGAGCTGCCACATCACTAATCGTGACATTTGCTCTAAGAGGGGCAGGGAAAGCACCAGGGCCATGGCTCCTTGGGGGAGAAGTGCAACCTGGAGGGGTAGTGGGGATTGGGAAAGGAGTCCGGGAAAGCTTCCTGGAGGTCGTGCCATTTGTGTTGTCATAGAAACATAATCTTGTTTTCTGTTTCCCCAGCCAGCAATCGTTTGTAATCAGCCATTGCCTGCAGTGAGGGAGACTGTGTCATCTGAGTGGCCTCTGGGCAGACTCTGTTCACGGAGCCCAAAAAGTGGCAGACTGGAATTCCTGCAGGCATTTCAGGCCTAAAATGGGGGCGCTTCTACCTCAGTCTCTGGCATCTGTCAGCCAGAGCATCCCTTCCGCCCTGGCACTTCTCTGGCCGCTGGAATCCCAGTGCCTATTCATTTTCATATCAGGGTTCAACACAAGCTTCTGTTCTGTTCCCAGGTTTTGTTTGACTTAAAAAAAAAATATATCATGTGATAAAGTGATGGATTCTTTCTGAGGGAGGACTGGCAATTGCAAGAAAAACTGATCTTTCTGTGGATGATTGGGGAAAAGTTCTAAGACACAAAAAATGTTGCTAACCTTCGTCTGTCACCCAACCAAGCATTTTTTCCCAGGTGTCCAAATTACTGACATGGTAATGGGGGAGCCAAATGTTTAGGAGCTCAGAAGGGGTAACTTTCAAAAAAAATGTTTAAGTAATATTTGCTCATTCTGGAAAATATAAGCAAATAAAAGAAAATAATATATAAAGCATCCATTAGGAGATAAACACTGCTAACATTTTAATATATTTCCTTTTTTTCATTTCTGGATATATGTGGTTTTCTTTTACATGGTTAATGTACTGCATAGACAATTTTGTATCTGGCTTTCTTATTCAACAAAATTATAAGAACTATCCCATATCATTTAAAGCTGAAATTTGTTTTTGCTGAGGAAGATTTGCCCTGAGCTAACATCCAGCCAATCTTCCTCTATTTTTTAGTATGTGGGCCGCCAGCACAGAGTGGCCAATAACAGAACAGTATAGGTCCACACCCAGGAACCAAACCCAGGCTGACGAAGCAGAGTGCACTGAATTTAACCAACTAGGCCACCAGGGCTGGCCCTGTAAAAATTTTTAATGACTGCATAATCTTCTACTATATGGTGTTACCATATTTTATTTTACCAAACCCTTATCCTTAGACATGTAGATTCTTCCTTCCTTCCTTCTTTCCTTTCTTTTTCTTTGTTTCTTTCTTTATCTCTCTCTCTTTCTTTCTTTCTCTCCCTCCCTCCCTCCCTTCCTTTCTTCCTTTCTCTCTTTCTGTGCTATTCTAAAAATGTTATGATGAAAATCTTCATGCATAAATCTTTGTCCATATTTTGCATTATTTTCTTACAAATTTTTATGGAATTGGAATTACTGAGTCAGAGGATCAAGATATTTTTAAGGATCTTTATCTGTATTGCCAAAATGCTTTCCAAAAAGGTCATGCCAATTACATTCCATCACCCTGATATAAATGTACCTGTCTTATGGCATAGCACTGAGTATTAACATTAAAAAAATTCTTGCTAATTTGATAAGTGAAAAATGAAATCTCATTTTTTTGATGCTGAGTAGTTTCTTGGAGGCCAGAACCGCATGAATCTACTAGGTCAACGATTCGAGTCAATCTGACTGGTGAATTCCTCTATTCATCGGAATGTCTCCTTCACAAAATTGGTGCGGTTTGGCCATTGCTGTGGGCCTCTGATGTTTTTACCTGCCTGGAATTCTTTCCTCCTTTTCGTTATAATCTCCCAGTTTTCATTTGGGGAACATGCAAACTCCATTTTGGTACATGTGGTTCAGGTGGGTCTGCCTCCCCCTTGAATTCCAGGGATGGGCACCGAGACCCTGGTCTGGGCAATCATCATAGTGATTAGTGATGGACATTTCACCCAAGTGGGGCCATGAGACCCTTTTGCTGGAACAATTGGGACAGAGGCTCTCTCTCTTGTTAGGAGGTTTAGGATAGGGAGATGAAGCTAAAGAATGTAGGCCTGGAGCTGGCTGATGGCTGTCTTTGCCACTCAAGAGGAGAGCCCACCTAAGACAGAAGTCAAGACTAGATAAGTGGTGCCAAGAAATGGAGACGATATATACCTGGAGACTTTGTTTGAGCTCCTGAATTCAGCTGCCTGGCTTCCTTTACATGAGGCAACAAACCCTGCCCCGCCCACCCACCCACGCCCCCTTTAAAGCCAATTCGAACTAGGTTTCTGTTACATGCAACTGAAAAATTCTTATGGTTTCGCATGATGTTCAGAAAAGGAAAATGTGCCTGAACTGTTACAGAATCATAGATTCTGAAGGTTGAGAGATCTTCACCATCTTCTTCATTCATGTTTTATACACAAATCTCTGTGTATTTTAGTCAGATATCAGTCCAGTTTCTGCTTGCATAAATTCCAAGGATGGGGTACTCACTACCTTCAGAGATAATCTGTCCCACCATTGGAGAGTCAATGCTGAAGGAGAGGTTTTTTTCTCATGAACTCGGAGAACTATACTACCTCCCATGACTGAAACTAAGACAAAGAATGAGAAGAATCTAATCTGATGACCCAAGTATTTTGGCCAAATCCTTGGCTATCTAAAGGGAGAGGTCAAAGAGAGTGAGTTTAGAGTCAGGACAGAGCTAAGTGGTTTGAATAAGATAATGAGTGTTTTGTTTGTTTTTGCTTTTGAGAATTTGCGGGCCAGGAAGAGAGGGTTGGAGAGAAAGAAGGAGAAGAGAAAGGAAAGTCAAATAATATGGCATTGTAGCAGAAAGGCTTTTAAGAACAAGAATGGGAGGTCTTCTGTGGTTATGCTAAGTGCCCTCTGTCCCGTGAATCTTCAGGTGCAGGACAGGAATAACACAAGTAGGATGTGAGGCAATCCATAAGCTAAATTCAGATAGTGGAATCAGGGATTCAGAGGCAGAGGTGATTATGATAATGTCATTGCCCTGGGGATTTTCAATAATCTTTGGGAATATTTTTGGGAATCCTTGGGAATGAGGGTTTGACCCATCTTATCTGGTTCTTAAGGGGCAGAGAGTATCCTAGCTGACAACTGGATTCTACTCATATTAAGATGAAATCACCCTCCCGAAAGTTTCCCCTGTGATCAGAAGTATTTGCCCTTGGGGGCCATGACTATGCCCCACATGACTATAACTTTGTTATCTGACTTTGGAGTCAGAACTGGGTTTGAATCTGGGCTTTGCCTCTGACCAGCTATGTGATCATGGAATTCATAATCTAGTGGGAGGAGATTGAAAATGAACAAATAAATAAAATATGTAGCATGACAGATAGAGATAAGTGCTAGGGAGATAAAGCAGATAAGATGGAGATGGAGTCCCTGGGTGCTATTTGCCATTTTATATTGGGTGGACAGAGGAAGCCTCATTAGTAAGATGATATTTGAACAGAGACCTACAGGAAGAGAGGAAGCAGGCCCTGCCTATACTTGGGGGAAGATGTTTCAGGCAGAGGGTAGAGCAAGTATAAAGGCTCTGAGGTGGGAGCATGTGAGATGAGTTTAAAGACCAAGGAGGAGGCTAGTGGCTGAAGCAATGAATTTGCTGTCTCTTAGCCTCAGTTTCTCATCTAAAAAATGTAGGTAATAATAGTACCTATATCATAGAGCGTATGTGATGAGTAAATGTGATAATACTTAGCACAATGCCCAGGCCTTGTGAGCTATTGTTATTAAGATGACAGCTAAGTCTGGATCATTCTTTCTTTCTTTTTTTTTTTTGAGGAAGATTAGCCCTGAGCTAACATCTGCCACCAATCCTCCTCTTTTTGCTGAGGAGGACTGGCCCTGAGCTAACATCCATGCCCATCTTCCTCTACTTTATATGTGGGACGCCTAACACAGCATGGCTTGCCAAGCGGTGCCATGTCCGCTCCTGGGATCCAAACTGGCGAACCCTGGGCCCCTGAAGCAGAACATGTGCACTTGACCGCTGGGCCACCAGGCCGGCCCCTGGACCATTCTTCATCCATAAGGATTTGTGGTTCTCCTTCCATCCCTGCTCTCTTCCTCTGATTCATGCTCTCGTTAGTTTATAATCACTCTGCTGTAGTTTCTTCATCAGTCACTAATGGTTACCAGCACCTACTATATGCCACACACTAGGTTATAGGACTTTCTTAAGATGCCAATGTCCCATGGGGGAGAGTACATCTGTACATTAATAGCCACCAGGAAAAGCAGAGCAGGCATAACAGAATAACTAGCAAAGTGCTCTGGGAGTTCAGAGGTGAACCCATGAAAGGCTTTCTGGAGTAGGTGGCATTTGGGCTGACCTTTGAGGAAAGGCTTTTCATGGATGGAGATGAGGTGGAGAGGGCATTCCAGAAGGAAGGAAAAGGTGTGAGCCTAGGCACAGAGGCTGGCATGCCCAAGTCACAGGTGGGGAAGGGGAAGCCGCCTCATACAAGCATAGTGTGTTGGAAGGTGAGAAGTGGGGAGAAGATTTTGAAAGAACTTGACTGTCAGGTTAGTGAGTTTGGATTTACCCTGTAAATTATAGCCATCAATCACTTTTAGGCAGGGAGTGATATTGTCACGATTGTGTTTGTGAACAATCTGTCTGGTTGCAGAGGAGGAGAGCTTAGAGGCAGCAGAGACATGGTGGGGTGAGGGGGGCACCAAGCAAGGAGGCTGTAACAGCTGCCCTGGTGAGTACCGATGAGGCCTTAGGAATGGAGATGGAGAGGAAGGATGATAGAGATGTAAGGAGAAACAGGATGCTCTAAATGCTCTCTAAGGATTGTCAGGGAACATGTAAGAATTGCCCAAATATGGCTACAATGAAACTGTGCTGTTAACTCTTCTGAAAGGGCTTTGGGCGATTGAGGTCAGCTATTTTCAGTCCCCTTCCACTGAAATACCTTTCAGAGAGAGGAGATGGACAAGAGTAACATGTGCCTGCCCTGGGCACCTTCCTGTTTTGGCATTTGATAACTGCACGAAGCTTCAGCAGCTTGGGGCACTGTAGCCATCCCTCTGTCCTTCAGGGATCAACTTTCTGAACAGAGATTTCTCCTGGCTCCCAGAGCAGCTTAAATTGAGAGATGGAGAATTGAGTTTTGGCCCCGGGAAGGTCAGGTTTAAAGCTCTGTAAACTTGGAGCAAATAATGCTACGATTCCCACATAATCTTTTCAAAAGGCTGTTTTGACTTTCTAAATGGTCTGTCTAGCTGAAGAAAGAAATTGAAGATCATCCAAAAGTTGATAATTTGGGGAAACCCTAGATCTGCCATGCTGCCAATCCTTTTAAAAGAAGAAAGCCGATCCAGACCCTGGGCTTCAGGATTTATGATCCTAGTTGGGTGAACCATAGCATCAACATCAGGAGGCTGGGGGGGCGGGGGGGGGGCTCTGGCCTTGAACATGAGTGACCACTCAGTCACCTCCTGTGGAGCATTCCCATCAACAGACAGCAGGGAGTCCTGTGGACTGACTTTTGCATGAAGGGAATTGGAGGGAGGGGGCCCAGTGGATGGTTATCACAATAGCCCAGCTGAGTGTTTTTCAGCTTCAAGCATTTTTACCCACATTAGCTAATTAACTGACAGTTTGTCCAAGTGGAGGTGAGGGATGGTAGGAGACAGGGAGCTCATGCCTGATCACGCTTCCAGGGTCTGGAGGGGACTGATAACGTGACTGCAGCACTAGGGCCAGAGTGTCTGAGTGTTTGGACAAGGGCTAATGGACAGGAGCTAATTGACAGGCTCTTGGGCCCGTGTGCATGATAGTCAGCTGGTTTGTCCGAGACAGTGTGATAAATGCCCCATTCAGTCCAGGGGCAGTCACGGTCAGAGAGACCCAGTCAGACCTCGTTACTGATCTGATGACAAGTGAACGGGGTATTAGCTGCTTCACCACAGATGTCTTCTCTGGAGAACTGTCTCTGTGTCTAGGAGACTGAATGAGATTCTTCACGGTCAAAGATGTCGAATATAATTTTTTTATAAACAGGAAATTTTCACATCAGAACCCAGCCAGTGATGAATTCCTATTATTCACTATTTGTCTTCTATAAGAAAAACCAGAAAGGACACGCACGTTTACAGAAATGAGCATGTTAGCACAGCTCATAGTAACTCAATGTAGGCATCTGTAATTCCACATTTTAAAATCCACTTTTAAAACTTTACATAAGTAAAATTTACCATTTTTTATGTCTATTTCTATGGGTTTAGACCAAGAGTCAGCAAACTTTTAACAATAAAGGGCTAGATGGTAAATATTTTAGGCTTTGTTGGCATACAGTCTCTCATAAATACTCAGCTCTGCCTTCAGAGTGCCAGAAAGTCCCCAGATAATAGACAAATGAATGAGCATGCATTTATGGACATTGAAATTCAAATTTATAGAATTTTCATGAAACATTCTTTTCCTTTTAATTTTTTTCTGCAATCATTAAAAATTCTAAAAACCATTCTTAGCATGTGGGCAATACAAAGACAGGTGGTGGGCTGAATTTAGCCCTTGGGCTATAGTTTTCTGACGTCTGGTTTAGACCAGGGTCTCTCAGCCTTGTCAATACTGGCATTTTGGGCTGGATAATTCTTTGCAGTGGGAGCTGTCCTGTTGCATTGTAGAATGTTTAGCAGCATCCCTGGCCTCTACCCAATAGATGCCCATAGCATTCCCTCTCTCTTTGAGTTGTGACAACCAAAAATGTCTCCAGACATTGCCAAATGCCCCCTAGGAAGCAGAATTGCCCCCAGTTGAGAACCACTGGTTTAGACAAATGCATGCAGTCATTTCACCACCACCACAATCAAGATACAGAACAGTTCTATTATCCAAAAAAAGGTCCCTCATGGGGCCAGCCCCGTGGCCTAGTGGTTAAGTTTGTGCGTTCCACTTCAGCAGCATGGGGTTCATGGGTTCAGATCCTGAGCACGGACCTACACACCACTTGGATTGGCACAGATGTTAGCTCAGGGCTAATCTTCTTTAGCAAAAAATAAATAAATAAATATAAAAAAATTAAAACAAAACAAAAAAAGTCCCTCATACTACCCCTTTGTAGTCAACACCTCACTCCAGCCCCATCCCTGGCAGTCACTGTTTGATGTTCCTATAATTTTGTCTTTTCCAGAACAACATGTAAATGGAATCATACAGCATGTAACCTTTTGAGTTTGGCTTCTTTTACTTAGCGTGATGCATTTGAGATTCATTCATGTTGTTGAGTGTATCAGCAATTCATTCCTTTTTATTGCTGAGTAGTATCCAATTACGTGGATATTCTACAGTTTATCCATTCACCAGTTAAAAGATATTTGTGTTCCTTCCAGGTTTTTGTGATTATAGATGAAGATGCTTTAAACATTTGTGTGCAAGTTTTTGTGTGAACATAAATCTTCATTTTTCTTGGGTAAATACCTAGGAGTGAGATTTATGGTTTATATGATAATTGTATGTTTAATTTTATAATAAACTGACAAGTTATTTTCCAAAGTGGCTGTACTGTTTTATTTATTTATTTATTTGTTTGTTTATTTTTTTGCTTTTTCTCCCCAAATCCCCCAAGTACATAGTTGTATATATTTTTTAATTGTAGGTCCTTATAGTTGTAGCATGTGGGACGCTGCCTCAACATGGCCTGATGAGTGGTTCCCTGTCTGTGCACAGGATCCAAACCAGCAAAACCCTGGGCTGCCGAAGTGGAGTGCGTGAACTTAACCACTCGGCCACGGGGCTGGCCCCATGTACTGTTTTAAATCCCCACCAACCATGTGTGAGAGTTCCATTTGCTCCATGTTCTCATCAACACTTGGTATTGTCAGGGTTGTTTTTTTTTTTAAGATTTTATTTGATTTTTTTTTTCCTTTTTCTCCCCAAAGCCCCCCGGTACATAGTTGTATATTCTTCCTTGTGGGTCTTTCCAGTTGTGGCATGTGGGACGCCGCCTCAGTGTGGTTTGATGAGCAGTGCCATGTCCACGCCCAGGATTCGAACCAACGAAACACTGGGCCGCCTGCAGCGGAGCGCGTGAACTTAACCACTGGGCCATGGGGCCAGCCTCAGGGTTGTTTTTTTTTTCAGCCATTCTAATAGTCGTGTAGTGGTGTCTCATTATGGTTTTAATTTGCATTTCTCTAACGATTAATGGTTTTGAGCATCTTTTTATGTGCTATCTGTATATCTTCTTTGGTGAAGTGTTCATATCTTTTGCCCATTTTTTATGAAGTGGTTTGTTTTCTTATTACTAAGTTCTTTATGTATTCTAGATACAAGTCCTTTGTTGGGTATATGATGTGCAAATATTTTCTCTCAGTCCATAGCTTTACTTTTGTTTTTTGTGGGTTTTTTTTAGGAAGATTAGCCCTGAGCTAACATCTGCCACCAATCCTCCTCTTTTTGCTGAGGAAGACTGGCCCTGAGCTAACATCCGTGCCCATCTTCCTCTACTTTATATACGGGACGCCTGCCACAGCATGGCATGACAAGTGGTGCGTAGGTCCACACCCAGGATCTGAACTGGCGAACCCAGGGGCGCTGAAGCAGAACGAGAGAACTTAACTACGGTGTCACCGGGCCGGCTCCAGCTTTACTTTTTAAGAAAATTATTTTAGTGAGGTCATATTCTTTTATAACATTGTGTAATTTCAGGTGTACGTTATTATATAACAGTTTCTGTAGACCGCATGTTGCTCACCACCAATAGTCTCATTTTCGTCTGTCACCATATACATGTGCCGCTTTACCCCTTTTGCCCTCCTCCCCAACCCCTTTCCGCTCTGGTAACCACTAATTTGTTCTCTTTATCCATGTGTTTGTCTTCCACATATTAGTGAAATCATGCAGTATTTGTCTTTCTCTGTCTGGCTTATTTCGCTTAACATCATACCCTCAAGGTCCATCCATGTTGTTGCAAATGGGACGATTTTGTCTTTGACTGAGTAGTCATGACTGAGGAGCATTCCATTGTATATATATACACCACATCTTCTTATATAGCTTTACTTTTATTCCCATAACAGTATCTTTCTCAAGCAGAAGTTTTTAATTTTGAGGAAGTCCAGTTTATCACATTTTTTTCTTTTATTGATTGTACTTTTATATCATATTTAAGAAATCTTTGCCTAACCTAAGGTCACAAAGATTTTCTCCCACATTTTTTCCTAGATGTTTTATAGTTTTAGGTTTTGCATCTAGTTCTATGATCCATTTTGAGCTAATCTTTGTATAAGGTGTCTGAGATATGTATTGGGGTTCTTTTTTTTTGTTTGCATGTGGGCATCTAATTGTTTCAGCACCATTTATTGAAAAGACTATCCTTTCTCCATGGAACTGCCTTTGCACTTTTGTCAAAAATCAATTGAGCATATGCATGTGGGACTCTTTCTGGGCTCTCTATTCTGTTCCACTGATCTATGTGTCTACTCTTTTGCTAATACCACACTGTCTAATCTCACATTTTAAATAAAATTCCTAAAGGTGAATTCTTTTGGAATAATTATGTGTCTAGTAAGTGTTTTGGCATGTTGAACACATTCATGACCATGAGATATTTAAAACCCCAAACTTGGGGCCAGCCCGGTGGCCCAGTGATTAAGTTCGCACATTCTGCTTCAGCGGCCCTAGGGTTTACCGGTTCGGATCCCCAGTGCAGACCTATGCACTGCTTGTCAAGCCATGCTGTGGCAGGCATCCCACATATAAAGTAGAGGACAATGGGCACAGATGTTAGCTCAGGGCCACTTCAGCAAAAAGAGGAGGATTGGTGGCAGATGTTAGCTCAGGGCTAATCTTCCTCAAAAAAAAAAAAAACCCAAAACTCCAAACTTATGTTTTGGAGAAAATCTTGGATCAAAGTTGGAGGGTGGCTCAATCAGAGTTGATGACTCAGATGGTGTGAAGGTGCCGAAAGAACACTGAGACACCTGTGGCTTTGGGCAAATCCCATAGTTTCTCTAAGTCACAATTAAAAAGAACAAAGGAGGGGCCGGCCCCGTGCCAAGTGGTTAAGTTTGCGTGCTCCACTTCGGCGGCCCAGGGTTTCACCAGTTCAGGGCCTGGGCGCAGACATGGCACTGCTCATCAGGTCATGCTGAGGTGGCATCCCACATGCCACAACTAGAAGGACCCACAACCAAAAATATACAACTATGTACTGGGGGGCTTTGGGGAGAAAAATAAAATTTTTTTTTTTTTTTTAAAAAAAAAGAACAAGGGAATGAAACTTAGTGCATTCAATAAACATTTGTGGAGCAGTGTTCTAGGTATTGGTTATACAGATATCTAAACCACATATCTGACTTCATAGAATTTACTTTCTAGCTGGAGATATAGTCAATACACAAAAAAAGGTAAGTAAAATTATTTCAGATTGTGATAAGTGCTCGTAAGAAATTAAAATAGAGCACCGGAATCAAAGTTGAAGTGGAGGGGGCTACTTTGGCTAGCATTGTCAGGGAAGGCCACTTTGAGGAGGTGGCATTTGAGCTGAGATCTGAAGGAAGAGAAGCAGGCAGTTATAGTGAAGATCTGGGATAAAGAACATTCTAGAAAGAAGGAGAGCAGGCATAAAGGCCCTGAGGCCTCTCTGATCTTGACAGAGGAAAGGTCAAAGCTGATGTGAATAAATGGGTGTAGGGGGCGGAGGGGTAAGAAGATGAGGTGAGAGACAGATAGGGGACCTTTACAGTCAAATCTCCACTATGTCTCTCCCTCATCTCCCACCTTTTCTGCCCTCACACACTGCTTTCCAGTATTCTGAACTTTTCTGTTCTCCAAACAAGGTGTTCTTTTTTTTAATTTTGCATAGTTTGTTCCCTCAAGCCAGAGTGCGTGACTGTAACCATTCTCTCCTTCCTTTGAGTAATAGAATTTCCCTGAGTTTCAGCAGGGCGTATGGATAGAGCCTCCTACCCAACCTGGACTACCTGCTTACCTCTGGACTGCTACATGATAGGAAAAGAGACTTCTGTCTTGTTTAATACACTGTATGTTGGGTTATAGCAGGTTAACCTTTACTCTCACTTTTTCTTATTTGCCAGGTAAACTCTTATTTATCCTTCAAGACTAAGCTGTAAGTATTGCTTTTCCCATCCTCTCCAGGGAAAGTTAATTATTTCTTTCTCTTATTACTTTGCATATACAGCTACCATAGTATTCTACTCAGTCAATGAGCGTTGACTAGCAGTCTAACATAAGTCACGCACTGTAGTAAGTGAGTTTGTGGACTACAGAGAAAAATAGACATGTGATGAAATAATTGTGAAGTAGTGATAGTACACGCTCCGTGAGAAGTGAGTTGGAGGGAAGCATAGATAGCCCTCATTCTTCCTTCCTCCTCAACTCCTGCATCCAATTCTAACAAGATGTCAAGAAACCAATAAGGCTGTATAACCCAGATCTTGGGAAACTAACACAATGGGAAGGAGAGAAGGAGGAAGGCAGGTAGCACCAGGACATTAATTGTAAGCCACACCAAGCCCTAAGGGGGCAGATTCCAGCCCCAGCAGCAGAGGTGGGAACAGCCAGGACAAGGCCATTGTCCCTCCTGGGTTGCTGCTTGTGGTAACTACTGGAGATGCAGTAAGCTCTTAGGAGCCATATATCACAGGAGCTGAAAAAGTAGTATGGTGGCAAGATGACCAGCCTTGGAAGAACTTACTCTTGAGAACTCAAGAGGCCCTGGAGAGACCCTCAGAAATAGTTGAGAGACATTTTGAGGTGGGGTTAATTCCTATACGTAGAGAAATGGGTGTTCATGATAGAATTACTTGGGTATAAAAAGGTTATTAAATAGTATAATCTCATTTGGTACAGGCAAATGAGGCTGGGGACATGTGGATTATAATTTGGGGGTTCCATCTGGGGTTTTTATGAATCTTACTGAATTTATATCTGTACCATGGATTCATCACTATCACTAGAAATAAAGCCAGTCAAAATGTTTAGGACAGGGGCCGGCCCTGCGGCCGTGTGGTTAAGTTTCACACTCTGCTTCGGCGGCCCAGGGTTTCACCAGTTCGGATCCTGGGCGCGGACATGGCACCGCTCATCAGGTCATGTTGAGGTGACATCCCATATAGCACAACCAGAGGCACTCACAGCTAGAATATACAACTATCAACTGGGGGGCTTTGGGGAGAAGAAGAAGAAGAAAAAAAAAAGATTGGCAACAGATGTTAGCTCAGGTGCCAATCCCCCCAAAAAATGTTTAGGACAATGACAGAGATAACATTAGGAAAATTGTGCATTGAGGTAGCTGTAGACTTCTAGAAGCCTCTATGAATTGTGGGATTCAAAAGAACTGTGAAAAACCTGAAATTGGGAAGGCTGTGCAACTTCTATTAGGTCCCTGAGCAGGTAAAGAGGGTCTAACAAAGTCTTCAGGCAGGGAGAGAACACAGCCTTACTCAAGTTTGCTAAAGATGTTAACTAGTCTGCAGTCCCAGGGAGCTACTAGAGAACAGTTTCAGTGTTGGATATGGCTAGAAGTTCTTTTATATGAAAATAGCCTCAACTGCCACAAGAATCATTGGCCTAGTTACCAGGGACAGGTGAAAGGAAAGGCCACTCAGTTAATCTGGAGATTTATGAGGCTCCAGAAGCTGAGGCTATTTTGGGGGAAGGCCATCCCTTGCATAAGGAAAGTGTGCTCGTGGTTGGGCACACTACTGAGACGCTGTGAGTGGTGGTTACCAGATGTGGAGAAGTGATAGCAGAACCTCTGAGTCTGACAAAGGGAGTTTTCAAGGCCACCAAGGCCTCAGTGTCAGTTGGCTGAGTGTTGAATGCTCTGACCAAGTTAGCAGTTGGGAGGGTTTATAACCACAGGGCTGTTAGATTTTTTTCTCTGCTTGATCAGAGGGTGTGAGAAAAGATGCCTAATTTTGAAATGGGGCTGTAGACACTCTTACAGAAGGCAGAGGAAATGGGAACCAAAGATCCAAACGGCAGGAATCAGGTCCCCTGTGTAGCAGGCAAGGACTAGAGCTGTACCAGGGTAAGTCTCTGGGGGAAAATTCCAGCCACCAGGCCCAGAGTAGTCTTTTAGATTCTTCCAGTTGTTGAAACTAACATGGGAAAAGGAGGAAGGGAAGCAGCTCAAGTCATGGAATAAAGAAAACTCAATCACTTGAGGTGATTGTAGGTACCCAGCAAGGACTCATGAGTCCTACTATACATGAGGACTTCATGGGACAGATGAAAGCCCTAATGATGGCCCTATAGGTTTAGGGAAAGAGGTATGAGGGCGGACACTTCTGAGCCCCTAAAAGGAAGAACACTGGAGGAAGTTGAGAGTGAGGAACTTGCTGGCCAAGAAGAAATCCCAGCTATAGTATTCCTAAAGTTGAAGAGCATCAGGAAAAGAGGAAGCGAAGAGTGGAGTTTGAGCCGTGTTCAACCCTCACAAGAGGAGGCCTCAATCAGGGAAAGATCCCATTTTTGTCTTATGGAGGGAGAATTCTAGGAAGTCCTAAGTGCTTCTTGATGGTGACTTCACAAGAAGCAAGCACCCAACCCACCCTCCATGACAAAAATAGAATGGGTCAGATGTGGTTTTAGTATTGATTGTGAGGCTTGAGTTTCCTACAGGACTTGTGGAGATGAGGGAAGAGGTGAAAAATCTGTGCTTGTATGTTGGACCCTGGCAGTGTCCAGAAGTAGGTATATCAGTAAGGATCAAGTTTAGACTCTGCATTGTTTACTGGAAGCATGCAGGGGCAGAGCATCTGGACCTTCTATCCTCATCCAGGTGTGGAAGCCACAGGAAAAACAAGGCAAAGAAGAGCCCCAAATTTCCATCCTGTCTGCTTCCATCCCGGGTCCTCTACCTCAAAGCTTTAATTTAGAGGATTCTCCAAATTAAAAAGATGGAAAGAGGGGCTGGCAGCATAGCCAGGTGGTTAAGTTTGTGGGCTCTGCTTTGGTGGCCCAGGGTTTTGCCGGTAGGGATCCTGGGCGCGGACATGGCACCGCTCATCAGGCCATGCTGAGGCAGCGTCCCACATAGCACAACCAGAGGGACCTACAACTAGAATTTATAACTAGGTACTGGGGAGCTCTGGGGAGAAGAAGAAAAAACCAAAAAAAAAACCCCAAAGATTGGCAACAGATGTTAGCTGAGGTGCCAATCTTAAAATAAAAAAAAAAAGGTGGAAAGAAAAGGTGTCATGGAAGGACCAAACCAGGAATAGTTTTCTCTCTCCAAGAATGGGGAGTGACTGGGCTTCGGGTGAGCAGCACAAGCTTAAAGTTTGAAACCCAGACCCTTCAGAATGTAGTGCAGGAAGTCTGTGATTTTTTAGATCGCCTTAAAGACCTACTGATTAACTGAATCATCTCTGGGTTCCATATCCCATGGATTCGCTGTTGTGATGGTAAAGAAAAAAAATCAGGTAAGATCTGGGTTTGCGTGGATTTCCTGGCTCTGAATAGACCAAAATAGTCCAGCACACTGTGTTCCTTATACAGGATGGCTTAGCTACTTCCTATGGAGTCAGTTGTTTCCAGCAGTGGATGTCAGAGCAGGGACTATAAAATCCCCATGACTGCAGAGGACATAAACAGGGTAGATTTTATTTGTCTTGTGTAGGTCTACTGACATAAAGGGATAGGGGCTTCGGGAACCCCTGGTACTGTTCTGAGGTTACTGGAGAAAGTGATTGATCATTTAAATTTTTCTGGAAGTGTTTCCTTAGTCATTTATATATAATATTTATATATTCATTATATATATATATATAAATTCTCCAAAACCTTGGAAAAGCACGAGCAATGGCTCTTCAAGAGTAGTGAACATGTTTTTTGCCTGCTCAGATTTTCTTTGAGAAACTGTCCTTCCCCAATCCTCAATCTATGGAGCCTGAGTACAGCTGACCTCAGACTCTGCTTCCAAGGGTGCCACAGAACCTACGTCTGTCCAGTTAAAATATTCCATCTAACTGGACTCAGTGATTGGTTCAGGGGTGAGCATATGTCCCAAACTAGGCCAATGAGACTCAACCCCCAGAATTTTTCTGCAACTAGGTGGAGAAACTTGCACTCTTCTAGATGGAGTTGCAGAGTAGGTGGAATGTAGTTCTGGAGCTGCTGGAGGCTATCCTTGTCATCACCTGGGGAAGCGTGAGAGGAAAGGAGAACTGAGAACGAGTCTAGTTCCTGCTAATATTGTTCGAGCACCTCTACTTAAGTGTGTGTCAAGTGAGACTCCCTTTTTATTTGGCTTAAGCTAGTTTTCTGTCACTTACAACTTAAAAAGTCATGCTAACACTATAGTGACACTAGGCCATACGGGAAACTTAACAACTTGAGTAATTTTGCTTGATCTCAGTAAAAGGCGATGACATGTAATATCACACAGGGAGTGAAAACAGGCCATGAGAAGATCTCCATTATTAACAACTAGTCCTACCTCATCAGTTAGGGAGAACTAGGAACATTTATAATATTTATATTTATGAAACACTCTTTCAGGATTGCAAAAGTCTTTTGTGTTCTAACTTAGTGTTATCAGGACAGACCCAGAGCACCAAGTCAGAAGTCAGCTTAAAAATCCAGAAAGAGGGGGCTGGCTCCATGGCTGAGTGGTTAAGTTCGCGCACTCCGCTTCGGCGGCCCAGGGTTTCACCGGTTAGGATCCTGGGCGCTGACATGGCACCGCTCGTCAGGCCATGTTGAGGCGGCATCCTACATGCCACAGCTAGAAGGACCCACAATTAAAAAAAATATACAACTATATACTTGAGGGATTTGGGGAGAAAAAGCAGAAAAAAAAAATATTGGCAACAGTTGTTAGCTCAGGTGCCAATCTAAAAAAAAAATCCAGAAAGAAGTCAATTCTCTCACTCACCTGATCCCTTTTGGGAATTCAAGGCCTTGATAACTTTGCTGAGCTACTCAGTTCAGGCTTGTCCTAGCAATTGCTGACCCACACTGATGTCAATTTTGAGGGCATCAGGGTAGGTACTATGTTAGAAAAATGAAGAGAGAAAGTCTGTAGTTTTTGTTAGCTCAAGTCTGTCTGATAGTGAGGTGCAACACTAACAAGAAACAGAGTTCCTGGATCAAAAGTGGGAAGTCACAGGTAAGAAACAGCAGGTGTGGGGCTGGCCCCATGGCTGAGTGGTTAAATTCATGTGCTCCACATCGGCGGCCGGGGATTTCACAAGTTCGGATCCTGGGTGCGGACATGGCACTGCTCATCAAGCCATGCTGAGGTGGCATCCCACATCACACAACCAGAAGGACCAACAACTAGAATATACAACTATGTACTGGGGGGCTTTGGGTAGAAGAAGAAGAAGAAGAAAAAGAAGATTGGTAGCAGTTGTTAGCTCAGGTGCCAATCCTAAAAAAAAAAAAAAAGAAAGAAAGAGCAAGTGTGCCTGGTGCTAGACCACATCTCACTTGTCCATATGTTTCCCAGTGCTAGGCTGGTTGCTTTTGGCAACGGGCTACTATAGGTCTGTGAACACACTGATGGTTTGTCTTCATCAGCTGTATTCACAGGCCACTGAGAGTCAGGCTCTGAGGCAGGTTTAGCAGGAAGCCTTGGATACCATGCTCATGGTGGCATTTGACTGTGTGGTCCAGGGCAGGTCACTACTATCCTAACTGTGAGTATACACTTGGAGAGAAGAGTGATTAGGAGGACCCAAGCCAAGTGTATGCGTGTGTAGGTTGTCCCCAAAGAAAACACTCAAAGCTTCCCATGGGAGAGGACCAGAGCATCCTCCAAGGGAGATGGCATCAAGACCTGATTAATGGGGTTGTACAGAATATTTGACATTTTTGGCTGCCTACTATTTGAACCCCCTTCCCAACATGGAGGACTCCCAAATCAGATGGGAGGCAGGAGGGCCCATAAACTCTGATATTGTATTGAGTATGGTACCAGAAGAAACAAGAATGAAATAAAATGTTATTTTGGGGATTTGAGGATTTGAGGTTGCCCATTAAGCTCAAAATAGCTAATTGGAGATATAACATACAGCTCAAAAGTGGGAGAGGAAAGTCACATGATTGACCAAAATAATTTACCGCTGATGGAGGAACCCATGAGAAAGCTCCCTCCCTTCTTTTCGCCCACATGATAGGCTTTAGGATTCATGAGGAAGCCCTCTCCCAGGTACTATTGCAGGCCCTGTGGGGAACAGAGAGAGATTGATTGAACAGTGGTTCAGAGGGAAAAGACAGAGGCCTTAGTTAGGATGCATGGTTGCAAGCAACAGAATCTAGTTGGAGCCTCCTTAAATAAACAAGGAATTCATATAAGCAGCCCCTATCAGACTTGAGAAAGGGGGGCCCAGGACAGGGCCTAGAGGGCCCTGAGTCCATCTCTTCTTATGAGATGAGAAACCAGGGGAGCCAAGGGAAGTTATTAACTCAGAGCCCTTGCTTCCCTCTTCTAGACCATGCTCTTGGAATTCTTTGCCCAAATGGCCCCAAGCCTGTTCCCAGGACCTGCACCAGTGGCCTTTTCCCTGGATCTCTTCCTCTTAGGACAGGCAGGATAGTCAATGTCAGTATCTTTAGACTCAAGGGATGGTCAAGGGACAGCTGTTTGTAGGGGGATGGCTGGAAGAGGCTGGGACATGTGCACAAAGTTCCCCTTCACAGTGCAGGATGAGGCCAGGGGTTGGAAGAGATGGGGGTCAGCTCTCCCCCCACCACGGTGTTCTGCCAGAACTCTAAGGATCCATGAATTCTAAATTTGAACCTAGTCTTCCAGGTTTGCATGAAGGTATATTTGGCAAATAGGAAGACTGAATATATTTTATTTAACAGTTTGTTTGATTTATAACTTTTAAGTATTTTGACATATGGTATGTGGGCCTCCACTTATATTATTGCCCTGGGCCTGCAAATGTTAAGGGTGGGCCTGACCTTAGAACAGGGATAAAGCTGGGTGTTAGGAGGCTATAGACTCAAGAAATTCACTAGTGCACGTGTCCTTTCCATTCTTTATCCTGGCTCCTTTCAGAGCACTTCCTCCATCCTTCTTTGGCTTTCTGAACACCAGCTTCCTTTGCAACTCAGCTCTCATGGTGGACAGGGGCCACAGCCAGCTCCAGAGATTCCATGCTACAGGTCCAAACTTCTGGAGAAGCCAGTTTTTATTTTGGGTAATATTTCCAAACATTTGTGAAAGAAACTTTGACTCAACCTGTGTGTCATCAACTGTGGCCAGGGGCAAGGTCATGTACAAATTGAGAAGAGGAATGTGATGGTGAACTGGGCACAGGTATTAAAAGGTGTCAACTACAGTGGGATGATTGACCAAGCAGCCTGGGTCATTAATCCACTCACGTCCTCAGGCCTTAACCCATTAACAGTGCTCTTAGGGTTGGTTAATCCACTCAGTGAGGTCCTGGAAGTCAGTGAATCACCCAGAGAAGCAGAGGAGGAAAATACTACCAATAAAGGGAAAGATTCTCAACCAGAAAGGTTGTAATCTCATTTTGCAGTGAGCTGTGTTTCAGGGTGAGGATGTGCTGGTGACCTAATCACTCACCAAGCGTGGCCTTTTCTACCTCCTAAACATCTCTCAAATCTACACAGGGCTCTCTATCCTTTGCCTATATTGTTTCAACAATGTTTTGTTTATCTTTAAATGTCTTCTGGGTTTGCCCCTTCAATTCACTCTGCAATCTGTGATGATTCTCAAAGGTAAATCTGCCCCTATTGCTTTTAGCATCCAGTACACATTCCTTATATTGGTTTGCAAGGCTTTTCATGTTCATCCTGCAGCTGCATCCCTCACCATCCTCCACCTCCTTCAATCTTAGACCAGCCTGCACTATTTTCAGTGTCCCCAAGAGACACATACTCTCCTCTGGGCCTTTGCACGTGATATTCTCTTTGTCAACACTTTTCCATCTGGCGCTGCCATCTAACTAGAAAAGCAACTAGTGTAGATATGATGATTTTGAGATGGTTTGGGGGCATCCAGTAGGCATTTGAATAGACGGGAAATGGGGTAGGACTGGTGCTTTAGGAGGCTGAAGACGGTGCCATCCAGAGGTCAAAAGGGGTGGTAGGCTTTCAACTAGAGGAATGATGTGCTTCCTCAGAGAGGAAGGCAAGGAAGCAGGGATGGATACAAGTTCATAGGCTCTGGAGGGGATGTAAGGAGGGCAGCATTATGCCTGTTTGTCTCCATGAAGTAAAAGGTGAGGTCACATTTACTAATCTGAGGGTGGAGGGTAGTCATTTGAGAGGAGTGGTGAAGGTCTGGAATGTCAGAGGAAGCAGATCCAGGATAAGCAAAAGGAATCTCAGTTATGACCAGAGACCAGTCCAGAGTGAAGTTGGTCAACTTGCTTTTTCTTTACCTAAACCCAGTTGCCTGAGTGTAAGGGCAGAAGGAGGACTCTTGTTTTGGTCTGGGATTTGGCTCTGCCAGGGGAACTTTTTTGGAAGGACAGGAAGGAGACATGGTTGAAGGCATTGGGAGAAAATGGTTAAAAAGATCCACCTGGGAATTAGGCCTGTGGCTCCTAGTACTGGAGCTAGTCTGTAACAAAGTTTCATCAGTTTGAGCACAGTCATTTCTTGGGAAGGTCGTCCCTTTATTTTGAAATTATATTCTCTCTACATCTTGATATTAAGATGGCTTAAAAATCAAATTATGGTGGATGTATTAATTTCCTGGGGCTGCCATAACGAATTAACACAAACTGGGTGGCTGAAAAGAACAGAAATTTGTTCTCTCACAGTTTTGGAGGCTAGAAGTCCAAGATCAAGGTGTTGGCAGGGTCAGCTCTTTCCGGAGGCTCTGAGGGAGAACCTGTTCCGTGCTTCTCTCCCAGCTTCTGGGGGTCGTAGGCAGTTCTTCGTATCCCTTGGCTTGTAGATGCATCGCTCCAGTCTCTTCCTCTGTCTTTCACATTGCCTTCCCCTGTGTGTCTCTGTCTCATATCTTCCTCTGCTTCTCTCTATAAGGACACCTGTCATTGACTCTAGGGTCCATCCTCAATCCAGGACGATCTCGTCTCAAGATCTTTATATCTGCAAAGACCCTTTTTCCAAATAAGGTCACATTCATAGCTTCTGAGGGGTTAGGACTTGGATACATATTTTTGGGGGGACACTATTCAGCTCACTACAGTAGTATTAGATGGTGATCATTTTTCCCCAATGTCTATGCTTAGCAAAAAAAAAAAAAAAAAGGAGGTGGGGGAAGGTCAGAGAGAGTCATCTATCTGAGTTGAGATTTCAGAGAGGAAGTTCATGGGTATAGTATTGTCTGTTTCTTATTTGCAGGGTCCTGGGAGAACTCAGGAGAAACACTGATGACAAGGCCTTTTGTCAGGGTAGGAGACTGGGCTAGATTCCTCCACTGTCCTGCAAAAGAAGACAAGGGACAAATTTGAGTTGTGGTTAGGGAACACAGCCAGAAGTCAATGCTGCACGAACAGAATCAGTGAGGAGTGTGAGGTCAAAACTCAGCAGTCAATGAGGTCAGGAGGAGGCTAAAAAACAGAGAAGCTGTTGGAGAGGAAAGATGGAGAGGGTGAAGGAAGGCTGCTATCTTGCCCCGAGCTTATGGCCTCAGGGAGCGTGAGCCAGTTTAAAAGCACAGGGGTCAGTGAAACTGTTATTGCTTGTTTACATGAGTCTCCCTTACTAGATGGTGGGACAGAAATAGTGTCTTCCTGAGCGCTCAGCACAAGATCTAGACCATGGAAGGGGCTCAGTTGAATTGAACTGAAAGAGCTTGTCATTTTGGACTATTCTTCCCTTCTACCTTTAACATTTAATAAATTTACTTTAAATGCAACTATCATATTACGTATTTGATATATGTGATGACCAATTACATTTTTTTGTTTACAATTGGAAAATATATTGAACATATGCTTCCAGTACCTTAAGTGCCTTTCCTTAGCTCTAACATTAGATAACCTAGAATTTCATACATTGGTACACAGAGGGGAGAAATAGGATCCTGAATGAAGTTTGGAGAACAATAGTGATCTTCTCTGATTTGATTTGATTTTAATTGAATGCCTTCTTTGCAAGAAGCATAAGATGAGTGGAACACAAGGTAGTCTCTACCCTTGAATTAAAAGAATGTCACTGTGGGTGTATCATTTTTTAATCACATTCTCACAGCTGAGGAAATAAATGACCAGACCTTTTACATTCCATGCCTGTACTTTTTCTACTCAAATGGTGATCTTCAAGCCCTAGAGGTTGCATCATTTTCTAAGATTTCAAAGATAATGCTCCTGCAGAGCTGTCTGGGGAAGCTGCAGGAGCCCCTTAGTTTTAATACAGAGATTTTATAAAATATTTCTAAAGGATGCTTGTGCTTTTATTGTTTATAGAAGAAAAGAAAAATGCTATTAGCTTTTTTATTTTTATTTTTTAACCAAAATTGTCCAATACAGAAACTGGACTAATTTTGCCTTCTAACAATGAAAGATGTAAGACAGTTTTTAGATTTAGACCTGTGGAATTACAGGGCAAATATCGTACGTTTCAGAAAGGAGGCATGGACTACAAATTGTTCCAAACTATTGAAATAATGACCACAGGAAGTAAGCATACTTTAAAGCCCTATATGGTGTTACATTTCAGAAATGAGCTGGGCTGGAAAATGAAACCAGCTTCTCTTCTTGCTGCTGAGTTTTCCTGAATTTCCTACAGGCTGCTTGGGATTTTGCAAACAATTCACAGCTGATAAAATAAAAGGGCAGTGGAACTGAGCGTCTGTGGGGAAGACCCTAGAGACAGCCAGCAGGAGAGAAGAGTCAGTGTCTGCCTCTTGCAGTCTGTAACCAAAAACTATACAGTTTTTTAATATTTTTTTTCTTTTTATTTTTTGAGGAAGATTAGCCCTGAGCTAACATCTGCTGCCAATCCTCTTCTTTTTGCTGAGGAAGATTGGTCCTGAGCTAACATCTATGCCCATCTTCTTCTACTTTATATGTGCAGTGTCTGCCATAGCGTGGCTTAACAAGCTGTGTGTAGGTCCACACCTGGGATTTGAACTGGTGAACCCCAGGCAGCCAAAGTGGAGTGTTTGAACTTATCCACAGTGCCACTAGGCTGGCTGGCCCCTCTTGTTGTCCTTTTAAATAAATGGAAATCAGCTGAGGACTTTCACAAAGGATTATCAGGGTAACCTGAACTTAGACTGCCCCAGAACCTTCTTGGAGAGTTAGGTTTCTTTTAGGACTTTTGTTTATTCACTCAAAGAACATTCACTGGCTATGCACTGTGTGCCAGGCCTGATGCTGGGCATCTATGTTTTGAGGACACGCTCTCCACCCATGAGGAACTCCAAGAGTAGTCGGGGAGGGACAGATCTGGAAACAGACACTTTAAATATGGTGCGCCAAGGGCTGTGCAGAGGGCTGCATGAGCATAGTCTTCGAGATCAGATGCACACAAGTGGAAGGGAGTTTGCTACTTTATAGTGGAGAGCGTCGCATGAAGGAGACATTCTGTACTGTTCTGAGAACTGCAGTACTTCAGTATAGCTAGTCTTAGGAGTGACAGGCAGACCTGTGTGAGATCAGACTGGAGAGGTAGGCAGGGCCTAGATCATCAAAGCCTTGAATGCCAGGCTAAGAGACTTAAAACTGAAGACTTGTCCTGAAGGCAAAAGGAATTACTGGAGGGTTTATGCAAGGGAGTGACATGCTCAGATTTTTTATTTAGAGTCATCACTCTGTAGAGTATGGACCGGAGGAGGCAAGGGAGGGAGATTATGAGGAAGCTGTTGCAGACCACTTAAAGGTGATGGGGAACTCTTTGGTGACCTGATCTTTGGGTCAGCTTTCAACAAAATTTTTTCAGACTTGGAGCTAGTCACATGGATTAGAGAAACCGAGAAGTAAAGAGACCACATGTTTAAAATAGGTGCAACAAGTTTTGGGCAGCCCAAATGTCACCTCCTCAAGGAAGCCTTTACTCACCTGCATGTGGGCAGAGATCATCACTGTCCTTGGGGCTCACACAACACTCTGTCAATTTCTCTACTATAACATTTATCACATGCCTGTAATTATTTATTCTTTTGTTGGCTCCTCCTCTATGGGCTCTGGACTCAATGTTAGACACTGTCTTATTCATATTTGGATCTCCAGTGTTTGGAAACATCAATAAGCATTTGCTAAGTGAATGAAGGGGTAGGGGAAGCTGTGTGGTGTAGTGGGAAAGGCACTGAACTTGCTGTCTGGACCTGGGGCTCTAATCCTGGCTCTGCTACTAAGTGGCTGCGTGACTTTGAACAAGTCCCCTTACTGCTCTGGGTCTCAATTTCCTCATCTGTAAAACGAGAATAAAAATATAACCCTCTTCCTCAGGGTGATGGAGATTAAACGACGCAACAGAACTCACCAGCTGCCTGCCCTGTTTGTGCCCTGCCCTCGTGAAACAGCCTGGACTATTTATTGTTCCTGTCATTTGGATCTCATTTGCTCTCTCTCTCTCCTGGTGAGAGCCGAGCTGAGAGCTGTTGCCTTGACGGAGAGGAAGTTTGCAGCAGTGGCATACATACAGTCCAGGTAGCCCCTGGGTTGCTGGAAGGGAAGACACCAAAAAGAGGGGAGCATGTTAGGCTACAGAGAGAGACCTGCTTTTTTTTGTGACCCCTAAAGCTGAAGGAGGACCCAAAGTGCGGAGAGTGAGGCAGAGAAGAGCTACATCATGTGCTGATGGGTCTGAGGAAGCCCTCAAACAGTGCCCAGGAATTTAGCAGCATCTGGAGGAATGCCATTTCTATGAAGACCACTCATTCATCTCATGTCATAACTTCTCAGTGCCTTGGGCTGATATGATTAACTCTATCTTGGCTTTTCAAGTTGTAAGAAAGATGTAGAGGAGAGGTAAAAAATTGCAAATGCCAAGTAAAAGGAAGACCGTTCTGAAAAAATGGAAAATCATGATTTTCGACACTGCTATCTCAAGAGATGGCTATCAATTCCCAGGTGAGCTGTCTTTCTAGAAGATCCCTAGTATTGCTCTTTTTATGTTGTAAAGGCAAACTTTTTCCGTCAAAACTTGATATAATCCCTGACTTACAAGGCATGTGGCTGGGGGTAAGGGGGAGGGGGTCCTGAAATCTGCAACTGATAATTTGTAGAGTTTTCTTGGAATACCATTTATTAAGTTTATTTAGCTGCATGGATTTGGCCTTATCACAAGACAAGTGGTCAAGGGAAGATGATGAGAGAGGGGGAAAAAGAGGGGGTCTGAGGTCAGTGATCCTTCTCCAAAGGCTAAGGTCAGTCCTTGTGTTAAAGCTAGTGACCTTAAAAAAAATAATAAAAGTATGTTTCCATTTTTTAAGGCTTTTAAAAAAATATTGTGTGCTCAGATGGCACCTTTAATCACGAAGAACTTCTGGCTGAGTTCCAGGCTGATTCTGCTGGCACAGGGAGCTCTGAGATCATACCCTATATTCAGTGCTCAGAAGAAATATTTCATCCATCTCTGAAATGAAGAGGGGAAATGGAGCATATTTGAACAGTTTCATAGCAAGCCCATATCAGGGTGAAAAGTGAAGGACACCCTATCCATCTGGAGTTACAGAAAAGTACTATTAATTCTAAGTACTTAAGTGGCATTCCCCCCCCCCCCATTTTCAGTGTTTCACAATAAAGTAAGAAGCTTGCATAAATCTGAAGGCAATCTCTTATTTCACAGATATATAAATGAAGGCAGACAGATTTTGTGATTTACCTAAGACGACTTTAAATTAAAAAAAGAAAGAAGGGAGGCAAAGAGGAAAAAAAAAACAACTCCCAAAGTAGCAGGTTGTGACACAAGAGTTTGAGCTCTTACAGCTGAATTTAATCCACACCCAGGCCAAATATAATTCTCCAGGATGGAAATGGTCCAGGACACCAGAGCTAACATTCGCTACCTTTGCCAAAGAGCCTGAGGCAGTTTGGTGACAAGCAGTCAGAACCTCACTTCTATTTCTTAACTGAAAGAAAGTAAGACCAGAATCATCTGACAGGCGCTTCCCGTGGCAGGGGACTGGGTCAAGCCCATCCAAAGGAAGTGTGCTTCCCCTTTATTCATCATTGCCTCTTGCATCGCTTTGCAGGTCTCCTATTCAAAGGCTTATTTGTTGGACAGTTGGGTCATACAATTTCAGGTGGCAAGGTTGAATCACAGCTTTATTCCATGTGCCAGTCTTGAGCACTAGATTATATATGGCGCTGCTTCTTTCCCAAAATCTTAGCTGTGGGAAAGGCCTGGGTGCTCTGTGTATTAGAAAGTGAAACCCCACCACTAAATGATGAAAAGTGGTCCAGGCAAAAGCTGCTGTGGAAATCTGAAAGCCATTATCTTTTCCACACTTCCTCTCCTCACCTTCACTTTGTTTTGGAATATAGAGGGACACCCATGAACAAAAATAAACCAACTTGCCCTTGACTGATGGTTCTGCCTTTTGAGTTATCAAATGTGAGTACTTCTGGCTCCCAGATACGGTGAAGTAAAGAGACTGCTAGGAAGCCAGCCACAAATTAGAGTTGATCTTCCATCATCTTCTACTTAGAGGAATGGTTCAGGACAATTCAAATCAACAACGTGCCTTGCCCCAAAGTTGATGAGGCTTCTGAACCACATTTGGATTTCAGAAATGTAAGAAAGCATATAAGAATCCTGATGTTTCTCAGCTCAACCCTGTCCGTTCATTCTTACTGGCTCTTTTAAATCCACGACCCTATACTCAGTTCATACACATTTCGACTGTCTGCTCCCAAGAACTGTCTCAACTCAGTCAGAGCACCTTTAAGGAAGGCAGAATCACTTTAGGAGGTATTGGGTGAAACGTGGCAAGTCTTCCACAGGCACGAATCAATATAGCAGAGCCATTCGGGGTAGGAGGTTTTGCTAGGGCTTAAATCAGATTGTCAACCCGAACACAATGGGCTTTGTTACTCCTGTGTAAAGAGGAAACGGAGCAGTTTTTGGCCTCCCCAGACTGTATTGTAGGGTATGCAGAATGGCAATTCCAGGCACAACCTTCAGGAGACACAAATCTGCTTTTGGCTATTCAGTGTTCCTTAGCAAGTTAATTAGCTGTTTCTGAAATGCATGGAAATATTCAGCATTTTCATACTGAAGCCTATCATAGTTTTAAGCTTGGGGGGAGGGACTGGGCGTCTCTGGAAGGGGGTCTGTCAGGGAAAGAGCCCTTTTGGATAGGGACACGAACACCTGAGATTTATCTCAGAAACCATACACGCACCATAACTACAAAATATTTTTTCTGGCTTGAGCGCTCGAGCTGAGGGGCCTGCTGTGGCGCCCCACTATTTATTTCAGGTGTGGGGAGTTTCCTCTGGGTTCAAAAGTCCCTGGGTGGGAAGCGCAGAGGGACTGCGAAATGCCTCCTTAAGAAACGCCTAACTGCTCCAGGGAGAAGCCGGGACGGGTTGCAGGGGTCCATGGGCTCATCTTCTCACTGAGCGGTAACGGTCCTGCAAGTGGGTCTGGGGACCTTGGCTTTATTGGACAACTTATCATGGGGGTGGGGAGGGCTGTCCCAGCACGGTGAAGAGGTCTGTGGGGAGGGACTCTGCCCGGGGACCTCCTAAGGACCAGAAGAGCGCGCGTCCCGCCAAGTGACAGCCCGCGCCCCTCTCCGTCCGCTCCCCTCCCCCGCAGCCAGTCCCCGGCAGCGGGGATCGCGCCCGCCCGGCCTCCCCCTCTCTTCTCGCGTCCGGGCCGACCGAGCCTCAGCGGGAGCCCCGCCTGTCTCCGGGCAGCTTGAGCCCCCGAGCGCTCCCAGCCTGTCAGTAACCGCCGTTTGCGCTTTCTTTCTTTTTTTTTTTTTTTCCCCTCTTCTTTTCTTTCCCCCTTCTGCCTTTGTCCCGCTTAGTAACTGGGCTCCGACCAATCGCCGCCTCACCGGCCGGCGCCGGCTGGCTCCTAATTGGCCCGCTTGGGGCGCGCAGCCGTCTCCCACTCCTTGGCTGGAGCAAGGCAGACAAAAGACGCAGGCTCCGGGCTCCGGCAACCGGGATCAGCCAATCAGCGTCCACCTTGTCCCTCTTCCCCCTCCTTCCTTCGCTCCCCTCCCTCCCCGCCTGGCTCGCGTGCTCCCGGCACTGACTCCTGGCGCGCGGCCAGCGCCCGGGCCGTACCATTCTCATCGAGGCCGGGGGGAGAGAGGATGGATGGTAAAGGAGCCGAGGTCTAGAGAGCGGTGGAGGAAGTTGAAAGCCGAGATGGTGGGCAGTTTTCTGAACTCTTTCTCAGGCACCTGACAGAATCCTAGTACACTCAGGCGGGGTAGAGTGGAAGGGGCAGTGGTGATGCTGACTGTCCCCCTTGCTCGGCGCGGTTGGGTGGCGCCTCAGCGGGGGAGCGTGGGGGGGCGGGGGAGGGTGTCCCCCTCCGCGCCGTTAAAATGAAACTCTAGTGGCTGGAGTCAGGGCAGAGCGTGAGGGGAGCCGGTCCTGGCGGGCTTGCTCGCAGCCCAGCGGGAGCGCCCAGCCGAGCAGAGCTTACTGGACCCTCGGACCGGCCCCGATTCCGAGGCTGCAGCAGCTTCGGTTCCGAGCCCGACCAGAACGGAGCCCGAGTCCCGGCCCCTGAGGGGATCACTGTCTACGGACCAGTGGGACCCCAAAACTTGAACGCAATCCCCAGCCCCCTTTTTATGCCTTCCTTTGTCACTTCCCCACCTTCCTCACAACGCGTTCTTTTTTTCCCTCTTGATTCTCCCTCCCTCGAAGGACACAAAAGTGGCTTCCGCGGAAAGATTTGGAGGCGGTGGGAGCTTTTCTCTTTCGAGAGCGACGGAGTAGAAGGGATTTTTGGGACGGCGCTTTTTTAACACCTCTACCCTCCGCCCCCAAGCTTCTCTGTACCTCTCGGAGGAGAAAAGCCCGTAGATTGAAAGTTCCGGGGGCATTTTGCTGGGTGCTGGAGGAGGAGAGAGGGGGAGGAGGACCCGGTCCTCGTCCTGGTACTTGGCTGGACTTGTACCGGCCGTTGGAATCCCGAAGTACATTTCCGTGTGGGACTTCTACAGATATATATTTTTAGATTTTTAAATAGCAGATAAAAAAGATATATGCTTTCTATATATTTCTTGACAACCTGCCCCTGACAGCGCGATGTACAATACGGTGTGGAGTATGGACCGCGATGACGCAGACTGGAGGGAGGTGATGATGCCCTATTCGACAGAACTGATATTTTATATTGAAATGGATCCTCCAGGTACTTGGGAGAAAAAAAAGAATCTTGTGATGGGTTTGGTTTGTGTTTAATGAGACCTTGGTGATGTTTTCAGGGCAGAAGTCTCCCTGGGTGCGCTAGGTTTGGGATGAGGGGCAGATTTGCAGTTAGAGCCGCAGGAAAACTGCTTCTGGTTTACACGTTTAAAGTTTGCAGTTAGGACCCTGATCCTATTGTCTGCGAGGGTGGGGGTGGGGGCTGGAGTGGGGGTGGGGGCTGGAGTGGGGGTGGGAGGAGAGACCCGTTTCTTTGACTTCTTTGCCTTTGCGTGTCGTTCAGGTTTTTGTCGTGCCCCCCCCACCCCCACCCCTCTTTTTTTCTTTTTCAATTCAAGATTCTTCTACTTGCAAAGGATGCTTTATATCCTAGCCTTGAAGTCAGTCTTTCCCGTTGGGGGAATTCTTTAAAGCTTGTCATTTCAGACGTTTGTCTCATTTGGTTCGTTGTGTTCTACCTTCGTTAACTTCTGAAACTGGGTTGCCTGTGTGATTATTCATTTAAAAACCCCCTTTTTCTCTTGCAGAAACCAAATGCCGGTTAGTGATTTTCAGGGATTGGGCGTTTTTATTCAGTTATGGCCTTAGTCTGAGGTTTTTCTTCTCGGAATATAGTCGCTCAGAAAGACCTACGTGCAATATTTTATTACTCTTTAATTTATGGTGATTTAATTTATGGGATGGGGTTTAATATAACTTCAATTCTTAGAGTAAAAAAAGGAGGAACCTCCTTTTTTGCATGTGAATGTGTGATGTGTACATAGATGTGATGGGTTTGGATACACATAATGTAAAGTATACATGTACTGTATTTTTACTTTAGAGCTTTGTCTGAGACCCTTACAGACATTTTGTGTATCTGGTAGGAAAAGAAAAGGAAGGGAAAATGGAAAAGTTGGGTAATTTTTTTTCTTTAAAGTCTACCCCATTTTAGGATTATTAACTTTCAGATTTTCAGACCCTGTTTGCAATTATAGACAGTGCTTTATGTAATGATTTTGAATAAGTAGAAGGCCTTTGTGACTCCTTAGTTTCGCTGAGGATGAATTCGTTGTCTTTTTAAAATGTGTTCTAGCTAAGCCTACAGAATAAATTGTGTGTCATTGGGGAACCTCAGTTATTATAAGACTATGTATTTTTGGAAACGTTTGAAAAGATTTGAGCCCATGCAAGTGTAATGAAGTATAACTCTTATAGAATGTAGGTAGAAATTATTTCCTGTGTCCTTGTGAATGGTGAATTATCCTCTTTGTTTTTTTTAATTAGTCATAGAGCGTTAAATGATGCTATATTAAAAGCTAATGTTGAATCAACCTTTTTCACTCTTAATGACCACTTAGAATTTTTTTCTTTTCCCCTCATTTTGGAGCCTTCTTTATTTGCTTTTGTAATTGTGACTGCAATCCAGATGCAGCTTTGTAGTGTTTTGCAAAGTTTGTAAGATTTACCACCCATCTATTGTGTGTATTTCCCCCTTTGTTTCCCCCTAATGGTAAAGCATCATTTCGGTTAGATGCATTTGTCATTCATGTAAATGGAAATTTAGTACATCATTGGTTCCTCTGCTGTAAAAAGTAAGGTTAATAATTCTAGATTTCTGTTATAAGAATTACATATTCAAACTGCCTTTGAATCATACTGTGTCATATAGTATCTTGCCTTGCAGACATACAAAGGGAATTTGTTGGGTGGAGAGGTGAGTGGGGAGGAGGGGAGAAAATGAAGAAGGCAGAAATGTTTGAAAAATGTGGGCCTAGTGAAAAAATATTGGCCAAGTTGAGTTGGGTTGTCCAAAAATGATTTTTAAAAAAAGTTGACTATTATAATTATGTAGTGATGTGGGTCTTATAAGGTTGTATAGAAAATTCTGATCCAAACTTGGTGTGTTCCATGGAAATAAACTTTTGAGTTAAAATGTTCATCCTTGAATGAAATTTTGCATCCTGAGATTCTGTTTAGAATATTGAAAATATGCGTATGCTGTTCTTTATTACCCATTTTTGTAGCCTTAATGTAGAATACGGTTAATTATTTCTAACAGCTTTTTAGCACACTTGAGTATGCCGAAATGTTACCTTTGAAGTGACTGGTTTTTAATGGAAATAATGTGAGTGCCAACCTTGTTTTGTGTGATAAGTTTTTGAAACATTTAAAACTAAGTAAATTATTAGTGAAGAGGTTACGGCATGTCTTGTATCTGCCTTTTTCCTGGTTCCTATCCCAGATCAAGCTCTTATTATTTCCTGCGTGGACTGGTATGATAGCGCACTAACTGCTCTGTCCGTATCTCCCCTGTGCAATCCACAGTATTATTAAAGTATCATCTGACGATTTACCTTCCAATGGTAAATCTTCCAGTGACTTTAAAAACCTTCCAGTGGCTTCCCTTTGCCTGCTGAAAAAAGCCTCAGATTGCTTACCTTGTCATATAAGTCCCTCTGTTTTTGCTTCCAACCTAATTTTCCAGTCTATTCTCCTGGAGTCCATCACAAGTTCTCCGGAAGCTATTTTGTACTTGCTGTTCCTTGAATGTAGGCTTTTTCCTCTTCTTGGGATGGATGCCTTTCACTCTCAATGGTTACTTGTTGAAATCTTATATATGTTTAGGGCTCAGGTTAGATGCCTTCTTTGCCAGGGTGTATGTTCCTAGATTCCTTCTCTTAGAAGACATCGTTCCTTTTCCCTCCTTCTTCCAGCTCTTCTCAGATAGAACTTCTTCCATTCTGTCTAGAGTAGCTTCTGCATTTATTTATGTATACTCCCCCCTATGAATTGTCTTTTATAAACTTTTTAGCTTGCTCAGGGTCTTGCAAGTAGTAGACAATTTAATAAATAGGTGTTGAATTAACAAATATTTCAAGAACACTGTTTCTCTCTAGCCTTTAAGTGATTTTCTACTTAAGGTCCTTAGTCACCTCATTCCTTGGCTATTGCAACAGCCCAGCTTTAAGTAACTTTTGAATTAGTTGTTGACTTAGGGCCCTTAATTATAATATTAATATTACAGCTTTTAAAGTATGATTTTCATCTTAATTTTAGACTGAATCATAAATGCAAAATTGTTATCTATCATTGCTTCCAGTGGCCTCAAAAACTGTTTTTCAAATGTGTTTCCCTCCAGCCTGTCTTTTCGAAAAGTACTGTTGCCATGCATCCTGAAGGTTTCTAATGACTACATGGATTGATACGTCTACTGTAACTTACCGACAATGTAAGGGTTGGATCCAAATGCAACTTTGATGTCTTAATCTTTATATATTTCCCAGAAGCAATGGAACTACTCAACTGTTTAGATGAAGCATAAAACTTTTTATTTTGGAAATACTAAGACTATTGCACAGACAATTGCTTATAAGCATCTTGGTCGCTCCTGTTGTGATGGGAATTGGGATTATTTCGTAACAGAACAGTTGCTGGATAGGCCTCTCAAAGAGCCCTGTCTTTGGTATTGGGAGCTATTAGAGCATTACCAGTACACAGATGAGCATAAACTCATGCCCAAAGCTTATAGATAGTGGTCTGTTAGCTCATACTTTAGTTTTGACATTGTTACTGTTTTTATTTTGGGAAGATGTAATAAATTATTTCTTTTTTAAATTAATGGATACAGTTCTTTTTAAGATTGTAGACTTTTTGTTCTTATCAAGACAAATTTCTGAAATTATTTTTAGGGCAGCAACATCTCTTCAGCAGTAATTAGAAAATTAAAAGTTTTAATTCTTTGGCAAAACATAAATAGAAGAATGTCTGGAAAAGTGGTTCTCAATATTTTTGGGCTCGGTACACCTTTTATACTCTTAAAAAATTATTGAGAATCCCAAAGAGCTTGTGTTTAAGTGGGTTATATCTATTGATATTTACTGCATTAGAATAAAACTGAGAAATTTATAAAAAATAGTTATTTAATTCATTTAAAAGTAATAAAGCATTATATGTTAACAAAACTTTTTTTAATGAAAAAATAACTATATTTTCCAAAAAGCAAAAAAAAAGTGAGAAGAGTGGCTTTGTTTTATGTTTTTGCAAATAACTTTAATGTCTAGCTTTCTAATCATTAATGTCTGGCTTAGTAGAAGACATCTAAATTCCCATGTCTGCTCTTGCATTCATTGAGATATCACAGGTCGTAGCCTCTGGAGAACTCCAGTGTACAGTTGTGAGAGAATGAGAGTGCAAACAGCAGATAATGTCTTAGTAATACTGTGAAAATTATTTTGGCCTCTTGGACCCTCTGTAAGGGTCTTGGGGACTCGCAGGGGTCTCCGGATTACACTTTCAGAACTCCTAGTCTCGAAGTTACCTGACTGTGTAGTTTGATGGCCAACCTAGTAAAGGATCTGACTTTTTGAAGCCGGATGAAAAGATTGTTCCAGGAAACTTAGTTACTTACTCTAGCATATGTGGTGTTTTCATCCTGGTAAAATTTAGATTAAGTAACATTCTGGTGGAGAACTGGCACAGTGGCTCTGTGGTTGGGGAAGGTATCTGCAGAGAAACACACTGAAGAAATAGGTCACCTGCCACCGTGTGGTCCTTACTGTTGGCAGTTTGGGCATTCTACTTCTGGGGTTGATTTTTTCTTTATAACTCTGAACATTTGATGGGTTCATCTTAGATAAATGCTTCTCAAGTGTGTGGTAAGATATTTCTTTTATGAGCTAGGTGTCACTTTTTAATGATATTATAGTATGGGACAAATGTTAATATAAACAAATGATGTAAAAGCCTTGCCACTTTTTTTTCTCATCTTCTTACTGAAAAAGATTAGTCATTGCTTTCATTTAATATATTATAGTTTATAGTGTATCCAACTATGTTTCATTAGAAGTGTGGTGATTCTCCCTTTGATAATGCGTTTTCAATTTGTTCTCATCATTGCTTTCATGCTGAATACCTTTATGTTTTTCTTAGAATGTAGAAAAGATTGGACATGTTTGTGGTCACCATATATAACAAGGTAGGTAGAAAAATAGTTACATATATGTCTATGTGATATGATATAATTTTTATCGATATTAAAGGGAGATGCAGGCTGAGTGTGGTAGAAAGAACACAGGCTTTAGAAACAGATGATAGGGGTCCCAAACCTAGCTTTGCTTCCTACCCTGCCCAAGGTTGTTTAGCTAGTACTTAACCTCTCTGAGCACCCATTTTCTCTTTTGTAAAATTGAGCTAATACCCACCTTTCAGAGTTGTTCTGGGAATTAGACATACTGTATCAATATGTAGCACAGTGTTTGGCACGTGGTATGTTCCCAGTTCATTGTAGCTTATATCTTAAAGCATGTTGATAACCTATAATTATTCCAAGTCTACCTCTTTGCATACTCTTGCAGTCAGAACCTTTTGAGCTATCTTGCCCCATTCTTTTCTTCATCCCTGACATTTAAACTGGGGCCATTTTGTTTTGGGAACAGTTCTCTAGGGTCTTTTCTAGTTATAACATCTTGTGAGTCTATGGAAATTTCGCTCCAAGTCATCCTTTCTGTTTAGTTTCTAATGTTGTCGTCCACTTCCCCATCACCTCACACTTGAAATGATTTGTATTGAAGGTAATAGTTGCTAATGTTTGTTGAATAATTATTGTAGCCCAAGAACTATGTTGAATGCTTTTATATGTGCTATTTCTTTTAGCCACACAGCAACCTTATAAAATAGGCACTATTTATCTCACTTTACAGACAGGACACTGAAACTTAGATGTGTTTAGTAACTTATTCAATGCCCCACAGCTAGCAAGTAGCAGAGCGGGTCTGCCTGTCTGACTCTTAACACTCAGGTTCTTAACCGGTACCTCCTAATTGGTTGCTGTTTCTGGTTTCTTCTTCCCGGCTGCCATAAATTTATCCAGAATTTTTCAGCCGGGTTAATCCTACTGAAATGTTATTTTCATTGTCTTACCACTTTACTTAGAAATAATCAGCGACTCTCCATTTCTTTTTAGAGGCCATATTCTTAAACTTAGCATACATGATCTTTAGTAATATGGCACCAATTTACATCTCCAACTTAATTACCAATCTTCTATTCTCATTTCTCTTCTAGCCTCATTTCTGGCTATCCCCGGAATATACCTTGCTTATTGCCATCTCCAGCCTTTTGCTTATGCTGCTTCTTATGTTAGATTATGCCCATCCCATCCCCATCTTCAAATCAGGATCCTTTGCAAGTTCCTCTTCCTTCATTTCTTCCTCCAAAAATTCTAACACTGAACCCCTTAATTATCTAGGGCTATGGTCTATTATTTTGACACAAAATCTTGGTTATATTATGGCATTTAATTATTTCGTGAATATAATTTGTCCCCCCAACAGATAAGCTTCTTGAGATCAATCTGTTGTATTTCTTTTTATCTTTTTTTTTCCCCTAAACACCCAGTGCCCAAATATTTTGTTAAATCTTAGGTCTGTGGACCCAACCAGCTTCATTTTGTGACTTCAGTTTTAAAATGTTGATATTATTTATTATCAACATGTGACCTTTATACTTATAAAGATAATTTATTCTAACAAAGCAAATAATGAAAAAAATGTAACACAATGTTATTAGCAAAACTTTATGGTTTTGAGTAAGAGTCATTTTTGAAATTTTGAAGAATTAGAAGTGAGTAGTAAGTTTTTGAAAGTTTGTTAGGCTCATTTTACACAGTGCTGGGACAAATGTAGGTTTTTTTTTTTTTTGAGGTTATGATAGTTTACAACCTTGTGAAATTTCAGTTATACGTTATTATATGTCAGTCATACTATAGGTACACCACTTCACCGTTTGTGCCCACCCCCACCCCACCTTTCCCCTGGTGACCACTAATCTGTTCTCTTTGTCCATGTGTTTGTTTATCTTCCACATATGAGTGGAGTCATACAGAGATTGTCTTTCTCTATCTGGCTTATTTTGCTTAACGTAATACCCTCAAGGTCCATCCATGTTGTTGTGAATGGGACGATTTCATCCTTTTTTGTGGCTGAGTAGTATTCTGTTTGTGTGTGTGTGGCGTGTGTGTGTGTACACACACACGCCACACATACACACCATATGTTCTTTATCCAGTCATCAGTTGATGGCCACTTAGCTTGCTTCCACATCTTGGCTATTTTGAATAATGCTGCAGTGAACACTGGCATGCATGGATTTCTCTGAATTGCTGATTTCAAGTTCTTTGGATAGATACCAGTAGTGGGATGGCTGGGTCATATGGAATTTCTATTTTTAATTTTTTGAGAAATCTCCATACTGTTTTCCATAGTAGCTGCACCAGTTTGCATTCCCACCAGCAGCGTATGAGGGTTCCTTTTTCACCACAACCTCTCCAACATTTATTATTTTTTGTTTTGGTTATTTTAGCCATTCTAGTGGATATAAGGTGATATCTTAGTGTAGTTTTGATTTGCATTTCCCTGATGATCAGTGATGATGAGCATCTTTTCATGTGCCTATTTGCCATCCATATATCTTTGGAGAAATGTCTGTTCATATCCCCTGCCCATTTTTTGATTGGGTTGCTTGATTTTTTGTTGTTGAGTTGTATGAGTTCTTTATATATTGTGGAGATTAAGCCTTTGTCGGATATATGATTTGCAAATATTTTTTCCCAGTTGTTGGGTTGTGTTTTTGTTTCAATCCTGTTTATCCTTGCCTTGTAGAAGCTCTTTAGTCTGATGAAGTCCCATTTGTTTATTCTTTCTGTTGTTTCCCTTGTCTGAGAAGATATGGTGTCTGAAAATATCCTTTTAAGACTGATATCAGGGAGTGTACTGCCTATATTTTCTTCCAGAAGTCTTATGGTTTCAGGTCTTCCCTTTAAGTGTTTGATCCATTTTGAGTTTATTTTTGTGAATGGCGTAAAAAAAAGGTCTATTTTCATTCTTTTACATGTGGCTCTCCAGTTTTCCCAACACCATTTGTTGAAGAGACTTTCTTTTCTCCGTTGTATGTTCACAGCTCCTTTGTCAAAGATTAGCTGTCCATAGATATGTGGTTTTGTTTCTGGACTTTTAATTCTGTTCCATTGATCTGTGTGCCTGTTTTAGTACCAGTACCATGCTGTCTTGATTACTATAGCTTTGTAGTCAAATGTAGGTTTAAGTTACCCAATGTGTTATTATACCAATTAAATTTAGAATATGTAGCACTTGACTTGAGATAACAGGGTAAGGTCAGCCATCGAGCCTTGTAAAATCAGTTTCCAAACTGTTTCCCCATATATGGTATATTTGTTCCTTGTGCATATTTGTAAGTTCATGTAAAGTAAGAGGGTTATCTTATTTTTTGTATAAAAGCGGCAGTAAGCTAGGTCCAGTTTGTGACATCATACCATTTTACATGTCCCATGTAAATATGAAAACTGCCCTGTGCCCTATGAATATGAGCCAACACAAAGCCAAAGCCGGTACCATGAGGTCATACCATCCACCGTTATCCAGCCTTGAATTTCCTGTCTGATGTTCTGTTTGTGGGCCAGATGAATTGTCTACCCTTGTCTAAGGGTATAGGACAACAAATCCAGAGCATGTGGTGATGTAATCTAAAATACTTACCGGTATAGTTTTTATTTTTAAACTTGAGAAAAAATAAATTCAATCATGAATCAAAATTTAAAATTGTGTGTAAGTTGTTTTGGAGAAAGCCTTTATTGAAATGAATTATTTGTACTGGGAAAATATTGCTTTAGAGTCTCTTCTTTCATATGTATTATTCTTTTTAACTTTCTAACTCTACAACAGAGTAACTCAGCATGATATAATTTATGTTGAACTTTTAATATGCATTCGTAGAATTAACCACAAAGTTTTTTTCTGAGATTAGTTCTGGGATTTGTTTCGTAAAAAAGTAATATCTTTTCAGCTGCAAGCAGCAGAACCTAGTTCAAAATGGCTTAAGAAATAAGAAATTTTATCTTTAGGCTTCAGGATTGGTTTACAGTTCAACAATGTCAGTAAAAACCCATATTCTTTCCCTTGCTCAATTCTGCTCTCCTTGGGATCAGCTTCATTGTCAGGTTGGTATCAAAGTGTTTGTATCGATTCCAAGCATCGTATCCATACCCACAACTTCTGAAAGAAGGGGAGGGGCTGCCCTGGCCGAGTGGTTAAGTTCCCTCCCTCCGCCCAGGGTTTGCTGGTTTGCATCCTGGGTGTGGACCTTTGTACCGCTCATCAAGCCACGGTGTGGTGGCATCCCACATGGAGGAACTAGGATGACCTACTACTAGGATATACATCTATGTACTGGGGCTTTGGGGAGGAAAAAAAAAAAGAAGGTTGGCAACAGATGTTAACTCAGGGCCAATCTCTTCACCAAAAATAAATAGATAAAAGAAGAAGAAAGATGTCTTTTCTTTTACTTCTGTTTTTGAAGAGGGGAGGTTTTCTCTGAAAACCTCTAGCAGACTTCTCTCACATATTTTTGGCCAGAATTGGGTCGTATGCTTATTCCTGAACCAATCACTAATGATTACCCTTGAATTAACCATGTCCATGCCTGAATCTGGAGTGGTGTTGGCTTTTCCTGAGGTATTGTTTTGGGGAGGGATTCTATTAGGAAGGAAGGAGTGGGCAGGGGTGGGGGGGTTTGAGGGGAGTGGGCGTGTGTAGGCGGAAGGAAGGAGTGGGCAGGGGTGGGGGGGGTTTGAGGGGAGTGGGCGTGTGGAGGCGGGGTGTGAATGCTAAGTAGGCCGTCGATAGCGACCACTCTAGGAAGTAATTTGGAGAACTATAGCTCTTTTCAAAATTCTTGTCTTTGTGTTTGTAAATAAAAATAATTTTGCAAGTTAATTTTTTTTCTTTTTCAAACTAAAATCTAGTTATGAGAAACCCATTTTCATTTTCTAAATTGGAATTCAGAGTCACATAGTATTGAGAGTTAAATATGAGACAGGCCTTTTCCTCTTTCTTGTCAGTTGCTTACTAGGAAATGGGGAAGCTAACTTCTCTGGTTGACAGTTTCCTTATTTGAGGCATGTAGGTGTTGGAATAGAGTATATTAGTGTATCAAGTAAATGAGTGTGAGAGAGCATTTTGCAAAACTATAAATTCCAAATTCCAAAGTTTAGTAAATTAAGTAATAAGCTTGGGACCTGTAGAATGACTTATGAGTTTAATGACTAGCCTTAAAAATTAGAGGGGCCCGGCCTGGTGGTGCAGCGGTTAAGTTCGCACGTTCTGCTTCTCAGCGGCCTGGGGTTCGCTGGTTGGCATCCCGGGTGCGGACATGGCGCCGCTTGGCAAAAAGCCATGCTGTGGTAGGCGTCCCACGTATAAAGTAGAGGAAGACGGGCATGGATCTTAGCTCAGCACCAGTCTTCCTCAATAAAAAGAGGAGGATTGGCAGTAGTTAGCTCAGGACTAATCTTCCTCAAACAACAACAACAACAACAAAATTAGAACACTATTTTTTTTTAAGTTTGGCACTTGAGCTAACAACTGTTGCCAATCTTTTTTCTTTCTGCTTTTTCTCCCCAAATCCCCCCCAGTACATAGTTGTATATTTTAGTTGTGAGTCCTTCTAGTTGTGGCATGTGGGACGCTGCCTCAGCATGGCTTGATGAACAGTGCCATGTCCTCGCCCAGGATTGGAACCGGCAAAACCCTGAGCCACTGAAGCGGAGCGTGAAAACTTAACCACTCAGCCTTGGGGCCGGCCCCAAGAACACCACTTTAACCCACAGATCACGTCTTTCAATTAAAATCTACTCTGTAACTAAGTATTGATTTTTCCAGTATGTTGAAAATCTAGAGGTGGTATAGTGGGGTAGTTAAGAGAAAGGACTCTGGAATCAGACTGCCTGAGTTCAGATTTTGCCTCTGCTACTGCCTAGCATGTGTCCTTCGGCAGTTTACGTATCTTTTCTGTGTTTTGGTTTCCTCACCTATAAAATGCAGATGTTAATGGTCACTACTTCAATAGGGGTGTTGTGAGGATTAGTAAATTAATAACTGTAAAGCACTC